>NC_136072.1:486235435-486907310 GCF_964261635.1 Lissotriton helveticus | reverse complement strand
AAAGTTACTGTTTAAGGACACTTCCGGATGGACTAGGATGAAACCCTTTTAAACTAGGACACTTCGAGAGTCAAGACGCACGGGAACACGGGAGTACTCGTGTTACCTCACCCAGGGAAGCCGGGTGCATAGGTGCCTTTTGGTGTCGGGTTTCGTCGTCGTTTTCTATGGAGATCAGCAAAGAAGTGCTGCAGGCGACCAGAGGAAAAGTGTCCGGGTGGATCGGTGATGTGAAGAACCTGGAAGCAGAGGGGACAGAGTCTGGGTCACTAGCCAGTGACCAGGAAGGAACCAGGAAGGAACCAGGCGATGTTGCGTGCTTGAAGGTGAAGTAGGTGAGTTTGTCTCTTCAGCACGAGGTCCAGGAGGCATCGACGATAATCAGGAGGTGGATACGAACTGCCCCACAATGGATCTAGTTGACTGCGGAGTTGGTATCCGAATTGGACCCAACAAGCCTTTGCACCCGCAACCCACGCAGGATGACGAGTTTGCCTCTGTTGCAGACCAGCAAGGTCTGTGGCGCTTCTCCTGGAGCAACAAGGAAAGCAGTTTAGTTCAATAGAAAAGACTTCAGGGGGCTCACTAGCCAACGGGCAAGAAACCGGGAAGACGCATCAAGCTGAAATACAAGAGCAGGCCCCACACGGCACTCGTGGAGTGTGGAGGCTGAGCTGCAGTGCAAATAGCGCTCAGGTCTGGGGCTTCTCGTACCCCAATGCACAACTGCGAGGGTACCTCGGGAGTTGAGCAGTTATCAAACTGCAGGGTGTCCAGGATGTCCAGTCCCACGTCTCTCGTGTCTGCCACGGGTCTCAGCTTTGCTGTGATGTGGGTCAGAGTTGGAGAAGTCTGAGAGTCCAGTTCCTGTGTCACTGAGTCTTCGGGTTCCAGTGGGAGCATTGACAAAGCAGACTGGCAAGTTACTGGTGGTGCCTGTTTGCACAGGGTGGTCACTCCTTGACCACAAGGGAGATGTCTTCCATCTTCTAGTCAGAATAGAATGTCGAAGGTCCAAGAGTTCTGTATCAAAGTTTCTTTCCAGGATAATCTAAAGTCCTGGGGACACATCTCCTATACTCATACTAAGCTAAGGGGCTGGATTACCTGCCTAGGTCCCCCCTATGGGTGGAACTGAGAAGGGGGTGGTTACACCCCTTTGCCTTTGTCCAGTTTCACGCCAGAGCTGGGGCTGGAGTGCCCCAGCAACTGGTTTGAACCGGGCTATGCATGGAGCACCTTGTGTGCCCCAGGCAATGTCTAGATACATTCACTGAATGCAGCCCTCCCTGCCCCAATACACATAACCCCTGTCTGGGGAGGTGCTGGCACCTCCCTGCCCAGGAAACCTATTGTCCAGGCCGCCCTTGCTAGAGTTTCCCCCAGCACTAGCTGGTCAGACTCGTGTCTGTGGCAGCAGCATCCATTTTGTGATGCTGAGGCTCTGTTTAACTTTAACCGGGTAAAGCAGTAACATACATGTCTTTTCCCTCTAGAAGGGTGGAATGCTACCCCCGCCGCCAGAATTGGCGGGGGGTAGTATTCCAAAGTGTTTGACACCTTACATGACATGTTTTGATAAAGCCAAACCAAAGTTAGCATTAACCGCGAGGATTATAATGCACTTAAGAGTATATGGTATGGCTATATCATAGAACAGCTATAAGGAGATGGTTCTGAAATCTGCAGAGGGTCTCAGCTTATACTAGGGCACCCTCTCACATAAAACCAAGCATTCTGCCTCCAGGATTGTCGAGGCCTATCATAGGTGTGACTTAAATGTGCATATGTGTTTATATATATGGTAGATATAGGTATACTATATCTAAGTAAGGGGTGAATACACCACCTTACCCAAGCTGAGTAATCAGCCTGTGGTGTCAGTTTGGAGGGCCAGCCAGGGGTGGCATAATACATGCTGCAGCCCCTGGTAGGCCTTGGATGCACCTATGCCCTGGGTACCTAGGGTACACTATACACGGGCTCAAAGAGGTGACCCAATACCCAATCTGGTATGTACCTAAAGTACATGATATCAATTTAGAGAGAGAACAGCTGGGCTGTGGGTCTGATTAGCAGGCCCACAGCCACATTAAAGTCGAAAAACCAGAGAATCACAGCAAAAAGTGGGGGTGACCATAGGAAGAAGACCCTACTCTCCTACACTACTTCTCCAGAGTAAGACATAGTTTTAGCAGAAAAATGAAAAAACTATTAGGGAGAATTGAAAAAGACTTGTATTGGTCTTAGAATAGAGTAGTAGTGAACAATGAGTTACTATATGGGATTGCACAAACACAAGCCCTATCCTCACCGCTGATCCCCAATGTTAGAAATTGGTCTCTAGTTGGCAGAGGTATGCATGCTGTCCAAGTAGGGACCACAATCCTAGTCAGGGTAAGCTAGATACACACTAAAGGATAACCTGGGCTTACCCCCTGGTAGCTTGGAACAGAGCAGTCAGAGGCAATGTGTAAAGTATTTGTGCAACACACACGCACACACAGAGTAACACAAAGAAAGCACCACAAAAATGCTCCACGCAGGTTCAGAAAAATAGAGAATACTTTTATAATTAAAACACGACCAAAGCGACAAAAGAACAATAAATAGAACCGAAGTTATGAATTTTCTAAGAATAAATCAAAAAGTAGTGCTTAGGAGTCAATAGTGCTAAGGGGTTAACTTGAGGTCACCCTGGACTGGGTCAAATCCAAAGTTCAGTCTGAACGTGATAGAGGGCAGGCTGGCTGCGGGACTCATGGAGGTCCAACTGAGAAAGTACCTTGGATGGACCAAAGAATCCAAATCGAAGTGTCAATTTGTCAGTTCTAATCCATGCAGGCGATGAAGAATCCATTTACAATGCAGGCACTGTATCACGATCAACCCACATTATCCATCATTGTTGAGCCATGCAGTCCCTCCCTCGAAACAATGTCGTCGATTGGCTTCTGCATCGGCGTTCAACTGCAATGCATCAGTTCAGAGCAACCCAAAGTTGTCACTGCTTCGATTTTGATGGTTCTAGACAGCAAAACTCCCCTTTCAGTGGCCCAGGACTGGATTGGCATCACTTGGCAGGGCAGGACTCACAGATGGCAGAGTCCAGGTGCTGTTTGTAGAGTTGAAGATAGTATTTGATGACCCTGAGACTTCAGATTAGGAGGCAAGCAAGCAAGCCCTTAGAATCACTTTGGGTTCAAGTGAGATGGGTCTAGTCCTTGTGCTCAGCACAGCAGAGATCAGTAGGGAGCAGGGCAGCTCGGCAAAGCAAAAAGCCAAAAAGCAGTTCCTTCAGAGCAGCAGTCAGACAGAATGGCAATCCTTGTAGCACAGCAGCCCTTACTCCTAGCAGAGTTCGTCACAGGTCCAGTAGTGGGATCACTGACATAATATCGTCAGTCAAAATATGAAGGTACCAGAATATCGTGGTCAAAATATTAATTGACAAAATATCGACTTCCTATCTCCATAAGGTAAGTACCAAAATATCGATACCAAAATATCGTTGTTAAAATATATTTGAATACAAATATCGTTTTTTTTTGTCTTAAAATTAATATAAAATTAATTAAACCATGAATATAATTAAAGAAAACATAGGTAGAATCATTTTTAAAATGGTGAAATTAATAAATAATAAATGTAATGTAAAAAAATATTAAACATGCATAATTAAAACATGTGTATATATATATATATATATATATATATATATATTAACTTAATAATATTAATAAATAAGTATTAAACTTAATTATAAAATGTTAAAAACATAATTACAATCTATATCTAAATAAACCTGTAATATAAATATAGAAATGTATTTTATATATAAAAAATGTAATGTATATTATTTTTTTTAATAATAGTTCACACTACATTAAATATAACAGTAGGGAAAACATTGCCTAGTGTAGGGGATAGAATTACTACTCCCACTCCAACAAGTGTAACAGTAGGGAAAGTGTTGCAAAGCGGGAGGGTAAAAATTACTATTCCCAATCCAGGGAGTGCAACTGTAGGGAAAGTGTTGCATAGCGGGTGGGTAAAAATTACTATTCCCACTCCAGTGAGAGCACCAGTAGGGAAAGTGTTGGATAGCGGGTAGGTAAAAATGTACTATTCCCACTCCACCAAGTGTAACAGTAGGGAAAGTGTTGGATAGCGGGAGACTAAAAATTACTATTCCCACTACACCGAATGCTGCAGTAGGGAAAGTGTAGGATAGCGGGTGGTCAAAAATTATTATTCCCATTCCAGTGTGTGCAACAGTAGGGAAAGTGTTGGGTAGCGGGTGGAAATAATTTACTATTCCCATTCCACCAAGCATAACAGTAGGGAAAGTGTTGGATAGCTTAATTTAGTATTCCCACTCCTGCAATATAATTAACATTAATTAACAATTAATTAATTTTAAAAAATGCATTTACCTCCCACCATATTCCCCTATAAACTTCACACCAATATTGTAAAATATTAATAAATTAACATAATTAATTATCAATTAATTTATTAACTAATAACAATTAACAATACAATTAATGACCATCAAATATAAATTAATTCACCCAATTAACACTATAAAATAACTTTAAATAAATATTATATAAAAAATATTTTAAAATGTTATAAAAATTAAATTACTTCCCACCCTACTCCCCTATCAACCCTCAACCCACTCCTAAAAAAAGTACACAATTAACATATTAACAAATTCATTATTAATAATTAATATCAAATTAATAACTTTTTTAACACAATTAACATAATTACCAATAAATCTTTAATTATTATTAATCAATTTATAAGTAATTATTAATTAATTATTTAACACAATTAACAATATAAATTATTAAATACCAAAATATTAATTAATGTATTTCTTAATTATTTAATTTAAATTAAATTACTTCCCACCCTATTCACCTATAAACCCACAACCCACTACGGAATAAAATTACGCAGAAACTAATTAACATATATATAATTAATTCAAAAAAATTGTCATTAATATATTATAATTAAATTACTTCTCACCCTATTCCCCTATAAACGCACAACCCGCTACTGAACTAAAATATGCAAAAATAATTTAGCATAAAATTCATTACTTTTAAAAAATTCCAACATACATTACAAAAATAATATGTACTTTTAATACATATACTAGCACTTGAAACACTAAAAAAATCGATATTTTTAACAACGATATTATGACTGTTGATATTACTAACTTGGATATTTCTTACCTGCATTTCCATATTCTGCACCACTATATTTTTGGAAGTCAATATTATGTCCTCTCGATATATAAAACTCGATATTTTGCCATCTCAATATTTAAAATTCGATATTTTGACTGTTTACCCCAGTAGTATACTGTCCTGCTAAGGTCAGAGCCACTGAACTTATACCCAAATGTGTCTTTGAAGTGGGGGTGACGTCAAAGCAGGCCCTTGAAGGGTATAGGTCCTCTTTCAACCCAGCCCTGTCTGCCAGGCTATCTGTGGGGAGTAATCATCAGCCCATTGTGTGGGAAACAGGGCACTGCCTATTCAGGTGTAAGTGTCAGCTCCCCCTCTTTTCCTTCCCAGGAATAGCTATCAGAATGCAGATGAATGCAGGTGAGTTCTCTGTCAAACCCACTCTTCCTGTTTTTGTGGCTGTCTAGAGGAAATGCACAAAGTGTAGCTGTCACCCACCCCAGACGTGTATTGGTGACAGGCTGTAGCCACACGGAGCTAAGTTAAGAGTAGATAAATGTCCACTTCTAGAAGTGGTATTTCTAAAATAGTGATGTTAAATCCATCTTTACTGTTAAATAGGATTTCTCATGACTACTCCAAAGATGTGAAACATGATGCAGCTACTCCTTCCTTATTGGGAATCACAGCTTAAAAGTGTATTAAGGATTTCCCAATGCTGCCCTATGAGAGGAGTAGGCCTTGCAGTAGTGAAAAACGAATTTGGCTGTTTGTACATGGTCTACCTTTTACTTACACAGCACCTTGCCCTTAGAGCTGCCTAGAACCTACCTTAGGAGTGATGAAAGTGTAATAAAAGGGGAGTTTAGGCTTGGCAAGTGGTGTTAAATGCCAAGATGAAGTGTCAATAATCGGCACACATAGGCCTTGCAATAGCAGGCCTGAGACAGGTTTGGAAGGCTACATGTATGGGTCCACAACCAGTGGTGCGGGCACACTGGTAGCATTTAGTTTACAGGCCCTGGGTATTTGGTGTACCACTTTACAAGGGACTTATAAGTAAACTAAATATGTATACACCATCGTCACCATATTTAGGGGAGTAGCACGTGCACTTCTGAACTGGTAAACAGTGGTAACCTGTCAGAGTCCTAAGGCCAACAAAAACATACAGCAAAAAGAGGAGGTAAGTAGGCAAAAAGGTTTGTGTAAAGATTACGCTAAGGATGACAGGTCTAACAGGGAGCAAGCAGCTAAAAAAAGGAATGGAAAGTGAAAGTATTGGATGTCTTGTTGGGTTGAGTTTCTTTGTAATACTTGAGAAGGGATTGGCCTTATGTTCACAACCTCCAGCATTTGGACATAAGTGCTTTGCTAAAGAGGGTAAATGCACAGCCCGGAGTAGAAGGGTGTGAATGCTGAAGAAGAAGGTCTCCTGTCTTTCAGCATGCACTGTGGTTGTCATGACTTTGTGCAACTCAGTAAGCACAGAGCTAAGGAGGCTGGTCTGAGGATGATTGCCTCCCAGCTGAGCAGCTTCTTCAAGGAAGAAATAATGAGGATATGATGGTCTTCTTGTTTGTGAGGGAAGCAGTGGTCCTCGATCCTACAATGAATGAGTGCACGTATGCAGAAACACACATACACAGATATAACCCCCCGATTTTCAAATCAGAAGGGGATCCCATGCACGTTCTTCTGCAAGTATGGGGATGCAAGGGGTTACTCCTTTGAAAGCAATGGACAAAGAGCCCTTTTTGGCTTCCTTCCAATCGAAGGAAACATCATAGGTTTCTCTAAGGAATACTGGAGTCTGTGTCTCGGAGGGTAGCTTAGACCAGGGGCCACATGATTGGTTGTATGTGAGAATATATTGTGAAAATGTATAATGCTGCAAAAATTCTGTAGACATATCAACTGCCACAGTATTGTGAAGGTAAGTATATATAGGCAAGTATAGATTTTATATTCTTAACTCTACAACTGCATACCATACCATACTTAATCATCATGACTATGATATTTTCTGAACAATTTATAAATTACTGGTAGCTCATCATTTGAAAACAACTTAAAATAAAAAATATGATGTGTTATGTAGATACAAATCCATTCATTAGCGGGGTGTTCGTAGTTATTGAAACAGTAGTCGGCTTTTTGCCCACATAAATATATATCTCCTTGTTATGTAAGAATTACTATGGATCGTGAATTTACACCTTATTAAAGATGTCAGCAGTGTGTCAATGATTACTGCTTATATTCTACTTAATTAATTTAAGGCGTTGTCTATTGCAGTAAAGTGATGGACATTTGTTTTGAAGCATTTGCTATTAATAACTGTTTATCTAGGACAAGTGAAGTAAAATACTGATTTCAGTAACAACACTGAGGCGAGAATTCTGATTCCATTCTTGCTAAATTTAATATGGCAGCTAATTTGAAGAAAACGTGTCCCAGAAACCAACAATAACATCTAGATAGGGCCATCAAAATAACAATTCCCTGAAAAATGTCTGCTGGATCTTGTAAGTCATCGGAGGATAGGATATCCAGCTGTGAAGGTAAGAAAAATGAACACACACAAAGCCACTCCCTAAAATAACTGCAACTCCCAATCCAAACGGGTTCAATGCATCCTCTTTTCTGTCCAGAGATTGCTGACACAAAAGCTAAAATGAAACTTACACTACCAGCTCGCGGGGAGTTTGACTTTTCACTTTGTCTTTGATAGAAATCAGGCATGTTTTCACTTATTTAGGAAAATACACGTTATGCAAAGATGTGAGGACCTTTTAAAACATACTAACACCATTCATGCTACTTTAAAAAAATGATCTTCCAATATCATCTCTGGACCAATCATTAACACTTAAAAATGATCTACAAAAGCACTGAACCAGAAGATGTTGAATGCTGTAGCAGCTCTTGATGAAAGGGCGCCAAATGTTTTGCTAAATCCTAGAAAATTGCATAAGCAATTTGATCTAGCATTGGAGAGCAAATGTTGAGACTGGACCACGGGTTTAACAACAGTATCAAAATACATTGAGGGTAGGACATTCTCAGATTACACATTGTAGATTTTAATTTCTTTCGATATTTGATCACACACATTTATGAGTGATGGCATAAGGAAGGATATTCTATGCTTGCATACATGTTTTAAGTCTTCTGAATATTTTTAAATGGATCCCAGATCTGGACATTGTTTTTTGGACAGACCTTCTGGGAGCGAGGATATTTGGGATGAGAAGTTTAAAAACTCCAATGAGATCACATAACAGCGAATGTTTCTCAACTGATTTCTATTTGTTTTGATCAAGTTCGAGAGAGACAGCTGAGGGGAAGCAGTTAACAATCCCATCCCAGGACATCCATGGAATTCAGAAATGGAATGACCTGAGCACCATCTTTTCAAGTAGGATGGATATCCCCAGGCTCAGGCTAGGCCAACCATTTTGGTCTGTAAAATCTAGTGGATCGTGAGACCTATGAATCTTTGATGGCATTGAGCCTTCCAAAAGTCGTGGGGTTGACTAGGAAGAACCATAATTTTCCTTGCCACCATTCCAATGTTTCTGCAAGAATTAGATCATGTGGTTGACCCCGAGCATTCAGAAGGAGTGGGGCAATTAAGGAAGAAGTAATGAGCAATACATTGACAGGCATAACTGAGGGAAACTGTACGAGGGGGTGACCAAAAATTGTAGTATGAGAACTTCTCTGTCCCCAGTCTTGGTACACAAATGGGGTTCATGATGATGGACGAGAGAAAGAATAAGGAGTTTGTGTATTTAAGTACTAAAAAAAGGTATCCAGGGCCCCTGTCAACAGGTTGCAACTACACCTGAAGAGTGTTAAAGTGTAAATCAAAGATACAAGTGGATAGAGCACAGAAGAAATCATTCAAAAGAGGGATGCAAAGACAAATGCCAGTTTAAGTAATCCAGGAAGTTTTGATAGTGCCAGGGTGTTACTGTGTACCCCTGGAATGTTCTCAACTTGAACAGGTGGTCTCTGTTGTCAAAATTGCCATTACCCCTAATGATCTGGGCCTTACTCCCTCAAGTGGTCAATGTACCTCACACGTTAAAGTGTTCATATACTGAGGAATGTAGCATTGGACTTGTTTTTGTGGTTGTGTAAATTTCAAATGAAGCAGCAATCAGCTCTAAACAAAGGATATGCATTTTCTGCTCTATCTGTGAACATGTTCCACTAGTCGAAATGTGAAAACGCAGAAATATTGTTCCACCAGAAGAAATGTATAAACAGTAGATTGAATAATCTTGCATGCTTATACTCACGTAAAGCTTGATTCTCACTAATATGATCACCGGTTGTAATACCTGAAATACCGAATCTGGTATTACCGCAAACTGGTCCAGCATACTCATAATGAGGGTCACAGTGTAATGAAGATGACAATTAAGTAATTTCAGTATTACAACAACCCACTGTATCATGTGTGATAAATGTCACTTTTAATTATGATGGGATGAAAACAGCATACTGGTTGAGAATAACGAAGCATGCTGGCCAGCAACATGAGCAACCCTCTGCTAATCCACATGAAACGACGTGGGAATGATTGTCAGTCTGAGATTTACGGTGGGTATTTCACTGAGTTACCTTGTGGCGTTTGAAGATTTGCTGCATCTCTTCACAAGTTGCTTATTGTTGATGATATGTGCTCCGGGCATTCTTTTTATCTATCTAATGTACAATATTAGGTTGAAGGCCTTGGTGAACGCATTCAGCCTCTGAGAACACAACTTGGCTAAGAAGGAACTACAATGTTTTAAAAACATAAAGAGACTCCATTACTGCTTTTATGCCACTGACCCGTTAAATGAGGGTGGGGCAAATAATGTCTGCCATAAAAAAGCACTGCACAGCAGAGGCGTAACCAAACGTGAGGGGCCCTCTGCAAAGTACGTGAAGGTGGCTTCCCATGCTCCGGCCACAGTCAGGAGCTCTCTCAAGCCAGGGGCCCGCCGGCTGTGCACAGTGCGGGAGAGAGCCTCCTGGAGCTCGGGCCCCCCCCGCACTGTGGGGGCTGAGGGGGCTATTGTTGCAAGGAGGCCCACCTCCCAGAGTAATCAGGCCGCCTGCAGGTTACCTGCTGCCCATGCCCAAGGGACCACTGTTTTTGTCCAGGACAGTCGCTGATCCCTGTTCTACTTGCTTTCATCCATATGGGCCATGCTTCCATCAGGGACCACATCTGTAAACAAATATCTGGCAGATGCATCAACGTAGGCTTTTGCGATTCCTAAATAGCGATTTTTAAGGAATCGCTATTTAGGAATCGCAAAAGCGTTTAGCAATTTAGAGATTCCTTAAATTGCCATTTTTGCATTTGGGATGATGCATCCCAAATGCAAAAATACCAGTGGCAAAGGGGCGGATTCTGAGAATCTGCCCGTTTGCGACCGGTATTTGGTTTGATGCATGGGGCTATATGGTTAATTTTAAGAAAAAAGCAACGAAAAAAATGCTTCAATTAATCTTAACAACTAAATACTATTAGGGTTACATTCTAGTCTGCCTTTTTGGCTTCTATTTCGCACCACAGACCAACCATATACACAGGGCCGGCTTTAGGGCAGAGCGACTGGTGCGGCTGCACTGGGCGCTGACCTGTGGAGGGGGCACTGACCTCAGGGGGGTGCTGTGTTCAGCAATAACTTATGATTGGAGAGATGAGGGGCTCGTTTGGCTGGTAGTAGTGGCAGAATTCAAGGAGGCTGCCATAGGGTGTTGGGGGCGCCAAAATGATTCTCGCACCGTGCACCATCAGAGCTAAAGCCAGCCCTGCATATACAAATCATACTTGATTCACTTTTATGATAGTGTTTTTGCACATTATGATAGCTGCTACTCTGTAATTTTTATCTAATTGAATGTAATATAATAATGATTTTTAAATTTGTGCTTTTATGATTGGAAATTTGTAACAATCGAATAAAGCTTTATGAACTGAACTGAACTACTTGATTCTGCTATTAAGGGAACAGGCCAGCTCGCTTCACCTGTCAGGTCACCTCTTGGCAACTAACTGACCAGAGCATGGATTCCACTTTTCCACTTTGACCCAATATTGTAGTTATGAGCAAAACATGTTTCTACCTTTCAGAAGTGTCAATGCACAGAAATTGACAGAAAAACATGATGTACGTTATGGCACGTCCCGTGAGCAGCGTGATCAGACCATTTGGGTGCCTGAAAACCAGATTGGTCCTTCAGCACCATCCCACTTTCACACATTCCAAACACAGAGACAATGAATCTAAGAGTGAGCGAAAAATGGCAGCTACATCCAGTTACTTTCTGTGTGTGTACCGGTTGTACTGCTGTGATATCGACAACAACAACATTGTGGTACAAGAATATAGAGGACACAATATTGTAGGACAAAATATTGAAAGGTAAGTGCACATAGGGAAGTACAGACTTACTATTCCTAACTTACATCTATGTACCTTAAAGGTAAATGAACTGCGCAGGTATATATATATGTGGAGTTAGGTATCGACAATCAAGACTTACAGGGGCAGATTTACGAGCCCCGTGAGCCACATTTGCGCCGCCACTGCATCACTTCTGTGACGCAGCGTAAACCATGCGCCACGTTGCGCCCTATTTTCATTGTGACGCATCTAGGGAGATGAGTCACGTTGTAAAGCCCTGCGCCACATGAAACCTGCGTCAGGTTTCATGTGGGCGTTCCGGCGCAGGCGGGAGCGTTCCATCGCTGGAACGCCTCGGAAAAGTGCCTTTAATGAAATCTACAAGATTTCACTCAGTCACTTTTCCGACGCCGCTGCATCAAAACTTTGCGCCTGTGTTTGCATGCCTCTTCAAACATGGCGTGTGAGTAGCGGCCGGCTCGGAACGCCGATCTTTTTGAGCTAGGAAGATTGATCCCGCGGACTTACCCCCATATATGCCCAGGAACCAAGGGTCTGAGCTACCTACGATTTTTGGATGCAAGACAATTGAAGTTTGGGACTTCCTGTAAATATCATGGAAAATTGAATATGCAGAGATACAAGCCTGCGATACCGTGAGAATAAATTACTCTTTCTACGCTCCGTGGACAAGGAATTAACACTAACCTTGGGACAAAGGGTGAAGATATCCCACTTGATCCATCCCCACTATAGGGGCCAACACTACTCCTTGGGTTGCCCGATGTATAAGTCCTGTTGAAGACTCGCATGGCCAAGGTGGCAACTCACCTATAGGCCCTAAGACGAGTCGAAACGTCGACGCTCCCCCCTTTTTTTCAATACCTGGATTGTGAAACAGATTTTCTGGTGCAATAGGTTTTTGGAAGCTATGTCTCCATTTAATGAAAAATCTGTATGAAACTTATATCATTGGCCAGGTTATTGTCAGACGGTGAACTGTGCAACCGATCTATTGTAAATAATATTGTGAATATCTCTATGCCATTATCTATTTCCTCCTACTGAGCACTTGATAATTCTTTATTTCTTGCACGCCCCCTTTGGGCAACCTGAAAGCTTTTGATACAAAGATAGTGGTAAATGCAATGAATTAAAATTGCCCCTGAATTTGAAAATTGCTGCTGGTGCATTTTGTTTTATTTTTTGTCTTTGTATAAATTCAATACATTGAATGTGTAGGGTTGATCTGAGAGACGTATCCCGTAACTATGTGGTAATATTGATCATACATTGATTAATTCAGTTGAAGGAAAGTAATGGTTGAAGACCACTGGATTTCAATAGTGAAGCAGGGGTAAGGCGTGGCGCACCATGTTGAGGATAGGCCAGGTTAGAACAGTGCTGGAGTTGCGACACAACTCCAGCAATGCGCCAACCTTACGCCAGCAGATGCGACACGCATCTGTTTATCCTTGCGCCATGATGCGCCGCATGGTAATTGCGGCGCATCTGTGGTGGCGCAAGGGTAAACTTGCGTCAAATCTTTCCTGGCGCATCCCTACTGATTTGCAGGGATGCGCCAATACACATAAATCTGCCCCCAAATATTTATTTTTTCGATATATTGACCTCGATATTCTGTTCCACAGATATTGTGGGTTCTATGTTCAAGGGACACACTGTCCGTACCCTTTCATGTAGAAGGGTGCACCGACACTGGTAGACGATAATAACTATTAAAAGAAGATAGCACAATAAATTAGGGTTTAATGCACGTACTACACCTACCTACTATAAGCCTTTGTGCATCCTGGGGGCTAAATGTTTGAATTACTGCAGGAGTGGCTTGTCTTAGCCATACGAGGCTAATGCGCCTGCTGCAGTGATCTGTGTGCTACTTAGAAGTGATCTGTTTAATTTCCAGTGGTGATGGCTCGGCTTCAGAGCCTTACTGGGCAATGCACCTGCCACCATGACCTGTGTGCAACTTGGAAAGTACTTGTCAAATCCCGACTCATGCCTTTGGGGAGAGCTTCAACCTGCTACTTATATCACAGCGAAATTGGAGGTGCAAGCAAGCGCTACTTTAATTCTCCCATTTAAGGGGACGAACCTTACTGCTCTCACGGCTGCACGTGAGCCGAGAACTCGGACGCTCCACTGAACCCGCTGCGTGTGCTAGGTCTTGCCAGACTGGAGCAAACACACGCTGTTTTCCCTTTTTATGAGTTCTAATTATATGGAAGCCGGGTGAGAGGTATAAGGACGCCATCCTCCCAAGCCTCGCCCCCATTTTCGGGGTGTGCCTGCAACTGATTCAGAAAGTACTCCTCACATAAAAGCACTAGGCGAGGTGGGCCTGGCCAGGCCGGCTTCAATAGGGTCCGGTCGCTCGGGGAGACAGTCCCAGGCATGCCTCTCGGCTTCCCATTCAGCGCGCCGCACAAAGACTTCTTTCTGGTCCAGGCCTGGTCCCAAAAAAAAAGGGAATAAAGGCACCCGGGGCCAGTAAGCCGTGAACAAACCTGTTTGCGTCGCTGCACGGTGGCGGCGCGCCATAGATAAGCCCTACTTGTTATGCAAGTCCTTAGCATAAGCTTCTGGCAGCGGCGAGCAGGCTTCGCCTGGAAGACGGTCCAAAATAGCGCCGGAGAAGGATGCGCGGTGGGAGCGGCGGCAGTGGGGAGCCGGCCGCCAGCACCCCGCACGGCCCGGACCGAGGCCCGGCGACGCGGAGAGCCGCCCCAAGATGCTGAGCTTCATGTACTTCCTCCGGAGCTTCTTCAAGGTAGGGGATGTGATCCTGTGCATCCAGTGTCCGCGGAATGATGGGATATTTACTGCTGAGAGTTCAGCAACGCTTCACCGTAACCTATGACGTGACCTGCAGGTCGTCATCACTGGATAGTTCATTAGTTCACTTCGCTTGTTTTCTGAGGTGTTTTTTAGTTTTTTGCGAGCTCTTTTCATTTTTCCCTGGCGTGTGACCGAGTAATCCCACATTTTAAAGCTATTAGAGTCGAATATTTAGAAAAGTAACTCCTTATAGCCCACTGTCAAACTTTACTTATGAACAACGTTCACAGCTGTGTATACACAGCGCACACCATCTAAATCATCCGTTTGTAAAAGAAGAGCTGTTCACGGAGGGCGGATGTAAATATATGTAAATATCACAATTCAGGAAACACATAGATGCAACTACGTTTTATTCATTCTTCTCAGACGTCCGATAGCTAGATTTTAAAGCAATTATTGCCACTTTGTTTTTAATAGCCGCACAACTGTCTCTCAGGTGACTGGAAATGCGTACTTGTAAATTAACTGTATCACAAGCTCTCACAGTGACAACTCACAGCACAGTGAGCACAACGAACCTCCTCACACCGACTACTGCCAGCTTGTAATCCCAAAGCACTGTAGTAAAGCACATTCCAAGACCACCTACAGCGCTGACGTCAGATGTGCGTCACACAATACCTGTAGCATCACTTTATGAAAGATAGCACCCCTGGTCATGTTCACAGAAGCGTTAACTCCGCTTCCACGAAAGCAGCTGGAGTTTTTAGCAAGATTAACAGCAATGCGTCTATTTATAGCACACTGTGCTCTCACCTTCTCACCCAGGCACCTCATAGAGTTAGTAAGGGAGCGACATTTCTACATAGGAAGCTGTGAAAAGTACCAACGCTGCAGAGCTGGTCACTGAAACAGTCACGCATTCTTATGACAAAAACATTAATAATTATTTCATAGCACACAGTACTACTGCTGGGGCGTCCCGGCACGTTCATAGAGTTTGAAACACAGAGGTACCCCTCAGCTCGAGCTGTGACGTAGCAATGGTGTCATGGGCCCTCACGCAAGCAAGGAAAATGGCCCGTCCCTTGGTGTGTAGTAAAATGCAAAGGGGCAGATTTACAAGCCCCTTGCGCCACTTTTGCGTCACTTTTAACATGGGAAAAGTGACGCAAAAGTGGCGCACGGGGCTTGTAAATCTACCCCAAAATCAGGGCACAGTGAGCACCTCAAACCTTAATCACTACTGACACCGCACAAGCCACTCCCTTAAGTGTGATCTCGCCATTTTCCCATTTCGTTCTGATGTTATTTCTGGTGCTGTTGACGCAGCACCCTCTTTGGAAAACAAGTTGTACGCAAACTTGTCAAGTGGGCGAAGGCTGTTGCCAGCAACTCTGAAAAGGAGCGCGCGTGCATTCCGCACTTCTGTCACTCCTGTATGTACACACACCCCAGGTTCAAACTGTATTCCGTATGAGAAGCGCAGTGTGCACACCCGGGGGTTCGCCGCCATCTCACCCTCGGGTGACCCAGGTGCTGATGCTAGGAGTAAGATGGGTTCACCGTGTGACTCCGAGTAACGGTCCTTCCTGTGCTGTGGCAGAGCGGCCGAGGCGCCGCTGTGGAGGTATGCGCGGGGGGGAGGTTAAGCGAGGTTGTGGTAAGTAACGGTAATCCAATTGCACTTCACGCATGCTGACAGGAAAGAAACACACCAGACGAGTCATGTGGCGTTTAAAGCAGAGGCTCGCTGGTACTTGAGGCACAGAATTAAAATGTACGGAGCAGGAAAGAGGGACTCTTTGTGCTGTTGCGACTGGTGCAGAGGAGTGCATAACACAGACTTAGGCGGTGCACATTCTGCGTGGGGGGGGGCATCATTTTGTGTTATACCACTGGGCTGGTAAAGAGGCATTATTTTGCAGCAGGAAGGTGTTGCATGGGTGGAGAGTGGGTGTTGGTTTCCATGCACCCATCCAGGAATTTACCAAGACAAGTAAACCTGGAAATGTTCCAAAATTGTATGCCTACCCGATAAAGGCACAATGAGGAGAAATAGTTATATTTCGCCTCCTTTTCTCCTCTTTCTAAACATGCTGGATTCTGCAGTACACTTAGAAACAGAAAAACAACTCTGATTGTGTTTTTGCAGGAAGGTGTCCTTTCCTGCACAGAAATAATCCTGCCTGGCTCATGGGGGCCAGGCCCGGACTGGGTACTGTGCATTTTGGCATTCCGCAGAGCTGGGGGCTGATGTCACTGTGGTGGGGGCTCATTTCGTAGATGGAGACCTGCGTGTGCTTCGAAATCAACAATGCAAAACGAATTTCGTTTTGCACACGCAGGTCCCCATCAACGAAATCAGCCCCCAGCTCTGCAGAATGCCAAAATGCCCAGTAGCCAGTCCGGTCCTGATGGGGGCCCTAGTTGGCGCTAAGCAGCACACTGTGCGCCAGCACATACAGAGAGCAGGAATGCCCCATATGTTAGTGAATATGGAGCCTTCCTTCTCTCTCCATTTCACGCAGTGCAGTGTAGCAAGTTGTCGTGCTGCATTTCGCTGCATCAAATATTGATCAATCTGGCCCCTGATGCAGACAATAAGTGTAGGTATTGAGCCCCCGATATTCGCTGTAAGTGCATGTACTGAACCCCTGATGTCAACTCTAAGTGTAGGTACTGAGCACCTGCCCGCCACTAGAATTGCAGGTACTGTGGTGCTAATCTCCACTGTAAACTCAGATGGTGAGTTTCTTCCTTCTGCTATTAGTGCGGGTACTGAGGCCGCCCTGGTTGCTTTTCTAAGAGCAGGTACTGGGATCATCATATCTAATTGTTTCAATTCATGACGCCGCTCCACTGTCACTGTACATATATTTATTTGAAGGTTTTGTGAAGAAGTGGCACGTCTCCTCTTTTCCACGTCACTGCTCAGCACCAGTGAGTGCAGGGCCTGGGAAACAGACTTTACAACGAGGTTACTACCACGTTGTGCCTTTACCATGCATTTGTTAGCACACATGTTTTTACCACATGTATGTTTTACAACACATGCCTTTACTATGCATTTATGGTAAAGGGGGACGTGGGAGATCTCCCCCCACAAATACATTGTTTTTATATATATAAACAATGCATGGTAATGGCATACGTTGTAAAAGTATAAGCATTGTAAAAAAATGCAGGGTAAAAAATGCATGGCTAAGGCATGCAATGTTTTACCCTGCCTTGTTCTGTCGTACAACTCAGTTACTGAGATTCTGGTCTCCACTGTGAGTGTGCGTACTAAATCATTGCCTCCCATTGTAATTCAAGATACTGAGGGCCCATGGTACCTCTGTAAATGCAGGTACAAAGTCTAATCTCATTAATAGGTCTGGTGTTAGCCAAAACCTTTTGATTTTGCTAAAAAAAAATGTATAATATGTCCTTATAGCTTTTTCAGACAGCCTTCTTAATCCATTGGCCACTTCAGTGTCATTCATTTTTTGTTTCCATCCGCCATATCATGGAGCAGTGGGTAAACACTCTCCAGCCATTGATTCCTTTCTCTGTGAGTAATGGCATTCTGTCAAATCACAATCTTATTAACCACTCACAAAGTAACCCCTTTCAGGGCCAGGGGATGGTGGGCCATTGTAAGTTGTTTGTTTATTTTTATTTTTTAAGCCGTGAGAGGTGGTTCTCAAGATCTCCAGACAATGTCCCTCTCCACTGGATATAATGCGCCACGTCCCGCACGCTGACTCTTAGCAACATACACTTTTAAAAAATGAGTTTTAATCCAATTCAAGATAGATGCTCCTGCATGCGCATGCATATGAGACCCTCTTTTTAATGTTTGTGTAATAAAGATGTACAACACATGTTTAAACAAGTTCTCACTTCCACTCTCTTGACAAACAACAGGCATGTCTAATTCGATATCAGCACGTTGTTATTGTTCACGTGCTCCTGAAAAGTAAAGTTATTTTCACATGCTGTGTTAGCTTTTCATGTAGCGCGGTACTTGTTAAAGCATATAGCACACCTTTGTTAGCGGAACTTGAATTTCAACACACAGCATTTACTGTTCGTAATACATGCAGTTCTGATTATGTAAACATCATTAAAATGCTGTGTTGCACCTTTCAGTTATCTGAAAGAAAACGCATTGATAAATCATTTAAATACAAAGTACCCTAAATGTTTTTCGACTGGGTTAATTACTTGGTTTGATTTGAATTCACCTGCGCCTAGCACCGCGATGCCATCCAAACAGCTACATTAGAACAACTACTTCACTTTACAGACACTTCTGTGCGAAAGTTTAAGTTTGAGACCAACAAGAAGTAACCATACCGAACATGATAAGATTATGGGGCTATCCAAATAAAAATAAACAACACGCAATTCCTTTCCCGCATTAAAACACCGCCCAGCCGAGAAGAAAGTCACAAACACCCAACTCCAATGACATTCCAACTTCAAAGGAGCCAACAGAAACACAGGAAACGAAAGAAAACTGCTGCAGAGAAGCTCTTCCAACTGCACAAAAGCCAGACACCTACCTAGGAGCGAGGAAACGCTGCATCCACCGGCGTCAAGGCGAAGGAAAAGTTAATCACTAGTGAAAAAAAAGCGAAAGAGAAAGCAGGGTAACCTGACCCAGGAGGGGGGAGGAGGGAGGAGAAATGCGTCTCGGCCGGAGCAGGGGGCGGAGCAGGGAGAGCGGGCTTTGAAATGCACTTCACACGGCCGGCCGGTCGTGAAACTGAAAGCATGGCCGGCCGGCCGTGAAAGCCTTTGATGCCGCAGGGGGTGGAGCGGCACCAGCTGGGAGAGTAGGCAAGGCAGGCGGCTGGGGGCATGTGCACGCGCTTTTAAGCTCAATGCGCATGCGCATTGAGCTTAAAAGTCACGGGCACTGCAAGGAATCGCCACGATTCCTTGCAAGTTGGACAAAGAGTGGATAAGCCCCCATAGTCTCGCTTGCTCGATGTGCATGCGCATCGACAGGCGAGACCTAAAAACAACCTTTGGCAAAGCAAATACGGTGGCAGCCATCACCAAACTCATTGACTTTCTTTTTTTGGTTTTTACAGAAACATTTAAAGATGTCTGCCTCTGCATGCACATGCATATGTGACCCTCTTTTTAATGCTTTTGTAATAAAGATTTACAACAAATGTAAAAAAAAACAAGCTTTGGCAAAGCAAATACGGTGGCAGCCATCACCAATCACCAAACTCATTGACTTTGCCAACGTATGTTCCAGTTTATGTTGAACATCCACGTTAAAAAAAAAATATATATATATATATATATAAATATAAATCCTGGATCAACAGCAGAAAGGGATTTATCAAATGTACTGCCTGCAAAGCTTGCAGGCAGGGGGTAAACAAGACATCATATGCAGTTCCACTCAAAGACACCCCGGTTTCCATTCCAAGATTGCTCACCTGAAAGACTGATTTTGTAGTTTATGTGCTGGAGTGTCCATGTGGCCTGCAATATGTAGGGAGTACCAAATTGCAGGTCCACAAGAGGATACTCCAGCACATAAGAGCAATCAGGGGTAGTGATGCCTCTTATCCTGTGGCACGTCATTTCAAGGAGTTCCATAACAACAATTCCGAACTTTTAAAATTCTTTGCAATTGATTCAGTCGAGCCACTCCGGAGAGGTGGGAATCGTGAAGCCCGCCTCCGAGCATTGGAAACTCATTACAATTTAATGTTAGACACTAAGACCCCTAACGGTTTGAATGCCAGTGAGGACTTTTATACATGCCAGTAATATATCATTGCTTAGTTTACATGGTTTCAGTACAGCGTCTTTTATCTATGAATTGTTTCAATAATGCAGGCTCCTCTCATGTATTTATGCACATATATATATTTTTTAACACTCTGGTGTATTGCACTTATGGTATTTGCACTATTGCACTTTTATTATGTCTTGGCTTTAGCATAGAATAATATTGGTTCACTTGGGACTGTGAAATTTGTTGGTCAGCATCAGATGATGCTATGTCCATGCAGACACCTCAGGCTTATGGCATGTAATGAAATCTGTGTAAATTGCACTATTAATTCTTGTTTTAATTTGATTAATAAATCTTAATTGTTTTTATTGTCAGCTAACAGGGATTGTTAATTGCACATTTTTATATATATTAATATATTTATAATAATTTTTTAGATCTGTATATGTTTAAATATATATTTTTAGCCTGTCTTTTAAGCCAATTGAATTCTGGTTATTTAGCTTATACCATATGATGTATATACCCACTGGGGTTTTATTCATTATATATCTTATGTTATTTAGCATTGAATTTATAACACCTTTTTTTTGGGGGGGGGGATTTACAGATTTTATTATCATGACTATTATTTACAATATGTTGTGAATCATGTGTGTTTTCCAATGAGTTGGTGCCACTATATTTACATGTGGGGGGGGGGGCATAAACTCCTTTCTGTATACCAACAGTCACAATTCCGTCACAAAACAGTGATTGATTTCAATTTTGTTCTTCTATGTGTATTTTCTGATAGGACACCGTCATTCAACGTCTCAAACATTGTTCTTCTATGTCTATTGACTTTGTGACACATTTTTTTCACGCACTTAGCCCTTTAAAAATTGTCCTTCCTCATGTTAGTGTCATGTGATCAAGGCCTCTTACAGGCTGAAACGCGTCATGGCGGACAAACGGGTCCACAAACAATAAAAAAATTATTTCTGCACTGATTTTGGGTCTGCATCGCTTTTGTACTGAGGACTGCAGGGGCGAGAACTTTTATATATATATATATATATATATATATATATATATATATTACCTACTGGCGGTCGCCAGTAGGTATATATAGTTAGGATTTTTTCCCTATGGGATTTTTGAAAATTCTATGTCTAATAACTTTGGCGTTTGTGGACGGAATTGGCTGAAATTTTCAGGAAAATTGCACATTTTGTTTCTGAGCAGCCCTTGAAAATTTGGGTGGGGTTCGTCAAGGGGGGGCCGAGAAAAAAGGGGGGTCCCAAAACATGTTTTTAACATTGAGTTTTCCATAGGGCGGTTGGCCTCACTTTTAGCCCGAAGGGCTGAATGGATTTGCACGAAACTTGGCAAAATTGTAGGGACTGGTAGCCCGATGTGCCTTTTGTAGGTCTCAATATATGTGCTTCAGTGGATTTTGAGAAATTAACGTTAAAAAAAAGATATATATCTGTAACAGCGGACCGGGCAGCGCTCCAGTTCGCGTACTTTTCGCGCAACGGAGCTTTGTGAAGCGAAGCTGATTGGTTCTCCGGCGTCTGTAAACATTCCAAACAGTCCGTAGCGGCCGCCATCTTGTCTCTCGGTAGGATCGAGAGACAAGAGGAGGCCAAAGCGAAGGGGGAAATGACCATAAGGGGGCATAGTAGATTCTCGCTGACCCCCTAGGTTTGATGTGGAGGTTTTAAAAGGGCCCCGCGGGGCAAAAAAAAATAAAAATAATAATAATCGAACGGCTGAATGGATTTGCACGAAACTTGGCAAAATTGTAGGGACTGGTAGCCCGATGTGCCTTTGCTAGGTCTCAATATATGTGCTCCAGTGGATTTTGAGAAATTAACGTTCAAAAAAAGATATATATCTGTAACAGCGCTCCGCTTCGCGTACTTTACGCGTTACAGAGCTTTGCGAAGCTGATTGGTTCTTCGGCGTCTGTAAACATTCCAAACAGTCCGTAGCGGCCGCCATCTTGTCTCTCGGTAGGATCGAGAGACAAGAGGAGGCCAAAGCGAAGGGGCAAATGACCATAAGGGGGCATAGTAGATCCTCGCTGACCCCCTAGGTTTGATGTGGAGGTTTTAAAAGGGCCCCGCGGGGCAAAAAAAAAAATAATAATAATAATCGAACGGCTGAATGGATTTGCACGAAACTTGGCAAAATTGTAGGGACTGGTAGCTCGATGTGCCTTTGCTAGGTCTCAATATATGTGCTTCAGTGGATTTTGAGAAATTAACGTTCAAAAACAAGATATATATCTGTAACAGCGCTCCGCTTCGCGGAGATAAAATTATATCTGTATTACCTAGCTGTTGCTAACACCAGTTAGCGACGGCTAGTAGGAGATAGCGACCATCTTGGGCCCCACTTTGCATGTGAGTGATATTTATCACTAATGACATGCAAAGTGGGGATGCCAAGATGTTAGCGACTGGAAACAGTCGCTAACATTGCTATCTCCTATTATCAACTTTTGGAAATATTCGCGATAAGCGCGAATATCTCCAAAAGCTAGCACCTGCCCTGAGCAGTTCTTAGCCATGTCATCCAATGGGAGGTGGATAACATGGCTAAGAGCATTAGCTCGGTAATGCATGAATATCGCTGAGTTTTCAGCGATATTAATGCATTGCGGTCGTTTTTTATCGTATTTGCGATAAACCTTGATAATAGCAAGGTTTATCTGCGATAATTTCTGACGATGCTTAGCGGTAAAAAAATCGTTGCTAAGCATCGTTAGGGATAAATATCACTTAACTTTGGTAATATGCCCCAACGTCTGTTAACGTTCGATTCGAAGGAAATCAGGAAGTGTTGAAAAACATTGTCTGCGCCATCTTGCCTTTTTTCAAATGCCACACTTTTGTCGTGCACGGCAGTCATTTTAGATGCCTTGACCAGACCCACTCTGTGCACGCTGTCAATCCTTAGCATGGCTCCCCACCCTCGCAAGCATCTCCCCCAGGCAGTGGTCACCCCCGCTCTCTGTCTTATGCATGGGTAATAAACCACCCCCCATCTGCGCTGCTCTTCCCTGAGAATCACACCCTGTGCCCGCCCGACACCTCCCTTTCGCCCTATTCACTACCGCACCCTCTGACACTCCTTTTCCTCTGTGTCCGATTGTCCAGGCCGGTCCTAGGGTATCAGCTAGCCCTGCAGATGTAGTTTATGGCCCCAGCTGTAAAGAATCACCCCTCTTCAAAGGAGTTATAGTAGATCAAGGCCCACACTCGATGAGATCCGTCACAGCAGACGCGTTCCTATTATCTGAAAACCATCCTGTATTGTGATTGGGGAGGGGACCGAGCCTGAAGCGGAAGATTCCAGGGATGACTCTTTGTACATCAAAGTTTTTACAATTACGTGTCACATTAAAAATATATAGCATTCCAACAAAGTAGTAAGATTATAAAACTTTAATAACTTATAAATATATACAAGAAAACAAAAACAGTAATAACATATAAACATTTTTAGGGAAAAACAACGAAGTAGCGGTCGGCTGTGCGAATAGTCCCAACGCAGCACAACGTCCAGATTTCTGGCGTGGGGCGTCGCGGGGGGTGGGTCATCAGTAGCAAACTGTTGTGCGAATAGTTCCAAGGCAGCAGAACGATGGCACCAAGGTGATGTCCAGTAAGTTGCCGCACTGGTTTTGGTATCCTACAATGCTGCTCCGAATAACGGCGTGGGGCGCCCCGGGGGAGGCGGCGTGAACGGGCCTCTCCAGGTGGAGTCTCATCTGTTGTAGTGGGGCGCCCCTTTACCGTTTCAGTTGCCATTCCGTCCGCTTTTGGTCCACTGTGTCAAAAGCCGCAATTCAGCTGAGTTGCGCCCACTCTTGCGGTGCAGCGATAGGCGGCTGCGCCCACTCTTGCGGTGCAGCGATAGGCGGCTGTCACAGGACTCTCAAAATGGCGGCAGGCTGTTTCCTTTTTGGGCCTGGTCCACTGAAATGGCCCTGGGACACCTTGGAAATCGGACGCTAGTCTGCTAGGTCTTGGACCCCATTCTCGAAAGCTTCCCCTCCGCCTTGAGGATTCATCAAAAGTTTTGGGGGCCCCCGACTCCTGTAGGCTTCTGGTGGGGAGCGGCTGCCATGATTGCTCGCGGAATGACCACGACGGAGCTACGAGATGGTGGTGCTCTCATGCTGACGCCAGCTTCAGTCTGAAACATCCAGAAACAAGGTGGGGCTTTCATCGTTTGGGGAAAAAAAAAAGTTTTAATCCAATGAAAAGTGTTGTTTTTAGGTCATATGATCAAGCCTTCCATCATTAGGAAACCAAAAGTAAAATGAACCAATGAAAAGTTTTATAAACAAGTCACATGACCTGTTATGCGGCATAGGGTATAAAATGCGGAGAAAATACGTTGGCACGTGAGGCGGCGTCAGTAGCGGACCGATGTGCGAATAGGCCGAAGGCAACACAACGCGCCAAGATCCGGATGGCACCGAGGTGGTGTCCAGCAAGTTGCAGCACTGGTGTGGCCATCTTACAATGCTGAAAGTCGGCGTGGGGCGCCCCGTTGGCCTGTGAGTTTGCGTCAGTAGCGGACCGATGTGCGAATAGGCCGAAGGCAGCACAACGCGCCAAGATCCGGATGGCACCGAGGTGGTGTCTAGTAAGTTGCCGCACTGGTGTGGCCATCCTACAATGTTGAAAGTCGGCGTGGGGCGCCCTGTTGGCCTGTGAGATGGTGTCAGTAGCGGACCGATGTGCGAATAGGCCGAAGGCAGCGCAACAATATTTCCTGAATAGAAGACACCACAAGGCGCTGAGATGCCAAGATCCGGATGGCACCGAGGTGGTGTCTAGTAAGTTGCCGCACTGGTGTGGCAATCCTACAATGGTAAAAGTCGGCGTGGGGCGCCCCGTTGGCCTGTGAGATGGCGTCAGTAGCGGACCGATGTGCGAATGGGGCCAAAGGCAGCGCAACAATATTTTGTGTATGGAAGATACCACTAGGCGTTGAGATGCCAAGATCCGGATGGCACCGAGGTGATGTCTAGCAAGTTGCTGTACTGGTGTGGTCATCCTACAATGCTGAAACTCGGCGTGGGGCGCCCCATTAGCCTGTGAGATGGCGTCAGTAGCGGACCGATGTGCGAATGGGGCCAAAGGCAGCGCAACAATATTTTCTGACTGACACCACGAGGCGCTGAGATGCCAAGATCCGGATGGCACAGAGGTGATGTCTAGCAAGTTGCAGCACTGGTGTGGCCATCCTACAATGCTGAAAGTCGGCGTGGGGCGCCCCGTTGGCCTGTGAGTTTGCGTCAGTAGCGGACCGATGTGCGAATAGGCCGAAGGCAGCACAACGCGCCAAGATCCGGATGGCACCGAGGTGGTGTCTAGTAAGTTGCCGCACTGGTGTGGCCATCCTACAATGTTGAAAGTCGGCGTGGGGCGCCCCGTTGGCCTGTGAGATGGCGTCAGTAGCGGACAGATGTGCGAATGGGGCCAAAGGCAGCGCAACAATATTTTCTGAATAGAAGACACCACAAGGCGCTGAGATGCCAAGATTCGGATGGCACCGAGGTGGTGTCTAGCAAGTTGCTGTACTGGTGTGGCCATCCTACAATGTTGAAAGTCGGCGTGGGGCGCCCCGTTGGCCTGTGAGATGGCGTCAGTAGCGGACCGATGTGCGAATGGGGCCAAAGGCAGCGCAACAATATTTTCGGAATAGAAGACACCACAAGGCGCTGAGATGCCAAGATCCGGATGGCACCGAGGTGGTGTCTAGCAAGTTGCTGTACTGGTGTGGCCATCCTACAATGTTGAAAGTCGGCGTGGGGCGCCCCGTTGGCCTGTGAGATGGCGTCAGTAGCGGACCGATGTGCGAATGGGGCCAAAGGCAGCGCAACAATAGTTTCTGACTGACACCACAAGGCGCTGAGATGCCAAGATCCGGATGGCAACGAGGTGATGTCTAGCAAGTTGCTGTACTGGTGTGGCCATCCTACAATGGTAAAAGTCGGCGTGGGGCGCCCTGTTGGCCTGTGAGATGGTGTCAGTTGCGGACCGATGTGCGAATGGGGCCAAAGGCAGCGCAACAATATTTTGTGTATGGAAGATACCACTAGGCGTTGAGATGCCAAGATCCGGATGGCACCGAGGTGATGTCTAGCAAGTTGCTGTACTGGTGTGGTCATCCTACAATGCTGAAACTCGGCGTGGGGCGCCCCATTAGCCTGTGAGATGGCCTCAGTAGCGGACCGATGTGCGAATGGGGCCAAAGGCAGCGCAACAATATTTTCTGACTGACACCACAAGGCGCTGAGATGCCAAGATCCGGATGGCACCGAGGTGATGTCTAGCAAGTTGCAGCACTGGTGTGGCCATCCTACAATGCTGAAAGTCGGCGTGGGGCGCCCCGTTGGCCTGTGAGTTTGCGTCAGTAGCGGACCGATGTGCGAATAGGCCGAAGGCAGCACAACGCGCCAAGATCCGGATGGCACCGAGGTGGTGTCTAGTAAGTTGCCGCACTGGTGTGGCCATCCTACAATGTTGAAAGTCGGCGTGGGGCGCCCCGTTGGCCTGTGAGATGGCGTCAGTAGCGGACCGATGTGCGAATAGGCCGAAGGCAGCACAACGCGCCAAGATCCGGATGGCACCGAGGTGGTGTCTAGTAAGTTGCCGCACTGGTGTGGCCATCCTACAATGTTGAAAGTCGGCGTGGGGCGCCCCGTTGGCCTGTGAGATGGCGTCAGTAGCGGACCGATGTGCGAATGGGGCCAAAGGTAGCGCAACAATAGTTTCTGACTGACACCACAAGGCGCTGAGATGCCAAGATCCGGATGGCAACGAGGTGATGTCTAGCAAGTTGCTGTACTGGTGTGGCCATCCTACAATGGTAAAAGTCGGCGTGGGGCGCCCTGTTGGCCTGTGAGATGGTGTCAGTTGCGGACCGATGTGCGAATGGGGCCAAAGGCAGCGCAACAATATTTTGTGTATGGAAGATACCACTAGGCGTTGAGATGCCAAGATCCGGATGGCACCGAGGTGATGTCTAGCAAGTTGCTGTACTGGTGTGGTCATCCTACAATGCTGAAACTCGGCGTGGGGCGCCCCATTAGCCTGTGAGATGGCGTCAGTAGCGGACCGATGTGCGAATGGGGCCAAAGGCAGCGCAACAATATTTTCTGACTGACACCACGAGGCGCTGAGATGCCAAGATCCGGATGGCACAGAGGTGATGTCTAGCAAGTTGCAGCACTGGTGTGGCCATCCTACAATGCTGAAAGTCGGCGTGGGGCGCCCCGTTGGCCTGTGAGTTTGCGTCAGTAGCGGACCGATGTGCGAATAGGCCGAAGGCAGCACAACGCGCCAAGATCCGGATGGCACCGAGGTGGTGTCTAGTAAGTTGCCGCACTGGTGTGGCCATCCTACAATGTTGAAAGTCGGCGTGGGGCGCCCCGTTGGCCTGTGAGATGGCGTCAGTAGCGGACAGATGTGCGAATGGGGCCAAAGGCAGCGCAACAATATTTTCTGAATAGAAGACACCACAAGGCGCTGAGATGCCAAGATTCGGATGGCACCGAGGTGGTGTCTTGCAAGTTGTGGTACTGGTGTGGCCATCCTACAATGGTAAAAGTCGGCGTGGGGCGCCCCGTTGGCCTGTGAGATGGCGTCAGTAGCGGACCGATGTGCGAATGGGGCCAAAGGCAGCGCAACAATATTTTCTGACTAGAAGACACCACAAGGCGCTGAGATGCCAAGATCCGGATGGCACCGAGGTGATGTCTAGCAAGTTGCAGCACTGGTGTGGTCATCCTACAATGCTGAAACTCGGCGTGGGGCGCCCCATTAGCCTGTGAGATGGCGTCAGTAGCGGACCGATGTGTGAATAGGCCGGAACCAGCACAAGGCGCCAAGATCCGGATGTCACCGTGGTGGTTTCATAGTTGAGAGGCACTTCATCTGCAGTGGGGCGCCGAGATCCGGATGGCACCGAGGGGATGTCTAGCAAGTTGCTGTACTGGTGTGGTCATCCTACAATGCTGAAACTCGGCGTGGGGCGCCCCATTAGCCTGTGAGATGGCGTCAGTAGCGGACCGATGTGTGAATAGGCCGGAACCAGCACAAGGCGCCAAGATCCGGATGTCACCGTGGTGGTTTCATAGTTGAGAGGCACTTCATCTGCAGTGGGGCGCCGAGATCCGGATGGCACCGAGGGGATGTCTAGCTAGTTGCTGTACTGGTGTGGTCATCCTACAATGCTGAAACTCGGCGTGGGGCGCCCCATTAGCCTGTGAGATGGCGTCAGTAGCGGACCGATGTGTGAATGGGGCAAAGGTAGCGCAAGAATATTTTCTGAAGAGGAGACACCACAAGGCGCTGAGATTCGGTTACCACCGAGGTGATGTCTAGCAAGTTGCCGCACTGGTGTGGCCATCCTACAATACTGCTCCGAATAACGGCGTGGGGTGCCCGAAGGGGGGGGGGGGGAGGCGGCGTGAACGGGCCTTCCTAGGTGGAGGCTCGTCTGCTGTAGTGGGGCGCCCCTTTACCGTTTCAGTCGCCATTCAGCTGAGTTTCGGCTGCTCTTGATGCTACAGCGACAGGCGGCTGCAACAGGACTCTCAAAATGGCGGCCTGTTCTTTGGATTTGGGCCTGGTCCACTAAAATGGCCCTGGGACACCTTAGAACTCGGACGCTCGATTTTTTTTTCCTTTCCTGTACATGCAAAAAAAGGTAAATGCCCGGTACGTTACACGCTTCATCTGCCATGATGAACTCTCCAGAGGAACCGAAAAAAAATATAGTTATGGTAACTATACCATGCATCGTCATATGGAGAGGTGGCACCAATTAATTATAGTGCTGCATAAAAGAGAGATTTGGAGGAGAACCCCTGACCTGCTAGTACATTCATCAAAGAAGTGGCACTCACAGCATCAGAGGCAAGGGAAACGGTCCCAAATATTTAGAAGAACTTTGGAAAGATTAAAATGACATGTTTAGATTGTGGCAAATTAATTTCATGTGGACAGATGAGTGTTACTCTAATAAATACAGCATATGAACATCATCATAGTCGATGGTTGGTAGAGACATTTTGACTATATCCTGGACCTGCCCGTCCTCGCCCAAAATGGCGCCGGAATAAATGGGACTCGTAACTCCTTGTTGTGTACTGGTTGCAGAACCTTGAAATCACGAGATACGTATGCAGTTTTGAAGCACATGGCGGGCGGGGACGAGAATTGATTGAATATTTCGACATCCCTATTGATATTAAGTTCTGATGTGTTATTGATTACTGTACTATTGAAAGTTCAAATTAACGTCACCCATGGTACTTGCCCGCAAATGTATATCTAGATAATTTTATTGTAACTGGCCCTGTCGTATTTTAATTATAAAATGTACGTCCACCGATTCCGTAACTGTTAGACACCTTAGTTCTTGCAACCTAATGGCCCGCCCGTTACGTTCCTCTACAGTGTAAATGTCTACTCATCATATACAATTACAGTTTGCTCCGTGGCCGGGTCACGTGGTTATAGGCCCGTATTTGTATAATGAAATTTTCACAATAAAGGTTTTTAAAAGAAAACATGGTAGTAGTATATACATTGGTAAAGTTTTTAATAATAGTCACTGTTTTAGAATCATTAAAAGGCAAGTGAAATAAAGCAGACCAATTACATGAAGGGTAAAAGGTATAATACGAAGGAACGCAGTAAAGATAAATGTTCAAGGGCTGTTGTGTTTTCTATTCCTGCAACATAAAGTGATCGATAAGAATCTCATATTCAGGCGTATCGGCGACTAAGACAGCAGGTCGACCCTCTTTTGCTGAACGGCTCCGTCATGGGACGAAGAAACGCTCTTTTTCTCGAAAAAAGAATATATTTTACTTGCAGGACAGTTGTAAATTTTCCGGGAAAGTACATTAGCCTGGAACATTATAACATATATTTAAGAAAAAATAATGTTCGGAAGTAATAAAAAGCGTAATTTTTAGGTCATATGACCAAGCCTTTCATCATTAGAATAAGAAAAGTAAAATGAACCAATGAAAAGTTTTATTAACAAGTCACATGACCTGTTATGCTTACGTTACGCGCTGCGCGTCGCGCCCCGGATGACTTCCGGATGCGCTAACGCGGCGCGTCATATGACGCATTACGCGACAACGCAGGTCCAGAATATAGTCAAAATGTCTCCACCAACCAGCGGTCGGAACACAACCCCTTTCAGCAGGCTAAATAGTTCTGTTAAATGACAACAGAAGGGACAGGCAACAAGAACCATCAGTCAAAGAGGGGAGGGCTAGTTCTTCTCTACCGGGTTACATTGGGGCGCTACCGGAACTGATCGAATTGGTAGTCTACTGTGTTTCTGGATGTTTCAGATTGAAGCTGGGGTTAGCATGAGAGCAGCACCATTTCGTAGCTCCGTCGTGGCCATTTCGCAACCAATCATGGCAGCTGCTCTTTATCGTTATTTTGGGCGGGGTGGGTGGCGGAGCCGAGCTGTTTTGCAGCCATCATTGTGTGGAGTTCAGTTCATTTCACTAGTTTTGTATTTGTCATGAGGGGTTGTTCCTAATGTTTCTATTTTAGCGAGGTCAAAAAGAGATCCCATTAGTGGCCTACTGATTTTGCTCGATTCCTTTTCTTTTTTTTTTTACACGATTTTTCGTTATCTGCAAAGACTAAACAGAGTATTGCGACTCTGTGTTTGTTTGTAAATAGAGAATGAATCAAAGAGAACCAATTCTAAAACAGTAAATACTTGGATAACAATCAATCAAATGGAGAGAGAAGCAGGCACGACGTATTACAACGGGGGCAAAGGCCTGCGTTAAGTACCCTTCACTATGTGCAAAGAGAGAGTACTCCTAATAGAAATGAGGGGGGGGGGCACCATTCAAAGCAGATCAGTGTGCATAAACACGAAAATGTTTTCAATTACCACGTACTTGACATTCGACAGCTTATGATATCTGCTATTAAAAAACCATTGAAATTCACTGAAAAAACCATAGGTTATAGACCATATATAGTTAGGAATTAGCATTTACAAAACCTTGAAAATTCACTGAAAAAACCATAGGTTATAGACCATATATAGTTAGGAATTAGCATTTAAAAAACCTTATTTTACTCACACAAAACCATTGAAATTCCATATATAGTTAGTTGCACTAACTATATATCGCGCACCCGCAATCCACTGCTGATGATGTCACATATTACATCATTCATGACATGGTCAGTGACATCACTGATGACATCTCAAATGGCATCACTGATGACATCTCATTTGACATCAATGACCACATCACTGATGATATCATTCATGTGACAATACAATGCATCTCCTCACACTTTAATATAACCTCTGTTACACCCAGTGTTAAATACAGAGTATAATTTTTGAAACCATTGACACACCAATACTAGTTACTACATACGCACTCACTGATTCCTACGTCTACACACACATTCACTCATTCACCCATACAATCATTCATACATACAATCACTCATCTTTACAACACTATCATATGCACTCATACACCTATACAGACACTCACACTCTGCCACTCATCCATGGAGTTACTCACACACCTAGTCAGTCCTGTAAAGAATCAATCACACTTCCATTTTCTAATCTACACAGTTAAACATAGAGTACCTTACATTTTCAAACATATACTAACACATACTTACTCTCTTATAGAATCACTGATACAAGTACACATTGATCTGCACAGAGTCACACACCTCCCAGCCAGACATACACACACTCAGTCTCCCATACAAATACTTGTGCAACCAATCAATAACCCATATAGCTACTTATATAGCTACTGATCAACACATGCAGCAGCTTGGACAACAACAGACATACTGATGCACACTTTCAGACAGTTTAGTCACTAACCCGTGCATTTAGTAAGACGCATTTAATCACTCACTCATACAGTCAATCACGCACCTACTAAAACCTTCATTCAGACACTTATACATCCACTCATTCTTCAATATGTAAAACATATTTAAACTTTACAGAAACACATAATCACTGGATGTTGTCATCAGTGATGTCATCAGTGATGTCACTGACCATGTCATGAATGATGTAATATGTGACATCATCAGCAGTGGATTGCGGGTGCGCGATATATAGTTAGTGCAACTAACTATATATGGAATTTCAATGGTTTTGTGTGAGTAAAATAAGGTTTTTTAAATGCTAATTCCTAACTATATATGGTCTATAACCTATGTTTTTTTCAGTGAATTTTCAAGGTTTTGTAAATGCTAATTCCTAACTATATATGGTCTATAACCTATGGTTTTTTCAGTGAATATATATATATATATATATGTATATATATATATATATATATATATATATATATATATACATATATATCCAACACAGTGAGGGGACCCTTTAGGAAGCAGCCACACACGAACTCCATAGTGAACTCTTTATTTTTCAAGAACCTGCCAGCAGGAATTCAAAGGAGACATCTTCAAAGTAAATCAGTTGCCAAATGCATTTCAAGAGGCGGGCTCTCTTCTTCAGTGGCATATTCGTCATCAACCAGAACTCTCCCCTTTACATAATCAGTCCCCGCCCCCTGGGCGTTAGCAATCAGTGGCGTTTGTGGGATCTGTAGTCCGTGTCAGGTAGGGATTAATCCTGGCGAAATGGATCCAAATTTCAAAACCAAGTGGGAATGAAGGCACATCTCGATCGTTTCCCTGCCTTGCTTCCAGTTCTTTGTAGAGTGTTCAAAAGGGCAACCCCTGCAAATGTCCTTAAGAACGTTCGCGTCCACTTGCCCCCCTGTAGTGAAGAGGGCTGGCTCTGTGACAACAGCGAGCAGCTTCCACGACCGGGCGGCCGTCTATAAATCCAACACAGTGAGGGGACCCTTTAGGAAGCAGCCACACACGAACTCCATAGTGAACTCTTTATTTTTCAAGAACCTGCCAGCAGGAATTCAAAGGAGACATCTTCAAAGTAAATCAGTTGCCAAATGCATTTCAAGAGGCGGGCTCTCTTCTTCAGTGGCATATTCGTCATCAGCCAGAACTCTCCCCTTTACATAATCAGTCCCCGCCCCGTATTTGCTCACCTCACAGCGCCTCACTTGGGGAATACAACTACAGGTACCAGAAGGCTGTGTGAGACAGCCACGCCCACTTGGACAAGTACCGGTGAACATTTAAATATCAGTACGCTGAGAGTTGATGTTGGATTAAGCCTTTGACAAAGGGCGCTGGCCCGAAACGCGTAAGGCTGCACATTTTGCCGTGATGTTTCCACTCTCCATGTTGGCAGCCTCTGCATCAATAAACTGACTTTAAGCATTATTCACCTTGTTTTGGGCTCCTCCGTATGGGTAACCATTTTGTGTGAATATACATATATATGTATATATATATATATGCAGCTATGATTGCAGGTAATCAGGTCTCAAAGCCTCTGTGATCTCCATTAAATGCTTTTGCAGAAAATGTTTTACTCAAAACTCCACTTCATTCATGTGGTGGGATGCACATCCTGATGTTTCCTCTGTAAGAGCAGCTGTTGTTTTGCACTATTTATTTATACAGTGCTTAGTACCCCTTTGTGGGGCACTCAAGCACTTGCCCACACAGATATCCAGATGTCTAGACTTTAAGTGCGTAGGTCTTGAGGTCCCTTCTGTAAGTGCAAGAATAAAGGTCATGATGTAAAATCTGTAACTGCCGGTACAGGAGTAGGATGTCTTCCCTGTAGGTGCAGGTTCGGAGGTACTGGTCTCCATTTTGAGCGCAAGTACAGTGGTGCTAATGTTTCCTATATAAATGCATGGACCAATGCACTATGCAGTCCACTGTAATAGGCATATTTTTTCAATGACTAAGCCTTTATCAATCATGCCTTTTCAACAAAATTCATTGTAAAAGCATGTATGCTATAAGCATATGCATGGTAAAGGTTTCCCTGAACCCTACCATAAACGTTAATCCTGGTCCTTGGCGCACCCCACCCTCTGCCCTAACCCTTCTATTAAAAACCCTTCCCTAAACCCTAAAAACCTACCCCAATGTGACTCCACCTGGACCCCGGCACTTCCCCTGCCCTAAACCCTAAAACCCTACCCCTGCGCGATGCCCCCTTGCCCCAAGCCCTTTCCCTACTCTAAATACTGAAACACTACCTCTGCGTGACCCCCCCGGCCCCCAGCCCTTTCCCTATCCTGAACCCTAAAACACTACCCCTGGGAAACCCCCCTGGCCTCCAGCCCCTTCCTTAACCTAAACCCTAAAACGCTACCCCTGAGCGACCTCCCACGCCCCTAAAATAGTAGCCCCCAGGCCCAGTCCCCCTTACCTCCCTCCTCGTGGTTTGTTTACTATACATATCCCTTTACAATACATACCTTTACAACGAAATTCGTTGAAATGGCATACATAGTAAAAGCATATGCGTAGTAAAAAAATGCATAGTAAAGTCTACACGTTGTAATGGTGCATGCGTTGTAGTGCTTGCTTTGTAATGGCATGTGTGTAAACAGCCGCGTTGTAATGGAGTTTCCCATAAACATGCACTCAAATATGTACAATACCCCCACCACACCCCCGTGCTCACACATATCATATGACTTTGACGTTGATACTATTGAATGTGGTATTATTGAGCTTTTGTTGATTGTTTGTGTTTGTGCTATGTGTATATAATTATTTGTATTGTGCACTACATTTTCACTATTCATTGTTTTGTAATTGTTTTTGGAGTAATAATGTGTGTGTATATATGTCATGCCTCTGCAAATCTATATATATATGAATTATTTACATTTCACAATGTTGTTAGTGTTTTTCTTAATTTTTGAAATATTGGGCTTATTGCTTTTCTATTTCATTAATTGAATAATCCTTCCATTAGGCAGGGGGTTAAATATAAGTTATTAACTATTTCTTTCGGATAATATGTTGTAGCAGAACCATTGTTCGTTTATTGTAGGTGTAGTTGGCAGCGGACTTTTGTGTATTCCTGCCAAACTGCCATACAATAGAGGGACTGTGTGTTGACAGGAGGGGGCATCCAAAGCCGGATGGGGGTGCGGAGCTCTACACAGTCCTGCTTGCACTTCAGAGACACTGCCTCAGCTCCCACATAAAGAACTTCACACTAGCCTATTGTGACTACAGACAGTGACCAGGACAGGGAAGCAGGAAATTCCAGGCACTTTTGTGTGGGGGGTGGATTAGGGGGGGGCAGAGGCTTCTTCCACTTCAAAGTTAGCATCAGGGATAAACATAGAACCTTCAAGCACACTCTTCAGTACACTCCTGGACTTGTGGATACTATGAAAGAAGGCATGCTCTGCTTCCAGAGGAGTGCCCTGCTGTTTGAGGCCTACCCTGCTGTCTGAGAAGGCAGATTTGACCTGTACCATTCCACTCAGGCTGGCTACCTGAGTGACTCCAAGGGCTAGTTAACTGACTTCTTGTTCGGAGTTACAGGGACACAACAAGCTCCAGATGCCTATTTGCAACCGCCCACCTGACCTGCTGCACAGGACCTGACTGCACCTGAAAATGGACCTGCTTGACCCCTGCTGGCCTCGGCTGAAGTGAGTTCCTGATCCCCAAGAGGTACCTCTCAGGTCCTGGACCCTTAATGTGACATCCATTGAGCTCCTCCTATAATAAGAGAAGAGATTCTGAAGATTTGGGCTCTTTGCGATCCAGAGCAGCTCATTCACACCAAGATCTTGCTGTCCACAGTGACTGCCAGCATGAAGCTTAGGTGAACCTGACTCTTCACACTACAGCGACCACCAGCAATCACCATCAATGCAAGATTTATATTTCGCATTACAGCATCGACAGCCCGCAGTGAGCACCAAACCCGAGCTTCCAGCGATGACCGTTCGCAACGCAAAACAGGATTTTCGCACAACAGTGATGACCATCTGTGATGCCCGGCTTCCTCTCCGCGCTACAGTGACCACCATCCACAAAGCTCTCCCTGCTTCTTGCGGGCTAGTCCACTACGAACTGGACTCATTGCACTGAACTTTAGAAGGTAACTTTTTAAGCAGGACTAACCTGGTTCCTTTATCCGGTCCATGCTCCATCGAGGTTGGCATGAATTTGTGACTGTCACCCACTCTCGCACAACCGGATAACAGCAAGAGGCACTTTGTGTTTTTAGGTGCCATACATACTTAAATGTTTGAAAGTGCATATTTCCTGGTCTACTGATTGTTGCTTTGGTGTCTAATTTTTTTTTATTTTACGCTATTTTTCTAAATTGTTATTTGAATTATCTTGTGTTTTCACTATATTACTGTTTGTGTGCTGCATAAATACTTTACACATTGTCTCCTAGTTAAGCCTGACTGCTTTTGTGTTAAGCTACGAGACGGTTAAGTACAGGTCAATTTAGTGACTTTTTGTGATTCACTCTGACAGGGTTTGTGGCTGGTGCTTGAGAACGGCCCAACATCCCAGACCGCCTGTTGTATTTCTTTATTTTCTTAATCCACCGGCTAGGGTCAATATTGGTGCCCATATTGTTATTGTGCCCACGGCGGACACCGTTCACAAACAAAGTCTTCCAAAGAGACACATAGTACATCAAACCCACAAACAGTTTGTCAAGTTACTGTTCAAGCCTTTATGACGTTTTAGCTTCAAATGAAAGATGTGATTTCTCTGATCAATGAAGGAAATGTAAGAAACTCCAATTATGTGACTCCACTGGATAAGATGGATTTATTCTTAATGGAGGTGGAGCATGCCAACGGGTTACAGTCTGAAAACATACCCCAGGTCCTGCAATGGTTTGGAACATTGTAGGAATGAAAATCACCCTTCAGTGTCCATTAATGAACAATTTGTTGATAACATTTAAGAAAGAAGTGAGGAAAGTCCAGAGTTGTCTGATAGAAATGTTATTGTAATTCTGTTTAGGAAGGGTGAATGATCCTCTCAAAAGTGATTTTGACCACTGTGATTGGTAGTTGTGTCAGCTAAGCTGTTACTGTTGTGATTCAAGGTCCTGGCCGAGGAGAAGATTATCAGATCAATTAGGATTCCCTTCAGTTGTGGTCACAGTTGAATAATGCCTACATTCAAATTCAGTGATATTGAGATTTAAATTGAGTGTTTTAATAGCAGTACTATGTTTATATAGTAAAAGGGGTGGTACCCTTGTGCAATATGGTTCATCTTGAGAGTTGACTTCTGTATGTGAGGCAATTTAACTCAAACTAGAAATGCCAATCAATGGTGTATGCATTTACAGAATGTGTTAGATCATTCAGTGGTTATGCACACATTATGAAACAAGAGTGACGACACCTGGTTGTCACCTAGTAATCACCAGAAGGCAAGAATTCATGCTGTGGGAAATACATGAATCATGAATTTCCAAAGTGTGTCCAGTTAGTGTAGGAAAGTAGGATCTACTTCCTATGGTTACCCCTACTTTTTGGTTGATGTGATACTGTTTTTAACTAGTCTGACTGGGATCCTGCTAATCAGGACCCCAGTCTAACTGCTTTCTCCCTAAATTGGTTTGTTCAGTACTTAGGTACATCCCAAATCGGATATTGGGGTACCCTTGTCACTCCCTAGTATATGGTACCCATGTTCCCAGGGCATGGGTTTCCCCAGAGGTCTCCCATGGGCTGCAGCATTATTATACCACCCATGCAAGACCATTCAAAATTGAACTACAGGACTGCCAGAGCAGCCTGCGTAAGTTAGTGAATGCACTACTTACTAAAGATATAGGTTTGCTATATCTAAGGGTCACTGCACTTAAAACCTATGTCACCCCTGTAGCAGGGCTTTGCAATCCTGAAGGCATGGTGCTTGGTTCTAAGTGAGAGGGTGCTGCTGCATGAACAGGACACCCCTGCAGCCTACGGAGTCCATTCTCCCTGGTTGTCAGTCAAGCAGCCATATACTATATGGAGGGGCACCTCGTAATTACGTGGTGACCATCACGAAAACGTCTCCAACTAATCCTATCACGTTTGGTCTCAAACATGATGGAATCATACCCCCATATGATTCCAAGCACCGGCAGAGCCCTCCATCAGGCTCTCAGGGTTCCTGGTACCAGTCTTCCAGACCCACACAGCACAAAATGGGTACTGCCGACCAGAGGCACATTTCTGCCCTCCTGCTGCTGAGCCAAGCTCGAGCAGAGGAAGGTCGAACAATAGGCATCCCGTCACAGGGAGGTGTGACCACCTCCCAGAAAATATTTAGTGTATTTGGGCCGGGTGGGTGGTTTCTCAGCGCCTGAAAATCTGCATGAGGGGCACATTTGGTGTCCCTGTGCATAGTCCAGTTCAAACCAGTTCTGGGAGCGTTGGCTCCCAAGCAAAACTGGACAAAGGACATGGGAGAAACCTCCCTCCTGTCCAGACCCTCCCCTGGGAGGGTCTCCTGAATCTTCCCAACCCTTTCCCTCTGGTACTTAAGGGCTTACGTGGGTGTAGGTCCCAAGATTTGTCGTGGGAAAAGATTCAGATCAGACACCACTGCACTTCTACCGTCTGGGCGCTCTGGACTTCGCTAGACTTCGTTTGAGCCTGACTTTGTCTCCCTTCCAGTCTGCTGCGTCATCTGTGCCTGTGCATCGTGTAGGAACCTCCAAGGCCTGTGAAGCATCAAAGACAAACAAAGTAATCTCCCTTGGAGTGAAGGTGTCACTCACCTACATTCGCAGGCACCTCAACTAAATCGCCCCGGTCTGTTGAACCTGCAACCCTCCGGACTCCGAGGGCTCTGCAACACAGGTGGTGGTTTTCCTCATCTCCCGAGGCCTGCCCTACCCTCTTACCAAGCTTAAGACCAGTATTCCTCGTGGGGGTTGCAATAACCAAACCCCTGGGTACTGCATCCAACTTACAATTGCAAAGGCTTGTTGGCTTCTTTGCAAGAAGATCTTCGGACTCCAAGTAGCTCCAACCTCGACCATCTCCTGTGACCAGAATCTTCAGCCACACCACATCGTGTGCACCGTGGCCTGCAACTTTTGGTGAGCTGCTTGAGGTCCTCTCATGACTCCAGTGCCACCGGCCTGTGGGTCACACTTGTTTCTTTTAGGCTCCCCTGTTTGCTCTGACCTGCCATGACTTCCCTGCCTTTGGTGAGTCTCCTCAACCTTGCTGGTCCCGACATTGCTCCTTCTTTCATTCCTGCGTGGCTTGCCTTTGCCAAGGCTTGTTGGTGCTCCTGCCATACACTGACCCCTCAGTACTCAACATCCTTTGAGGGACAGCTCGTATCCAGGTCCTGGTCTTCCTCAGGGTCGCCTGGTCCGCACAGCTGCAGAGTCATAGTCCTCTTCATCCATCCTGAAGCACCCGACATCGGAGGTCATTCGTAATCTGGTCACCCCTGAGTGACATGGACTCTATCCCCTCTGCTTTCAGGTACTCTTCTTCGAAAATCCATGTTTGGATTCCCTCGAACACTTTCTCCTCTTTCAGCAGCAGCCCTTTCCTGAAGTCCTCCATTGGGTTCGATTGAGGTTTCCGACACCACTTCACACGTATGCACCCAGCTTCCATGGTGTAGGTAACGTGGGTACTAGGGTATCCACGGGTGGGGTGGCACTCCAACCTTCTGTCTACTACAGGGTTTCTTCAGGGTCCACTGGGAAGGGTCCTTAATCTTTAAACATGCAACCACGACTTGCACATAGACTTGTACGGAGACCGCGGTCGTGTTCCCACACTCCACACGCTCTCCATGGGGTCCCTATCTACTTACCTTGGGGGGTTCTGTGGGTCCCCAGTCGTGGTTCTTATACCACTTTCTTAATATATGGTTTGGTCCTCCCTGGAGCCACTGTTTATTTTGTGCTATTTACTGTGGTTTTTTTGCTAAAGTATTGTGTGCATTGTGTTTATCTCTGTGTTGGAGACACTTGAACATTCTAGAGAGTATTATATAATAAATACATATTTTAATAAATACTTGATGTGGTTCTTTTCACTTCATCTATACTATAAGATTAAATTCTGGTAAAACAAGCTGCTTTATAGTCCTTCTGGACTATGCCTGAATGCTGCTCTCCACAGCTACCACTTAGAGTGCTTTCTAAGGTTGTCTAAGACCTCTGAAATCACCTTAAGGGTTGCCTGGAATGGTTCAAGGTGCTCACTTATATTACTGTATAAACAAACGACAATGTCTCAACTGGTATTATTGAGAAGATTAGTTATCAAGCAAGCACAAAACATTTAAAAAAGGAAGGTAGGTAGGCTCATGGTTCGTTTAAATGTGCCCAAGGCATCATATATTTGGAGGAGTGCAAGACATTTGCAAAATATGGAAACAACTGTTTTTAGAGAAATTGGGAACAGTTGTATCAGCACTGCAAGCAATTACTACACAGGTAACCCAAAAACTTTGTGCACGCAAGTGCTCGTGACACTCAAAGGTGGACGGTGCAGGTGACAAGTGACAAAACAGCGAAGGCGCAAGGTATAGAAGTGACATATATTCACAGAGGGACTTATGGTTCACAGTTAGTTATTCACATGAATTTTTTAACACATATTCTAAAGCTTTTTCATGGACCATAGTAAAAGGCACCGGAAGTCCTAGCGATTTAGGATCATCATCAGGACCGGATTACAGAATGAAGGTGCTGAATGATTGGGTGGGGAGAGAAAGTGGTGGAGGAGGGTCAAGGCGGGTTACTCAGGCTTGAATTCGCAGCAAGAATGGAGCGAGATCACTGTATGAACTGGTGAAACGTGGAGCAGAGGCGGGCCTGGAAGGACCCCGTAGGCACTCAAGGCAAAGGCCTAACAAGAAGGCATCCACTGTGAGGACCGGTCGAATAACAAATGTAGACCATGTCTCAGTTAGGTGGTGAATGTTTTGCAGCGCATCCGGTTCAGGTGGAATCCGGAGGCCACGCGGGCGGGTCCGGAGGGTGAAAATCCGAGGTTTGCGGGTAGGCCGTAACCTGGGTCTGAGCCCTGATCCTCAGGTGGCTGTATGAAGGAGCAGCTGGTGAGGGATGGTCGAAATGTGGTTGAAGCAGCCAGAGCCCACAATGAGGCTGGAATCCTGGTGTGCTATGCCTGGGTCGGAGCCCCGATCCACAGGCAGCCGTCGCGGCATGATCGGCAGTTTTACAATCCGAGAGGCAGCCACTTATATTACTGGACATCATATATCAGCCGAGCATCTCACAGTCAGTATAACCAAGGTCAAATAAATGGGCCCCATGTGTTTTTTTGGTAAGGTCGTTTGAGAATAAGGTAAATATTTTATCAGAGCTTTTTTATGTAAATCCAAACGGCAAAAGTCTATATGGAAAACTGGGGTCTCAACTATCATGCAAATACTAATGTGATACGAATAAGCTGGTAAGATCATTAATGGCCTCCACACATCCAAACCATCTAATATCTTATTGATGAAATAGGCTTCGGTGTATCTAAGTTTATCAGCGGATGGTCTCCATCTGCGATTTCAGTTTCGTTGAATCATATAGACACATCATCCAAATCCATAAATATGAATGTAATAAAGACTGTTCCATCATAGTTAATCCAAGAATATTTATGACAAGCAGGTACAGGGAATAGGTATTCCTACAACCAGGTCCAACTGATAACTGACTCTCAACTATTCTGGAATGCATGACATATAAGGTGATGTAACATAGAACACATATAAGGTGTTGTAACATAGAACCCCTACCTGTAACTATGGTGACAATGATGCAGGGATGCCACATCTCCCTTCTTTATATAACTTCTAAGTCAAATAATATAAAAACCTAAGGATATAAAATACTAAGAGTAGTATGCAAACAATTTGAATTACAAAACAAATTTGAATTACAAAACACACTCTATTTCCCTCTTAAAACAACAAAATTACATTACATAACTTCTGTATTTAACAGGGACTTTTGTGACTCTTCCTGCACGGGTTGTACTAGATACATTTTGTACATTTCCCTGTGAGGAGGGAACATCTACAGAGGAGTGTGCCAACAGAGAACCCATCACATTAGAAAGTGATGTACAAATTGTATTGTAAGTGTCACTTACATTTGCAGTACTGTTAGAACCAGAGTCCATAACATCATCCCACATCCAAGAAAATGAAGACGAAGGAACCAGATCCTTCGCATTTAAATTTGAATTCTTATATACACTCATCCTGTTGTAATGCCAAATGTTCCCATCACTAAGTTTGGCCGATCTAGAATAGGGCAACACAACCTGTAAGGGAGAAGAATATTTGCTTAACCCTTTTTTTAACTTTGGACAAAAAAAAATACTTGCTTAGTTGACACGACGTGAAGAAATCTGGAGCAGTCTGGGTTCTATGTTTTCTAAGAGATGAATTGAATCCCATCCTCGTCGCCATTGTAATAAAGACTGTTCCATCATAGTTAATCCAAGAATATTTATTACAAGCAGGTACAGGGTATAGGTATTCCTACAACCAGGTCCAACTGATAACTGACTCTCAACTATTATGGAATACATGACATATAAGGTGATGTAACATAGAACACATATAAGGTGATGTATCATAGAACCCCTACCTGTAACTATGGTGACAAGGATGCAGGGATGCCACAATGAATTTAATGTCCCAGAGTATATCACTCAGCATATCAAGTCTATATCGATTAAAAGGGTTTATGGACCCTAGAATTAATCAGAACTGCTAGAGTATTCTAAAAAGTATGGATCCTATTGAACAACTTTGCAGTAAATTGCCAGTTATAGAGACGAACTTCTACGCATTTCACAGATTCTTGACTATATATTCTTTAATGAAAGTAATTGGCCCATGAGAAGGGGGTTGACCATTTTTGTTACTTTTAGCCCTTTTTTAATACAAATTTTGGGGCCCATAAAGCGCTATCAGATTAATCAAAGTTCACAACTGAGGCTGTTCAACAAACTAATACTTTCAAAGAAGGTGAAGAACATCAGACTCCACAAGAAAGACAGAGAATATTAAATTTAAAGCCTTAAAGGTTTCCAGAAGACAATAATAGGATTAGTATAATTTAATATTCAAAGTATGAATGCATCAAATATAAAATTCAAAGCAAATTCATATGAAGAAAGAGACAAGCCAAGATGAGGTCACATTAGAGATAAAGAGAAAGAGAAGTCAGTTTGTCGTAGTATAAAGAAGTCCAGATGTAGACCAGGTGTAGCTTCCAAGATGATACTTTATTAAGTTCCAGATACAATCCAAGTAGATGGTAAATAAGAAGTTAAGTAGATGTATTGTAGCTGTAATGCAGCCCCACCAGGAGCATCCTCCCTGCTGCTCAATCTTCAATTAACCACACCAGATCTCCAAGCAACCCATGCATTCATGACATCATCAAACATTCTACACTCAACCAGGCTGAACAGGTAAGAAGTGTCAGAGAAAGAAAGAAGAAGCGAAATAACATTACAACATATCCTCTTTCATTACACCAACAAAAGAACAATAAATAAATAAAATGCACAGATATAAAAAACAATTGAGAAAATAGGGTGGAGTGAGCAACATGGCATATAGTGGAAAGGCACCAAAAAATGCAAAACATAGAACACACAAACACCCATCCCCTATTCTCATAAAGAAAATGCACGAATCAGAAAAACATATGCCACAAAATTCCCTAAAATCCAAGTGAAGGAAAAATGGTGCTAAAGAAACCAGCACAATGGTCCTAAGCTTAGAGAGGATATTCAGACAAGTTGTTTATAGACTACAATGAGTGCTATAAGTTTACTTCCTATGTCCAGCCGGACATGGAATATTTATTTGGTCAATGCATGAAATACAAAAAATAGAAACACAGCAAAATTACACGAGGGCACAGTCCTGTACCCAGTGTGAGGGAAAGAAAAATGGAGAAAAAGATAGAAAGAAAAGTGTTTTTTCAGGCAATAACTTTGGAGCGAAGCATGGCTTGCATTTTCAATACATTGCACATCAAGCTCATGACAAGAGTATCTACAACACATAAACCCAATGGTAAATTTGCAGCACTGTTTGTGAAAGTTGACGTTTCGATCCCATGCTCCTATACTAGCGGGATCATCATCGGGACTATTAAATGATTGCCTGTTTTTTTTTAAATGTCGCCTTGACGTAGTACGGAGTGGCGTTCTGTTTGCTCCAGAATCTGGGATCTGGGTACTGGTAACTATTCCTGCTTGTCCTGGTGGTGACAATTCCATTAAGTGGCATACGCTGGGTTTCTCGATGGGGCCCCAGGGGGGCTGTCGCATACGGTCGCAGTATAGTTCCTTATGGAGCTTAATTGGGTCTCTTCGCGCGTTGAGGTGGTGGTCAATCTGCCTGGTCAAGCGCAGTGGCAGCAAAAAAGGGGGGGTGCGCGGTATGGTTCCTAATGGAGCTCAATAGAGTCTATATGGGCGTTGACGTGGTGGTCAATCTGCCTGGTCAAGCGCAATGGCAGGAATCTGCCATTGCGCTTGACCAGGCCATACCGCGCACCCCCATTTTTTGCTGCCACTGCGCTTGACAAGGCAGATTGACCACCCGTAATTTCTGCATGCCTGACAGCTTTGTATTTAAAACTGACTTTGTCAACAACTGATTTGCTTGCACGTTTTATGACTTTTCACATTTATATGTGAGAATGATGAGCATTAAGACGTTGTGTGAATTTGGGCAGATGTGTCTATAGTTCAAAGAGTGAGAAAGTGCAATAATTCATTACTAATACAGGAATCTGTAAAAAAAATAAAATAAAAAAAAAGATCGATAGGATAAAGTTCATCTCAAGTACTAAGCAGTATCTGTATGCAGTTCTGGTGGCAAACAGCCATTACGACGCGGTCATAACACCGCAGTACCATTACAGCGCGGATTTTAGAACGCAAGTCGTTACCACGACTTGCGCTGGAGGGCGCTCTAGACTAAGGAATAGTGTGATTTACTATTCCAACACCCTCCCTTACTGTACGTAGGCTGGAGTTGGAATGGTAAATCATACTATTCCTAAGTCCAGCACCGTACAGCGCAAGTCGTGGTAACGACTTGCGTTGTAAAAGCTGCGTTGTGATGGTACTGCGGTGTTATGTACCCCGTTGTACCATCATACGTCCGTTCTGGTCGTTTACCACACAAACATATTGACCAGGCTTAATTTCGTCGCACTTCCGTGAGTTCAAAGGATTTTGTTGAGCAACAACAAATAAATGTATTGATTAATGTGTAGGGTGAGCTAGCCTTGATCTTGAGGCCTTTGTTACTTTTGTTTTCCTTACCCTCTCAATTACTGTCAAAGAAGTATGTATCGTAACCGGTATGGAGTAGGAGTGGTATGGAATTTGCTAACTTGAAGAACCTAATTTCAATGCATTCTTCCATTAATTAAAGAAGGTGCATCATGATTTGGACATGAGCAGATAACACCTACTCACAAAAATATCTTTGTGATTTGTGCCCTGTGTGTTTTTTGTGTATGGAAAACAGATTTACCCTGCGCTGTATCAACTTTTAGATTAGAAATCAAGAAGGAAGCATCAGGGCGTATGATCAAATTGGTTGTAAAAGGTTGTATTCATGAGGAGTCTGTTGGAGAATAACTTATTGTATTTAAAACGTTTCTATAGCGCGACTGCTCCAAGTTGTATTAATGTGCTTCACATGAGCAGGGACAGAGACTTTAAAAAATGTAAACTACTAACAGACCTCTAAGCAGTAGAAAAGTATAACTTGTAGGGTGTAGGTGTGGGAATTGTTTTTTTCTTTTTTGGTATGGACAGTTCTCATCAATGAAATTGCGCACGCTGCTTTATGCTCTGAACATTGAATCCACTAAGGACAATATTTGGCATTTGCTTAATGTGATTCTTTGTTTGGTATGATTTATGTTCATATTTTATTATTAGGGGTGCAACGCAGGCTCCCACAGCCTCTTTGGCGTAGGGGGGCCCAATCCCCTTCCAGTGGGGCCCGATTCAGTCAAAGATCAATGGATATCTGTGAGATATGGGAGACTCAGGAGCCCCTCATCACATTCAGCACAGTGGCCCCAGCATTATACGTTATGCCACTGCTTATTGTGTCATGGAATTATCTGAAATACAAATATTTTATTGGACTTGACCCTGGGGTTCATTAGGCCGTTGCCTGAATTAGGATTCTGTATAGATGTCATAGTTTATACTATGCTGCCGAGGGGAACGGAGTCAATGTCATACCCACCGTTATCCTGTGCTGCAGTGTAACTGGTGTGCCTCACTGTGAGCACCTTCTTTTGTACTGGATACCAGTATTCCGAGTGGCATAGACTGAAATAGAGTGGCATAGAGTGGAGTAGAGTGTTGTGTAGTGGATTGTTAGAGCGGCATGGGTGGAGTGGCGTGGATTGACATAGAGTAGAGTGGCATAGAGTAGATTGGTGTAGAGTATAGTAGATTGGAGTGGAATGGAATGGATTACTGAAGAGTGGACTGAAGTTGCCGAGAGTTGATTGGAATGGATTACTGAGGAGTGGATTGGAGTGGACTAGGGAGGAGTGGGCTAGATTGGAGTGGAATGGATTGGAGTGGAGTGAATTGGAGTGGATTACTGAGGGGTGGATTGGACTGGACTAGAGTGGGGTGGATTGGAATGGATTACTGAGGAGTGGATTGGAGCAGAATGGAGTGAAATGGATTTGAGTAGAATGGATTGGTACTGGAGTGAATTAGAGTGGTGTGGATTAGAGTGAATAGAAGTGGGTTAAAGTGAAGTGGAGTAGATTAGAGTGAAGTGGTTTAGAGTAGATTTGAGTGGAGTGCAGTGAAGTGGAGTGGACAAGAGTGGATTAAACTGGAGTCGATTATAGGAGAGTGGAATGGGATGGAGTGAAGTGGATTATAATTAGAGTTCATTAGAATGGATTGGAGTGGATTAGAGTGGGTTGGAGTGCAGTGGAGTTATCAAGGGTGCAGTGGAGTGGATTAGAGTGGAGCATAGTGGATTGGAGTGGAGTGGACTATCGAGCATTGGAGGGGATTAGAATGACGTGGATTAGATTGGAATGGATTATAGTGGAGTAGATTATAGTGGAGTGAATTACAGTGGAGTGGAGTGGATTTGAGTGGATTGCATTGGATTAGAGTGGAAAGGGTTACTGTGGAGTGGACTGGAGAAGATTGGATTAGATAGGATTAGAATTGATTAGAGTGGAATGGATTAGAGTGGAGTGGATTGGAGTAGGTTACAGTGGAAAGGATTGGAGCTGATTGTAGTGGAGTGGAGTCGATTAGATTGAAGTGGATTAAAGTGGATTAAATTAGATTGGAGTGGAGTGGATTAGAGTGAGATTGACAGGAGTAGAGTGAACTAGACTAAAGTGGAGTGGATTAGAGTGGAGGGTATTGGAGTGGATTGGATTAGAGTGGATTGTAGTGGAGGGGAGTGGATTGAATTAGGGTGGAGTAGATTGGAGTGCAGAAGAGTGGCTTGGAGTGGACTGTAGAGGAGTGAAGGGTATCAGAGTGGAATGGACCAGATTAAAGTGAATTATATTGGAGTGGAGTGGATTGGAATGTAGTGAAGTGGATTAAAATGGAGTGGGGTGGAATAGAGTGAAGTGGAGTGGAGTGGATTCGAGTGGAAATGGTGAGAGTGCAGTGGATTTGAGTGGATAGGAATGGAGTGGATTAGAATAGATTGAGGTGGATAAGAGTGGAGTGGGTTGGAGTGGACTGGATTAGAGTGGAGTAGGTTAGAGTTAAGTGGATTGGAGTGGATTAGAGTGGAATGGATTAGAGCAGAGGGGATTTGGAGTGGAGTGGAGTGAATTTGATTATAGTGGAGTAGATTAGAGTGGATTGGAGTGGATTAGAGTGCAGAGGATTTCTATTGGAGTAGAGTGGATTGGAGTGGATTGGAGTGGATTAGAGTGGAGTAGATTGGAGTGGAGTGGAGTGGAGTCAAGTGGGTTGGATTGGGTTGGCTGGGATTTCTAGTGGATTGGAGTGGACTGGAGTGAATTGGATTAGTGTGGAGTGGATTGGAGTGAAATAGAGTGGATTAGAGTGGAGTTTATTTGAGTGGATTAGAGTGTCAAAAGCGTAGGGTTGTGCAGTTGTATGAGGTGCATCTTCAAAGAAAAGGGCTGCAGTATATGAAAAGAGAGCTGGACTACTCCTATTGACCCTCGTTGTGGGAAGTGATACAACTGGTGTCAATATGCTTGCTAATTTATGATGATTAAAACAACCAAACTCATTGCAGGGCTTCAATTCCGAGAATGGGTTGGAGTGGAGTGATTTAGAGTGGATTGGTGGAATGGAGTTGGTTAGAGTGGAGTGGAGTTGATTAGATTAGAGTGGAGTTGATTAGATTAGAGTGGAGTTGATTGGATTAGAGTGGAGTTGATTGGATTAGAGTGGAGTAGACTGGATTTGAGTGGAGTGGGTTATAATAGAGTGGAGTGGATTAGAGTGGATTGTGGAGATTGGATTGGAGCAGATTAGAGTGGAGTGGATAGGAGTGGAGTAGATTAAAGTGGAGTGGAGTCGATTCGAGTGAAGTGGACTATATGATAGTGGAAAGGGTTACAGAAGAGTGGATAAGATTAGATTGGAGCGGATAGGAGTGGAGTGGCATGGATTGAATTGGAGTGGGTTAGAGTGGAGTGGACATGGGTGGGTTTGAGCGGAGTGTATTAGATGTGTTAGAGTACAATGGAGCGATTGGATTACAGTGGATTATAGTGAGGTAGAGTGGAGTGGATTAAATTGGAGTGGATTGGAGTGCATTAGAGTGGAGTAGATTAGAGTGGAACAGATTGGAGAGGTATAAAGTGGAGTGCATTAGAATGGAGTGAATTAGAGTGAAGTGGAATGGATTAAAGTGGATTTGATTGGATCGGAGTGGATTAGAATGGAGTGGATTAAAGTGGAGAGGATTGGAGTGGAGTGTATTAGAATGGATTCTAGGTGATTTGAGTGGAGTCTAGTGGATTGGAGTGGATTTGAGTGAAGTAGAGTGGATAAGAGTGGACTGGAGTGGATTAGAGTGGACAGGGTTTGAGTATAGTAGATTGGATTACACTGAAGTGGATTAGAGTGGAGTGGATTAGAGTGGAGTGGAGTGGATTAAAGTGGATTAGATTATAGTGGAGTGGTATGATCAGAGTGGATTAGAGTGGACTGCAGTGGATTAGAATGGATTGATGTGGTGTGGATTAGAGTGAAGGTCCAGCTCTCCTGTGCTGCTTCCGCCTCGTTTTTCTGAGTACTTTTTCCTGCTTTTGCCTCACTTTTCACTGCTTTCTCCGTCTCCCCCCGTTTTTTTGAGTACTTTCTCCAGCTTTTGCCTCATTTTTTACTGCTTTCTCCTTCCTCTCTCCCTGTTTTTCCGAGAGCATTCTCCTGCTTCTCCTTCATTTTTTACTGCTTATCCATGTTTTTTCCTCATTTTTTGCTCCCACCTGCTGCCTGTTTTCTCACCTCCCACATAGCTCCGTCCCACTGCCTCCCAGCACTCTTCCGTCCTCCCAGGACCTACTTAATGGAGGCCGAAGGCCGAAGCGCAACCCCATTGAGCAGATCCCAGGCCCGGCTCTCCCATGCTATTGCATCGCTCTGCCTTCTCCCCATTTTTCAGAACCTTTCTTATGCTTTGCCTCATTTTTTACGAATTTCTCCTTCCTCACCCCCATTTTTCTGAGTGCTTTCTCCAGCTCTTGTCTCACTTTTTACTACTTTCTCTTTCCTCGCCCCCATTTTTTTGAGTGCTTTCTACTGTTTTTGCCTTGTTATTCACTTCTTCCGCCTTCCTCCACCCCATTTTTCTGTGTACTTTTTCTTGCTTTTTCCTAATTTTTCGCTGCTTTCTCCTTCTTTTGCCCCTGTTTTTTGAGTTATTTCTCCTGCTTTTGCCTCATTTATCACTGTTTACTCTGCGAAACACATAGAAACTCCAGTGCCTTGAGACCCTCGCGGATGATTTCCAGCGCTTTATAAATTCTGATTGATTGATTGGAGTTAAATTGAGTGGAGTGAATTTGAATGGAGTAGAGTGGAGTGGATGGGATTTTTAGCGGGGTGAAGTAGAATGGATTAGAGTAGAGTGGATTGTAGCGGATTAGAGTAGATTGGAGTAGATTAGAGTAGATAAGAGTGAAGTGGATTAGAGTGGAGTGGATTAGAATGAACTGGATTGGAGTGGATTAGAGTGGAGTGGATTAGAGTGGAGTGGATTAGGGTGGATTAGAATGGGGTACGGCTTCAAAGAAAAGCACAGCAGTATGTGAGAAGAGAGCCGGACTGCTACTACTGTCCCTCTTTGTGGAAAATGATATAAATGGGGTCAATATGCTTGCTAATTTATGATGATTAAAACAACCAACATAATTGCAGGACTTCAATTCCCAGCATGTGTTACAGACAGGATGGACACTTTTTCATGTGCTTTTAGCTCCAGCACTATTGGTGTGGCGCACATCTCAGTATGTCGGTTACTGCAACCATGTCAAGTTAGTGTTGTCGGATGACAGAGCATGTGTGCATCAGAAAAGAGCATGTATGAAGATTGGTATGTGTGTGTCACTCTCTAAACAAATCTGGCTACTTAACATAGACTCTACAAACTTGTAGCCTATGTACACCAGGATAAAAACATGCTGGCAGAATACATTTTCCCTATGTGACAACAACAGTATATAAACAGGAACAACATAAAGAAACATGAACAACCGACTGAAGAGGGAGACAAAGAAACAGGGACAATAGAATCTGTCACAGCATGATCAGTGGAGGGACACTACTTAGGTGAAAAAATATGTGCTTGGTCCATGCTCCCTAGAAGGACAGGAAGTGATGTCAAGGCTCACACCGGCCAATTAGGAGGCAGTAAAGAAGAGTGACAAATAATCCAATGAATGGTAAGCAATGGGTGGGCTGCAAGCCCCTTAAGGTACACAATAGTATCTCACAAGCAAGAGCACATGCGCTAGCACAAGCTAGCACAAGCTGCTCACGCAGGCTTGACCCACATAAAAAACCAGGCCGTCTGAACTTGTACACCTTACTCTGCAAGAGTTCGAATCCACATGAGCTTCAATGGTTCTGACCAATTAGGGCATTGCCAAATCGGGACTTACCTCCTTCCACAGGACAGAAAAGACTACAAATGAATCTTCATTCCACATCCAAAGGATTTTAGGCAAAAGGCGTAAATTTATATAGAGCTAAGGGAATCTTTTTGAGCTGTCTCTGCTCTGCCACTTGCACAGACTGCTCAGGGTCTGATGATAAGATTAATGCAGGACTAATTTCCTACAGCTCTGTGTCAGTGCAGTGGCTCTCCAGAAGGCATGCTCAATGGGGTTAACATCTGATACCCCTGCCAGTATCTATCATGAGAATGCAGGAATGCAAGGGCCCAAAAAAGAGGCCAATCCCATTAAGGCCAGTAAATGGAAAACTTGAGAATACAGACCTGAAGGGTGAAAACAGACTGCAAAGATAAATAGGTTTGCCTCACCCTACTTCGATTGATATGCAGAGCAGAAGTGCAATGGGACACATGAACCTTTACACACAGTTGTGTGGTACACAGATATGTCACAATCACTGTGAGACAATGCCTTCAATGTTACTGTCAATCTCCACTGTTTCTGGAAATGTACGCACACAACACACCAGCACAGACCCAGGCACAGATGCAGAATGTTATAATTCAACTCCCTGCTCTTTACTGATGACATCAGATATACACAGCGAGGGTAGTTCTTGCTTGCTCTACATTCCACACAACTCTAAACATCTGGCACCCACTCAATTCCATTTCCTATTTGATGTGTGTTTATTGACTTCACCTTCTTTGGGAGGTTGCTAACACAAACCTGCAAGCGAATTAGTAGTACAGCGCTGCATCTCTTTCACAACCTTGCCTTCCCTTCTCTGTCACATTCCTGCCCTAAAGTATCGGGAAGGCGTGCCGCAGTGGGAAAGGCCACGGCTCGAGAAACCGAAGGCGTGGGTTTTAATCAGATGTTTCTACTTGGCACAGGGGGCGGCCTCTCTGCGCCTCTAGTCTCTTACCAGGAAACTGTAAGTGAGTAAAATGAATCTAAGACACGGATTAAGCAGAACGTGTATGCCAATTTCAGAAGCTCTTATCTATCTAGCGATGTTCCCACCATGTTCGTCCACTGGTGACTCTATGCGGCGGATGGGGTCTCTGTCCCAGCTTTTTTTGCCCTGTTCATCTTGAGCCCCACCACCACAGCTAATGAACATACCAAGAGGCGACAGAGAAAAGAAAACATACACGGCACTTTGCTCTCACATTAATCTGTCCAATTACTTTTCATTGGAAAGCATTGTTTTGCTTACAGTATTTAAATCTTACTTTGTATATTAGATATATATATATATATATATATATATATATATATATATATATATAGATATATATAGATATATATAGATATATATAGATATATATATATATATACACACACACACACACACACACACACACACACATATCTATAGATACATCGATGTTTAAATATTTCAATCAAAAAGGACAGCTAAAGAAAAACAAGCACGCACAATCTTTAAGACTGATCTTTGCAGGTGGCCGCACCAGGGTTATCTGTGGTCCGATGTGGCCACCGCCCCCTACGGTTCATCTCTGGAACGGCAGCTGTATTCACCTCGAAGAAGCAAGCGATCAACCCTACAGACACTGTGGCTGGAATGCACGGCAATTATTCCCCCAATCCCGGCCCCTGTAGTGCCCCGTGCATTTATTTTTGATACAGACTGACAACGACTAGGAATCTCGACAAGAACATCCATGAAATATTTGTCTAAATGAATGTGGGCGTTCCGCCTGACCGAAATTCATAGTTGCGTGGTTCACTGTGATGGTGACGCACTCCCCGAAACGATGGAGCAATGTGCCCCGCGCTAATTTACATTTGGGGCGTGGCAAGAGCACAGCACCTGACGTGCTCCCATGCAGAGTTTCTGGGTCACACGTGCTTAGTGAAACATAGGTGCTTGCAAATTCAGACTACGCCTTTAAGTATGCCTGCCCGCTGCTCTCCTCCAGCCTGCAATCACAGCTGTTGTTGACGTACTTACTCTAAATGAAGGTGTATTTCTATTGTCGCCCTCCTCTGCCCTGTGAAACAACGCACCCGATGACCATTTATATATGCGAGGCATGCTGGGTGTCAACCAATGTGTAGAGGCGTGGAACAGATAATGCAAATACCCGTGAGAGAGCACAAGTTTGAAAAAATGTATAAGTACGCCATATTTACAAGCACGTAGTTAGTTTAAACATGTTTTGCACACGAGTGTTTTATATTCAATAGCGAAATGTATAGAATGTTAAGTAGAGTAACCATAATTATAACGGTGTGAGATTAAATGTAGAAATGTTGGAGTATATGTGAAAACCTCATGGTTCTCTCATGTTAAAAGAGTCATGTCCGAATTAAATGTAACTTTGGATTCCAGTATTTTGTGTAGGCCTTAGGGCAATTCACAGCAAACCTGAACGTGCTGCTAAAATAATGTGAGATAAAGTTGACATGGTTCTTTCAAAATGTACTATTGAACTTAGGGTTAAAAGTATATGCTTTATAGATGTGTTATTTTAGAAACGTATGCTAGTTAAGAATGTTTGCTGTTTAAATCAAGTTAATGTTTTAAGAGTGCAGGAACCTGCTGCATGTAAATCAAGTAGGCCAGAACAGATAATGTCATGTAGTTTAAATCGTCATGTGCTCGTTAGAGGAGAGGTCGTGAGGTGTCCAGTATGGAGCTCTGAGAGTGTTTTATGGCCTAAGATATGGTGAAGTCTGGAATTTGAGGCCCACTGCAGGACGAGCTGTATGCAGGTGCGAGGGTCCTAATCAGCTCGAATGAAAGGGACTTTGTTCAGTGGCGCCTTGCGCAGGCCTGTAGGAGTTTCCAGGAATTTCAGGGGGTATCAGCGCACTGAAGAAGCCGCCTGGGAACCAAGGTCAACTATAACGAGGGTCTTCAAGAGTACCATCATGGAGTTTACCGCGCAAAGATGTACCACGTGAGGGGCGTCCCAAGGGGCGTTTCTATTGGAAATGTGATTTGGTATTAGGGAAAGTGACCCGGGAGGAGAGCAGAGCAGATGATTTTGGGAGCCTAAGGAAGCGGATGGGTAGGCAGATAGGCTGATCAGGAGAGACCCATTATCAGAGAAGAGACAAAGAGAAGTGCGTGATCTTCTTAGGAAGTCACCACGGCTGACACCTAGAGGGTTAAGATCTTGCTAAGTAGGGATGTCATTTAGTGTAGTGTAGGGACAGACTAACCTTAATTTTCTTTTCTGTAATGACTTTGAGGTTGCAACTTGTATCCATTTTGGCAACCCTGATGGTTTTCGAGCTTGTACTTATTATTCTGTTTTTCAGACTCAGATTATTCAAAAAGTTCATGTTCATAGTGATACCGATTTATCTTCTTAATCTCATTTTGAGAAGTTTGTATCTTCAGTTATCTTTGACTTTATATTAAATCTTTAAAACTTAATTTTGGTCAGTGGTCATTTAGAGTGGTGTAAGTTCTTAAATTGATTGTTTACTGCGAGATTACCTTTTACTCAAGACAGGTACCAACGATTCAGTCGACAGGAAATGGGATTTGGTAAGATAATTAGTAACCAGTAATCCCGCGTTAGCAGTTGGTAGCAGAGTGAGGATGGTTATCTTCTTGAGGAAGGTAATCTAGAGAGGTTAGTTTACCCCAAGGCCCGAGACGTCGAGAGACGAGCAGCGGAAGAATCGTGTGCCGAAAGGTGCAGACGGTGCGAGAAAAGCAGCAGTATCGGAGAGTGAGTATAAAAAGGGTCATGCGTGAACAGATTGCGGTGTTTTGTGTTGTATTTGTATTGTAATGTCTTGCGGAGTTGAATGCCTGTAGTGTGAAAGAGAGAAGGTTGTGAGCGCGCGCAACCTGGTAAACTGGTAACCTGGTAAACGGGTGAACTGGTGAAATCTTAAGTTCAGGCCAGAGCTTAAGTGGTTTTGGGTGTATCGAACATCCAGGGTAGTTGTCGACCATAGTACGGAGGTCACGAGGTACCATTGACCGCCGTGGATCCAAGATAGGGGGAGTGTAAGAGTGAGTGTATGAGTAACGGACGCTGGTCGAAAGTTACTGCGTGTGAGTAACCTATCAGAGAAGGCGATTGTACATTTCGCCAAGAAGGTGACAACTACAGAAAGACTGTGGGCGTACAGTCAAAGAAAGGTGATCGCTTGGACGGAAGTAATCATTTTTCAGAGTATGAATGGGATGCGTGCATGACCGAGGAGACGAGCTGAGAAAGGAGGGGAACTGCTGCGAAGGGGGACGGGTGACGTCGGCTAGAGCCGCGCTCTGATTGAGCGGTTGGTGTGACGTTAGCTAGAGCCGCGCTCTGGTTGGGCGGCTAGAGTGACGTCGGAGGAAAGCCGCGTACGGATAGGCCAGTTAGTGAGAACGGCGCTGAGATTGGTGGAATATCATCAGGAAGTAAACAAACGCGGAGAAAAGAGAAATCATGAAGTGTTTTAAGTGTTTGAAAGGGATTTTTAAACGTAAACGAAGTGAACATTATTACGGGGAAGAGGCTCCCCCAGAGGGTACGCCAGCTCATTATATGGCAACGAATGTGGGGCTGCATACGATATTGTGGATTGGGGCTTGGAATAAGCTTACGGAAGGAAATGAGGAAATGCAGTTCCCGAAGTATGGAACGTTTAAGTTAGAGGTGTTACATCGGCTAAAAGCAACCATGTCCTCATTGAAACCCTCACCTAGACCAACACAGTTTGAGGCTCTTAATGCATGGATTAAGGCTGCACACGACCGAAATTTGAACAGGCGTCAACAAAGGCTGACGCGATCGGTAAGGGCAGTGCGAGATTCCAAATGGGATGAGGAGGAAAAGCGTTGGAGGGTACAGACTATTGAGGTGGAGAAAATGTATCCGATGAGGGAGGTGTCAGGAGGAGGAAACCTCATGGAAGAAGACGAGGAAAGCGAGTCGGAGGACAATCTGATAAACAGATTGTTAATGGATAGACCACCTCCGAGAGTGGGATTGATAGAAGATAGAGGGCTCGCAAGGGAAGATGGGAATGAGATAGAGGGATATACACCACTCCCTATATCGGAATGGACACCTAGCAAAGGCGGAGAAACACCTCCAAACAACACTGTACAGAGTGTAGTGGGAAGGTTTGTGGTGCAGAAAACGCCAACCACAGAAAGGGTTGAGTCTGTGGGATTGCCAGACGCTCTTCAAGTGCCTGTTACCATAGGACCCATAGTTTCGATCTATAATTCTGAGAGAGATAGAGGGGAACAACAAAGGCAATTGGATAGGGAAAGGATTGAGATGGAAAGGAGGAATAATGTGACGAATGCATGGAAACAATTACCAGGTTCGGTAACGTGGAACACCCCATTAGACACAACTGTCGGTCCCAATTCAGAACAGGGAGGTCCGAGAGGACCAATGGATCTAAGGGGACCGCGGCCAAGATCTTTTTCAGAGTTAAGAGCTGATTTGAGGGAATGGGACGGGTCCATAGTATCTCCGAGTAACAGGACAAGAACGGAACCAGAGTGGGAAAGCAGGGGAAACGGGACAGTATCTCATTGTGGGGCCAGCGAGAGTAGTCAGAGCCGGGAAGGCCAAAGTCAAGAGAATAGAGGGGATGCATGTCCTACAAATCAGAGAGAACAGCCGGAACAAAATACTAAGATTGTAGAATGTGAGGAAATGTCCCGTCTCTGGGGGAACGGAGGAGATGAGGCGGTACGGGCTTTTCAGAATAGGTTTAGGTGCCTTCATCATACACTTGGGGAAGACGTTCAACATTGGAGAAAGGAGAACAGCGATAGGTCCCGCCACGCCTCGAATAATCAGGAATCACAGGGAAGTAGGGAAGAAAGAGGGAGTAATAGAACCTCTTACCCTCTATCCCGTGAAACTAGCCAGGATGGAGAGAGAGAGGCTGGGAGGCATGAAGGAGTGTTTCACCACCCACCCCGAGAAGATGGAAAGGCATGGGACTTAGAGAGATGGGAACAGGGGAGGACTCCCTATAATTCACCAATACCTAAACGTAGATCTCGGAGCTGGGATGGGAGAGATGCGGATGGAGGAGCTAAATTGAGTGTCTTGAAAGCTGAAATAAAGGCAAAAAGGCTTGATGTTACCAGTTTAAAATCAGATGTTAATGAGATAATAGATGGAACATTGCCTTTGGAAAGGATAGAATTGTATGAACAGGATGAGTTATTGTTCATGGCAAAGGATATTACTAGGAAAGCTAGAGCGTTTCATGAAAAACTGACTGATTTGGCAGACAAGTATGCCGTGGATTTGTCTAGGACAAGGGCATTGCAGAGCAACCACAGATTACAGTACGCAGACCAAGATCTAGATGAGAAGAGAACTACTGGATTAAAAACACACATAAGAGAGTTGGTAACAGGGATAAGAGTGTGGAGAGAACTGGATAAATGGGAAGAAAGGTGGTCGAAAAAGGGCACAGTTAGGCGAAGTACAAATGTGATGACCCCTGAGGGAAGGGTAATGCAGATGGAGGCATTCCCTTTGCGAGAAATATCAAATGGAAATTATGTACATGTGCCCTGGAGTAGAGGAGACTTAGCCGCATTTACCAACTCATTTCCGAAGTTGCGGGACAATCCAGTCGAATGGTATAAGCAGGTAGAGAGGTTCGTTAAAATCTCGAAAGTACTGTGGATAGATTTGAACACGTTGTTTGACATCGTGGTCCCATCTGATCTATGGACCCCTTGTAAGACTAGTGTCGAATGGCCAAATGCTGAACCATTGAGGGATGCTCGAACAAATGGACCATCTGAGATTGTCATGCGAAAGTATGAAAGGGTAATAGCATGGCTGAAAGATAAGGTACCACCACAGGATATAGATTGGGTGAAAATAGACCGAACAAGGCAGGAACCCAAGGAGACAGTTCACGAGTTTTATGAAAGATTGTTGAAAACATTCAAGCAATACAGTGGACTAGATGTAATGGATCCCAAAGACATAGGGCAGTTCGTGTCAAAGTTTGTCTTGGGGTTGAGACCTGATATTTGTTTGATGATACAGCAACATTTAATCTGTTGGCAGAACAAACCACTAGATGAGATTTTACGTTATGCGAGGTACTGTAGTGACGAGATAGATTCTAAAGCCAAGAATTTAAAGGAGAAATTGATGGTGGTGCAAATGCAGTCCGCTGGGAAGGGTGGCCAGCAGAAGCAGGGGATGGGACGAAAACCAAATGGTCAGAACAAAGATAATGAAGAAGGGCAGAGACCTAGGATAGACTTTGCCACTTTAAAGAAAACGACAAAGTGTCATCTGTGTCATCAGGTGGGGCATTGGCGACGCGAGTGTCCCTTTAACCCTGAAAACGGAGAGCTAGAAGTAGAAGAGCAGGTCCAAGAAGACCCAGTGCAAAAAGTGACAGTCCCAAGCAGTAAGGTGGCCAAAGGGGGGACTTCGGCTCCACGGGCCCAATTCCCACAGCCACCGAAGATAGCAGCTGGAGGAAAGGTCTTTAAACAAATGCCTCTGTTTATCGAGGAAGAAAAATGTTATTACATTGATCCATTGACAGGACAACGGGTGAGCAGTGAAGAAGACTGTACCCTCGGGGCAGTTCTAGAAGTGGATCAGAGAGGGCCGTTTGTTGAGGCAGAAGTGGCAGGGTGTCCCACTACGTTCTTAGTGGACACTGGGGCTACTCGTTCGACTCTGAGATCAGCGGTAGTTCCAGACTTGCCAATGTCAGGGGAAACAATTCAAGTGGTAGGAGTCGCAAATAAAAGAATGACTAGTCCCTTGACAGAACCAGTGTCTGTGAAAATTGGAAACCACATGAACGAACATCAGTTTGTGGTTTGTGACTCGAGTCCGGTATGTCTGTTAGGTAGGGATTTGTTATGCAAATTGAATTGCACCATATACTGCACCCCACAAGGAGTGGAGGTACAGACTACCGACGATGATGCTACCTTTAAGGTGGCCAATTCAAAATTCTGTGTAGAACTATATCCTACTCTGACTGTAGAAGATCTTCCACAAGACTTAAGAGATGCAGTGGCGTCAGAGGTGTGGGATTTCACAGGAGAAGATATAGGATTGATTAAAGGGGTAGAACCGGTAAAAATTCTGGTAAAACCAAATGTTGAGTTTCCAAGAACGCCTCAATACAAATTGTCCCAGGAAACGATTGCGGGAATAAAGCCTGTGATCGAGTCAATGATACAGCAGGGAATACTGAAGGAAATCGTGGGCAGTCCTTGTAACTCCCCGATTATGGGTTTGCAGAAACCTAGCGGGAAGTTTAGGATAGTTCAGGATTTACGAAAAATTAACAACATAGTCGTTTCATGTTGTCCCGTGGTACCGAATCCATCAGTAATATTGTTTCAAATACCATGTCAAGCAGAATGGTTCACAGTGATAGATCTTTGTCAGGCTTTCTTTTCAATCCCATTGGATGAAGAGAGCAGGTACCTTTTTGCGTTTAAAATGGAAGATCGCGTTTTAACATGGTGTCGAATCCCACAAGGATTCACAGACAGTCCATCCATCTTTAATCAGTTGTTGAAAAAGAATCTTGAGAATCTAGTACTGCCACAGAACTCGGTTCTGGTACAGTACATAGATGACCTACTTGTTGCGTCAGAAACAGAGGAAGCTTGTAAAGTAGATTCAATTGCCTTACTGAATCATTTAGCTGAAAATGGACATAAGGTATCTCCGAGCAAGTTACAGTATTGTCTGACAGAAGTACAGTATCTAGGGCACAGGTTAGAAAAAGGGAAACGTAAGGTGTCCCCAGAGAGGATTGAGGCGATAATGAAAATGAATGCGCCTACAACACAGAGAGAAGTTAGAATGTTCTTAGGAATGGTGGGTTACTGCCGACAGTGGATAGTTAACTTTTCACTGAAAGCAAAGCCCTTACAGAAACTGACGCACAAGGAGGTGAGTGATCCGGTACCATGGGATGAAGAATGTCTGGTGGCGTTTTTACAGCTGAGAGACGATTTATGTCGTGCTCCGGCTCTGGGAATGCCAGATTACGAAAAGTCATTTTCACTCTATTGCTGTGAGAGAGAGGGATGTGCTTTGTCAGTCTTGGCACAGACCCACGGTAATGCCCGTAGACCAGTTGCATATTTTTCGGCTACATTAGATCCAGTAGCCGCAGCGTTGCCCGGATGTCTCAAATCCGTTGCCGCAACGGGTGTCAGCATTGAAAGGAGCGAAAGTATTGTAATGGGACATCCAGTGGTGGTGTATGTACCGCATTCAGTTGAATTGTTAATGACCAGGACGAAGACGCAGCATCTGACCAATAGCAGGCTCACGCGTTATGAGCAAGTTATACTTGCCGCAGAAAACGTGACTCTCAGGAGATGCTCTGTCTTGAATCCTGCTACTTTGATGCCATTACCTTCGGTAATAGAAGGCGAAGGATGTGAAGACCACGATTGCCTTGATGTGACTGAACTATGCACGAAACCCAGACCAGATATAGTGGATGAGCCATTGTCTGACCCCGATGAAATTTACTTTGTTGATGGCTCATGTTTAAGAGACGATACTGGTCGGTTGAGAGCAGCTTATGCTGTTTGTACCATTACTGGAGTTGTAGAAGCCGCTTGCCTGGAAGGAGTACATTCCGCACAGGTAGCAGAGATTATTGCCCTAACTCGTGCCTGCATAGCAGGAAATGGAAAGAGAGTCACCATCTACACGGACAGCCAATATGGTTTCGGTGTGGTTCATGATTTCGGGCAGTTGTGGTCTCAGAGGGGTTACATGACCTCCTCTGGTTCGCCCATTCGAAATGGAGAATTTGTGCGATTGCTGATAGAAGCATTACAAGGTCCTGTTGACATTGCAGTAGTGAAGTGTGTAGCTCATACTAAGAATACAGATTTTGTGTCACAAGGTAATAGATATGCTGATGAAGTCGCACGCTATTGTGCGGAACAAAGTTATTCTTTCTCAAAGGTGGAAATAGAAGGTGCAGAAGAAAAGACTGAATTAAGTATGATGTTAGAAACTGTAGACACTTAGGAGGATTTAAGAATAATGCAGGAGAACGCACCTGAAACAGAGAAAAAGGCATGGGAAATAGCAGGTTGTGTGCGAAGTGAAATGGATTTCTGGGTTTCAGCAGATGGGAGAGCTGTGTTACCTGAAGAATTAGCTAATCCCATGGCGAGAGAAATACATGGTCCAGTACATCTAGGAAGGGATGCTATGATGAGAGTTTTTAGGCAGACTTGGTATTGCCCGAAATTCAGAATAGCAGCAGAATCAGTATGTAAGCGATGTGTTACCTGCCAACAACTGAACGTAGGCAAACGAACACCAGTCACACTGAGTCACATTGGGAGGTCGGGGGGGCCTTTCAATAGAATGCAACTAGACTTCATCGAGATGCCAAGAGTCAATCGCCTTCGGTATGTGTTGGTGATTGTATGCGTATTTTCCAGATGGGTTGAAGCGTACCCTACACGTAGGTGCGATACACTCACAGTGGCTAAATTGTTGCTCAGGGAGTTGATACCGCGCTTCGGGGTGCCTGCCTCTTTGGAATCGGACAGAGGAAAACATTTTAACAGCGAAATAGTGAAGATGTTGTGCTCCACACTGAATATCGATCAAAAGCTGCATTGTAGTTATCGACCAGAAGCTTCAGGAATTGTGGAACAAGTGAATGGCACTTTGAAGAATAGATTGGCTAAAGTAGTGGCATCCACATCCTTGAGTTGGCCAGATGCTCTTCCATTGGTGCTCATGAGCATGCGCAGCACACCTGATAGGAGGACAGGTCTCTCTCCCCACGAGATCCTGATGGGGAGGGCCATGAGACTTCCTACAGTTCCAACTACTGCTCTATTGAATATTACAGATGATCTGATCTTGGATTATTGTAAAGGACTGTCTGACGCCATCCATTCTGTGTCCCTTCAGGTGCATGCGGCTGAAGTTCCAGCAGCGAGGAACCTGTGTCATGACCTGAACCCAGGGGACTGGGTCCTGGTTAAAAAGCACGTCCGGAAGAACTGCCTAGATGTTCGCTGGCGTGGGCCCTTTCAGGTAATCCTGATAACGAACACCGCGGTGAAGTGCGGGGGGCTGCCAAATTGGATTCATGCATCCCATACTCGAAGAGTTCCAGCACCTCTAGAAGGAACAGCTCCCATCCCAGACGAAAGCCCGGAAGTGGAAGAAGAGTCGCAAGAAGGGATTGAGGCAGCTGAGGAGGTGTCGGAGGAAGTTGGGAACGCATCGGATTCGGAAGAAGAGCGAAGGCAGGACGGCAGTGAGACAGAAGACGCAACTGAAGGAGAGAGCAGAAGTGAATACGACTCAGACTCAGATCCGTATCGGAGCGACCAAGAACCAAGTGGGAGGACAAGGAATAGGAGAATAAGGCTTGGAGCTGCCACTTGGCCAACAAGGAGAAGAAGGCTAAGTTTGAGGTCGGCCCAGGAAGAAACGCTCACTCCTATATCCGAAGACTCAGATCCAGAAGAAGATATCCAGGATCAAGCCGAGGAGGGTCTTAGAAGATCAAGTAGGGTGCGAGTGCCTAGCAGAAGATACTCTACTCCCGACTGGACCTACCTCGTGGCAGATGTCTGGGAGACACAGAACAGGGAGGATCAGGGAGGTGGAACTGATCAGAACTGACCCGATCATCACAGTGCAAATAAAGTTTCTACTGCCAGGAGCGGAGACCGAAAGGTTGCTGACACTCAACATCGTTCATCCTGCTCTCCTGAGTGGAATAAGAAAGTTGATTTTAGAAACAGTTGAGTTTCCAGTTTGCTGTTCACGATATCCAATATTGGAGGGAACTCTTCTTCGTTTGGAAATGCTTGAGCGAGTAGTAGAAATGTTAGGAGCACTTATTGTTGTGGACTAATATCATATTGCGAATGGCTTTAAGGGGGTGCAGATCTGGAAAAGTGAAGAAAGTGATCTTGATTAGAACGGACCCCTTTGTAATTGTGGATATAGAACTGATAGTACCAGGATTGGAAATTGAAAAAACGCTAACTCTCAATTTCGTCCGTCCACTTGTCTTGAGCGAAATAAGGAGAATAATCCTAGAAAAAGTTGACTTTCCATGGTGTGGTACGAACTGTCCAGAACCTGAGGGAATGATACTTCGGATGGATGTTTATGAAGAAGTAGTGTCACTCCTTGAGTCATACATAACTTCAGACGAAAATAAGACTTTTGAAAAGAAATTGTAAATTGTTGCAAGATAACCTAGCGCCGAGTGGAAGAAGAAAAAAAATGGTAGGGGTTTCCTTTTAGCGGATGGAGAAGGGCTAGGGTTGTCTATTTTACTGGACTTTGAATTGTTTTGCGGAAATAAATTGTCAAGCTTCCAAGTGTTCCAAGAAAGACATTGCAAGAGAGAAAGACTTTGTTTGAAAAGAAGAGGAAGTGAATGCTGGAAGATAGTCGAAAACTACACTGTTTGAGAACATGGAGGCTGGCAACCCGAACCGCAGGGCAAAATGTATAGCTGTTACATTTTTAGGAGTAGTGGTTTCTCTTATAATTTTAGTGGTAACTGTTTCATTCCTAGCGGGACACGAAGGGGATGGAACCACAGTTAAGGAGGATAAGGGAGTGTCAACACCGAGAACTACCATTATTAAGGAGAAGGGAAACATCAATGAGAAAGACAAAGCGTTGTTAGATGCAGAAGTAAAAAGGTTACACATGGATGAGTCACAGGGGAATTACAAGTCAAATGCTTATGCTAAGTTGCTTTATGAATATGTTGATGCCATGGAGGTAAAGGATTGCTATGTCTGTATGCAATTACCAATTTCGGTGGAGGAGGGTATCAAATACCATCATCTCCCGTTGACCTATGGGATAACGTGCAGTTTATTGTTAAGTATGTTTTATGGACGAGACGGATTTGAGTATTACTTCTCGAATTTCGACTCGACATTGCCAGAGGTTCCGAATTTCAAGCATTTGAACAAATGGGACTACTACAAAAGCGAAGACAGGTTACACAAATGGTTTATTCCATGGAGAACGTTAGATACTTCACATGCTCGAATCAACAATCTGACTTGTCAAATATCAGAAGTTGAGAAAAAGTTTATAGCTCAGGTAGATACTAGATACAGGAGGCAGAAGATATTGAAGGCATCAGGACAAGGGGAAACAGATTGGACCAAGGAGGAAAGGGCACAACAACGAAAAGGTAGTATTGGTCCAATTGCTTTGGATAAGGAGAAACGGGGGAAACTGTGCATTCACAGGAGTTACTCCTATTATGAAAACGTTTATGTAGGACAAGTAAATTGTGAACATGCCTTTCAATTGGAGTACTACTCTAAGAACTTCATGAAAGGGATGCAAGCAATACCAAATGTATATTTTGTATGTGGAAGATATGCCTATGTGAAGTTACCAGATAATTGGTACGGATCATGCTATCTGGCTGTTGTCTTTCCTAAAATATATCATGTTGAGAATTTAGACACGCCTAAGAAAGAAATATCAACTAGATGGAAGCGAGGGCTGGGTGCAGCAGAAGTAGTTGGAGATGTAATAGGTGCTGCATTCCCTTTCTTAGGATTGATAATGAATGACATTAAGATCAGGAGGTTAGCTACAGTCGTAGATAGACTGTCTGCCAGTACTGCAAGATCCTTGATGCTGATAGAGGGGGAGATGCAATCGATTAGGGCAATGGTTCTTCAGAACCGACTTGCTTTAGATGTTCTGTTAGCAAAAGAGGGAGGAGTCTGTAGGGCCTTGAAGGTACAGGAATGCTGTACTTACATTCCAGACAATTCAAAGCCTCTAGAGAAGTATATACAAAACATCACTGCCATACACTACGAAATTGAGGACCTGGCAAAGGTAAATGTGTGGGAAAAAGTAGGTCATGGAATGGGTAAAGTTGGAAGTTGGTTTGCCAACTTAGGAAAGGGTATCGTTTGGTACATATTGAAGCCCATCATCATAGTAATGATTTGTGTAATCACTTTGTGGGGATTGGTGCGTTTGTATCAATGGTATAGAGCAAATAGGTTACAGAGAGCTATGAAGAAACAGGAAGAAGAGTTGACAGCGATGCAGGACACTCAATATAAGAGTCTGAAAGCATTAGAGAGTATGAAAAGAAGTGGTACTACCCTGTCTTCACTTTAAAGGTTCTACATTTTAGTGTCATGGTAATGATGACCCCTAAAGGTCATCAAAGGGGGGACTGAGAGAGCACAAGTTTGAAAAAATGTATAAGTACGCCATATTTACAAGCACGTAGTTAGTTTAAACATGTTTTGCACACGAGTGTTTTATATTCAATAGCGAAATGTATAGAATGTTAAGTAGAGTAACCATAATTATAACGGTGTGAGATTAAATGTAGAAATGTTGGAGTATATGTGAAAACCTCATGGTTCTCTCATGTTAAAAGAGTCATGTCCGAATTAAATGTAACTTTGGATTCCAGTATTTTGTGTAGGCCTTAGGGCAATTCACAGCAAACCTGAACGTGCTGCTAAAATAATGTGAGATAAAGTTGACATGGTTCTTTCAAAATGTACTATTGAACTTAGGGTTAAAAGTATATGCTTTATAGATGTGTTATTTTAGAAACGTATGCTAGTTAAGAATGTTTGCTGTTTAAATCAAGTTAATGTTTTAAGAGTGCAGGAACCTGCTGCATGTAAATCAAGTAGGCCAGAACAGATAATGTCATGTAGTTTAAATCGTCATGTGCTCGTTAGAGGAGAGGTCGTGAGGTGTCCAGTATGGAGCTCTGAGAGTGTTTTATGGCCTAAGATATGGTGAAGTCTGGAATTTGAGGCCCACTGCAGGACGAGCTGTATGCAGGTGCGAGGGTCCTAATCAGCTCGAATGAAAGGGACTTTGTTCAGTGGCGCCTTGCGCAGGCCTGTAGGAGTTTCCAGGAATTTCAGGGGGTATCAGCGCACTGAAGAAGCCGCCTGGGAACCAAGGTCAACTATAACGAGGGTCTTCAAGAGTACCATCATGGAGTTTACCGCGCAAAGATGTACCACGTGAGGGGCGTCCCAAGGGGCGTTTCTATTGGAAATGTGATTTGGTATTAGGGAAAGTGACCCGGGAGGAGAGCAGAGCAGATGATTTTGGGAGCCTAAGGAAGCGGATGGGTAGGCAGATAGGCTGATCAGGAGAGACCCATTATCAGAGAAGAGACAAAGAGAAGTGCGTGATCTTCTTAGGAAGTCACCACGGCTGACACCTAGAGGGTTAAGATCTTGCTAAGTAGGGATGTCATTTAGTGTAGTGTAGGGACAGACTAACCTTAATTTTCTTTTCTGTAATGACTTTGAGGTTGCAACTTGTATCCATTTTGGCAACCCTGATGGTTTTCGAGCTTGTACTTATTATTCTGTTTTTCAGACTCAGATTATTCAAAAAGTTCATGTTCATAGTGATACCGATTTATCTTCTTAATCTCATTTTGAGAAGTTTGTATCTTCAGTTATCTTTGACTTTATATTAAATCTTTAAAACTTAATTTTGGTCAGTGGTCATTTAGAGTGGTGTAAGTTCTTAAATTGATTGTTTACTGCGAGATTACCTTTTACTCAAGACAGGTACCAACGATTCAGTCGACAGGAAATGGGATTTGGTAAGATAATTAGTAACCAGTAATCCCGCGTTAGCACCCGTATAACTCAGAATAATTCAGGTGACTAACTCGCTCCTCTAAATCTAGTAGGGTATATCATAACACCATAACATGCCTCTCTCAACACACTCTCTCCTACTCTACCCCTACTTGCATCATCTGACACCTCTTTTACTATACCGATCCCCTAAAACAAACCTTTCTAAACTCTTTCCTCTGAGTCCTCCCCTCCAAAACTCCTTTTTACTCATCCAAAAGCCTCCTCCTATTGCTAAGACCTAAAAAAAAGATATATATTTCACGCTTTTATCCCTCCATTATCCTTTTCAATCGAAATTAACAGACTAACATGTTCACTTCTCAAATTCCATATTAAACTATACTAACATACTACCCAAAGAACTGAATAACATATCCTCTACTCAAATTACTTAATATTTTTTTTACTATACTAATTTTCAACAGTAATCCTTTATGGGTTCCGGAGTGGCGTGCTACTCGCCAGAAAAGCACTTCAACACCCATCAGGGGTAACACAAGTGCTATATGAATGCAAATCTTTCTTCCCCTTTTACCCCTCTGCTATCCTTCTCACTCCAAGTAACTGACTAATATCCACCACTGAAATTACTTCATATTTCACCATATTAATTCACCACTAATCCTTTGTAGGCTTCCTGAATAGCGTGTGTCAACAAGCGCTATATAAATACAAACCTTTGTCCTGCTCTATCCTTCTGCTATCATTCCAAATCCAAATAACTGACTAACCTATCCACCACTTAAAATGTACTTGCATGTTTCATTATACTAATTCAACACTAATCCTCTATGGGTCCCGGAGTAGCGTGCTCCTTGCCGAAAAAACGCTTCAACGCCTCGTCAGGGGTAGTAAGCGCTATATAAATGCAATTACAATACAATACATGGAACTCTGGGACACGTTCTGCAAGATTTGCATACATCTGTATACCTGGCTGACTGTCTGTTCATCTACTTTTTCAAAGTATTTGTAGAATCTATGAAAAAGGATACATTTGATTTTGTGAATTTACTCATAGTCATCTTGAACAACGTGTGTTCATCCTATTTAGTTATATATTAGTTTGTTAATTTAGTGAACACTAGACCCACAGATGTAACAGCGCCATGGGCATCGATTCACCAAATCGCCAGGGTTAGCGGAAGTGACATCACATACCCTATGACTTTAATGACATTACAGGAAGTGACATAAGACCCTTGACTTAGATTTTTTTCCCAGATAGGCATGTCTCATGACCCTAACATCTAATAATTGACATCACTGAAGTTCTATAAGAGCATGACTAGTAAGTATAGCAGCATATCATAAACAAATGTATATTTTAGAATCTACATATGTTATTGTGCTGACTTGATGTTTGACAGTCCTAGGGCATAACACTTGCCCTGAATTGTCGTGAATGAGCAAAGCGAGTAAGACAAAGACTGTTTTAGGTGGGGTCTACCTCAAGGAAAATGTGAAAAGAATGGGGCAACATTGTGGCTTTTAAAGAACAATTTTGACATATATTTTCTAAAATGCCATAGGAGCTGAAAGAGAAATCAATAAATATTGAAATCATTTCATGGTTTACCAAGCCAATGAAGCCTGATGTTCCTCAGGAACTGACCCAATTGCTTTCAAAATGTGGTATGGGTGCCCCCAAACGTCGGTTCAAAAAGGGGTGGTGATGGACGGAGCATCTGAACCAATCAAACACTCACACCCAGTCAAAAGATCTGGGTTTGATCCATCACCGTTCTTTAGCCCACTCTGCCACCCAAGTTCAGAGATGGCTATATGCAAATCAGTCTGACCCTGTGCCTCATGGGAACAGTCAAGCCCGAACTGGCAAGCCATGCCTTCCCTGGTCTGGAAACAAGCTTCCGAGGACCAATTTTCTGGCATTACAGCCGTCTTCAGCCTGGCTTGCTTGAATCCAGTGGCAAAGTGAGCAAGGGACTCACGTCTGAGCATACCCTGCCACACTTATGGCGGCCAAAGCGGTACAAAAGGGGGTGGTGATGGACGGAGCATCTGAACCAATCAAACACTCACACCGAGTCAAAAGATCTGGGTTTGATCCATCACCGTTCTTTAGCCCACTCTGCCACCCCAGTTCAGACATGGCTATATGCAAATCAGTCTGACCCTGTGCCTCATGGGAGCAGTCCAGCCCAAACTGCCAAGCCATGCCTTCCCTGGACCGGAAACAAGCTTCCGAGGACTGGTTACTGGCATTACAGCCGTCTTCAGCCTGGCTTGCTTGAATCCAGAGGCAAAGTGAGCAAGGGACTCACGTCTGAGCATACCCTGCCACACTTATGGCGGCCAAAGCGGTACAAAAGGGGGTGGTGATGGACGGAGCATCTGAACAAATCAAACACTCACACCCAGTCAAAAGATCTGGGTTTGATCCATCACCGTTCTTTAGCCCACTCTGCCACCCCAGTTCAGACATGGCTATATGCAAATCAGTCTGACCCTGTGCCTCATGGGAACAGTCCAGCCAGAACTGCCAATCCATGCCTTCCCTGGACCGGAAACAAGCTTCCGAGGACCGGTTTCTGGCATTACAGCCGTCTTCAGCCTGGCTTGCTTGAATCCAGTGGCAAAGTGAGCAAGGGACTCACGTCTGAGCATACCCTGCCACACTTATGGCGGCCAAAGCGGTACAAAAGGGGGTGGTGATGGACGGAGCATCTGCCCCCAAACGTCAAAATACTCCCTCATTGTACCATAGACAGCCGTATATCATAGGTTCCCCTATATTTCATGGGTGCCCTTCATTTCAAAATGACATAAAATATGTCAGTGCCAGAATTTTGGAATTTATGCCAAGCTGATACCTTAGGTCAGTGATATTCAAAATACGGCCCGGGGGGCGCTTGCGGCCCTCCTAACCTTTACATGCAGCCCCCTGTTTTGTTGCTGAGCACTAAGATTTAGAAAAAATGCTAACTAAATGGGCAAGCGTTATTAACCTCCTTACTCAATCCCTGACTCACCCAGACCACCTACTACCACCCTGATGGCATCAGTGCGGCCCGTGGTCACCCCGCAGACTATAGTTTGTGGCCTTTGGGCAAATGCCTTAGGCCAAAACAACACAACCCGCATCTTCAGATGAGAGTGTCAATTCGGATAGTGACACTAATATTTCTAGACAACCTGTGAGCCAACCGAAACCAACTGAAAGAGCAATTGAAGTATTAACAACAATAACAGACCCAGCATCCGCAGCAACATCCTCTTCTTTTTTAGACAAGGAGGGAGCACAAAGCAGACCACCAGAACAGTCAGCACCTACAACATCAGAAAAAAGACTAGAAGAGGAAAAGGAAAAAGAAATCAAAAAGAAAGGTTTGAGGAGCCAAGGGAAAATCTCATAATTAACATCTCTCGGCAACCACTGACTAACTTTCAATTCGAATTGCTTAATAAAGGACTCACTTTTGTAAGCACATACTATACAACGCAACTGGTAACAGAGATATTGTTCTATAAATTTATGAGAATCCTTCGCTTGAAGAATTTTTTCACGTTGGTAAATCCTATTGACTCTGAAGATAACTCGACACTCCAGTTTAAACCAAGGAGTCCATTCATTGCACCAGTATCGCACAAGAGCTTGGACACTTTTGAGACTTTAGTCAAGGCGGATTTAAATGCTGTACAATACAAAAGGAATCTAAAAAATCTCTCCCGAGCAGAATATAGTGCCCTACAGACATTAGCTAAAAACAATGCAATCATGATACAAAAAGCGGACAAAGGCGGAGGAGTGGTGGTAATGGATATGGACTTTTATCTGGCTAAAGGAACAGAACATGTGATGGATGACAACATTTACACCAAGCTAGATAAAGACCCGACAGTTGATATATCTAATCAACTCAGTGTGATTCTCGACCAAGCAGAAAAGCTAGACTGGATCAACACCCCTACCAAACGATACCTGTGGCAAACTTTTCCTAGACGACCAAAGTTATATTTTCTTCCGAAGGTTCACAAAGACTTAAAAAACCCACCTTTCAGACCAATTGTTTCAGGATGCCAATCCATTTTTGAAAACATCGGAAGATTTATTGATTCTCATTAGCAGTCGTTTATCCATTGATGGCCCCGCTATATCGAGGACACATCTGATTTCCTGAGAAATCTGATGACAATTAATCTGGAACCTACAGCCGATCTAACCCTATGCACCATCGATGTGGTTGCATTATACACATCAATCCCTCATGCACTAGGACTGGAAGCAATAGAGTGGGCATTGCTACAAGAGGACAAACCTGCAACCCTGAAATACCTAATCATACAATTGCTCGAATTTTGTTTGGAGAATAGTTATTTCATGTGGCAGAAGGATTTTTATCTTCAACTTAATGGTACAGCTATGGGGTTTCCAGGGGCATGTGTATACGCCAATATTTTCATGGCTAAATTCGAGAATGATTACATCATGAGAGATCAAACATGGCAGGAAGGATTAATTTACTACAAAAGATACATCGATGATGTATTTTTAATTTTGAACAAAACGGAAGCATCATTGATTGATCATATCAAGACTCTAAATCAAGCTGACCCTAGAATTCAGTTTACTCATCACATAGACAAATGTGAGTTGCCATTTCTGGATATAATGGTCACACTAAAAGGGAATAGAATACATACAGCTGTCTTTAGAAAACCGACGGACAAAAATACTGCACTACTCCACAAGAGTTTTCACCCCATGCCTTTAATCAACAACTTACCAGTATCTCAGTTCATGGGAATCAAAAGAATTTCCTCAGACGAAACAACCTGCAACAAAGCGCTTGAAGAGCAAAAACAGAAATACCTAGCACGAGGATATGATTCAGAACGTCTTGATGCACAAATTGCGAAGGTCAACGAAATGGCAAGACCAGCTCTTTTGCAGAAAAAAATCAAAAAACCAAACAAGCGTATGGTTTTCGTCTCTAAATATTCTTCAGCTTTAAAAGATATCCAAAGAATCATTTTAAAGAGATGGGAAATACTTGAAATGGAAGAAGATTTCGGACCTTTGTTCAAGGAAAAACCTATTTTCGCTTACAAAAGAGCACAGAATCCAAAAGAACTATTGACAAATCGCACCACAACACAAGTGGCTATGGATGGAAATATACACAAAGGAACAGGCAAATGCTGGAATTGCAAGATCTGTAATAATGCTATTGTTGGAAATATCCTCTCACATCCCAGGACAGGAGAGCAAATCCGACTAAGACACACATCTACATGTGATTCAGACCATTTAATCTATATGATCAAATGCCCATGTGGACTTGCATACGTGGGGAAAACTGAGCGCAAATTAAAAATCAGGTTATCTGAACACAAAAGTAGAATAAGGAATAAAAACAAAACATCACCGCTAGCCGTACATTGGATGGAACATTGTCACACTATAGCACAAATCAAATTCCAGATAATTGAAATAGTACCAAAAAGACCTGATCTAGACAATTCAAAGATTCTACTACAACGTGAAGTTTTTTGGATAAAGAAACTACAAACTCTAGCTCCATCCGGTCTTAATGATAAATTAGAGATGGCATGCTTTCTTTAGATTGAGCACAGGACATACACATTAAACATGAGGATACACGTTAACAACATCACAGGGGATGCTTTTGTTTATATATACATAACTTCACTATAGAATGATAGGAATGACGTACATATATGCATGGTATAGTTTATTTTCAATTATGTGTTATGTTACTAATATTGGAATTTCTTATAGTGATATCAACCCAAAAGTTCCCTCCCTTTCCCTTTCTGTTCACACAATTAGGTGCACGTTCCCTTTCTATATTAACATACACTCGTGATTCCAAACAATAAGTGATATCAACATATATCCTACATAGGAGGAATTAATATTCACCACAATATTTCCAAATTCAGTTTTTTCATTTGGTCTACTACAGTATTACTGTCGTATTTTTTACCATAGTTCAATTAAATTCGTATTTTCTTGATGCACAACGTTTTATTTGGCACATACTCCACTAAATAAAAATTCCACCAATAAACAAGCACTTGAGCATACGGTCAAGGAAACATTTGTAAGAAACCTTGCCGATTACTTTTTTTATATTACATTTTTTTTTTATTCAATTTTTAAATATGGCGCTCCACTGCCAGTTAAACATTAGAGTAGATGCGGTAATCCTATTTCTTTGTTTACGAAATCGGCATTTAATCTAAACCAAGAACGGACTCTCCATTCGCGTTGCGTCGCGGAGAGAAGAAAGTCGTCCGGCCAAGCTCGCAGAAGCCGCAGGTAAACCGACCGGGTGCTCGGAAACTCTATAGGTGTTCTGTGAAAAATGTGTACGTATTACTAAATACGTCCTTTATATGATTTCCCCACAGTAATCAGGTCTGAAGAGACTCTATATCTTGCGGGTTGACTGAACGCCCCGCGCCTGCAGGTAAATTTCGCATACACTTGTGTTTATCGGCCGTTTTGCGCTAAACAGTTGGAAAGTTGTTTAAGCTATTCCGCACCCATTTTTATCCCCACAGCACTTGCCAGGATTGGGTATTCATCTTTCGTATCTTCTGACCAGCTTTCATTCAACGCAGGTCAGTCATTTACTAAAAAATACGCAATATTTTCTTTGCTGACTTTTTCAAAAACTTGAACAAACTTTGTTCATATTTTTAGGTTGCCATTGCTATTATTTTAAACACCTGTGGATACAGGTAAGCTCTATAACAGAAGGTATATGGTTTAAGTTAAAAAATATTTGTACCTCCATTCTCCAAATAGAAATTACGCTTTTGTTCCCCGCGTGTAGATCCCAGTAACGATCAGTGGCATTTCGCGTACCTCAGTACTTCCAATATCTTTCAATTTGGTAAGGACACGTCGAATCTTGTTCCCCTGTAAAATGATTCAAACCCCTCCAATGTTTACCATCTTTACCAATGTATATAAATGTGTTATGCTCAAGACCCTACACACTAGGCATCAAAAGTAACACGTTTCCCATTATCCTTGTGTCTCAACAGAACCCCCGACGAAGGAACGTAATTGTTCCGAAATGCATTGGGTTATGCATTGAAACGTATTGTGCAAACTTTGTTTGTATAATTTGTATTTTTGATATGATAATGTCTACGAACTGTATGAAACAAATGAATTTAATTTGTTGAAATGTGCAATGCATGAAGCGATTAAAATGTTATAATGGAATACCGCTCAGAGTTGATGCATGTCAGAGCCATAGCTGCTCTTAGGGGCTAGGCCACTTTTAGGTGATGCCATTGTCAAAAATTACCTCAGTATGTCAGGGCCTACATTGTGTCGCAGTTGCCACCCTCCCATAAGCCAGATTTTCAACTTTTATGCCAAGAATTACCTCCCTTGTGCTAGTGCCAGCATTCTACCATTGGTGTTCACGTACCATGAATTTCCATGAGTTACTTCTATTAGGCTAGTATCAGTATTTTACCATTGGCGCTTTTAATGCAAAGAATTACCCCCAGCGTGCCAGTGCCTGTATTTGGTCACAGGTGATTGTCATGCAAAGAATGTATCCAAGCATGCCAGCAGCAGTGTTGTGTCCTAGGTATATCTATGAGACAATAATTACCTTCAGTATACCAGGGCCAATGACAAATTTACAAGCATCACATCACATTCTTGCTCACACTCACATTCCTTCACTCGCAGAAATTCTCTCACTGCCCCAAAATCACTATCACTCAGTCAGTCACACTATCTTAACCTCTTTACATTCATTGGTATTCATTCTCAATCTCTTGCATTCACTTTTAATCTCACTCATTCTCCCTCACTCGTACTTACTGACACTCAGGCCTTGGTTTACTAACATGTTGCACCAGGTTTAAGTTACTTTATTTTTACAACTTTGCATGTGTCCTGCATTATACATCCCACATACAAAGTGGGAAAACACCTTTTAGTACAAAACCTATGCTTCAGAAAATGCTCACCTCCTTGCATTATGGCACAAGGGTGTGAGTGTTTTGGCGCATGGCTGCCAAAAGTGCACTAGCACACGGGGAGAGAAAAAAAGCAACCTTTCTTCATAGATATGGCACATTTTTATCTCTTCTTTTGACACAAGGTAGCGCCGCAACATTCATGCAGTGTTGCCTTCCATCAAAGAATAGTAAATCTTGGCCTCAATCTCACTCACTACCTGTCACTGTCTCTCACTTATGCACAAATGCTTACACATACAGACACACTTGCTCACACATACACACACTCTCTCACTTAAACACACTCTTAGCCACAAGCACCCACACAACATACATTTAATACTATTTTTACTTACTACAGCTGCCACCAAGGCCCCGTCTCAGCTAAGTGTGCTCCATTTTTATCACACTGATACAATATTTTTCACTATTAGTTTAATGAAATCAGATGGACAGAAAATAAAGAAATGCGGAGCTACCCATGTGTTCTTTGATCCTTGAATGCTCAAAAATAATCAAACAACAAATCACATACCAAGGGAACAAGGGAAAGACATATCACATACCAGAGGGAAAGATGAAGATCTCCAGATAAGACCCTGGATCTTACAGTCTCAGGTCAGGAAATATAGGACATGACCACTCACGACCATCCAGCGATTCCTTCAAAAGCTCACTACCACAAGGAACTTTGGGCCAGATGTCAAAAGCCTTTTTCTGGTCGCAAACAGCTTGATTAGCAGAATCAAGCCGTTTGTGTCCGGAAACATGCTTTTTCAAATATACAAAATGCAATCCGGTAACTTGTTACCGAATTGCATTTTGCTTTTGCGATTTAGTACTTGGAAGAGGTGTGTTTAGTGCGCCCCTTCCAAATATCGAATCAGTACAGTATGTATTACTGTTTTAAACCAAATTCCAGTAGCAAACCGGTAATACTTCACCACCCGTTTAAAATGGGTGGTAACCCATTCACAGAGGAGAAAGTAAATATTAAAATAATAATTTTTTGAAGAGCAGCCAGTGGTACCACAAACTACTACCTTCTCTTAAAAAATAAAACTTCAAGGTTTAATTTTTTTTCTTTTTAAACACTTCCTGTTTTCCTTTAATGAAAACAGGCTGCATAAAAAAGATGATTGTTTTATTAAAAAGCAGCAGCAGGCCACCATCTCTGTGATGGCTGTGAGTCCTAGTGGGTCACAACTGTGACCTACCTTATTATTATTCATGAGGTAGGTCGATTTGCGACCGACAAGGAATCCCTAAATGAAACTCAATGAGTTTCATACATTAGGAGTACCAATTTCCTAATGATTCGGAGAGAATCTCAACTAGGAAAACAGTATTCCTAATGTTTGTACATCTGGACCTTAGTGTCTTGGATCTACATCCTCCTAAATGCAAATCCCCACCTGCACCGAGGCCAGGGGTCACAAAGGCAGTGCCATGGGTCTAATGGGGTAAGCCAGGAGTCACAGCTTTGACCCCTAGCAACTGCTAAATGATGTCTGTGCAGAGTACTTTACATAAGTTAACAATCAGTTGCACATAGCTATAGCATAAAAATATTATATACTACAGACACAAACTTCTAAAAGCAAAGTTCCAATAAATATTGTTTAACTGGATCATCAAAAGTGACTCAGAGAAGGGTAAAACAAGTGGGAGGCTGTCCTGTTGACAAATAGCACTTCAGTATTATGGTTTTACATTCTCCATTGTTAGGTAGGTAAGAAGTGTTCTTCTGTTTGAGGGGTGTCAGGAGTTCCTAGTCTTAAATTGTATTTCATGAAACTGATTGCTTATGTGTGTATCTCTCTTCAAGACTTGGATTTAGTGGGGTATTGGTGCTTCTCAGACACTACTGACCTCCTGAAAGGGCTTTTTGATGGGCCAAGTATTTAGGTGTTCCTGTTTGATTAACTTTGCATATCAAGCACATCGTACTTGCATTGCTAGCTTTTTTAGAGAGAGCAGAAGTCTAGCAATGTGGCTGAATTTCCTCTTCCGTGTTATCAGCCTGGCCGCTGCTAGGGACGGTTGCCTTGAGAGTGGCTAGGGGGTTCTGTGGATGACACAGTGCAGAATATTTACTTAAAACTGTCTTGAAAGCACCAGAGCCTGTGCCACTTGTTGATTTTTTTCCCTCTGGGATAAGGTATTTAGGGGCATATTTACAAGCCCATATCACCACCACAGCGTCACTTTTCTCGACGTTGTGCTGGTGATAGGGTCTTCACCTTATTCACAAGGCAGCGTTAAGCCATACTTAGCGTGAAAGGGGAGGGCAATGGGTGTTGCAGGTGGCGTTTCACCGCCACACCCATTGATATTGACGCTGCCCCATATTTACAAGGGTGGCGTAAATATGAGGCAGCGGCAAAATTAAAACCAGGTAAAACCTGGTCTTACCCTGGTGCAATGGGGAGAAGTGTTTCATTTCTCCTACTTTTTGCTGTTTCCTGGTGTGCTGCGTGGTGCAGTACACATAGAAATAGCAAAACAACATTGATTGTTTATGTACAGGAAGTTATCCCTTCCTCCCCATAAACAATCATTAAAAAAATTATGTTTTGCAACTTCTGTGTGTGCTGCATTAGGCAGCACACATGGAAGTTTCAAAATGCCATTTCAGATTGTTTATGTGCAGGAAGGGACAACCTCCTGCACATAAACAATCATTCCCCTCAAGGCATGACACTCTTGCATTATGGTGCAAGGGTGCCTGTGTTGGTGCTTGGCAGCTGAAAACAGCACCAGCGCAGGGGGAAACGCAAGGCTGCAACATATTCTTGTAAATTGGGTGCAGCCCTGCATTTCAGAAGTGCCACCATGCTCCGCCACTTTCTTGTAAATATGCCCCTTAGTTTCTTGCCGAAGTGTCAGATGGTTCAGTGCTCCTTTCACCAGCATATTAACATGAGCATGAAGGTTTAGCTTTCTACACAGGGTAAAAGCAAGTGATTTTACGCAGAGTACTGACTCTGAATTGCATCTAGTATGGGCAGATTGGTGAGCCATTGTTACACTGGAGTTTACCAGTTTGAAGGCTCAAAGGGATCTGTAGAAACTTTGTTTCGAGAGCGTTATGATCGAAGTTGTGAAATGTTATCCAGGCTTGTATCTACTTTCCAACATTTGAGCTACGGAGGTGATGTCTTTGGAGAAGGAAACATTCACATAAAGCAGAGTATTAGTTTAGAAATAGTATGATACTTGTGTTCTGGGTTCCATGTATGGCTCAAAAGTGTTGCTGATGGCAGGAACCTTGTGAGATTCTGTGGCTTAACATTGAAGTAGGTACATGACTTCGGTTTTCCAGAACCCTGCCTTCACATGTCAGAGAAACCAAAACCATCTAATTGCCTACCTCCCACAGTTATCAAATTTTAGTGGAACAGTGTATCAATGTTTATTTACAATGCAAGCTGTCTTGATTTAAAATCTCTCTCTGTATAGATTTTTTGTAATAGATTCGAGTCAATACTTTGTATAGATTCATTATTTCATCAATGTAAACAGAGTAAGCAGGAAGAGCAACAAATAGAGGAGAAGAATAGTTTACATGGGATCTAAATATGCCTGGGTAGAGTTCACAGAGTTCTGCAGTGACCAAAAGACTTCTCCACAATATGTGGAGTTCCTCAAGCGGTGGAGTGCATTAATTCGTGCTGTTCACACAGATTTTTTGCACCGGATGTTTGTGCCACGCTTGAAAATCAGCACCATGTGCAGCTCAAGAGGGCGCTGCTTCTTTCTGCTGCTCGAGTAGATTTTGTCTTCGAGCGGCAGCTTCCTCAACGCAGATGGATGGTTCCTCAATACGAGTGGTCGTGACCATCCGTGAACGCCCGCGTTGAGAAATCTCGCTAGGAGGTAGTCTAGACTTGGATTTTCCTTGCTTGCGGCCATCAACTTAACGTTGGCGAGCGAGGAAAAAACTCTGCTCCGCTTTGCAGAGCGGAGTTTTTGCAACTTTACGTGCTCCGCAAAGTGTGGAAAAACCCGCAAACTCCGCGAACGGAACGGAGTTCATGGCCTCGGCCTAAATCGAAGATCTAAGATCTAAGATCTAAAAAGGTTGAAAATTAGGCTTTTTGTAGTTCTGAATTGCTAGAACGGGTACATCTTGTGAAGATTATAGTTGAAAGTTACGAAATTGTGAGACTGCGTTGTAGGGTGAGACTTGGGAAGATTAGAACTAAAGATTATGGTAAGGTTTCGATAGGGGAAAGAGAGAGACAATTGTAACGGAGACTGAAGAAGAGGCAGGGGAGAAGTGAGTGGAAGCCGAAGGAAAAGGAAGCTCCAAGGTTTTGAATTGTTGTGGTCATGCTGAGAGGCTATCCAAGATTTCAAATTCCAGGTACCACATTCCACGGGGACAGTCATGGTCCTCAGCAGTAGCAATCTCTGTGGATGACTGAGGATAAACTTTCGTCCTTCATTGTTCCAGAGTACTGAGTGTCCTACAGAGACATCCTGGTGCTAACAGTATCACCATCAATGCAGATTGACCGTGGTATCGACTAAACTCAATTCATGTTGCCCTGCAGAGTATTACACCTTTGCTGATGATACTTTGATTGTTCATTCAAGGAAAGCCTGTTCAGTTCCTCTACGCCTGGCAGTGCCATCTTAGGTGAAAGTGAGAATGCCTGCACTGCTAACCTTTCCAGTGTTTGTAGTAGGCAGCATGGGTCAATTAAGGGCAGACTGTGCTAGAGCATCCCAAGCAGTTCAGGGTGACTGCCACCAACGCATTCCTAACTGCTCTGCAAAAGACTCTAGTGATCCTTTGATTTCATAGTAGCACACCCAGAGCGAAAATAGAGACGTCATGACCTCTCACACCCAGAAGGCATTTATTACTGGGCACAGCAAACATCAGAATCTTGGAGGGTGGGGCCACAATACATTTCTTCCTTTTCTAAGAACACGAGGAACAGAGGGAACTATTAAAACATCTTTGGCCAGGCTCCTGCCTATTCAGAAATCTCTGGTCAACAAACACCGGTATGCTTGCGATCTTCAAATTCAAGATGTGTACTCAAAGTGGTGCATCATTTATGTATTTCTTTAATGAAATATCAAAGGAATACATTATTAGAGCTAAAAAAACACAAATATTTTTTAGTCATTCTTTAAGTATTTTACATTGTACTCATTATTAGTTCCCCTGGGTATATGTACGAATATCGAGGACAGAAATATCCTACAAAAATATTGTTGCCTAAATATTGAAAACAAAACATCATGAAAGGTAAGTATATATAGTAAAACTATACTTATCTATCTATCTATCTATCTATCTATCTATCTATCTATCTATCTATCTATCTATCTATCCCTCTATCTATCTATCCACCTATCTATATATATATTTTTTTACCAGCAGTCTGTAATCGGTGCGCTCAAAATGCGGATGCCGTTGTCGAGGTCAGACCGTGCCTCGCAAATATTTCTTCAAACAAACAAAGGCCACCACACTCCAGAAAGCGCCTTTCTGTGAAAGCTTTTAATAAAACGTAAATTCCACCACCATCACTGCCACCCACCAACGTTTCGACCAAGAAATGGTCTTTGTCACGGTCTTTGTGTAACCGTGACAAAGACCATTTCTTGGTCAAAACGTTGGTGGGTGGTGGTGGAATTAACGTTTTAATAAAAGCCTTCACAGAAAGGTGACTTCTGGAGTGCGGTGGCCTTTTTTAAAGATATATATATATATATATATATATATATATATATATATATATATCCATCCAAAACAGTTGCCCATACAGGAAAGCCACAACCAGGAAGGTTCACTCTTCGTTTTTAATTTCATCAGGGTTACAGCATTGAGAGGTGAAGGCTTGCACAAGTTCATAGCCTGACGCGTTTCATGCCGCAAGGCATTTCTTCAGAGGCACATTACAATCAGCAGGTGAGCAAATGGCAGTCCGATTTTAAATGTTCGACCGCCCAGTGGGCGTCGGCTCGCGCTGAGCTTCGTGGTACTTGGAGTGCCCTGTAAAGCTCCTGAAGAAATGCCTTGCGGCATGAAACGCGTCAGGCTATGAACTTGTGCAAGCCTTCACCTCTCAATGCTGTAACCCTGATGAAATTAAAAACAAAGAGTGAACCTTCCTGGTTGTGGCTTTCCTGTATGGGCAACTGTTTTGGATGGATATATGACGGCCGGTCCCGGTCGTGGGAGAAGCCCTGCCGCGTAGTCAGCGGACCGAGTGGGAGCCTAACGACTGCCACTCCATGGGCAGGAGGTCGTATTCACAGGTTTCTTAAAGTGCAGCATCAAAGGAGGAGGTTGCCTCCCTAACTCATTGTGGGAAAATCCTTTTAATATTGTCAGTCAGCAGGAAGCAGCTCACTGGAGCTTTACAGGGCACTCCAAGTACCACGAAGCTCAGCGCGAGCCGACGCCCACTGGGCGGTCGAACATTTAAAATCTGACTGCCATTTGCTCACCTGCTGATTGTAATGTGCCTCTGAAGAAATGCCTTGCGGCATTAAACGCGTCAGGCTATGAACTTGTGCAAGCCTTCACCTCTCAATGCTGTAACCCTGATGAAATTAAAAACGAAGAGTGAACCTTCCTGGTTGTGGCTTTCCTGTATGGGCAACTGTTTTGGATGATATATATATATATATATATATATATATATATATATATATATATATATATATATATATATATATATATATATATCCAAACTACTCCTGCTTCTCCAATGCGGCATGCAGAAATTACGGACCACCAGACAGCTCTTCAGTACACAGGTACGTTTATTTAACTCCTCTTGGTTTTGTTCAGCATGACGCGTTTCGGGTAGAAGCTACCCTTGATCACATATCAGGCGTCTAGTACGAGGCACTCCTAAGTACTCATTTTTTTCACTTTGAACACCACGTGATAATAGAAAGTGAAAACATACTAGTGTAAATGTAGTGAACGGCATCTTCTTTTTGCGAGCAACATTTACTAACATTTCATTCTTAATATTTGAATGATATCATGCATGGCTGAATTGTCACCACAAATTCTAGCAGCATAAATGCATTAATGGTATAAATAGCAGACACGTGCAAACCTGCGCCCATAAGTTAACATAGTAATAGTTTTGCACTGTAAATAATTATACATATTTAAAACTATTTACATCTATGTACATAATAAAATATTCTGTACAGTAAAAATATATATATATATATGTAAATCTATACACCTATATATACATATGCATTTAATACATCACTTTTAATTGTGCAATATTGCAGCTCGAATGCTGAAAAACACATGTGCAAATTATGGCAAATAAATAAATAAGTCCCAATAAACCATGTTAAACTCAATTGTCTGTTGCTAACTACCGCAGGCTATGTGCAAAAGCGCTGCCTCAATGCAGTTGCTATGTGCAAAACCGCTATATATGCATGATATCACATTCTGTACGAAAATGTGCAAAATAAATTAGCTCCAAGATATAATAAATCGACACCTGGTCCCAGGTGTCACTAAGGTGCTCGTTCCAATTCATCCTAAGTTTAATCAAAGTGCTAAGTGCTATGTCTTTAAAAAATGAGTGAATCCTTTAAATATTACCTCAAATAACCTTGAAAATCTATACATGTTTAAAAATCAAATATAGTTCTATCAATTCATTTCCGCACTACTTCAAGGATTGGTATAAATATAGTTCATGTCCATCCCTCTATGTTTCCACCACCTGTCACATCCAAGAATATCAGGATATTGCTCACTGCACGCCTGCAGGAAACTTCAACTAGTTGGCGGAAAAAGGTGTTTTTCTTAATCGTCCTTCCTCTCATTATCTTCTTTTAGTTCTAAAATATAAGAGGATGGTTTGTGAATACTTAGTAGCAAATCAAAGAATCATCTCAAAGAAATGTATGCAAATCCTCCGTATTGTTCAGACCATGAGAAAATTTGCTATTGAGATTCAGAATATATTTAGTCTCTAGTTGTCTTAAGAGAGTCTCCCTATTGCCCCCCTTCCTAGGCATTGGGACGTGATCAATAACAAAATATCTCAAACAATTGATGTCTTTATTGTGCACAGATTTAAAGTGCCGCGCGACCGGATAAGCCGGATCGCAGTTAATGATGGCTCTAATGTGCTGCAAAATTCTCACGTGCACCTGGTGCTTGGTACTCCCAACGTACCTAAGCCCACAGCTGCACGCAAGAATATACACTGCATAATCTGTGCGACAATCAAAATTGCCCCTGATGGTCAATTCTTGTTCTCTAAAGGGTGTGCTGTATTTTGAGATGTTGACACCAAATTTGCACGCTCGGCAGGTCGCGCATTTAAAAAACCCCTGTTTCACAGGTAGCCACGTTTTGGCAGAGGCCTTTTCTACCACGGGTTTGGATAAATAAGCTTCCATGGTTTTGCTTTTTCTGAAGGTGACCGTTGGTTTTTCTGGTAACCTTTCTTTTAAGATGTTGTCTGTTAATACTATGGGCCAGTTTTTTGTTAAAATAGCTTTAATCTTGCGCTCCTGCAGACTATAAGTTGTAATCAGTCTGGGTGCCTCCATGTCAGCGCCTTTGTCTATCTCATTATCATGGCTGACTGGAAGTAGAGTCTCCCTGGATCTATTATTGGCTTTCTGGACTGCTTTATCTAGGACAATTTCTGAATAAAACCTTCTTCTGAACCTATTTAAGGTCTCAATCTTGGCTTTCTCATATTCCTCAGGTGTACTGCAGATGCGCTTTAATCGCAAGAGTTCCCCAAAGGGAATATTTGCGATTAAATGTTTCGGGTGCGCACTGGTGGCATGCAATAATGTATTGCCTGCCGTGGGCTTTCTAAAAGCGCTTGTAATTAATTTGTCAGCCACTGCCTGTATGCGTACATCCAGAAATTCAACATTCGTGGAGCTGCTATGTGAGGTAAAATGTAGGTTATACTCATTTTCATTGATCTCATCAATGAAGTCCTGCGCACTTTTGCTGTCCCCCTTCCAAATCATAAACATGTCATCAATGAAACGTAGCCAATAAAAACTTTTCTGTTCAAAGATGTCTCTGTATTTGGCCATGAGGACCCGCCTCTCCCAAAGCCCTACGTGCAAGCACGCATAGCTCGGGGAAAAGCACGCCCCCATGGCCACACCCTGCTTCTGTCTGAACAGATCCTTTCCAAAAGAGATATACATATATATATATACATATATATTACTATCACAGTATATTGATGGTCAATATCTGTGAGGGATGATAATTCACCCATGATATTACAGTAAGAGAGGCCAACTTGATCTAGGGGTCGTCATATGTTGTAGAGGAATTTAAATATCCTTCCAGACAGTACAACATTGGATCAAAAAGTACTTTTCTCAACAAACTTTCCACATTAATGTCAAACATTTTTAAGGGAACAGTTGGACTTGGCCCTTTCCGCAGGCTCACTGCAAGACGTTTTGCCTTTAAACCTTTTGTTTTGTAGGACTTGGGACTCAGTGCGCTTAGATACTGCCAACACCTGTACTAAATGTTTTCTGATCTGTCCTTAAAACCTGGTAGAATTCGCGTAGATCCAATTTGCTTAATTACCTTACCTGTAAGTACTTAGAAAAGTGGCCCATAAATTATATGCTACTAATAGGCCTGCAATACTGATTGTGCCACCCACTTAAGTAACCCCTAAATTTTACTCAGCCTGCCATTGTGGCCTGTATGTGGAGTTTTAAACTGCCACCTGCCAAAAGACACCTATACCTCACCAGAAGATGTTTTGGAAAGGAACCCTATGCTGTCCCCCCACCCACTCCCCCATGATGGGCCTACCTCCACACTCTTTCAGGGTAATCTGCCTTTTTAGGGAGAGGTGAAGGGGGAGGAAGGCGAGGCAAGAGAGGAGAAAAACAAATCCACTGGGAAGAAAAGGAACAGGAACAAGAAGGGGTAAGAACACATAGCAAGGCCAGAGAACCTCAACTTGGGAAGGGGTGAGTAGACCTAGTAGTTAACTTAACAACAGAGCTGTTGACTAAAGAAGAACTTCATGTTCTGAATAAAGGCCTGGATTTTGTTCCAATCAACTGTGTTGATATGTTTGAATTAAGATGCAAACACTGCAGAATGTTTCTGCAAGATAGAGTGAAAGCTTTGAGAATGCACCGGAAACCACACCTGCCTAAGGCCACGCCAATTTAAAAAAGAAATCATATTTTAATTCACCACCATCCACTATTCCACCTTTATATATTTTTTTTAAATGATTAAAGCAGAGAACCCTTATAAATCTTTAAATACATGTACTCATTGTTGAGCTAGCCATGATTTTGTAAATGAAATAGGGTTAAACCTTGGTCAAAGTTTTATAAATTTGCCATGGTACACACTAATGTGTTAATTAAATGTTTCTTGGTGCTGACTGTTTCAAAGCTGAGGACATGAAATCGAACAATTACATCTGGAAACCTAATACGTCTACCCCCTGCTTCTCCAAGGAGAAGACTGTGATTCTACAGTTAGCTTTCCAGCTACCTGTTAGTTGCTCTCACGTGTTCAGCTCAGCCTACTAAATTAGAAGCCTTTGATTAGTTGAATATGTGTATACCAACATATAAAATTGTGTATTTCAGGCAGAAATGTGCATATTTTTATAAATCATATGGTGATGTTTGGAGAAAGATGGCTACATTTTCAAAATATGTTAGCAGCTGATCAATGGAGGGAAAAACATGCATTGATAGGGGGCCGTATTACTAATAATATAGCCTTTCTTTGATAAATTACTGCTGGCAACCATGCCTGATGCACTGAGGTAATCAATTTTCGGTAAACCTTCTTATAGTGCTCAGTGGTGTAATCTTTTCTGACGTGGTCATCGTTACAACATTTATAATATTAGTAGCTCAGGATGATTTTCATTGCACATATGTAGCTTTTATTACAGAAAAGGTTGGCAACCAGTGGTGGCTGCCACAAATAAAGGGTGGTGAGGCGGGAGGGCGAGCCCGGGGGGAAGGGGGGGGATGGGGGGGGAGGGGGGGGTTCAGGGTCACGCGGGTGTTGGGGGGTAGAAATAATAGATTAAAAAAAAAGACCTTTAGCCGCCGGCCGCCGGCCGCCTCCAGCGTCGCAGCGTTGTTGCCTCTCCTCTTCCCGGATCTCAGTAGCCCCTGGAACAGACTCCCCGTGCTGCAGAGCAGTGCAGCGATTGGCCTGAGAGGGCTGAAAAGATGCCCTGCTCTGGCCAGGAAGTCTGTGAGTGTTTCTCCAGCCCGGCTGCTTAATGCAGCTGGGCTGGAGAAAATATAAGAATGCATGTGTGTTTTGGTCAGCCTGAGACGGCCGGCGAAATGCACATGGGCACATAGAGAGAGGAGTGCACGTAGCACTCCTCCTCCACCCTCCCATGCCTAGACCCCGCCCCTTCCTACAGCACTGGCTCAGAGCCAGCAAATGAAAAATAAACCGATGCAAGAACATCGTTTTACATTTATTCTACTGGCTCTGATCCAGGCAGTGGGGCAACGCTTCTCCGCCATTGCAGAGGAGCCCCGCTGTTGGCGACTGCTGCTCTATCCAATGAAACAAGTGACACTGCATGCTCTTTGTAACCACAGAATACACAGACACTTTCTGGATAGGCAAAAGCCATAAACGTTTTACTAAGCCAGATTCGCTTATTGTGTAAAAGCAATGCTCAACACCCCCAAAAATAGAGAACTCCTTTAATAATAACCATGTAAATATGGATTAGGATATGGGAGAAAAGCACAACTGTCTCCACTTACTCATTAATTCACTGCTAACATTGGAGCATATATTCCTTTTGTAAGGCATAGTACCATGCGGGGTGAAGTGCTGGAAGCACAACTTATGGTCATTAGACTTAGTACATTTTCCACACTTCTTGCCAATAAGGATGACGCTTTGAAGCGAAAAGGGAGATAAAACATTCTTATTCCTGAGACTGCCTTACAAAGTTTTACTTCAGACTCAAGCTGTATCAACCATAAAAGACCCTCTTGTGGAAGCCAAAGCAGTGAAAAGGGCAGGTTCCACCTTTCCACCAATGTTATATGTATTTGTAGAGCACTCTGTCACCAGGGAGGGTATCCTGGCGATTTAAGCAGAAGCTTCCTGGTCCAGCCTAGGGCTAAGCTGGGAAGGCCTATTTGAAAAGTTACGTTTTTGCTGTATTCAAGAATGGAAGAGATGGCTCTGATGTGAAGCTGCAGGTCATTCCAGGCTTCGGGAGCAATTATTGTAGGAGAAAGTCAGACTGCCACATCTGGTACTGTGAATGCGACAGGTGCGTGCAAGTAGGAGTCCGGCCGAGCTGAGGTGTCTGGTGGGTGTGTGGAATGTGATGGAGTTGTTGATGTACGCTGGGCTTGTGTTGTCTAAGGCCCTGTACGTGAGCATGTGGAGTTTGAAACGAGCACATTTGTGTATGGGAAGCCAATGGAGCTCCATGAAGTGTGTGGAGTGATGTGTGTGTGGCATGGTAGGTTCGGTGTGATCCTGGCTGCTAAGTCCTGTTTGGAGACGTCTTATCAAGTTCATGCTGATTCCAGCATAGAAGGTGTTACTATAGTCCAGTTTGCTTGTAATGAGGGCTGCGGGATGGTTCTGCGGGTGCTGGTGGGGAGCCATTCGAAGATTTTCCTCAGCATCTTCAGGGCAGGTCAAGCAGGACACAGCGTTCATTTGGGTGGTTATGGTGTATTGATTGTCGATGTTGAGGTTCTTGGCATGGGTGGTGGGGGCAGGACCGCGTTCTGCTGGCCAGTAGGTGGAGTACCACAGAAAAGAGTAAATTACAACTTATGTATTGTCAGTGTTCTGTTTCAGATAATTGGATTTCATCCAGCAAGTGACTACGGTTATGCAGGCATCAAACTTGGTCTGGGTGTTATGAGTTTTGTCCAAAAAGGAGAGTATCAGCTGTGTGTTGAGGTGTAGAATAGGACTTCTATTCCGAGGGCATGAATGATGCTGGTGAGCATGATCATGTACTTGTTGAAGAGGATCGAGCTAAGAGAGGAGCCCTGACTTACTTCAGAGTTGAGGTTGCGGACATCCGAGCGGTGGGGGCCATGCTGACTGACTGGATGCGACCAGTCAAGAGGAAGCATATCCAACGAAATGCAGGTCAATGGGTGCCACTTTCATGTAATCACTTGATGAGGAGGCGGTGGGATACAGTTTTGGAAGCTGCAAAGAGGTCACTAGGATGAAGGCTGCGGTCTATCCTCCGTCCATGATCATCCGGATGTGGTCCGTTGAGGAGATGAGGACTGTTTCTGTTCTGTGTTGTGTGATTGGTTTGAATCCAGACTGAGTAGCATCGAGGAAATTGTTTTCATTGAGGTGGTTGGCTAGGTGTTTGTTGATCAACTTCTCCAGGCCTTTGACCAGGTGGGGTAGCAGGGCGATGGGTCTGTTATTGGCTAGCATAATTGGGTCCACAGGGACTTCTTGAGGAAGTCTGACATGTTTCCAGACACCCTGGAATGTGGCTATAGTGATGGAGGCATACAGGATCTGGGTGAATGCAAAGCTGATGGATTGCAGTCCTTTGATTAAAGTGTGGTGGGGGCCGGGTCCAGAGTGGCATCAGAGTGGATGGATTTCCTGGTGGAAACAGTGCCCTCTGTGTTGATGGCAGACCAGTCTGTCAGTGTGGTTTCTGTGGTCAAAATGGTGAGGATTGGGGTTATGTCAGCAGGGTCGAAGTTGTCATTTATGTTGATGCAAAAGAACTCGGAAAGTTTGGTGCAGAAGTTTGGTGAGGGTGTCAGGATTGGGGGTAGCTGCCTACTGGGGTGGTGAAATCTTTCACAATGGTGAATATCTCTTTGCTGCTGTTGGTGCTGGGGTCAAAGCTGTCTGCGAGTGTGGAGAGTTGGGTTGTGCTGCCGCTAGCATATGAGGGTGGTTTTGAAGGTCGTCCTGCCCTTGTTATCCTGGCTCATCCTCCATCTGTGCTATAGTTGTTTTCAGGGAGTTCATACCCATGTATTTCCCACCCAACTCGAGGTGCAACTGCCTGCGCTCAGCCGCGAAGATTATGTGGTACCACTGCTTTAGTGTAAAAGGGCTTTACTGTTGAGCCTCTAGTGGATTAAATTATGAGCATCATTACGATGGAAAAATTGACATTATATTCCGCGACAAGCTGAAAAAGTTTGAACAGAGTTGGGCTTCTTTTATAAAATATGTTAAAAATGGTCTTGCCTTTGAGCCAATGTTTTTTTTGCACTAAAAAGTATCAATGCTCAGGAGTGGATAGAATGTCCGTAAAATGTGAGAAGAAATAAAGTCTGTTGTGCATAAGAATAATTATACTCTCCTGTATATGCTTTCTATGCTTTTCTGATATATGCAATGTAAGAGCTTTTTGTTATAATTTCTGTACCTCCTTCTACAATGTGAAGGTATAGGCAGTGTTATTTTATCAACTAAGCTGTAATGGTAATAAATACAATTGTTAAAAAAAGTAATTACATCGATGCTGTCCAGATGGAGATGTTGTTGAGTAGCTCCCTCATAATGTGAATTTTCTGTAGCTAGTTTCTCCCAGAATTGTTTAATAGTAACCCTATCGCCATCATGTCAGAACTGTAGAGAAGTGGTAGGCATGTGAAGAATACTTCACGAACAAGACTTGGATATTCAGCATATTTATTCTTAGCCAACTACAAAATAAACCTGTCCCTTGCCTGCTCTCCATCCACTATCGCCTTCCCAATTCACCCCACCAACATTCCATGCCCCTTTTACTGTGACATCCCGGTTACAGTAACTGCGCAGGCTGGGACTGACATAACCCCACATTATAACATTCCTCTTTCTTTTCTCACATAAGAAATGGCACACCCCTTATTGCATTCAACATGTTGCCAAAACACTAAGGGGTCTATTAGGATGATGGGCGGACTCCAGTCCACCCGCCACCCTAGCGGTGCTGGGACCGGCCGCCAATGGTGCGGCGGCCCTGCACCGCCAATTAGGAATTATTTAACATTGTGGCGGGCGGTGCTGTATTCAGCACCCGCTGCAATGTTAAAGGGCATGTTGTGCATTTGCATGCACAACGTGACAGGCATCACGTGGTGCCTGCCACCTTGTGCATGCAAATGTCGGGGGGTACAATGGTAGTGCAGCCACCCACCCCTCCAACCCCCTGGGGGCCCGCAACAGGCCCCCAAAGGCATTCTCTGCATGCCTTTCCATGGCAGAGTCTCCGCCATCGAAAGGCAAGAGACCGCCATCATCGTAATATGGATGGCGGTGCCTGGAAGGTACCACCACCATATTGCAGGTCTTTTCCGCCCGGTAGGCAATCGGGCGGATTGCCTACCGGTGGAAAACTGGCGGGCGGTCTTTCCGTTAGGCAGGCGGACTAAAAGGCCTGGGGGATCGCCACGGCCATACAGGTGGTGGCGATGTGCCCACCGTCCTAATAGAACCCTAAATGTCATTGACAACAAATTTTTTTTTAAAGTACCTTCTCAATATAGGTATTGAACATACACTTAACTGATAACATTAAAATGTTTGCTACTAACACAACATTTTTCATCGTTCCCTTGTGTTTGCCAATTATATCCAAACATACCTTCATCCAGGGGCATTCTTCTTCACTAAGAGAGCCCATACCCTCACTTGTTATCTTCACCCGCTTCTCACTTTCCCTACATAACCCACAACTTACCACTCACTCATTTACCTCCCTGTCCACCCCGGCCACCAAAATTTCTCCTTTAAGCGCTTATTTGTAAACGTCTGTCCCAAGTGGCCTTCATATGCCAACATCATCAATTTCCTTCTCAGTCCTTCAAGAGGTACAAATCTTTCCCCTCTCTTTATCTTACCATCAGTGATCCCTTTGGTCAATTCATCTTGCAATTTTACAAAACCCTGCAAAACCAGTTTAAGATCTCCTTCACACCTCCAACCTTCACTTATACTCTTTCCCAACTCCTGGAAAACATCATTGTCTTGTACAGCTGCCTCCCATTCCTCACGCATAATGGATTTGTCATCACCTTCCAAGGCATCTGCAGCTACTACACATACCATCGCAGGGTCTGTTTGGTCTTTATTGTCCAAACTCAACGGCAACCTTGACAAGCAGTCATTCTGTACGTTGCTCCATCCAGCCAATATTCCTGAATACGGGATGCTAACTGGGTCATTCTAGCAGACACTTTATCAGTTTCCCCCGGTTGCAACACCTTCAGCAATGGTTTGTGGGTCATACGTCAATTGAAATAGACTCCTTACACATATGCTTGGATATGTTCAATTGTCCATGCAGCTGTGAGCGCCTCCCTCTCAATTACAACATAATCACGTTTGATTCAATTTAGAGAGCTTGAAGCAAATGCCAATGTCTTTTCCACCCCATCTTTGTGCTGTTATAACAGAGCCCCAACACTATGAGCACTTGCATAAACCGTTACCACGGTAGTACATGTGGGTTCAAATGGGGTTAGTATTTTTTCATTCGCAATTTCCTCTTTAACCTTTACATACTCTCCTATTCTTGCCTTTCACTCCATACACATTCTTTCCATTTCCTTAAGAGCTCCCTTAACGCATCTGTCTTCTCCGCAAAATTATCTACACATTTTGAATAATATTCTATCAGCCCTATGAAGGACCTCAGCTGATCTTTCCCTTTTGGTGTTGAAGCCTCCCCTCTGGACTTTACCAAAGCCACTTTCGGACTAACTCCTTGCCCTGAGATGGTGTATCCCAGATACTCTATTTCCTCCAACAAAAACGGACACTTCTCCATAAGCAAGGTTAAATCCACCTCTCTCAAGATCTCCAACACCCTGACTAAAGTACTATTGTGTTCTTCCTTCTTGGCACTGAAAAGTAATATGTCATCTTGTAAGAAACGTACACTTGGAACACCCTCAAATAAGGTACTCATCATCCGTTGGAACACACTGGAGACTGATGATAACCCAACAAAACCCAACAATCCATGATCCTATTACTGTGACATCACGGTTATGTAAATATGCAGGCTGGGACTAACATAACCCCACATTATAACAGCATGCTCTCAGAAAAGTGGCTATATGTTACAAATACTCACAAAAACAGTGAGGCTGTGTGCATATTGTCTCACAAAAGTATCTTGGTGATGACGTGGTCATACTCTGAGAACTATGCTAATGTGAATATGCTCACTCAGAACAATTGAGCCATGGTGACTTATTAATTAGACGATTCTCAAAGAAAGTATGTGCTCATTCTATTCAAAGTCTAAAATTGTTTATTAACAGATGAAAAATATATGTGTGAATCAATAAATTGGTTGACAAAAATATTTCCAAGTAACCATAATATAATAAGCACTGCTAAGCAAAGACATGACACATATATACAGGATTTTACAAACAGGCTTCTAATATGAATAACATGGTTTCATAAATCAAAGAGAGTCGCATGCTGGAGCCTGAGATCATGAGAAAGGAAGATGAGCTATAGTAGAATATACACTTGTTTCTGCTGCGTGAGCTATTGAACATTTTCTCGTTTGGTGAGCAAAGATGTGAAACAAATGCTCTAAGCATCATATTGAATGCTTCCTGTAGGCCAAGTTAGCATGAGCTAGAAAACATGGTTGCAGCTGTTCCAGTTATACTAAGGCAATGGTTTATGCTATGGATGTGCCCTCCTCATCAGCTTCCCAGACAAATGTCTCACCCCATTAAAATCTATTGTACATGCAGCATTCCTACTTCCTCACACCAAAAAATACACACACTTACACCAGCTTTAAGCCTTAGCGACTTGCTTTCGTTTTAGGACCCCATTACGAGTCAATGGAGAAGTATCCCGGGCTCAAACCAATCATGACTGATCTGGTGTGTGTTTTCCAGGTAACTTTGTGCCCGATGTTATTTGATGAAAAATCCAGACAGTAAGGAAGTAGCTAAAATAAAGGCTTGTAAAGCCTGCGAATGCCTGAAGGCGTCTTGGCGCTAATGTCTAAAAGGAGCCATTAGAAGAAAACCTAATTGGAAAGATAAGACGATAAGAGCCAGGTTATGAATTGTTTCCTAAATTGTATCAAATTGGACTGAGCTCTGAGCTGAAAGGGCAGTGAGTTCCACAGGGTGTAGGTAGAATAACAAAAATCATGCCGCCCCATCGAGCCGTGTTGATTTTGGGGATAACCACCATTTTGGCTGAAGTGGACCAAAGGTCATGACTGAGAGAGTACCAATTAAAGATCCTTTGAAAATAGTCATGCCAACCTAGTAAATGCCTTTATGAACTAAACAAAGAACTTTGAATGTAACCCACTCACAGACTGGAAGCCAATTAAGGTTGTTGATGGTTTGCGAGGCAGAGCTGAATTTTGGGATTCATAAGCAGACAAGCTGCAGCACTTTGAAGAGTCTGGAGTTTACTCAGTAGGTGTTACTGAATGCCATCGTAAAGCGTGTTGCAATAGTCTGTCCTTGAGATGACTAGTGCAAAAGTGATTGTTTTCTGAAGCTCTGGAGGGATAAAGGGAAACATCTTTTTCAAAAATCCTAAGAGAAAAACACAGAAGGATATGACCTAATTAATTTGGTCAGAGAAAGAGCTTTTCATCGAAGAGGACTCCTAAATGTTTTGCTTTTTGTAATGGAGGATGAAATGGGCCAAGGTTTTGAGGCCACCAGGAGGCATTTCAAAAAGAAGTATCATTGCCGAATAGGAGTATCTTGGTCTTATCAGAATTAAGTTTGAGGCAGTCATTCTCCAACTAGCCAACAATTTGCACCATGCAGTTATTGAACTATTTGGCTACCTCTTCAACGTTAAATGAGATAGACACTACAATCAGTCTGTCGTAGGCATAGGAGATTACAGAGAAGCTGCAGATCAGGTTTGCCAAAGGGGTAACATAAGTATTAAAGAGTGTAAGACTTAGGGCCATATGTATGAACACATTTTCCCATAGACACAGAATGGGTAAAACCCTTTGATACATCTGGCCCTTAGTGAGGACACGTGGGGAATCACACATGGGAGAGAGAAGGGTTCCGATGTAAAATCACCTAACAATACCACTTGCTATCTATCAGACAGGAGAGATCCTAGATGGGAAAGGACTGAGTCCTTTATGCCAATGCTCTCCAGCTGGTCGATTAGCAATCAGTGGTTGATAGTATCGAAAGCGACCAACAAGTTGAGAAGAATTAGCTACAGTAAAATTGAGGTAGGATTTGGCAGATGCTGTGGTACAATACCAGCCAACTCCTTGCTCGACCCCCTCCAACTGCATGAGTCGTCATGGACGGCTCCCTGACACTTGGCTCCAGCCTCTCCATCCACCGACATCCTCCCACCCTAGCACACCACCCGCTCCCCACTCCAGACTCCTGATCCCATTTGCCAACTGCTCAGTGCAGGTTTTACTGTTTGTCTCATCAAGAGGAAACTGTAGTTTGACAAATTAAAGTGAAATAATGGATGGTTTAGTGCCACAGAACATGGAGGTATTTGGACGTGTCATCATGGTGACAGCTAAATAACTTGCTTTGTTTTGTGCAAAGATTATTATAGAACCAAATCCTTATTGCAGCAAGAGTATCATTTTTATGCAATTTTGTTGAGATTTTTGCTTTAACTCTTAGTTAAGCATTTTATACTTTCTAATTTGTAATATTCTCCACCCTGCAAGGCATGTCTACTAAGTGTTACAACTACACATTTTGATTAGTTTGTAGTATGTTTTAAATCTTGACTGATTTGAACATTCGGTCAAACTAATTCATTACTTTGGTTTATATAATCAAGTGCTACGTTGCATGCAATATGCTTGGATTATAAGCACTTCGCTCGAAGGCAGTTAAGTCTTTTTGCTTTGTGACATGATTGCGTGTCTTTGAAATGTGATATTGATGATTAGTGCCGTATTTTCCTGTTAAAGTTGGGCATCATTTTCATCAAACGTAATGACATTGTCAACATATTTTACCCACAATCTAAAAGCGTTAAATGCGTGCCAAACACTGCACACAATTACTTGTAACTCCAAGTAGAACGTACATCAAAGTAACATTTCAATTTAATTATAGAATTAGAATTAAATATTTGCATAATAGACGCCTGTCAATCAGGCAACTGTGTATCAATGTAACTATTTTCTGTTTATCTGCCAATCTATTTAGCCATCAAGCTATCTGATATATGTGTAACAGTTTGAAACCATCATTTCTTGGATATCCATTAATGTCGAATTATGTTTTGTAATTGTTAGACTTTCAAAAACATATTTAGATGCGTTTTCATAGATACTGAATATATGGACTGTAATGCAATCATAGACATCAGACAGCATTATATATTCATAAAATGCATTTTAGCAGTACACTCACGCCACGACACCAGACTCCACTACGATGCCAGCAGCCTCCACGCACTCAACGCAGGCCAAAACCACAGCTGCTTCCAGACCATCCCGAAACGGATCCACAGACCCTTCTCCTGCCGCACCTGCAGCTTCACCTGCCACCGAACCACCATAACTCCAAGGACTGGACCCAACCACCTCCGCTGCATACTCCTCAACACCCTCTCCGCACGCAAACACGCCGTCGAGCTCTGGGACCTGCTCGACACCTCCGCCCCAGATGTGGCCTTCCTGACCGAGACCTGGTGGAACGACTCCTCGGCGCCCAACATCGCAATAGCCATCCCTGACAGCTACAAGATCACCTGCAGGGATCGCACCAACGGAACCGGAGGAGGAATAGCCATCGTCCACAAATCCACCCTCAAGGTAGCCACCCACACAGACAACACCCTCAACACCGCCGAACACCTGCACTTCCGGATCCACACCGACCCCAACACCACCCTCAGAGGAACAGTTATCTACAGACCCCCTGGACCCCGGGCTCAGTTCAGTGACTCCATCGCTGACCTCGCCAACACCCACGCACTCGCCTCAATGGACTACATCCTCCTCGGGGACCTGAACTTCCACCTCGAGAACAACAACGACTCCAACTCTGCCACCCTGATCGACAACCTTGCCAACCTCGGCCTCAGACAGCTCGTCACCGCACCCACCCACACCGCCGGCCACACGCTGGATCACGTCTTCTCCACAGGTTCCCACGTCGCCTTCGACCACACCACCGAACTCCACTGGACCGACCACTGCCGCATCCATTTCACCTTCAAGAAACCAACCACGCACCACCGCACCCAACGGCTGCCTCGTCGCTGCTGGAGCAAAGTCACCGAAGACCGGCTGATCACCTCCCTCGCCAAGAACCCACCCACCGACCCCACCAACCCAGACGCCGCAGCCCGCAACCTCAGACAGTGGATCGACGACTGCCCCAACACCCTCGTCCCGCTCAAGAAACCCTCCAACAACCATGCCAGCAAGAGAGCCACCTGGTTCACCGACGAGCTCCAGACCTCCAAACGCGCTTGCTGGAAACTGGAGAAAATATGGCTCCACGAACGCACACCGGACAACCACGCAGCCCACAAGCTCGCCACCCGCAGACTCCACCACCTCATCAGATTAGCCAAGAGATCCTCCTTCAAAAACCGCTTGGATAACGACGCTCACGACAACAAAGAGCTCTTCAGCATCATAAAAGAACTCTTCAACCCCAGCGCCAATGCCAACGACATCCCGCCCTCACAAGAACTGTGCGACTCACTAGGTATCTACTTCCATCGCAAGATAGCTGACATCCACGACAGCCTCAAAACCACGACCGCCCGACTACGCCAGACTCCATCTTCCCTGTGAGCACCACCAGCGCCATCCGCCTGACCTCCTGGTCCAACGTCAACAACGACGAGACACGCAAGGTCATGAACTCCATCCACTCAGGATCTCCGTCAGACCCGTGCCCACACCACATATTCAACAAAGCAGACGCAGCCATTGCACCCCAACTACGGAAGGTCAGCAACATCCACTTCGAAACAGCAACATTCCCGGAAAGCTGAAAGCACGCCGAAATCAACACCCTCCTCAAGAAGCCCAAAGCGGACCCCAAGGACCTCAAGAACTTCCGGCCCATCTCCCTGCTCCCGTTCCTGGCAAAGGTCATCGAGAAAATCGTCAACGGACAATTGACCTGCCACCTGGAAGATAACAACATCTTGGACCCATCCCAGTCCGGATTCAGATGAAACCACAGCACTGAGACAGCCCTCATCGCAGCCACTGACGACATCAGGCGAAACATCAGCCCTCATCCTCCTGGACCTGTCAGCCGCCTTCGACACGGTCTGCCATCGCACTCTAAAGACACGACTCATAGAAGTCGGAATCCAAGAGAAGGCCCTTGACTGGACCACGTCCTTCCTCTCTGGCAGAACCCAGAGCGTCCCCCTCCCACCCTACCGATCCGAAGCCATCGACATCATCTGCGGCGTCCCCCAAGGCTCATCCCTCAGCCCAACGCTGTTCAACATCTACATTCCCCCCTCGCACAAGTGGCCTGCCATCACGACCTCAACATCATCTCCTACTCCGACGACACCCAGCTCATCCTCTCCCTCACCAAGGACCCACACACCGCCAAATCCAACCTCCATGAGGGAATGGAGGCTGTCGCCAACTGGATAACGAGCAGCCATCTGAAGCTGAACTCGGACAAAACGGAGGTACTCATCATCGGACCCACCCCCTCAGCCTGGGACGACTCCTGGTGGCCGACAACACTGGGAACAGCACCAACACCCACCGACCATGCACGCAACCTAGGATTCATCCTCGACTCCTATCTCTCCATGTCTAAACAGGTCCACGCCGTCTCCTCCTCCTGCTACAACACCCTCCGCATGCTCCGCAGGATCTACAAGTGGATCCCAACCGAAATAAGAAGAACGGTGACACAGGCCCTCGTCAGCAGCAGACTGGACTATGGCAACGCACTCTACGCAGGAATCACAGCCAAACACCTACGACGACTATGACGCATCCAAAACGCTTCCGCCCGACTGATCGTCAATGCCCCATGCCGCAGCCCCATCACCCCTCACCTGACAGACCTACACTGGCTCCCCATCAACAAGAGGATCACCTTCAGGCTCCTCACCCACGCACACAAAGCACTCCACAACCCCGGACCAGCCTACCTGAACAGCAGACTCAGCTTCTTCACCCCCACCCACCAGCTCCGCCAGCCTCGCCCTCGCCGCTTTCCCCCACATCAGAAAACGACCTCCGGTGGCAGATCCTTCTCCTACCTCGCTGCCAAGACCTGGAACACCCTCCCTACTCACATACGGCAGACTCAAGATCTACTCGCCTTCAGAAGTCTCCTCAAGACCTGGCTCTTCGAGCAGTAGCAGCCCCCCCCTCAGCGCCTTGAGACCCTCATGGGTAAATAGCACACTTTACATGTACTCTGATTGATTAATTGATTATGGCCAGATCCTTAGCCAACCGGTTCATGCAGGACATGAATTCTTTACAAAGACCATATCAATATCACCCAAGGAGTTAATGAGCACTCCTTAGGCCTTATTATACAAAGTGCCAATGGAGCACAACAGGTGTGTGTGCCTGTTGTATGTGCCCCCAAGGCACTCAGGGAATAAAGAAGTGGTTGTATGGTTGTAGACACATGCATATCGCTTGCTGCTATATGAATCATGCCTGCGTATGATGTGACCAGGTAAACTACAAAGGGTTGTTGCCTCATTTGCCTGCGGGCATGGTCAACTGCAAATGAGGGAACACTTTGCCATTGCTCCCCTGCCATATTACAGATATGGGCACATTGGCAAAGAAGTTGGTAGGAAGTGAACTTATTGTGTGCCACAGCTACATAGCACTTGGTGCATAAAAAGGGCGCCACCTAATGTCACTCATTGGGAAGGGTCTGTAGATATCCCAGTGATCCTAGAGCATCCACCTGCTGGCTGGTGCAGTGGCATACTATACCAGCCTAAGGGGTAATGTTTGCCCCATCTTCAAACTGAGACCGAGCTGCCTCAGTGGAACCATCTTTTACTAATATGCTTTAGTTAGCGCAGGCTCGAGCAATCAGACTTCATGCCCACACTGAGAACACCAGTTTTTTTTAGTGCAATCAGGGATGCTGCCCTGGCCTGCTGTGGGCGCACTTAGTTAAGTGTACACAGTGATGGAAAAACTGCGACAGTGCACCAGATACATAAATTGAACCATGTTGGTCTAACCCGGTCCATACCACAGCATCTACATTTTTAAGTTGTAGGCTAGTTGTTTTCTTTTGGTAAATTGTCCTTTTTCCTTAGATCTCTTTATTCTTTGGTGTTATTTCTGTTGAGTGTATTTCTTTATATTATCTTTGCTGTTTTTGATATGTTTTCTTTAGTTTGATCTTATTGTGTGGAAAAAAATAATTTGTAGTCTCCATCTTTATCGTCTCTCAATCTAGGACTGCCACCTTTCCCAACTGACAGAAATATTCTGGGTTTCTTAATTTTCAGGGATCTAAATTTGCTTCCTTATATTAATTCTGTTTGTAAAATTGTTTGTTTTCTTCAAGTTAAGATGTTGAATTGAATCTGCCGTGTAGCCAAAAGGTCCTCAGAGCCCTGATAAAATCTCAAGCATTAACTTCCAGGCTTCATTACACCAATGCTTGTATTTAGGGAATCTATCTAAATCTATACAAAGGTCCCAGCACATTCTGTCTCATGCTATCAGGATGCTTTTTAACCAGGACAGGTTTGGCCAAGTATAAGAAGGCTGGACCGTTCTTTATTGGTGTCCAGTGGGAAAGGAACACAGTACAAGGCTTTCAGTTACAGTTATAAAGCCTTTTAAAGGAAAGGTCCCAAGTTTTATCTAAGCTTGCTTTCGAAAAAATACCTTTGCAGTATCACTTCAATCCAATAAGTTGTCCCTCCTTTTTATCCCATGTGGAGCTAAGATAAGAGTAGGTGGGTGAACCTTTTTTCCTGGCATCTAAATTGTAGAAGGCTCTTCCAACTTGAAATCAACTTAAGGAGAATCTGTCCTTATTTAGAAAGGAATCAAAAACAATTTTTTTCTAGTAGAAATCTTAGCCAAGGCTAAGCATCTATTTATATTTATTTTTATTTATAAAGTTTTGTATAGCGCAAATGTGACCCTAGAGGGTATCTGAGTGCTTGACATCAAGGGAAGGTAGGGTAGGGTATAATTGAACTAACAAAACTAATCACATATATGAACGAAGGACACAATGTTGAGAACAAATATAAGAATAAGCTTGATCTCTAACGGTAGTCAGCAATGTAGAAGTCAGGCATCATAAAAGAATAACAGATATGGATAAAATCCACAAACACAAAGGTGTTATCTTAAGGCAAGAACTTGTTCATCAGAAATTATTTTGCTTCTTTTTTGAAGGAGGCGGTAGGCGAGATTAGGCAAACATCCGGAGGCAGAGAGTTCCATATCTTATTTATTTATTTATTTATTTGGAAGATTTATTGAGCGCACAAATACCCAAGGGTGTCTCGGCACTATGGAAGCAAGCTAGCAGGGGAGAATTCATTATTGATTGAAGAGAATAGTTTTTATTTGTCTCCTGCATGTGAGTAAGGACGTGATTGTCTTAATTTGGGGCGGAAGACTATTCCAAAGTTTGATGGTGGACACAAGAAAGGATCTGTCACCCCAGAGGCTTTTTTTGTTCTTGGTACCTCAAGTAATTTAGCTGAGGATGAACGTAGGCATCTTGAGGGAGTGTAGAGACAGAGTGAATTTTTTAAAAACTCAGGTCCAGATAAATGTAGTGCTTTAAAAGCAATGCACAGTGCTTTGAACTTGGCTCTCCTGACAGGGAGCCAGTGCAGTTGTCGAATAGTGTTGGAAAAAGGGTTACATTTGGGAGTGCCTGTGAGCAGTCTAGCTGCTGCATTTTGTACCAGTTGCAATTTGTTTAATACTCTTTCTTGAGCATTAATGAAAAGCCTGTTGCAGTAGTCAATGCGAAACATTACTAATGTGCTAATAAGGGTCTTAGCTGTAAAGATAGGAAGATGAGTTAGGAGTTTCTTTATCATTTTAATAATGAAGAATGCTGCAGAGACAACCTATGGCATGGTCCATAAATGACAATTTATTGTCAAAAATAACCCCCAAGTTTCTTACCTTTGCAACTGGTGATGGAGGTTACCCCAGTTGAGTTGGCCACCAAGTGGGGGACCATGTAGGGGTTACCATGTAGTGCGTTACCTGAGGAAGTTCTGTAGTCCATTTTCTTTTTATGGAAACACTGAGATTTCAGAAGCAAGAAGCTTGCACTTCACGAAGATCTTCAACCCCTGATTTTTCTAGTTTTTAAGCCAAATATCTGGGGATATTAAAATTTAGGGCTTTATGAGTCATGCACACACTCATTAGTTGAATTATTGCCTCATAAGGGAGCCAGTAGAGGGATTTTAGAGCTGGGTAATTGTGGTTATTTCTTTTTGTTCCAGAGACAAGTCTGACAGTCATGTTAAGGAAGGCCCTTAGATGGGCCAACTTGTATCTAGGTAGGCTGCATAGTGTGGCACTACCGTAGTGCAGTATGGGCAACAGAAGAGCTTGAACCATATGATTGAGGTCGTCCTGTGGGAGGTAGGGTTTAAGTTTCCGTAGATTGCTCATCTGGTAATTCGCTCCTTTGGTGACCGCACTGATTTAATACAGCATGTTCAGGTGTTTGTCTAATATAATTCCCAAGGATCTAGTAGAATCTATAATGTGTGGAGACAAGTTGAGGGCTAAAAGATGTTTCATCCAAAGATCGATCTTGGGAATGTTATTCGGAGCAGTAATGAGAAGAAATTCTGTTTTGGCAGCATTGAGCTTGAGATGGTTATCCGTGAGCCAAAGATGAGGATTTTGCAAAGTAGAGTTGAGAGATAAGATGTCTTCTGGGGAGGAGATTTTGAGACACAATTGAGTGTCATCTGCATACATGTGACAATAAAGTTTGAGGAGTCTGCTAGAGGTCCCAAGAATAGATTGAAGAGAATGGGTGAGAGGCAGATCCGTGTGGAACACTAAGAGTGACCAGAGAGGCCTTAGAAGGGGATTGAATCATCTTGACTCTTTGGGATCTGTTGTGGAGGAATAAAGTAAACCATTGCGGTATGACACCTGATAAGCCCATCCTCCATTCAAGTAGGTTCAGTAGACTGTCATGTTTAACAGTGTTGAAGACAGAAGATAAGTCAAGTAGTATCAGAAGGCAAGATACATTTAAGCATTGTTTTTATCTTTCGTTTATATAGTGCCATGAGTTTTAGAGTGTCCATTTGCAAATCTTAGTATTTCATTAATTTATTCATTTGGCTTGCATGAAGTATATACTTGTATATTATTATTAATGTTTTAGTCTTTATCACAGCACACAAACCACTGAGGTACTGAAGAGCCATAAATGGAAACAGCATTTGCAAAGGCAATAGGTCTATCTTAATATTTGTAGCAAAACGCTTTGTGTATTATGTATTAGGATGGGTTGTGTTTTATTTGTGACGTAATAGTTTCATTAGAGTGAGTGTATGTACAACAAAGGAACAGGAACCTGATTCATGGGAAGATTTGTGTTAAGATATATTTTGTAATGGTAACGATAATTATATTCAATCATAGTCATTGTGTTTAAGGTGTTGGAGCAAAGTTTATGGTGTTGCAAAAAAAGAGAAACGGAGATGGTTTGGCTGTCATCTGCAATCAGTGTCTATGTGTAATAGGAAGTAGAAAAGGAGTTACACATATATGAGCTAAAGTACCCCTGGCTGTGCATCATAGGGATATTGCAAGTCATTGAGGTGTTCCGTGACCATATAGAGGAACAATTGACTGACACAATATGCAAACCATAAATATCATGATACTGAAATATTGTGTCAAAAATATCGATCAAAAAATATAATTTTTCAATACATATAATGGTAAGTACAGAAATATTGACATAAAATATCGTTTTACATTAATATTGCAAAATATATACATAAATATCGTTTTTTACTAGATATGTAGTTTAAATAAGTAAAACTTAAATATTTTAACATATAACATTAATATAATGTAAATTAAGTATGTTTAAATATTAAAAAACATATATAAATAAGTACTAATTTAAACAACCAAACACACACAAACACATATATGTCAAAGTGTGTATGTTTATATACACTTATATAATGTAAAACTATTAAAACATATATTAATTTTAACTTACATTATAATTTGATTAATTGTTTTTAAATTTACCAAAATAACAATTATATTTATATATACGACAGGGAATACTATTCTCCGCCCCAGAAGTTTCCAACCTACCCCTTTAATTAAAATCATCCCCTTTGGGGAATTTTATCAAGCCAAATGGGTTTGTAGTACCGAAGAGGACTACAATCTGATTGAAACAGAGATTATGGGACATTTCAGAGGGGATATTTGCAAGGAATATTGAAAGCAGCCTGAAGTAGAGCTAGATCGCAGAACAGGGAAATGGCCCTCTTCAACCCCCTGAAATCTGTGGTGAATGAAAAAGTTAAAAAAGATTCTTCACACATATTTATTACTACATATAACTCTGAACATGCTAGTGTTTCACAGGCTTTACAAAAGCATTGGCACCTGATTAGGGATGACACTATTATAGCTGTTCTAATTACTAAACACCCACAGATCACATACAGAAAACCAAAATCACTGAGGGATTATTTGGTTAGGAGTGATCTCAATTCCGACACCACCAAAAAGATGTGACTTACCTCCAAGGATGGATTAAAAAAATGCACTATGTGCAAAGCTTGCAAGAATAGAGATAATTTGACCACACTAAAATATAAATTTAAGAACACAAATATATTATAATAATATATATTTAAACAATAATAAAAAAAAATAACTATATAAATAATAAATACACTATTCCCACTCTAATTTATGTAACAGTGGAGAAAGTGTTAAACTCAGAAGGGGTAAATGTATTATTCTCACAACAATCAGTGCAACATTAGGGAAAGCATTGGATCAGAAGGGGTTATTCATTCCTAAATCTTTATTTCGGCAAGTTTGCCATAAAAGATGTTAAAAACATTTGTTTAAAAATACAATATACAAGGATGATAAATAGTTTCAAGGACACAAGCAAATTTACAGCAATAAAAAGGTTCAAATTAGTGCTTAGGAAGCTATACAATTACATGCATCCATAATTTCTTCCATAGCAATTAATTACAAAGTGCTCGTGCAAATGAAATTAAACATTATTAGTCAGAGACCTGAGCTGGTGCCACATTGCTGTCAAGAATTTTGCTACAGCAAACACTATCGGAGCGGTTAAGTCTGTTTTAAGAATTCTATAGGCCTGCATACAATGAGTAAAGCCCAGATTTTTACAAAGAGGTATGAGACAGTGCCTTCTTGAATTTTGATATGCAGTACAAAAGAACAAAATATGCAGGTCACTTTCCAGGTCGCAATTACAGCCCGGGCAATTTTTGGGCGAAGAGAGGCACCATTTGCTGGTAAAGGCTCTAATTGGTTGGGTGCCATATCTCCACTGTAAGTACAATTTTCTAGTTAAAATAGGAAAAATATCATCCAGGACACGTTCAAAATAATATAAATCTTTAGCTATTAAAAAAGATTCAGTTAGGGTGCCAATTTGTGACTTGTGTGTAGCAGCAGTTACTTTGTTTTCATAAAATAATCTTGCAAGGAGCCTACGTGAGACCATGTTACAGGTTGACTCCGGATCTGACCATAAAAGTGGAACTCCCAACTTCCCACATTTGGTTTTAATGTACCTAAGCCATAGTATTTTCCCCGCATTTGGTAGGCTTAAAATTTCTGAGAGTTTCTGCCTATAATAGGAGAGCTCCGGTGTACTCCAGAGCCTCCACCAGAATGTTAGTGGTTTAAGTCCCAGATCTTCATCAATTGGTCTGAGGCCCAAGTCGAGCCTCAGCGGTAGTAAGGGAGTACGGGGGGGAGGGATAACAGCTGTCTGAGAAATTTATTTTCAGTGGCAACAATCTCCGGTCTACACAAGTAGCCCCAGAGTTCGCCACCATAGGTGACGGCCCCCCTCGCCCGCATTTTGTAAATCTCCATGGGGGGACCAATAGGTTTAATGGTGGATTTATTAGAGAGCTTGAAAATGCCCCCAGCTATTTGGGCCAATTTAAGTTGGGCTTTAATTTGGTGTGGTGCCCAAGTCATACTTTCGTTTATTGTCACCCCCAAATATTCAAAAGTTTGGACCCCTTCCAACCTATTGGGGCCTATGCTAGGGTTTGGGCGTGTAGTTGCAGGGGGTTACAAATCATGTATTTGGTTTTAAGAGCATTTATCTCTAGGCCCCGGGCAGCACAAAATGCCCCAAAACCATCTAACACACGTTGGATCCCCATAGGGGATTTAGACAACAACAGTGTGTCGTCTGCAAACATGATTGCAGGTACTCTACTGCCAGCAAGCTTCAGGGCATCACTATTCGATATCCCATTCAAGTGGTCGATTACCCCGTTGACAAAGAGGCAAAACAGAGTGGGTGCTAAAACGCACCCCTGTCTAACCCCCCTGTCAACGGGGAATCTAGATGACACCTGACCGTTCTTGCCACATCTCACCCATGCAAAATTCTCCTCGTGGAGCCTCATTAATATATTCAGAAGTTCGGGTGGAATGCCCAGCTCTAGGAGCCCGGACCAGAGTTTCCTTCGAGGGACCAAATCAAAGGCCGCACGTAGATCCACAAAGACCATATAGAGACTCCCCCCCTCTATCCTGACTGTTTTCCAGAACTGAAGAGTCAATCGGAAAATTTGGTCCATTGTGGATGTATTTTTTCGGAACCCTGCCTGGTAAGGACTCAGAATTGAATGTTCGTCAATCCAGTCCTGAAGGGGGTCTAATATCAGCCTCGCAAAGATCTTTTATGGCACATCGATGAGGCTGATAGGCCTGTAGTTGGCTGGGGGCAGAGGAGAGCCCTTCTTGAAGATGGGGACAATCTCTGCGCCCAGCCAAGTACAGGGTACCGCCATGCCCCTCAGGACTGCATTGAAGATAACCATTAGATATGGGGCCCATACCATAGGTTCGTGCTTAAAGAGGTCGCCCGGGAGTTTGTCCAACCCCGGGGCTTTACCGGCTGCAAGTTTGGATATTGCAGCGCAGACCTCTTCCTTGGTAAAGTCATCCCCATCGAATTGAGGGTTGTAATTTAACAGCATCTCCCCAAGGGCCCCGGCTGGTTCAGCATTGTCCACTTTGTACAGGGCACAGAAGTGATCCTCCCACACATTAGCAGCTATATTTGCTTCAATGGCCGGTGGTGGCTCCTCGGACCCCGTATTCACGATAGACCAAAATTTACGTGGGTCCCTGGTTGCAAGGGCGGCAATTAAGTTCACCCAATTTCCATGGTCCCATTCCACCTTGGCACAACGAATTAAACGCTTATATTCCGCTCTCCTGACTTTTCTTGCCAGCGCCTATACGCCCTCGCTTAGGTTCCCCCCTCCCCTTTCCCACCCCTCTCAGGCCCCAACGCCACTTTGTCACACCTAGACACCACTTCTACAGTAGGTCTACAGTAAATCATGCCCGCGCATCTCCCTAACGTCCTTCCTTTACCCCCATGTACAGCACTGCCTTCAAACCCAACCCAGTCCTGATGATGATCCCGCCTCATGTGGATCGAAACGTCGTCGACACACCAGCGCAGCCATAGGTGCCTCATACAGAATGGTTCATGAACAGAAAAAAATGCATTCAATTAGAAACTAAACTCCTGAAGTCATCCAGAACCATACTGTACCAATTATTCACTGTATATATTGTTGCACTAACTTCTTTGCGCCGCCCACGCTGTTTCACATTGTCACCTGAGTTGCTACTTCGGTTTTTCCACTCACAAACCACGAGCACCATGTGCAATTTGGGTGCCACGAATTGCTTTCAGTTATGTAAATACAGTGCTGCTACAACTGTAAATTACTCATTTTGCATTTCCTTATTTACCTCTAAAGGTTTACATAAATGATGCCATGAGCACATACTATAATCGAATAGAGTCTCCTTGTCTCCTTGTGGATAATGGTGTATGCATATCCTTATTAACTGCCTACAAATAATACCAGTTGGGATACTCCTTGTTGCTATGACATTTTTCCCCAATCCCAACACGGTTGACGGGTTTACGCTCCTGTTCTTTGATACAATAAGCCTAGTAATGGCAGAGTGTAAGGCCATTGGAGACTTAAGGTTGTGTGTGGATCTTCACAAACTCAACAAGTGTGTGGTAGTGAATAAATATCCACTCCCTAATATAACAAATATGCTGGCAATACTGAATGGGGAATAGTTCTTGGCAATCCTAGATCCCACTTCAGCATATCATCAGCTAAAGCTGGATAATCAGTCAAAAACTCTAACTGCATTTCTAATCCTTTTGCTGGAAAAGAATAATTCTGGGATTTTTTCTGGAAGTGAAAAATCAACTGTGCTACTGCTGATATGAGCAGTATGCAAACCACTGTGCAGTCATGAGGGTGGCTATCCCATTGCACCCCATCCCATAGAATTTATAATAAAACATAACACAGCATATTATCACAATGAACACATCACACCACACCATAAAATACCACTACACTCCACACCATGCCACACCACAATATATAATACTATCATATTGCAACCCAACAGGGTCGCACAGCACAGTAAAGTACGGTGTAACATTACATAGTGAAACATACCATTCTATCCAAACCTGATAATATTACTTTCTACCCCCACCACACCATAACATTCCAGACATGCCATACCATCCAATGCTATAACGAACCACACTACAACAATTCTTTGCATCCAGTACCATTCCATAACAAAGCACCGCATATTATTCGTATATCATAAAACATTACCAGAATCTCATCATATTACATCACATAAAATCACATATCGTACCATAGCGTTGTTCCATCCCCCCAACACTTATTCCACCATCCACAAGCCCAAACACAGCTTTTCTTCACATTCTCCCTTTTCAAGCTGATTTTAGCCTCTTCTCTAAACCCATGCTTTGCTTACCAGTCACTGGCACCTAGTGATCTTGAAAATGGTGCAAACCTTCATTCACATTCAATGAGTCTCGTTAGAGTAATTGCCTCTTGCTTTTCGCTGTACCTTGATCAACGGTGAGAGCAGAACCATTACTCACATGTCAAGAACAACACACATATCCCTCACTTCTCACAGACATTAGAGCTACCTCTGCTCTGTGGATAGTTGCACACCTCTCTGTTTGGATATGTTGCCACTTTTATGTATATATTCACCCATGCCTGGGAGCCATGGGACAGTGAGCATCAACTACAAGACTCTGAAGGGGCAGGGAACCAGGAAGCATGGGGGAACAGAGGTGCAGATAACCCCTCTGGTCAGAGGGGAAACAAGGGACTAATGAGCTATGAGTACATGTGACACAGAGACAGTGGGTCAGTTGCACGCAGTGCCATTCGCCTGGGAAACACAAGATAAAACAAGGAGGGGGCATATCTGTTCCAAATACCAGTAAACACTTAAACAAAAACCCAGGACAACATGTCCCTTATTAGACCCTCTGTTATGAACAATAAAGCCAGACCAGATATATGGGAACCACTAACACTGAAGTACGAAGACTGTGACACGTAAGCACCTAGATCATTTGTAAGGCCACAGGACCCTTACCCCTACTGAATAACACCGCTACAGATGACACAGGTTAGTCGGATTGTACAAAATCTGCTCATTCCATTCAGGGCACACCTCAAAGACAACCAAGGGCGTAACTCCTACTCACCTCGATTAGTTGGAAAATTTCAGAATCCTTCACACCGAGTGCTTGATTTGTAAAAATTAAGTGCCAGGGGCCTTCTCAGGAGGCCACTTCAGCTTGCTCCACCCATTACCCCTGCCAGTGCTGCCAGAGGCTTTACCAACACATCTAATAACCATCACAGTGCTACAACTGTGATAATTCAGTCTATCCAGGACACTGAAATCTATTAGAATGGTATGGATGACAGTAATATTAATTTGTAATGTATATTGAAGTATTAAACACTGTTGTTGTACTCCTCTTAAGATTAGATAGACAGCTCCACCATGTGGTGGGCTATCATTAGTGTTGGTGTTCAGAATTAAGTGCTGGTGCTTAGCATCGGAAACCACTGGCTCAAATTAAGCACTATCCCACCTACGAAACACCAAAGTATCAAAAACCCTCGACTTACTAATTACATCATTTACACCTATATGCAAGCGGCAGCCTGAATGTCTCCACCCCGGTAAAGAGACCAACTATCTGGGAAACACAAAATCACAGACATGATTCTGCCCATCAGAAACTAAAGTAACAAGAGTCCAATGAATTGACAAACGCTGCATTAGGCAGACAGTAAATGACATAAAATATCAATATATTCATATGTATAAACACATGTCCTTCAAGAGAGATTGAAAGGAAGATTGACTCCGAGGGCTAACAAGTGACAGAGTGATAGAAGTTGAAGAAGGAGATAGAGAAACATCAGCATAAAAGAGTTTGTGGATAGGGTTTGAGAGATGGAAGATGATTTAGAAAAAAAGACAGAATGTAGGAAAAAAAGAATGACCAGAGATAGAGGTAGAGCATGGAGGAACAGATGTAAAAAATTATGAAGGAAAATGAAAGCTAGTAAGACAAAAGAAAGAAATATAAGGTTAAATAAAAATGGGGAATGAAAGACATGGAAAGAAGTTTGAAAATAAGAACAAAGAGATGGACAGAATAATAGGGAGAACTAAAAAGAGAGGGAAGCAGGGAGAGCGAAAAAAGAACAAGGAAAATAAGCTGCCTCATATGACAGCTCTGACATTAGTGGCTTAAGTGGTTAAGCAGTTAAGTTGCTTTGGCTGTGGGAGGGATGTGTGCACGCTAAGGGTTGGTGCATGACACGCACAGGGTTCTGTGAGGACCAGAGTTTGAGAAATCTGTCTGCAGTGCTACAGAACTCCATGTGCACAGGCCAGTAATGTTAATAATAATAATAATAATAATAATAATAATAATAATAATAATAATAACGATAATAATGATAATAGTTATAACGATAATAACAATAATAATAATAGGAAGAAGAAGAATAGCCATCTGATTATTTTCAATATTGCTTCTATTGAATCCAAGTCCAATTTCCTTTATTGTTTCAGCCATAATAGCCATACAATAAAAACATGCATTAAAATTTAGAAAGTGCAAATTAGTGTGGCGGTTGTCACAAGAAACATATGTTAAAATCATCCAAGGCACTTAAAAAAGCAATTCATAAAGTGTCAAGTAGGGCGACCTTTCAAGGTCCTATATTGTGTGTTAGCCTCATGGCGGATAAAAACACTGTGATGTTAAATAAATTACTCATAGTCTAACTGTAACATTCATCATTTTCCCCCAAAGAAGCACTTATACCCTACTGAAGCCAGATAAACCTGACACATCTCAGGTGGGATCTTGTTACTCTCCATGCTGAGTAAATATAAGCTGCTACTACAAGGTATATTTCCCTTGAGTCTGTCCTGTTGCATAGTTCAAGGGCTTCCGTGAAGGACCGTGAGTTATATTTTAGGAACAAGTGACTAAAACGAACCTTCTGTGCTGCAAGATGTGGGTATATAAAAGCATAAAATGAACAGTTCTTTCAGGGCCTCCCATGGTGCAGTTACAGATGTCTGAAAGGTTGTTCGTAGTCTTTGACCATTTTTTTGTGAAGGACCATACCTATAGGGTGCCAAGTCTGAATTGGAGATAAAGAGATCTTTTTTCTACTAGTGAGCCATTATTCCCAGTCCTTACGTTACAATCCATAGAGCCCTTTCTATAGGATGACCAGATTTTCCGAACAAAGATACAAGGACAGCTATTGACATAGAGATAGGACTAAATGTTGACAGTGCACTGACCAGTGCCAACATTTAGTCCTACTATATATATATAGAGAGAGAGACAGACAGACCGACCAACCGACCACAGCATGGCCAAGTAAGTCTTCATGCTACAGAAACACCCACCTCGGTAGCATGGAAATTATAAACTTATAAAATTATAAACTTCCTCTGCCATGCTGTGCTTCCTGAATTAAGTCAGGCAGCACAGCAGGAGAGTCTTAAACAAAACTCTGTCCATATTGTCATGAGAAGGCAGGTGTGAACGTGGGCCCACTGACTGAGCACAGTGATACATGTGTGTGCTCACCCGACTCTCTCTCAAACAGATTTTTTATAACAAGTGTCAGTGCGCCGGGACCGGCATCGGAAAACCAAGTCTGTCCGGGTAGAACCGGGATGTCTGGTCACCCTACATTTCTATGGCCTTACAGCAGTGGCGGTCACATGACAGCCTTTGTCCTGCGCGCTTCCGCACTCCTTGGTTTTTGCAGGGATGCGACAGAGGCAGGAACAGGCTCCAGAGTGGAGCCACGTGCTTTCCTAACGCTATCCTCCCAGGTATGCCACTAACTTAGGGTGACCAGAATTTTATAGCCAAAAACTGGGACATTTCCCAAAAACAGAAGAAGGACTACAATTTTACTTCCACACAGCGCACAGAATGACAGCAGAGAATAGCAGAAGAGGCAGTAAGAACGTACATAAAATGCTATTTTAAAGCCAGTAGAATGCCTGTTAATTAAATTGACTTCTTATAACAGCAGCTAACTATCCCTGCTTTGCAAAACTTAAAAAGATACCTCCCAGCATTTTCAGCTGACCCGCTCTAAAAATCGGGACATGAGCTTAATTTCTTGAAATTTGTCGGGACGGCTCGCGAAAAACCGGGACTGACCAGGCAAATCCGTGATGCCTGGTCACCCTACACTAACTACATGAATTCAAATTCACTTCCCGGGAAATCCTGATGCCTACGCCAGTAAAGATTAAGTGAGAAACCGAAAGACATGCTTTTTAAAAGCAGCTGTATTTTTTTTGCTTCTAACGTTGACTGGTGGATTTATTGTCTAATTACCAGAGACAACTTGAAACCATGCCTAATCCCTCGATGGAGTAGCTGATTCTAAAGAACTTGTACAGGTGTCAAGAACAGCCCAATAGGCACCTGAAACTGCGGTGTGTGCCAGCTAGCAGGCCCTGGGCCCTGGGCAGACAGAACAGTCATCTGCTGTGAAGTGAAATATTATGCATTTACATGACATCGCCCTGCGAAACCTATAAAAGCCCGGGAGTGGCGAGACAAGGGAGGAGAGCACTGCGAGTTGCCTCAGGATGGCACCCGTGCCAGTTACACTCCACCTGTTGCACTGCCTGTCTGGATTTGCCAGGGAGCACTACTGTGCATTCCGCAACACGCCTGTCACAGGGATGGCAAGAGAGTTCTGTATCGTAAACAATCCCTTGAGCACTCCCCAGAGTTTCTGCTGCCCTCTGACTAGAAATGCCACGTGACAGGTAAGCTACATCCCAGCAAGGACTTCTATCTTAATTATCAGCTTGGGTGAAATGGGGCACAATCAGACCACTGTCTCTCTATATGTGTGGAAAAGGCTGCTTTATTGAAACAGGTGCATATCACATAAACATCCTCGGTCTAAAACCTTACTGAACTAAAACCTCACTATACATTAAATGACCTGCATTCCAAACCCCTGTCACCAACCTCTCACCCCCTGTATACAAACCCTCCAACATTAACCTCCGAACCTGTTGTCTTTTTCTTATTCTCACATTTTAAACTTCCCCTTGTGCCTAGCAGTGAACTTAATAACATGTGCTCAACTTGGTGTCCCTATGATGTAACATTTTAACTCCAAGGTTTCTGGTGTGGCTTCGCTAAGACCCTCTCTTTCTGCCTGCTTAGCTTAGCTTATATTAAACAGCCTAACTTTAAGTGAAGGCCTTCAAACTTGTGGACCAACCTCCCCATCTATGCACCTGTCCAACAGCGAGTACCAATACACATCCTGCTCCAACGCACCTGATGCAATTAGCCTGCCTCCCCTTCCATCACGTAGGGATAATCCTATCTCAAATCGCTAGAAACCAGGGTCTGGAAGGGGTGTGGGGGTGGGATACCTGGTCTCCCACTATGTACAGCTACAAAAAGATGGTGGGTGGCTGCCCAAAATGGACACCTATATATGCCTTGGGCTGCATCTTTAACCAGATGGGGCCCAAAGCGCATAGTTAACTAGACTGTGCCCATCCTTTCCCCAATATCCCCGGGGGACTGACCTTCCTTCGGTCTGCTGTCCCCCAAAGCCCAGTTGGGTGAAATGGGGCACAATCGGACCACTGACTCTCTGTACGTGTGGAAAAGACCGATTTATTGAAACAGATGTGTATCAAATAAACATCCACGGCCTAAGGCCTTACAGATCAAAAACCTCACTATACATTAAATAAGGGGAAGCGTCTCTGGTGTTACGGGGCGCACCTACCTGGGAACTTTTGCTACCACCTTGCCCCACAGCTTTCATCTTTGGGTTCCTTTCGCCGCCGCAGCTTCCAAGTCCAGAGCGCGGCCGCCGAGTAGGGGAGAACCACAATTTCCAGGATCCTCGGCTCCAGGAAGCCGGCAGAGGACACGCCAACAACGCGCCTGGTGGCGCTGAAAAGCCCGTGAGCCTTCCCGTGTCGCAGGAGCGCGCAGGTGAAGCCCGGGAGAAGCCCGGGACAAGGGCGGGGCAGTCTGTGCAGTCCGGGCAGACCGAGGCAGGGCAGGGCCACCCCCCCTGGTCGTGACTATACCTGAGAAGTAAGCTTATGGACATATATTCATGACTGTTCTTACTTGTTTTAATATTACCATTTGTTTCATACCATAGATAGGAAGTACCTTGTAAGCTCATAGTTATCATTTCGTCTGCCTATCCCTAACTATTCGTGATTCTAACGGTACTAACGTTCTTGGGGTTCATACTCAGTTATTAATAATGGCTAAGAACAAATCAACCATGGACAACTATTTAGGTAAAATGGTGAGCAAGATTTATAACGATAGAAGGAAATCACTGGGTCGGTAAGATCCACCTGTGACAATTATTTCACCCCCTGGTGCCAGAAGTGGGTTGATTTCGGCCTCTTCTCCTAACTCTGATGTTCCTACTGATGTGCCACTAGTGGAGATTCCGACAGTATTAGTTGTAGATCAGGACGTACCGGATCAGGATTTACAAGATGACTCCATGGACGCATCACTACGGTGCTCTCCAGTTAAGAGAGCGGTAAGAAAATGCAGGAAAACACAGACTAAGCGGGGAGGAACACACCATAAGAAAACACCAGATACAGTGCAGAGGAGCACCATTGGTCACAAGGAAACTATGACTATTAACAGTCATACCAATATGAATTCTCACCTTCTGGACCATATAGCCAAGATGCTTGAGGCCAAATTAGAAACTCTTGTTAAGCCTCTAGTGGCAAAAATAGATTTTTTGACAGCTGAAGTGTCTAGATTGGGAGGTCTTCTAACCAAGACAACTAGCAATGAGAGCTTGAAACCAAGGGAAAGGGACATTCTACCTAACAATGCTGTACAGAAGCCATTGGTGGGGAGGGCAAGCACGGCTAAAGTTAGGGAGATGGGCCGATCGGATGGTCAGACTACACAGATTAAAGTGGTCCCAACGAATATAGTGGGGTCACCAGCTCAACCGAGGAAAGTACGCCAAATTAATCTCCCACCAGATTGTGACCCATACGTTGTCGTACTTTCCAATGTCCCACCCTTAGACACTACACAGCCCAATTTCATCCAGGAATCCCATGATTCGATCAAGCATAAAACCGTTTTGTGACTGAATAAGAACTGTGGGTTCTCGATAAACTATTCAGACCAGATATTAACAACGAGACGGGTACCCTGGATTGGTAATGCCAGGAAAACTTGTAGGGGCGAATGTATTGTTATCAATTTTAGACACCCCCAACACGTTGCGACTGTGCTACTTAGAGCAGCATCCCTGAAACTGGGTGAGAATAGTGTGGGTGTGCATCCCTTGGGATATTTTTATAGCCATTTAGCCAAGGGTTCTTTGCATAATACAAGAAGTGGGCGTCCTAGCATAAGCCCAAACTTTGAGATCCCAACTTGTAATAGATATCATGCATTGAGTAGTTTGGATCAGAACGATTGACTCTTGACAGTTGGTAGTCTCGGATGGGGGGCATCTCCTAATACTCAGGTTGGGAAGTTACATACAAATAATCTAGAGTTCGAGCAATTACAGATAGTGGTGCCCACTATGATCAATAATGATAGCCCTAGACTTGGTCCTGCTTTAATGGCAGTGGTGAGCGATCAGATTCCTAAATGTGCTGGGGATAGTAATGGCAGCCCAGGAGATGTAGGATTATGCTGTACCAGTAGTACCGTGCCTGAGGGTAATATCACTGGAAACATTCCAATGGCAGGAATAAGTATTGTAACTATTCCCCTAGATAGTACATCTATACAAAATACATTGTTGAATGCAGCCCCACTCAGTCCCAAGGAAAATATACCCGTAAGATTAATATCATGGAATATAGCAGGCTTAGCTAGAAATCTACGGGACCTGGTCTGGTGCACTTACATTGAGGATTATGTCATTCTCCTCCAGGAGACTTGGGCCTTAGATATCCCGCATAGGCTTGGGTATAAAACTTTTCACTGTGACGCAATTCCGTCAGTAAGAGGGAGAGCGTCGGGGGGGCTGGTGATCTGGGTAAGAGTCAATTTAGAAATAGAAGTTACTCAACTGCCCATTCCTTCCCCGGATTTATTGGGACTAAAGATGGTGACAAGGAAAAACGAATCTGTATATCTAATAAATATATATAATAGACCACATCCACTTAATAAGGAATCAAAGGTAGTAGAGCTACTGGATTCCTTTTTAGATACTAGGACCTAAAGCACTAGTGGTAGTAGGGGATCGTTACGACCTGGGCAATTATCGCCCAATTAGTTTAATTGATCTTTTACAGAAGGTTTTTGCCAGACACATTTTAAATAGACTTTTAGAATGGATAGAGGAGACTCAGACATTGACCAAATACCAAGCAGGGTTTAGGTCAAAAACCAGCACGGTGGATCAAGTATTTAGATTCACGTGCATCTACTGGAAGTATATTAACATAAGAAAGGGCAGCCTGTATGTGGCGTTTATAGACTTGAGGGCCGTCTTCGACCTTGTCCCACGTAATCTCCTGTGGACCACACTAAGAAATATGGGGGTCCCCGGTGAGTTACTTCAAGAACTCATCAGACTACACACAGGGAACTATGCTAAAGTCAGATGGGGGAAGGGAGGTGAAGTATCAAAGCCCATTCCTGTGAGTCGTGGCATGCGCCAAGGCTGCGTGCTGGTGCCTACGCTCTTCTCACTATATGTTAATGACATCCCTATATATCTGAGGGATTGCAATCATGACTCCCCGAAGCTAGGAGATGAGGCAATCACGGCACTTCTTTTTGCCGATGATACAATCCTCATCTCTCAGAGTCCGAAGGGTCTCCAAAATCTTGTGAACAAATTCTATGGTTATTGTGTAGAGAAGGGGTTAGAAATAAATTTGTCTAAAACGAAATATATGTCCATAAACCCGCAAAAGTCCTTTAGGAAGAATTTGGCATTAAATAATCAAAAACTGGAGTATGTGGAGAGTTTTAATTACCTAGGTATTATGTTGGATAGTACCCTTTCATGGAAGGGGCATCTGGTAAAAAGTAGATTGTCTTTCAAACAAAATTCGATGCCCATACTAAAAGTGCACGGTGCAAGTCATTCTAAAGCTATCACGCCGGCACTTGAAGTATTTAAGGCAAAGGCCCAATCAGCGGTACTTTATGGTGCTGAGGTCTGGGGGCATTGCTGTAAAAGCAACTTTGAACGGGAAGAAAATCATTTCATACGTAGGTTGTTAAAAATACCAACTAGAACTCCCCTAGTTCCAGTGTTCCTGGATATTGATCTTAAACGAACAGATTACCAAGCAATTTTAAGGCCATTGTTGTATTGGGTAAGGCTCTGGACAACTCCGGAGCTGTTTAATTATAAAAGTGGATTGTTAGAAGTTATTCAGAATGAGTACAAGAAAATTGCATGGTTAACACATATTTCCCTTTGGTGTACTGGGCTAGGGTTATCCCATTATTGGGAAGAGCCTCAGAATATGACACCCCCATGCAATAAACTCCTAAAGTCCACTTTCTGGTCTTATGTCAATGGTGAGCTACTCCATAGTTCATCAATTGGCATATTGACCCAGAAATTCCTGAATGTAAAGGATAATGCTGCATTTGAACCGTTTATGGACGAGATAGGACCACCACTAGCAAAAACCTTATATTTGCAATTTAGATATGGGGTGCTCCAGACGAATACAAATACCTGTGGGGGGGGGGGGGGTAAAAATGATAGCGGTTTTTGTATTCTCTGCTCTCAAAAGGCAAAAGAAGATGACGTCCATCTAATGTTTTTTTGTCCGGACTATAAGTCACCTAGAGACCGTTGGATCAGACCCCCATGTAAAAACATGGGTGTTAGATCCTATAAAGAAGCAGAGCGTATAATTAAGTCTAATACCTCTCAATTGGTAGTGGTTTGTATAAGCAGGTTTCTATTCAACGTGTACCTAATTAGAAAACAGCTTGGCCACAAGCTGTAATGTAATAATGGGGTCCGTAGTCTCCTTCACTCTGCATAAGTTACCATAAGATAGCACTGATTTTATATTTTAAACATGGTTTTTAAAGGTTTTAAATCTGGCTTTTACATGAAAAATAACTTTTTTAATCTAAATTATAAAGTGAGATCGTGATTTTAATGTGGTATTTGTAAAATTACTGATATGAATTAGTTGTTCAATTGCCCCGTTTCCTTTACTGTTTCCTGATTATGTGACTAACTGCTGGTATAGGGTACTGTATATAATTGTTGGTAAATGTTTTTCTTTTGTACTTCCTGCTTTTATGGCTATATTAGCCGAAATAAAGTTGAAACAACAACAGCATTAAATATTCTGCATTTCATACCCCCTCCCCTAACCCCACATCTTGTATACAAACCCTACAACTTTAAACTTCTGACCTATTGTCTTTTTCTTATTGTCACATTTTAAACTTCTCTTTCTGCCTAGCAGTGAACTAAATAACCTGTGCTTGACTTGGTGTCCTCCTATGACGTAACATTTTAACTCAAGGACTTCCGGTGTGGGTTTGCAAAGGCCTTCACTTTCTGCTTACTTAGCTTATATTAAACAACCTAACTTTAAGGGAAGGCCTGCAAACTTGTGGGCCAATTGCCACCAGAAAAAGGGGCCAACTGACTTTTTATACCCCCACTAAAGGGACAGCTCATTCCTGCCTTCGCAAGGTCCGAACTAAGAGCTCCTTCAGCTCCAACAAATATAGCATCATACCATATTCCGAAAGATGCACACCCTCGTCCCTGAAGAACTCAACCACTTCGTAACAAAAATCCACATGTTGTAACCGACCTACCTCTTCATCCCTAAAAAGCGTCTCATCTCCCTATTTACTTTTCCCCTGGCTTTATCTATGGCTGCCGGCTTCAATGCACCCCTTCAACACCTCCTAGGAAGGAACTCTGCCCAGGCCACAAAGCACCCTGACCTCTGTTCCCTTACTTCCCTCAAATCTTGCTTCATGGATCACATGTGCTAGAGGCTTCTCCACTTTCATGTCATTCTCTCCCAAATGGATGATAATAATATCTGATCAAACATCCCTCCTCATCGATTTGTTGAGTTTGGGGAGCAACTCCCACCACCTCATGCTCCCTTTCCTGAACCACTCGATGGACAAAGAGCTGTCAAAAAAAACCAGGTTCCTGCCCTTTGCACTCCTTACTGCTGTCGGTTCTGCCCGTTTTACAAAGGCATGCCCAACAATCCACAAGACAAGCCAGCAGACAGAGGGCCTGGAACCGAACCTGCAAAAGAAAACAGTGTAAGCACATTATTGTGAAAAAACTGTATCCTCTTCCCCGACGGCAGCTCTAACATACCTCTGGTAGCATTCTGATGACCACCTGCCTAGCCCCATTATCTCCTCTCTAGGTCACCCCTTCCTTCCTGACTCTGTGCGGCCCCAATCCTAAAGGAATGTACCAAACTGAGACGCTACCAAGCCCAAAGTGGTTACCGCTTTCCGCAGAACTGCTAAAAGCTGGAAAAATGTCACTTGCTCCTCTTGTTGGTGAGCAAACACTAGCCCTGCCTGTCCCCCTACCTGACTCTTGACTTTTCTGCCCCATACTACCAGGCAGACCTCTCCCTCCTGCCTGTCCAGTAATGCCATAGATCCTCTCGACCACTGGTCCATCTTAAGCAAATCGAATTTCCACCTTGTCCTGTCTAAACGTGACTTCCTCCCACTTCTAACCCTGTACCCCTCTTCCCCCAGCAAGTCTGATACCTGAAAGGCTCCGAAGAACTTCCACAACATAAGTGTGGAGAATTACACGGTTTCCAACTGTGACTGACAAATCCCTGGTAAAGTCTGAATCACTGTACAAAAAATATTCCAAGAAAGGGGCTTCCTCATCTGTTTAGAGCTACCCTTCTCCCTAGCCTAACCTTCTAACATCCTCCTACCCAAATCCCCCGCTGAAGGGGCGTAACCCCACAATAGTTTCCCCATAAAGGTAATGTCTTCCAGCTTCCCTGAAATTGTGACTCTGGATCAACCTTTCTCGGTCAGCTGCAGTATAAATTGTACTACGTCCTCTAATCTTTGCCACTCCCTCTGTCTGCGGTGAGCTCCTGAGCTAAAAAATGTGTTCCAAGCCTGGAAATATCCCTTATACATAGACTCTGCCAGAGACCTTACTACCGGTTGACACATCCTTTGTCTCTCACTGTCCATAACCCTGGTGGCATTCGAGTTCTGTCCCTGTCCGCCTCCGTGGCCAATCAAAAGAACCTCTCCCACTGTTAACGAGACAAGGCATCCATAATGTCATTGACCACACCTGGTACATTCCTAGCTCTAAACAAAATATCCTGCCACAAACATTCAAGCACAAACACCCTCAGCAACTGGCGGATCTTTTCATCTTTTGCTGACTGTCAGTTAATTACCTGTACTGCAGCTATGTTGTCTACCCCCGAGAAACACCCTCCTGTGTTGTAAATAGGCCCCCACAGTGTTACAGCTACCACTAAGGTCAACAAGTCAAGAAAGGCAATATTACATCATCCATGCTTTTAGTCATCCGTCCTTTCTTCTGCATACCAGTGTCCCTGCGGATATAAATCAAGCCTATGCCGCCTGAGGCATCTGAAAAAATCAACATGTCCCAGTCCAGTTGCTGTGGTGTGCTCATCAGAATGCCATTGAATGAGTTAAAAAATGTATTCGGCATCTGTAGCTCTGCCTTAACCCCTACGGACAACCTAACATGGGGTGGTAATGTCAGCCCCAGGCAGTGCTAAGCTGAGCCATCTACTGAGAGTCCTCCCCACCTGCACCACTGTGCACGCACAATTTAGGTGTTCCAAGAGCAATTGCACCTCTCTAACCAAGACTTTTATTTTTACCAGCATTGTGTCTAAGCGGACCTGCATGCCCAACCTTTTCTCTTGTGGAAGGCACGCTACCATTGCCATTGAATCCAGTTCGATGCCTAGAAAAGAAATGGTGGTAACCGGACCCACCATTTTCTCCATGACCCCCGCATCCTCCATGAGCTCCAGAGAACTAACCCGCAGCCACTGGTAGTCCATGGAACTGGAGTCAGGGACCATGAAAAAGTAATTGAGATAGTGTGTCACCTTCTTGTGACCTGTTCCCTGTGCAAAAAGCCATTGCAGGAACAGTACTGAAATATTCAAAAAGGGAGTATGAAATCGAGCATCCCATCAAGAGGGCTTTATCCATATACCAAGACCCATCAAATTGGATACCCAGCAATTGAAAATCCTCTGAGTGTACCGGTAGAACTGATTATTTTGTATCACATTTTGCCATGACAGCTGCCGGCCCAGTTTATTCCACCATAGCAATTTCCACGTCTACAGAGGAGTAAGACACCGATGCCAAGTCATGCCCAATAAGAGAGAGAGACTGGAGGAAGAGGTATGACAGCAGCAAAAAAACCCTGTACACGGCTACTGTCAAGTCTTACCACCGTGCGGTTTGTAGAGCCCGGGCTGCATATTACGCTTTGGAGTTTCGCAGCAGTGGGAATCCTGTTAAATCCATCTTTAAGGCTCTTAAGGACCTTGTGGCAAGAAAGCCTGGCGGTAATTCCATCAGTTCCAACACCCACTGTGAAGTGCTGGCGGCTTTCTTCCTGGAGAAGGTCCAGACCATCTATAGGGCCTTTCCCACTGCTGCACAAACCAGCGCGGGGTCATCCATCTTGCCGGGTCAGGTGGTGTTAGACTCTTTCCCCTGTCTCTCTTCGGAGTCTTACACGGCCTTGGCTCTTCGAGTCAAGTCTGGGTTCGCCGGCTGACCCGCTCAAGCCACTAATGTTCAGAGACCAGACTTTTGCTCGCCCGGTCTGTGACTTAATCAACATGTCTCTATCATCTGGCCAGGTGCCTTTGAAATGGAAGCATGCGGTAGTGATGCCCATTTAGAAAAAACCATCTCTCGACCCTACAAAATCGGAGAACTATCGCCCGATTTCGCTTCTCCCGTGGCCAGCCAAACTCGCGGAGGTGCATGTTAACACCGCCCTCACTGATCATCTGTCGCGTACCAACATTCTGGACGATACCCAGAACGGTTTTCGGGCTGGCCACAGCACAGAGACGGCATTGTTATTCATGGTCGAGCACCTGCGGGCAGTTCTGGATGCAGGTCAAACGGCGGCGCTTGTTTTGTTAGATCTAAGCGCCGCCTTTGACACGGTCTCCCATGAAATTCTCCTGCAGCGTCTTGAGGAGATAGGGGTGACCGGCACTGCACACCAGTGGTTTCGTTCGTTTCTCATGGACCGTTCCTTCTGTGTGGCTGCCCCGCCCTATCAGTCCAAACGACATCCTCTGTCTCTTGGGGTCCCACAGGGTTCCTCGCTGAGTCCCACGCTGTTTAACATCTACGTGAGGCCGCTGGCTGAGGTTGTGAAGCTCTGTGGTATGACCATGGTGTCGTACGCAGATGATACCCAGCTAGCGGTCACGATCAGCGGGGACTCCGGGGTGGATGCCCCAAGATTCAGAGAAGGACTTCGGGCGGTGGCTGGTTGGATGACGTCCAACTGTCTCCAACTAAATGCCAAAAAAACGGAGGTGATGGTCTTTCGTAAGCGGACGGAACTATGGGGAGACACCTGGTGGCCTCCTGAGCTGGGTCCCACCCCCACTCCGGTTGCGGAGATCAAAAATCTGGGGGTTTGGCTGGACCCCTCCCTCAATTTTGTTGGCCACACCAAAAGGACGGCGGCGTGCTGCTTCGGCATCTTGCACAATTTGAGACCTGCCCTTAAGTACTTCGATGCCGCAACCCGTCAACTCGTGGTTCAAGCGACGGTTCTGGCTCGGCTGGACTATGCCAGCTCCCCTTTTATAGGGTTAAACCAGGCCGAGCTGACCCGTCTCCAAAGAGTGCAGAACGCAGCGGCCAGAGCAATCGTAGGTCTTCCTAGGTTTTGCTCGGCCACTCCAACTCTGCGAGCTTTGCACTGGTTACCCATTAGGCAGCGGATCCATTTTAAAGTGCTGTGCATGTCTTTTAAGATTCTGAAGGGCTTGTCGCCCCCCTTATTGCATCAACTTTTGTGCCCCTACATCCCGGGCCGCTCTCTGCGTTCTTTGGACCAAGAATTAGCAGTAGCCCCTCGATTCAAACTCAGTCGGGCGGGGGGTCGCTCCTTTAGGGTGCGGGCAGCCGCACTTTGGAACGCTCTCCCCTTGAAAATCCGGATTCTTGGCGACTTGCTCTCTTTCCGCAAGGCCGCTAAAACCTTTTTGTTTCTCCAGCTATGTTAAATTTTAAACCCCTTTTTTAAATATTTTCTGCCTCCTTGTTGTGTTGTGTCGCCACCTTGTCGGTGCGCCGGGACGCTCCTTCGCTGGAGCAGCTGTGCGCAGTACAAATATCACTAACATAACATAACATAACATAACATAAAGTCATTGACTGATTGGCCTTCAGGCCATGATAAGTGTTGTATGAGGTAAAAATTTTGACCAGGAGTTGTCTCCCTGAACACTTAGAGAATTTGTGCCGGAAACTACAATATTCTCAAGTGCACATGCCCTATTGAAATCCCAATATGCCCCTTGTTGCCCTCCCTGGCCTTTACTGGAGTTACCCACCGTCCCCATGTGGGACCAGCCTGAAAGGGATGGTAGACTATTGGCAAATCACAGGGCATGTATATTGTATTGACAAATTCTGCTGTCCCCATCATCTGCTGCCAAAGGTCTGTGTCCAATCCCTCACTGCGCTTTGGTGTTCCATGTAATACGTGCCCGGAGCTCCTCCTCATACTGCGCCCAAGCGTTACCGCCAAACGATATCTGTGCCTTGCATATGACATCCATCTATTTGAATAAGTCAGCGCTCCTCTCTGGAAATTTCTCTCAATACACCTGGCATATGTGAGTAAAGCCATCGTCCAATTCTCAATGGTGACCAGGACCCTCAGGCTTTTGCCCAAATCATACTCCTCCTCCTTTGAGCCTTCCTTTGCTCTTAGTTCTCTATGAAGGAGTTTAAACCTTTCTACTTATTCACCCTTCCAAATGTGCTCTTTAGTAGCCAATATTAAGTGTGCCCCAAATGGCTTCATAATCTCCACATATGGGAACTTACGATTCTTGAGTTATTTACTCTCTTTCCCTGCTGTGCCCACTGCCTGCCATTTGTCTCCCAGTTTGTCCTCTTCCCCTACCTTTGTGGAGGCTTCTCTGCCCTTCATGGTCTCAACGATCACCCCCAAAGATGACTTAAGCCTTATGTCTACACCTTCCCTTTTTCTTCCTCCGTACTGATCCCTTTGTCCTTGACATACTTATCTTTTCTCAATCTCTCCTCCCTCTCCCATTCACACCCTGCATCCAACCCCGTTGATACTATCACCAGGCACTGTACTTCATCCATGCTCTTACCTGGCCCGAAGTTCGGTGCACATTCTGAAGCTTGCCCCCTTGCCATTAGATACGTCTCTTGCGCTTTTGGTTTGGCCTTCGGGCATCCCTGATCCTGAAGGGGAACCTGAAACACAGCAGTAGAGATGAGATTAGAATAACCTGCTCTTTCTGCATGACCAGGACATCCTGCCCTTCAGTGTCCACAATCTCTTCCTCCTCAAGACTCTAATTTCCATTATCCAAAAGTTCATCTTGCCATGTGTGACCCACAGGCCACTTGCCATTGTAGCCACAATTTGTGGCCCTTGGTTCCCAAATACAGCCTGAATTCCCTCAATCCCAGAGGAGCAGAACCAAATCCACTCAGGTGCTCCAACAATGCGGGCCAGTTGGCCCCATGCTGCTTCCAGCATGGAGATGCACCTTTTATCTCCTGCATGCATTGTGGCAAGGCCTTCCTGGACCTTTGTGTGCCATATGTCGCCTGGTCACATGACGCAGTCCGGATGGACATTCTGGACAAAGCCTTCTCTTCCCACCAGGGAGCGTGAGCTGTACTGTGCTCTCCCGGGTCTGGAACCTGCCTCCTGCTGTGAATCTGAAAAGTAGAAACAAGGCCCGGTGTGCAGCATCCCGAAAAAATTGCTGACTGCTCCTGGTTCCCTCCTTCCCCTTGAAACTGCACTAACCGGCCTCTCTGTCTACTTGTCTGACCCTCTTTCTCTCACCTGTGGGGTTTCTACGGGGGGAACCCCACTCCACCTCAGACCGTTTGCCATAGGTCCACTCAACATTAGCTGCTACTATCCCAAAAGCCCTGCTGCTCTGTGCCAACTGTGTGATGGCACCCCTTTCTATGGGGCCCTGTAGAGCGCTATGCCTATCCCAAACTCCCTGCTTGGAATCGTCCACTGTCTAATTCCTCCCTGACTGAGAACCTGAGGCTTGATCCCCCCCACCCAGCTTCCAGTATGCCCCCTATCGGGGGACCAAGCACTGCCATCTTCCCCGCTCCCCCAATCCTCAAAAAGGTCTTCACTAACCCCACCCCACTCCCCCCTGTCCCCTCCTACCCCTGTCTCTACTTCACCCCCTTGGCCTACCAGCTGTAGCCACCTGAATGGCAGCAGAAAATCTCCCCCCAATGGGGGTCCTTTGCTCTAAATCAAGGCCCAACTTGTCCCTGAACCCAGGGCCGGACTGGTGATGCTGGGCACTGGACAAGCCCCTGGGAGGCCGGAAGGGGTGGGGGCCAGTTTTGTTACTGGGTACGGATTTTAAAAAAATCGGAACCCAGCAACAAAATCAGAAGGCTGTCCGACTCGTCTCCGAGTACGAGTGACAGAGTTAGTCTCTCTGCTCTGCACAGTCAGTGCATTGTGACTTCTGTGTCTGTGCGGGTAAAAAAGCACAACTGTCATTGGTGAGGTGACCACATCTCAATAATGGCAGTGGTGCTTTTTACCCGCACAGATAGAGATCAGAGTGCTGTAGTTGGGTTGAATTTAGTAGTGTGTGTGCGTCGCACGCACACTACTAAGTTCAACCCAAGTTAACTAACTACTACACTGTGCCTGCGTGTTCACTGCGCAGGGTGCGAGCAGGCCACTGCGCTTACACTTTCGGAGCCACTGCCCAGGCCGCTACCAACACTCGTGACCAGGAAATGAGGCACCAGACGCGCCTTAAAGTAGGCAGGGGCGCGATGTGCATCTGACCAATGATCTGCGCACCCTCCCCAAGTTCACCAGCCAGCGCTGAAACCTGCTGAGAGCAGAGAAAAGATAGTTCCCCAGCCAGTTCACTTTGCACGCAGCTGCCATGCTTAATGAAGGTAGGCAGGTAAAAAAGCAATACATCTTTGGAAACCACTCAGACCTGTGTTAAAAACGTTCTGTACACTGCCAGTCAAGGCTTTAAGTGGGATGAAAAAATAGGGGGGTCTCTTAAAGGGGTGTGGCCAATGTCGTTGAGGGCGGTACTTAAAAACACATAAGCTAAAAATCTTTGCTTAGCATAGTGTGCCGCCTACTTGTATTTTGCTGTTTCTGTCATTGCATCCGGATATATGATATAACAAATAACATCCTACCTTCAAGCCAGGACTATTGCCTTTGTCAATGGTTGTTAGTTGCAAAAGATAAATAAGCAGCAACTATGGCTTGTATATAATATTGAAAAAGCTTCCACTTAAAGCCCTGGTGACACCACAACAATGTTGCTACTCCTGAGTTTCAAAAAGAGAAGGGAAATCCAGAGAGAAAATTATTCACTGCCATTTCCAATTTTCACCAACAGCATAGCTGCCAAGGTTTCAGGTTGACATGTGTGGCATTTGCATGATTTCAGCATAATTATGAGTGTCATTTCAAATATGTGACAGTCAGTCAGTGTATAACTACCGTCCTGCCTAGGTTGATGCATGTATTCAGAGGACAAAACATGCCACAGGTGTTCTCAGATTTCCAGGATTGCCTAAAAGAGTTTGAAAATGTCTGTTCTGTAAAGGTCCCTACACACATGTAACTTTTCCTCATCCTATCCCTTACATTTGTTTGTCTCTGCTCCCACTCAGACCCCTGTACTCCTTCGCAGTAGGGCTTTTTAGGTACCAGTTTCCAATCTTAAACGCTGACTCCTGGAGTTCTACTCTCAAGCAGCTGAGGCTACTCAAGCAACTTTGGTTACTGTTTGGTTTCTGTCACCAAAATTTTCTTGGGGGAGAACCCCCCCCCCAAACTCCACCTAGTAGTGGTCGCTCACTGCGCTTGCTCGCTACACACCGTATGAGGGCAGGTCTTGATGGAACACCCTGGCGTTTTGATGAGTCAATGTCCATGCTGCAGCAATATGATCTAACGTCAATAGTTTGTTGTGAGAAAAGAATGAAACACTTTAGAGGGGCAGCTGAGAGAATGATTGAAGTATGCACCAGCATCTTGGGCTTAATTAAATTTGGATAGTTATAGAAAATCCTGGAATAGTTGTGGAAGTGCTAAATTTGGGTAAAAATTCCAAGGTGAAATTTGATCCGCTACACTATTACTATTATTATAGGGGGGGAAATGATACGTATGCTTTTCCTCCTGGTTTAACACTTCCTGCACAAGTAGAGGTTATTCCATTAACGCCCAATTCCTAATAAGTCTCTTTTGTCTCCAAAGCCCCCTTGTGCATGCCAAAGGGGATCAGGCTGTAGTGCTGCTGGTGATTATCTTTCCCAGTGAACCTAGTGTTCCCTGTGGTCACCCCGCCCCCACCTTCTGCTGTTCACACCGTCCTTCAGGAAGCCAAAGCGGTGTTCCATGGCCAGTCTTTCAGCCTTTGAGCTCCAATGAAAGGCGACAGTGTTTCGAGGCACAGGGTTGCAGGGCAATGGTCACTTCACCCCAGTACAGTGTCCATACTTATCTCAGAGACTGGAATATCGAGAAAAAAACACTGGTATTGACAAAGATATTGACACAGGGTCATAGGTAATTAAATAGGCAAATACATATTGGAACATAGAATTGTGATCATGTATACTGCACCTGTGCAGAGATTGTATTGTCTTGTATTGCACTGCAGCATTTATATAGTGCTTACATCTCCTCTGTGGGTCACTGAAGCACTTGCCTACATGAGTAGCACACTGTGTAGGGTGTGTGGTTGGAACGACAGGTTTTTGTATTGATCCTATTTGGGTTGTGTTTCCATGTCATGCGTGATGACCACTGAGGTGCATTTATTGTGCTATGTGATGCAGTGCGTGTCAGTGTGTTGAGTGAGGATGTACCATGTTACTCCGCATACTTTTACTCCGCATACCGTTACAACGCGACTTTTACAACGCATACCATTACAACGCATAGCGCTTTGGGGTGCTGGATAGTGGTAAGTATAATTTACTATTCTAACTCCAGTCCCCGTGGACCCTAGGGAAGGTGTTGGATAGTAAATTATACTTATTCCCTATCCTAGAGCGCCCCCCAGCGCAATGCGTTGTAATGGTATGCGGAGTAAAAGTCGCGTTGTAATGGTAGTGCGGAGTAAAAGATGCGTTGTAACGGGTGTATACCGTTGAGTGACAAAGGGAAAGAGACAGACGCACAATTTTATGGTTTTCAGGAAGCTGGTTTCTTTTAACAGTTCTGCACGTCCCTTTATGGCATTTTATCTGATATGGTCTGCTTAGCTGCTTATTCACTGGGTTGTACATTTTGAGATTTTGTGCATAGTTGTGGTCCCGAGCTGGAATGGTTGAAGCGAGGGAGAGGGATATAGAGAGATCTGTTGAGATGGATATTTTTATTATCATTGCACATGTGAGTGTCTTTGTGAGATGTACAGAAGTGGTCCGATTGTATGGATTTGTGGGACCTGCAGTAAATGAACTATATTAAAGTCCTCCAAATTATCCAGTAACGTGTGACGGATCTCTTCAGTTATTCCATGTTTATTTGGTGATTGTGTGTTTTTTGGTTGTACAGTGCTGCTGATAGACAACCCTAATAGCAGACATGTCTTATGTGAATTTAAGGGATATAAGGTTCAGTTTGTTGCTGGCCGCTGCATATTATGGTTTTAGTATTATTGTGGGACATAACTGTTATATATGTAAATACGTAACTATATAATGTCACTGTGAACCATATGTCAGTCTTTTATTACTTACCTACATAATGATCTACGTTTGCTGGTTGGGTTGTTTGCAATTCGTGGTTTGAAAGCTGAGGAATTACGCTGGAGGGTGTAACTGTTTTCTGCTGCCAGAATGCAGTTATCTAGGGAATAGCCGTTATTCGTGTAAAAAAATAAATCTTATCAGGTATTGGCAGGTGACTGATTTGAACAAAAAAGTCTCAGTGAGATATTTTCTGTGTGAACAAGTCTCACGTGCAAAACTAATGTAAAACTGTAATGTGAAATTTCATGTAATTTCAGAAATGTTATGTAGCACAAAATTAGCGAATTACGCTAATTTCACAAATGTGCTTACCATTTTTTCTAGGTCCAGTATAAACAAAGTGAGTAAGTCAGAAATTTCTGATTTTCACACCCATCTGTGCACAATACTCAAACCATTGCACTAATATTCTGCTGGCATATTTATCCTAGTGGTTATTAACCACTTAACCGCAGCGGCGATTCCGGTGCAGCAGTTTTATTGAGTGGGCAGGGCCACGTCAGCCAACAGACGTGCGCAGCACTACGGAGGTAGTGCTCGTGATGGCCGTTGGCCGACGGGCGCATCGAAAGGCCTAATAGCAATTGGCTGGGACTGGGCTCCGGACGTCTTACCACTCAACTGTACCTGCATCGCAGTGCATGCCCGGCACAGTAAATGTTATGATGCAGGTGCCACAAGCCCCTGCCTGTTTGAGATTCCGAAATAAAGGAGCCTAAACATAAATATGTTGTTACCACACAAAATGCCAATACTGCCGAATAATTTCAACATACTATTTTGTTTCCTGCATCTGAATTTAAACTGAATGCAAAGGAGACTTTTATCATTGAATTAAACCATATAGGTTTGCATTTTATTTGCAAATATTCCTCTTTTTCATATTTTTCAGACAATTTTTTGTTTATAAAACATTTTCTTGAAGCACATTACAAACAAAACGAAACATAAACATTAATTGTGAAAAACTTTACTTTCATACTTCATTCATACTGGGGGACATGATCCATCATACTCAACAAACACTCAGCCAATTGTCAGTCTAAAAAGTCATACAGTTTTTACAATTTATATACACTTTGTTTTATGAAGCCATAGATTCTCATTCGTAATTTGACTCTCTATTTTCAGAGAAAATGCATTCAAATATCTTGTGGCTTCCACGTATGAAACGTGATCTGAAAGGGTCTACGCGTTTCGAACTCCTTAAGTCTGGAGTTCTCGTCAGGACCGTGGGCTGTAAATGACAAACGGGGGACCTGTATTAGTGTGGGTTCTATGAAAACTGCTTTTAGTTCAACACCCACTTCTTTGTCTCTTACCTCTTTAAGTTGAAGCTAGTTGTGCCTCATCGTTTTCATCATATTCCGCGAAGCGGGACCACCTATATAACATGTATATGAACTCTATTTAGTCCGATAACATTAGGCAACTCTCAGTGTCAAGGAAACATACGTGAAGTCATACTCACTGGTAAAAATGTGTCTTGTTTTTCTGGTTCTGAAAAAGATTATGGATGAGCTGTTAGCGCTACTCTCAATTGGTTTTTGACTAGCGCTACTCTCAATTGATTTTTGACTAGCTGAGGGAGCTGTGGGGATTCTTACCGGTTATTCGGTATGTGCACGCCGTCAAATTCAATTTTGTTTGGCGATCGGCGGGCGGTTCACAGCGCGCCTGTGAAATCAAATAAGGAATGTCTCAGTGTTGTTATGCTCAGTTTGGATGGCATTCATGAACTCCTTCGAGTGTCTATTGGCACATACCTTCGTTTCACGGTGTGTTCCACTGGGGTCCCGTCTCTCGGATTGAAAGCCGGCTTGGGGAATATGTTTACTTCCTGATTGCAGGTCACATGGTGCTCCTATGTTTCATGGCGGCCATCTTTGCCTAGTCATTCGGTGCAAGTTGGCTCTGTGATATGATGGCTTCACAGGGTTCATATGATGTGTATTTCATTTTTTAGTGCGCGGTGGTCCTTGGGGATGGTTATATATTTATCATGTTATTCCACGGTTGTGGTCCCACGGTTGTGGTCATTTCGCGAGAGGTGCACTTTGTAGAGCTTCAATGTTTCGAATGGGGATATTATGCCTATGGGGCTTTTTATTGAATGAAGAAGTCATCTATCATAATGGCTGATGATTAAAGTTTGAACATTTCTGAAAGTTCATTTAATCCATCAATCGCTGTATTGAATCTGACGATCATTGAAGCCTCTTTTTTAGACAGCTTTGCATCTATGTCGCCCCCTCTGGGGTCTTGTTCCACTTTTGTTATAATTGTCCATCGCAAGTCTCTTTCTTCATGGTTGTTTAATTGCCAGTGATTGACTAAAGGGGCATTTGGTACTTTCCGCTTTATCCTGGATTTGTGTTGTTGGATTCTGGTGCGGACCTCTTGGTTTGTTTTGCCGATATACAGGAGGTTACATGGACACCTTATGCCATAAATAACGCATTTTGTCTTACAATTTGTAAATGACTCGTGTTTCCATGATATTCCACTGTGTGTGAAGATCGATCCTTCTTCTGTAGAATCGCAGCAATTGCATCCTCCACATTTATGGTGTCCTGTGATAGGAGGGAGGCCCATCATGCTTCTCAAATTGGTAGATGGTTTCATAGGGAGTGCAGCTCTTACTAATTTATTGGCCAGATTTGATTCTTTTTTTAAAGCGAATAGTGGCGGTTTTTCCAGTTCTTTGCACAGATTTTTTACTAGGTGCCAGTTGTTATTTACTGCTTTCTTTAAAAGATTTGAATTTGGACAGAAGGTGGTTACTAGAACTATTCGGTCCAGTTTCTTTTTAGTCTTTTTGGCCAATAGATGTTCTCGAGGTGTCCACCATGCTCTTTTCTTAGAACGGCGCAACAATTTTTTAGGGTATCCGCGTTCGATTAGGTTGCTAGTGAGTTTGTCTGCATGTTTTTCATATTCTTGTCTGTCTTGGCAATTTCTCCTAATCCTCAGATACTGCCCATATGGCAAATTTTGCTTGAGGCTGCGGGGGTGGTTGCTTTTAAAATGCAACAGTCTGTTCCGATCGGTTTCTTTTTTGTGTAGAGTAGTTTTCAATTCTCCTTCGTCCGAAGGATATATCTCCACATCCAAGAATGGAATTTTCTTTTTTGAGTATACGAGGCTGAACTTGATTTCTTGTGTTCTATTACTAAGCCATTGGTTGAACATTTTTAATTCTTCTTCAGAGCCAGACCATACAAAGAACACGTCGTCAATAAAACGGCTCCAATAATTTATTGCATGTTTGAAAGGGTTATCTTGGTAGATGAATTTGTCTTCATAGATGGACATGAATAGTATAGCTAATTCCGGGGCGAAGGGACAGCCCATCGCCACTCCGCCTATTTGTAGATAGAAATCACCATCAAACAAAAAGTAGTTGTTTTTTAAAGCAAATTTCGCCAACTGTAGGATAAAATCTGTTGGTACTTGTTCTGGTTTGTCTCGTGTTTCTAGGTAATATTTTAGAACCTGTAATCCTTCGTCTTGTGGTATTTGGGTATACAAAGAAGTTATATCCATTGTAACCAGCCAGTCGTTTTTGTCATTGAATTTCACATCCTGTAGTTTATTAATGAAATCCGTTGTGTCTCGGATGTAAGATTTTACATCAGGGATGAAAGGCTTCAAGAAGAAGTCCACGAATTTGGAGATTGGTTCCATCAAGGACTCACACCCGGATACTATCGGTCGTCCGGGAGGGGAGTTGGCATCTTTGTGTACTTTTGGTAGTACATAGAAAAGCGGAATTCTTGGATGTTTAATTTTTAGGTATTCAAATTCTTTCTTACCAAGGAAACCATTTTCAAAGGCTTCATCAATGATAGAGTGTAGCTGTTGTTTTAACTCCATTGTAGGGTCTTTTTTTAGTTTGCGGTAACAATTGGTGTCATTTAGTTGTTTTTTGACTTCGTCGATGTATAGTTGGCGGTCCCATATGACAATTGAGCCCCCTTTGTCTGCTTGTTTAATTATTACGGACGTGTCCTTTGCTAGATTTGTTAGTGCTATGGATTCAGATTTTGTGGTGTTGTACTTCACCCACTTGGTCTTTTTCTCCATTTCTCCAATTGCTGAGAGTATGGTTCTTTCAAAGGTTAACACTTCCTTAGGTGTTTTGTAATTTGGGGGACAGAATGTAGATTTATTGTGCAGTCCAGTGATTTCCATATTGGTATTAGTGGGATTCTCGGAGAAATAGGTTTTTAGTCTGATTTTACGATAAAACTCTATAGTTTCAGTTTTTAATTTTAAAGCCTTTGAAAATGGTTTCCTTGGTAAGAAAGAATTTGAATACCTAAAAATTAAACATCCAAGAATTCCGCTTTTCTATGTACTACCAAAAGTACACAAAGATGCCAACTCCCCTCCCGGACGACCGATAGTATCCTGGTGTGAGTCCTTGATGGAACCAATCTCCAAATTCGTGGACTTCTTCTTGAAGCCTTTCATCCCTGATGTAAAATCTTACATCCGAGACACAACGGATTTCATTAATAAACTACAGGATGTGAAATTCAATGACAAAAACGACTGGCTGGTTACAATGGATATAACTTCTTTGTATACCCAAATACCACAAGACGAAGGATTACAGGTTCTAAAATATTACCTAGAAACACGAGACAAACCAGAACAAGTACCAACAGATGTTATCCTACAGTTGGCGAAATTTGCTTTAAAAAACAACTACTTTTTGTTTGATGGTGATTTCTATCTACAAATAGGCGGAGTGGCGATGGGCTGTCCCTTCGCCCCGGAATTAGCTATACTATTCATGTCCACCTATGAAGACAAATTCATCTACCAAGATAACCCTTTCAAACATGCAATAAATTATTGGAGCCGTTTTATTGACGACGTGTTCTTTGTATGGTCTGGCTCTGAAGAAGAATTAAAAATGTTCAACCAATGGCTTAATAATAGAACACAAGAAATCAAGTTCAGCCTCGTATACTCAAAAAAGAAAATTCCATTCTTGGATGTGGAGATATATCCTTCGGACGAAGGAGAATTGAAAACTACTCTACACAAAAAAGAAACCGATCGGAACAGACTGTTGCATTTTAAAAGCAACCACCCCCGCAGCCTCAAGGAAAATTTGCCATATGGGCAGTATCTGAGGATTAGGAGAAATTGCCAAGACAGACAAGAATATGAAAAACATGCAGACAAACTCACTAGCAACCTAATCGAACGCGGATACCCTAAAAAATTGTTGCGCCGTTCTAAGAAAAGAGCATGGTGGACACCTCGAGAACATCTATTGGCCAAAAAGACTAAAAAGAAACTGGACCGAATAGTTCTAGTAACCACCTTCTGTCCAAATTCAAATCTTTTAAAGAAAGCAGTAAATAACAACTGGCACCTAGTAAAAAATCTGTGCAAAGAACTGGAAAAACCGCCACTATTCGCTTTCAAAAAAGAATCAAATCTGGCCAATAAATTAGTAAGAGCTGCACTCCCTATGAAACCATCTACCAATTTGAGAAGCATGATGGGCCTCCCTCCTATCACAGGACACCATAAATGTGGAGGATGCAATTGCTGCGATTCTACAGAAGAAGGATCGATCTTCACACACAGTGGAATATCATGGAAACACGAGTCATTTACAAATTGTAAGACAAAATGCGTTATTTATGGCATAAGGTGTCCATGTAACCTCCTGTATATCGGCAAAACAAACCAAGAGGTCCGCGCCAGAATCCAACAACACAAATCCAGGATAAAGCGGAAAGTACCAAATGCCCCTTTAGTCAATCACTGGCAATTAAACAACCATGAAGAAAGAGACTTGCGATGGACAATTATAACAAAAGTGGAACAAGACCCCAGAGGGGGCGACATAGATGCAAAGCTGTCTAAAAAAGAGGCTTCAATGATCGTCAGATTCAATACAGCGATAGATCACGGCTTTTAACAGCATTGGCGGAATACCCCATGCATTTAGCTTCCTCCATAGGATTACCCCGTCAATCCTATCGAATGCCACACTGTAATCAATGAAGCAGCAGAAGGGAGGTATTCTATTCTTTTTGGCGGCTTGATGTCTCAAAAAGAATAATAAAACAATATTTTACATGCTTGACGCCCTGGCTTGGAAGCCAGATTGAAAAAACAGGAGTATGTCTTGCTCTCAAACCCAGGCCTCTAGCTGCTCCAACAGGACATGGGCGTTAGCTTTGGCTTCCATATCCAGAAGTACAATCAAACGATAATTTGAGGCTATTGTACAATCCCCCTTTTTGTATGTGGGGCAAACGATAGACCCTCTTCAAGCTTCAGGGACAGTTGCTTTTTGAAGAGTGAGGTTGAAAAGTGGAGTTCAGAACCAAGCTCAACTGTCTGGGTAACATTTAAATAGGCTCGCAGGTATACCATTGGGGCCGGCAGCCCCATTGTTTCTCAGGTGCCTGATTATGCTCTCAACTTCTTAATGTTTGTTAGTTCAGCCATGGCTCTCTGGTACTCATCAGAATGAATGACTGATTCATGTCGTGATTTGGTTATATTCTGCGACCATTGATGCACACTCTGGTGATTGGGTCTGAGATAGAGTTTTGCTTACAGACCAATGATCACCTGGCTGGAGGCTGGGGGGCTACAGGGTTGTCCTCATATAACTTGGATACGTGCCTCGCCCATGACTTTTCTGAAACGCCCATCCTTCTCCCTTGATTCTTTGCTGTTTTTTAGTTTGTTGAGATGGTTCCAGAAGCGTGCTTGTTTGGATCTTTAGACAACTGAAAAATGGTAGCCCATTCTTTTGGGTTCCTTTCTTCATTGTGTTCCCAGACTATTTTTTTGTAGGTCGAGCCCATACGTTTTTCCGCCACGGCTGAAGTGATTAAAGGCATTTGTCTGTAGTCTTGGTGGGCTTTGCAGAGTGCTCTTCTTGTGACGTTGATGGCTTTATCAAACTGTGATGATGTTCTCCTGACCCAACCAGGTTGTTGGGGTTAGGCCTTGTCCCTTTTCCCACCAACAAGCAAGGTCTGTGGTATTCAATGAAATTTGCCAATCTCTGCAGGGCTATTTCTGACTTATCGGATTTAATGCAGCTCCTGTTTTCTTAGCCAGGCGATGACTGTTACTGTATATTCTGGTCTCCACTTTATTCTTTTTACTAGATTCACATTCTCTTCCCCTGTTGATGAGCCCACGTGATTGCTCTAAGCCGCAGATAGTGACATTAGATTCAGTGTGCACTTTAGTGGGTTGTGATCCCTTACTAATTTTTCTGCAGTTTCAAAGTTTGCAAGTGAGGCAGCTAGACACTCTGGGAGAAAGGCATAATCGATAGTCGATTAGCCTTTGCAAGTTGGAGGGAAAGTCCATTCCTTCTCTATTGCTTCAGTCTCCTATTGTGCTGACATCAGTTTGTAGGTTAATAGGAACTCCTGTATAGAACATCTCACTCTTGCCAGAGGGAGGTTGTCAGGTGGTGCCCCAGGCCTCGTATGTTGAAGTCTCCTGCAATTATAATTGCATGACAAGGATGATCCAAAATGAGCATCTCATGGCTGTCAACAAGCTCTCTGACTATTATCAACTTTTGTTTTGAGAAGGTAACATAACTGTTGACTAGTATATGACCAGTAGCTTTCCATTTAAGTTTCAGTTCTTTGATGGAAACTGCTTGCTTGAGTGCTTGGTGTAGATAGATAATCTACCCTACGGGTGCCCAAACAAACGTGTTCGTAGTGTAGGTGTGCATGTCTCATAGGAACCCAGCAAAGTCATAGGGGTGAGAGCCCAAGTCTCCTGAAGGCAGATAATGCTGCTTGCCTCCAGCAAGGACATTGCTTCCCTGCACATACTGACACTGTTGAAGCCAGCCACATTCCATGGGACTATTGAGAGAGAAGTGTTTCATCTCAAAGGCAAATATCGATAACGTCTCTCAGGGCTAGGGACAGTATCCCGATCACTTAGTTGCGGAGATTTCATGTATCTCCAGCTTCCTATGTGTATCACTTGAGATGTCAGAGCGAAACTCTCTCTTGCTATGCGTGCAAGGGATCCCTCAGCTTCTTCCAAGACCGAGCCTCATATTCCTCCTGTTGTACCCTTGGTTGTCTGTCTTGTGTATAGATTTGAGAAGACATGCGGATACTTCACTGGTGAAGGTATGTGAAAGTCTGTGCCCCAGTCTACAAAGGTGGCTTTCGCTGCCCACACTGTGTCCCTTTGGGCATCTCTCTTCCATACTGACGTGGTAACTTCCCCTTTTTAGTTTAAGAATGGTGGCTCACATCTCATTCAATCGAGGTCATCCAATGTTATGTGCTTCAATTTCGTTACAGCTTAGCAGATTTCCTCTATTGAGAGTGTCCTTGGGGCCTTTTGGGAATTAACGGGTGATGAAAAGCAGTTCTGGATGGACACGCCCATCCTCCTCTCTTACGGCCTGAGTAACGGACTGTTGATAACTAGAGTTTGGGATGTAGGGCCCACTGCCAGTCCGCAGGGGCTCTGCTAGGTTGCCATTTGGAGTCGAACCTCTAAACTAGCTCCCCCGCAGATGGCTGAATAAAGCATCTTGACAGGTTGTATCCAATTATGAGCCTAGATTCTCTACGGGAGAGGGAGTTTGCTCGCTCCTAGTCCACAAGGGTTTGACTAAGTTCCGGCCCATAGGAGAGCAGCTGGTCATGCCCCCAAGGTTGTAGACTAATGGTAATTTTGAGCTCTTTCTGTCAGACTGTGCATTGATCCATGGCTTCTCGTTTTTTGTTCCAAGAGACCTCACTGGGCTAATCTTCAGTCTTCCCTGTCTTGTAGAGGGGGGCCATTACCAAGTTGCTGCATCCCCAGAATGCTCAATAGATAAGGTTGCCGCAATTTGGACCATCTGACTGTCAGGCTCTGGGGCTTCCCTGGTCAAGCACTTCCCCGTGCCTTCCCTTTGCGATAGAGGGGTATGCTACCCTGCGTTTTCAAGTTTGTCTCTGAACAATGGAGGCTGGGTTGTAGGCTTAGTCAGTTGAACAAAGATGGGGAAGAATTTTACTGGGTTAGTTTCCACATGTGCATTGGTAGCTTTAAGTGGTTTATGCATAGTCGAGGATCATTTTAGTAAACGTTGTTTCTTTGATTGTTTCTTTAGCCTTTTTTTTGCCCTCCTTGGTAGGCTAGATTTTAGTGGGGGGTCAGGGCTATCAAATTAGCGGAGACTTCATGCTGTATTCTAAAGTCGGATGGCTCTTTGGCTGCCTGATTCTTTCTCCTCTTGGCCTCCAACTGGTATTCAATGGTGGTGGAAGCTACCTGCCTGCAGTTTGAGTGGTCCGGAGCATCAAGTGGCTCCCTCGCTACATCCGTGGTGGAAGCAGCAGTTCCATCCAGTGAGCTAATGAACTCAACCATGTTGGAACTTGTCCCCTTAAACTGTTGCTTGATTCTTGCTGCTTTGGCCTTGACTGTGCTCACTAATGCTCCTGATATCTCAGGTAGAGAGATCAGCTTATCAATAAAAGAGGAGCATGGGCAGTGTTTGTCGTTCTCAAATGCTCTTATTTGGGACTCCAGGCAGCTTAGTTTATTCTCCAATTCTGTCAGATGAGTTGCCGGTGACTAGATCAGGTCAAGCTGTATTTCCAACTTCTTTGATTGCCAGAGAATGGCCCAGTTGAATGTATAGTGCAAGGCTCTTATTGCAACCAGTGATTGGATGTTGGATGGGGACAATATGGCCGAGGCTAGACCGAAATCTTTTTCTGGTCATACCCAACCCAAAAATGGGGATTGCCCTAGTGTCTTGTTTATTTGTGCCTCAAGGTTAGAGAGGAAGCAATATGACAGATTGCCCAGTTCCTGGCCAGTAGGTTCTCCCTCCTAGACATTCTTGGTGTGTTATTTATGGTTAGTGATTTTTCTCTTGATTGTTGTTTTTTAGCCGATGGGCTCATCAGCTCTGGAGTTCGATGGACTTGGGCAGCTCCCCTGATCCTATATTGCTTTGGTTCTACTGTTGTTAGGCCCCCATTGGTATCTTGTGTGAATAGAGACACCTGACTGGTGTCTGTCTGCTCCACGATGGTGCTATCTATCCTTTTGTCAGGAGATACCTTTGGTGTTTGTGGTAATTTCTCTGATGGTAGTCAGTCTGCTCTTAGCCTAGGGTATGATTCTGACCTGCGGATGTTTGACTCAATAGTTGTCGGTACTTCATTATTTGAGGTTTGAGAGGTGTCATAAAGGCTACTGGCTGGGCTGGAGGGAAGCCCCAATCCATTTAGTTCATCACACAGTGCTCCTTCCTCAGGTGTAACATCTGAGTCAATATCTGTAGCTTTATGGAAGAATCACAAGATCATGCCCTTTCAAGAGGGTGTCCCCGATGGCGGGGGGCTGTTGGAATTGCACCACAATTCTGCAAGGTCTGCGACCACAGAGCCAGAAGATATGATGGGTACAAAGGGCAAAGACAACGGGCCGGGACCTCCACCAGCTTCCTTTTATGTTAGATGTTTTGGCTCAGTATTTTCAGTGTGGTTTAAGCCATGACTGATATTAATGGATTTTTTTGTGGTTCCTACCCTAGATTTCTACACTTAATTTCTGTCAGGGAGCTGCTGGCAGCAGAGGTGTCTTGGATAAACTTGGATTGCCCTGGTTCCACACTTCAGCCTTGTTCTCTCCAGGCACTAGGTGCTACTGGCAGTGACCGGGCTGTCCTGGTCTTTCCGCGTTCCCAGCAGCTGGGTGCCTGGAATTGGGTTGTCTAGTCTTCTCTAAGCTGAAACGGCTGCCCTTCTGGGGAGCTTCGGTTGGCAGAGGTCCCTGGTGGTTAAGACTGCCTGTCTGACAGCGCTGCCACACCTCCTTAGAGCTTGGTAGCCAAGGAGGGGCAAAAGCACACTGCAGGACCTTATTGGGTCCCTCTCTGGGCAATTGTCCTCTGGTAACTGCTCTAGTTACAGGAAGCATATGCAGCACGTGGGAGGAGCTCACCCAGGCAGCAAGCCGCATCGGCCCTGGGAGGGCCACTTCTGCAGACCTTGGGGCTCAGCCACTACCATGGGACCTAGCCCACAATGTCCACACTGCTACCTTTCTTCACCACTCGTTGCCTTGCTTCCCAGCTTCCTTCTGATATTTCTACAGAGTTATTGTTGGGGTTGGGTTGGGCTCAGCAGCCGTTGTCAGCTTTGGTTGAGCAGGTTCACTTCAGGGTCACTTCAATTCGGTAGGAATATCTACACTGTGTCAGGAGACGGGAACCAGAACTTCTCACTCTAATTTTCCCAGTTATATGTTAATTTAGTCAGGTAGAGGACCACTTCTGACCCTGGCCGACCTCCTGAAGCAGAGCGCTGTTAGCAATGAAAGCTGGAGGTGGCGTCACTAGATAGGTGACCATTGCTCCCGCTGGTGTCCTACTCAGTGGGGGGTGCGATGCAGGTGGATATGGACAGGAAGCACCGAAGGGCATTGTTCAGTATAGGAGCCCCCTGCCCTGTCTCACCACATGTTTGCTTTGATTGCTCTGCCTCCCAAATCCGCACCTCCAGCTCCTCGCTCTCTCTTCACTAACGCTTACGGACACTGATGCTAACAGTAAATTGACGTTCCAATTTGCACATCAATCACCACTCCCTATATAGCAGTTAAAAGTTCCAAAAATGAGAACTGTGACTAAGACATCTCTGTCACCAAATGAACAAATGAAATCATCCGAAAATATCCCCCAACAAGAGAACATGTGACTCAAGCAGCTCTTCTGGATCTTAGAAGGCAAACAAGTTGCACTGTCCATGAGTCCCATCCGACACCTCCTCAATGGGGTTCAGTATACCTGGAATAGATCTCAGCTGCTTAATGTGAAGGAAAAGAGCCACCTTACTCCTGAATCAACTGCTATAAGCCAAAGTCCATTCTTGATCCAGAATTTTATAAGGTGTTTCAATCTGACATGCCTGTTCAACCTTAGATCAAAGCCTGATTCCATTGCTCCCTTTTTCACTTATAAATAGAAACTAGTTGGATACATGGTAAAAGCCCTCCTGGACTACACCAACTTTCTCTGTGGTGGCATTCCCAACATCATGTGCGAGTATCAGTTGTCCCAATTGAGCAGTAATTTCTGCTGCTGAGACGGGAGCTCAAAACAACCAATCAGACCTCTTTTCCAACGTTTTGGCCCCTTCCACCCATCTGTCTAGTGGACTGGTGAATGAAAACCCGACCTTCGAGTGTATGGACACAGAAGTGGGATGACCTCTAAGGCATCTTCCTTGGGAAGGCTGAGTTAACAGGATCGCCCTATAGTTTTGGTGTTAGCAAGTCACACTTGTGGTCCAGTAATACTGCTCAAAATAAGATCAACTGGCATTTTCATACTAATCAGTATCACACCACTACTGGTGGAAGGAAGTGGACCTCACTGGCATGGGACTCGCCCCAATGAAAATGCGGTCCTCCTGGACAGAGAGTAACCCAACATAATTCTTAGCTCAGGGATTTTGTCTCCCAATAGGCACTCCACCCAGCATTGGCAGTCTTTGTTTAATGAATATTAGCTGCCAACTGGCAGTAGCTGTGATTACCCCCTATTGGTATGATACAACTGTTTCCACAATTAACCCCTTTCTCAGTAATGGCAGGAGATCACATCAATGGCTTCTTCTAATGGAAAGGGGTATCTTTAAAGTGGCTTGTTTGGTCTTCATATTCTTCTATAGCACGGATTAAAATACCTGACATTGAAGGTAGTATGCATAGACCCTGCACAGCTCTAAAAGCTGGCTCACCTAAGTCTTTGTTTAGGAAACGTTTCAAACCCTCTGCTGTAGGTATAAGTAGCTTTCGACAGAATTACAAGAAAATGGAAGGGGAGTCAAATCAGACAAATAAGAGGAAGGGTGATGTGAGGAGAGCGTAGCAGTTTGAAGTGATGAAGATGGACAATAGAGGGGAAAGTGAGTACGCTGAAAGTACTGGGAGAAAAAGTAAGTAGTTGTTAAGACAGGAAATGACAGCCACAGATGTGAATATTTTGTTAGCTGTGACCGTGAGGAACAAACTAATCTTGTGAAGGCTCTAAAGCTGAAACTCACATGTGTGTACAACAGAAGAGACGTGAGAGGAGAAAATGAGTCAAAAAGAACTCATTATCAGAAGGAGAAAGGTTACTTGGAGTGGTAATTAAAGACTGGGAAGTCTTTAGATAAAGAAATAGAAAAGACAGTCATATGTGTTGTGTTGTCATTGAGGAGAAAGAGAGAGGGACTTTATCTAAAGATTGTCACGAGTTAGACATGTAGAACACATTTTTTGGACATGAGGCGAGACGGAAGAGAAGGCTAGAGATTTCTAAATCATCAGCATAGACGTGTTGTGAAAGGTTCGAAGGATATAATGTATGGTCAAAGAATAATACAGGAGCCAGGCAAAAGCTCTGGAGCAAATAGTAGCCGCAAATAAAGAGCCCAGTAGGGTTTAGATCAAGACATCGAAATATGAACTCTCAAGGAGATAATGTAAAAAGCACCTTAGTGTGGTGGCAGATATTCCAACAGAAGAAAAAAAATGTGATATAACATAGTGCCCACCACATCAAAGGTGGTGCTAGGTCACAAAGACCAACTATTGAAGAAAATGTGGATTGTCAGGAATGATGAAGTGATAGTGAGCGAAGGAAGGGTTCTCTTAGTACCATGCATTAGCAACAAGGGATTCCTGAGGCTGAGTCACTTGTAAAACAATTCTGAAATGTTTTCAATTAAGTTAATAATAGTTTCCATTTACTAGAAGGACCTAGTAAGGTACCTAATTATAAGGCTCAACCCACCAATCACATGAGAATCGCAGTTTATTTCTAGACATGAATATGGAAAGGATGTATACAATAACGGGAAGCAAGATGGCCGCCTGGTAGGAGCTCTAGTCCGGAGCTCCTAGTGCTTGGGATCCCTCTCTGGGAATTATCCCTGATAGCACGCATCATCTTCGGCGAGGAAACAAGTAACTGGATTGCGAACAAGTAACCGGATTAACTACAAGTAACTGGATGCTAAAAGTAACTGGAAAATCGATGTAAAAGAAGTACCTGTGACATTGACAGCTTGGACCCCTGCAGCCTTAAGCGGAGCATCGGCGGAGCCCAGGACGGCTGGAGTTGAGCTGTTCCCTGCCACCGGAGGTGTCCGACCAGCCTAAAATCACCATTGCCTGCACCGGACTAGTGGGGCATGAACCTGAGCCCGGATCACTGCTGCGGACGCCTGGGAGGCTCCTGACGGACGACGGAACCCACTGCCCTCGTGAGTGCGGAGGTGCCCTGCCTGCCTGCATTCTCCGCCTGCATTTGACCCCCACCCTACCCGGGGACCCCGTACTGGACCGCGGTGGGAAGACCTGTCATCGCTGTTCCGGGAGGTCGGTGTGGCTATCCCGGTGGTCTGTGTGCCTGTCTGAGCATGCCTGGACCTGCGTGTCCCGGCGATCTGGGTGGCTGTCATCTCGGTCCGGGGGCTGGATCCCTCGCACCCCGGGGGTGCACGGAGAGGGTGGCGCCCTGCTGCAACGGAGGGTTCATCGCCCCCCCCCCCCCCACCCCACCCTGCCACAATCAGTGCCACTAGGGCCGCCGGAGCGGGAGACAAGCGGACGGGACTTGGTGCGGACCGACCCAGCGCGGGTGATAGAGGATGTTCCGGCTGGATGCCTCCCCCCTCCCCCCTCCCAGTGGATCATCGAGAACGGAGCAATCGGCTTTTAGAGCATCTCCGGTGTGCCCTGTTTGTGTGTCTGGGCAGCCACGGTGCAGCTCTGCTTTGGAAGTGCCTGACTTGAGCAGCGTCGGTGCAGCCTGACGACTCGGAAGGTAACTGAACGCAAAACTAATGCATTATATACTCATGCCGGTTTCTCACTTTCTGCCCGGAATTTTGCACGCAAAACTACTACTTTAAACACTCATGCTGGTCTTTCACTTTATGCCCGGAATGCACTGTAGGCTTCGCATTTTCGCGGGCTTTACGGTCTCTTCACTCACCATTGGTCAATATGGCTGGGGCCATAAACTGGAGCCATAAATCGCCCTTCTGCCCACCAGATGGCCATGAGGCTACATACCAACGCGGTCAGGGATCAGCAAAACAGAGATAAGACTCCCTCCCAGCAAGCTAGGAACTGGGCTTGCTCAAATAGAAACTGAAACTGCCCTCTCCTGCTCTAAAAGCAACAACACCTAAAAGAGGACTATCGTCTCGATCTCCCCTATTTGGGCGGCCATCTTGGTCTGGTCTCTCTCTCGCTTTGGCGGCCATCATGGACTAGTCATTCCCACTATCTGAACATACCCTAAGAACTGGCCTTTCTAGACCAATCTCACCTACCACAGACTTTATATAGCTCTGTATCTAAATCTTCGTGTGATTAAGTGTCTGCCTTTTATTGCAGTATTATACTTCTACCTGTATTTTATACATTTTGCGTAACCTGCACCCATTTCACTTTTTCCTCACCGGTATTGCACCGATCGCTACCTCATATTGGACCGGTTGCTCACTAGTTTCATATTTATCTATTGTAGCCTTCTGTTTGCACCTTTATTGGTTCCAGTATATCGTTAGTATTTTATTCCTATTTGTATACTGTATAGTTTGTAAGCTGCACCCATTTCACTTTTATCCCTATTATGCACCGATTGCTACCTCATATATTTCGCTCATTCTTGTAAGCTGCACCCATTCACTCTCTATTACTGGATTACACCGATGCTACCTCTTACATTCTGGTTATTTTTGGCTATTCACTAGTGTCACTTTGGCTCCATTTAACTGACTGCTACCTCATATATCTTGTACATTTTTGTAAGCTGCACCCACTCACTGTTTACTTCTGGACTGCACCGATTGCTACCTCTTATATTTTGGTTATTTTTGGCCACTCACTAGTGTCACTTTTGTGCCATGTAACTTACGGTTGACAGTTGTTTTTTGCACATGTGTATTATTATAGTTCTTCCTCCCATACCCACCTCTACAGCCATCCCAACATGGACCTCATCGGCAAGCACACATATAGAATCAACTACCCATCCACACTCACCAAAAAAGCCGCTAAACGCTTTAAATACAACTTCCTGAGGTCCCACCCTGAAACCCCCTTTGCCGACACCTACTTCTCACCGGTCAATGGATCCCTGAACATTGATATCATCTTCCACACCTCATGTAGAGCTCAATGGAGAAAGCGTTCCTCACCCTACTCACCGTCTCCAACACCAGGAAAACGGCTCATGGCCTAACTCTCTCCATCACACCATCCCAACTCTTCCCTGGCAGAACCACCATTACTATCTACAATAACAGGATTGTCCTAATTCAATCCACAGACAAGCACCTGGAACTACTAGACAACCTGTTCCCCAAGTTCAAAGAGCACCTTTCCAAGCCTCGGACCTCCACCCATATCCCCTCCAGCACTATCACTCCTGACATCACAGCCCCCACCCACAACCCTTCTAACCTAGTTCAGCATCAGAACGACACGCACCTCACCTCTACCCCCAGCACCCTAGTCAATCACCCACCTGCTGTTACCACCCCACATTCCTCAATCACAGTCACAAATCTCTCCCCCTCACACACTAGCCGCCCCCCTAACACCAACCCTTGGACCCCCACACACACCACTCCCATTCCTCTCTCCCCTGACATCACAGCTCCCACCCACAACCCCGCTAACCTAGATCAGCACCAGAACGACACGCATAACAACAAATCCCACCCTTTGTCCTCCTCCGCTCTAAGTCCCCACTACCACCCGCCAATTAACCACGCAGAGCACACCACATCTATGATTATAACTCCCCCTCCCCACGACAGGACCATCTCCAACACCATGTCCCCCCCCACTCTCAGCCCTCACTACCCTTCAGGCTCCCCCATCACCACCAACATACACTCCACCTCCACCCCGCTCTCTCCGCCTGCCACCAATGCCCTCCTCTACGCCACCAACCTCCTCCGTACTTCATCCACTCCCATCGCCCCCATACCCTCTCTCCTCCCTAACACCAACCCGTACACCGGCACCACGGAGCCCTGCATGAACACCAGTCCACCCCCCCACCCGCACGCTAATTCCCAGGTCAGCCACTCACTCATGACTTCCACCCCCAGCACTAACACTTATCCCACGCTGGACAAGATTATGTCCTCCCTCCTCCAGCTCAAAGAAGATATTCACACCATCAAAGAAGACATTCACACCATCAAAGAGCTACTCATCACACCCCCCAGACACACCTCACTCACCACCACCCCCCCTCTCAACTGGCTCCCCACCCGGCCTGATGACGCTCCCAAGCTACACCCCTGACACAGGACCGCAATCCATGCCCACAATCGCAACAACCGCACCCGCCGCCCACATTGGACCGCGATCCCTGCCCACAATTGCAACAACCGCCCCCGTCGCACATGCAACCCTCTTTCGGATCTCGACACTCTCACCCTCCTCCGCTCCTACGACCCAGCTCCCCTAAACCACACAACCGCCACGCACCTCCCCATTCCCACGATACACTCAAATCCCCGTAGACCCTCCACAGTAAACAACAGAATCTCTGTCCCGAATAACCTTAGAAAAGTCCCCCTCTCTCTAGTACCCTCTACCTCCCCTGACACACCCCATCTCAAATGCACTCTCCTCAACTGCAGATCGGCTTCTAGACACTCCTCCGCCATCGCCGATCTCATCCTAACATTGGACCTTGACCTAATCATCTTGACTGAAACCAGGCTAACAGAATCTTCTACACCTATAATGGACATTCTGGTTCCCCCCAACTACCACATCATTAGGCTTGACAGGTCTGGCAAGATAGGTGGTGGAATCGCATGCATATACAGGAACAACCTTTCTGTCCTGAAAGTCTCCACACCTTCCCTACCCTCCCCAACTTCCTGCGAATACCTCTGCCTCGATATTATCAGTGAGGGCAAACCGATAAGCTTTCTTCACGGCATTTACCTCCCACCCAGAGACAACCTCAGCTTTGCCCAACAAATCATGGACATGATTTCAACTAACGCCGGACGACAGCTCACCCAAATATACCTTGGTGACTTCAACCTCCACTGGAACGATCACAATGATGCGGTGGTAAATAGTCTTAAAAATGTCCTCAATGCCCTGGACCTCACACAATTATGCAACAGCCCGACCCACGAGAAAGGCTCTATCCTCGACCTTATCATCGCCAAAGAGGACGCTATTCAACTTGAGTCTATCCAACCGTGTGACTGGTCAGACCATCATATTGTCACATTCTTCATCAATGAAAAAGTCAAACTCAACACGGCTCAATCCTCCAGACCTAAAGTCTGGAAAAGAGACCTGAAAAAACTCAACCCATACTCCCTACCCCCGAACAGCCGCGACCTCCTGCTCCCTCCTACGGGCGCTACAGATGTCCAATCCTTGACTGACCACTATCTCAACGCCATGACCTCAATAATTAATGAGGCTGCTCCCATGCAGCTAAAAAGAGTCTCCGCTAAAATCTCCAATCCATGGTACGACGGGAGTCTCAATGAAGATAGACGAGCTATGCGAATGGCAGAGCGCACCTGGAGAACAGCTCCCTCTGCACTGCACCTGAAAACCCCGAAGAAAAAGAGAAACGCCTACTTCAGGAAAATAAAGCGCTCAAAAGCAAACTTCTTCAGCCTCCAGCTCGACCAAGCAAAAAAACCTCCAAGAAAACTGTTTGAGCTAACCAGAACACAAGCCAAGGAACAACCCCAACCTCTCAGTACTTTGTGCGAAGCACCCTCCTGTGAAGACTTCGCCGCTTTCTTTACCCAAAAAACTGACAACATAAAGAGTGATCTCCGCATTGACGCAAGCCTCTACACCACACCCAACTGCATAACACCCACCGAACCAAAAAACAATGCTACATGGTCGTCCTTTGACACCTACTCCGAAGAAGAGATAGGCAAACTGCTCAGCACCTTGAAACCTTCCAATCACCTCACGGATCCCCTCCCTGCCAACACTGTCAAAGATTTCACCCCATTGCTCCTTCCACTCTGGACTAAAATTATCAACAGCTCGCTCCAACAAGGAACCATCCCTGACTCCCTCAAAGTTGGACAAGTCACACCTTTACTAAAGAAACCTACTGCCGACCCATCCGACCTAAACAACTACCGTCCCATTACCAATATTCCCACTCTTGCCAAACTACTGGAAAAATGCGCACAACTACAACTGACTAAACACATTGATCAGTTTGATCTCCTCAACCCTCATCAATCAGGCTTCCGAGCAGGACACAGTACTGAAACTGCTATGACTCACATAATTGACGACGCCCTTCAAATCCTAGATCAAATTGATACCTGCCTCCTCATCCTTCTTGATCTCTCTTCAGCATTCGACACTGTTAAACATGAGAATTTACTCGAACTTTTGAACACAAGAATAGGTCTATCTGGGACTGTTCTCAAGTGGTTCACCTCCTTTTTACCCAACAGGTCGCAGAAATTCAAGAGTAACAACCTGATGTCCTCGCCAATACCTGTTTCATTAGGTGTCCTCCAAGGATCCTCCCTATCACCAACTTTGTTCAACCTAGTTATGGAACCTCTCACCACCTTGCTACAAGCATCCAATGTACTTTTTCACATGTACGCAGATGACACCCAACTATATCTCAAATTACAATCCCCCAATGACATTTTACTCCTGAACTCAACGATCAGAAGCACCCAATCCTGGCTTGCCGATAATCATCTCAAACTCAATGCTCTGAAAACAGAGTTCCTTCTGATCTCACCTCCCGCGAAGATCTCTACCACTCAAACCTGGCTTAAACAGCTAACTGCACTCAATGTCCTACCCACCATCGTGGACTCAGCAAAATCTCTAGGCATAACTCTCGACTCCAATCTTAACATGCAGCATCATATCAGCAAGGCTACTAAGGGAGCGAACTTCCAAATCAATACCCTGAGGAAACTTAAACCCTTCCTACCAGCCAAAGACTTCCAAACTGCAGTACAAGCACTAGTAATCCCGCGAATTGAATACGGCAGCATCGCCCTCTGCGGTCTCCCGTTAACCACTACTGCACCCCTAAGAGCTTCTCTAAACGCTGCAGCGAGACTCATCACTGGGTCAAAAAAACACTCGCATATCTCCCCTGACTTGAAATCCTTGAACTGGCTGCCTTTTGAAGCCAGAATACATCTGAAAATCGCCTGCATGACACACAAGGCTGTACACCTGAGCTCTCCCGGATACCTCACTCAGAAGCTGTCAATTTCTGGCGGCTCTAGAAACACTAGAGGCACAAACAATCTTCTGCTAAAACCTCGAAGATTCCGGAAGGAAAAAACTTATAAACGCTCTTTTTCAGGAATGGCACCCAGGATCTGGAACTCACTCCCTCCTGAAACCAGGCTCATCTCCTCCGTCACACTTTTTAAGAAAGAAGTAAAAGCTATTCTCATAGCCAAATACACTTGACCTATTAATCGTGGATCTGTAAAGACTCTGCACCGATCTGTATTATTCTGCTCGATTCCTACGACTATGTGTTTTTCCTGTATTATGCTGCTCGATCCCTACGACTAGGTGTTTTACCTGTATTATTGATTCACTTACCTGACTATCTACCTGCATTATTGATTTACCTGTGCTACTATGCTCCCTCACGTACCTACCCATCTCACTCACTACATATAATTTAGCTATACCTAATGACCTGCTATTCACTCTCTTGTTGGTATTCCCTGCTTTGTAAAGCGCTCTGATATCTGCAAAGATCTTGTTCGCGCTATATAAAACTTTCAAAATAAAAAAATAAAATAAATATGTTGAAACAATATTAACATGAGTTCATGAAAATACATCCAAATAAACAAAGACCCACACAATTATAATTCAAGTCAAGTCAAACAAGTCAAACAATCTTTATTTCGACCGTTGAGGTCATAAAGGATGAGCAAGTAAACAAACATTAGACCATTAACAATAAAATCGTGTGTTAAAAAATAATTCATCGATGTTAAGATCCATAAAATCATTTAGTAGGTTTCAGAAATGCATTTTTAGACTAAAATCATTTTCATAGTTTCAAATGTGCATTTTTAAACTGATTTAGGGACAAATTGTTCGTGGCGCGTTAGAATCCCTTATAATTTTTGCACGGACTCTCCACATTGCCGTCAGAAATTTCGCCATAACGAACACTGTTGGAGGTGCAAGGTCAGTTTTAAGGACTCTGTAGGCTGGGGCATAAGTTCGAAAGCCCAAGTTCCTTAAGTACGGGATGAGCCAGTAGCTCCTAATTTTGCTGTAAGCTTTACAAAATAAGACCACGTGTACGTCACTTTCAAGCTTGTAATTGCACGCAGGGCAGTTGGGTGAGACCAGGTTACCATCCCAGTTTTTAGTGAGCGACCTCAGCGGTAAGGAACTGTGTCTCCATTGTAGAAAAAAATTTCTGACGTGCACAGGGGACATTGCATCAAGGACATATTCAAAGCTATAAGAGTCTTTTGTTTTAGTGAATATATCAGTTAGAGAGCCCTCCCGGATTGAGCTGATGAAACTTTGCAACATAAAATCATAGAAAAGTTTAGAGAGTGCTTTCCGGGAAAGCCTTGCAGACGTTACTTCAGGACTATTCCATAGCTCTGGGACTCCAAGGGTCGTACACATGTCTCTAATATACTTGAGCCATTGAATTTTGGACACTTGTATCGTTCTGAGGAGCTCCTGTAATTCACTTCTATAGTGGCCCAAGTCTTGACTACTCCACAAGCGCCTCCAATAAGTCAGTGGTTTCAGGCTCAGTTCTTCGCTGATTGGGCACAATGCCAAATCCATTCTCAGCGGAAGGAGTGGAGTGCTCGAGGGAAGGGCCGTCAAGTGTCTAATGAAGTTGTTCTCGGCCACTTGTATGGAGTGAAGTGATGTGTGTCCCCATAATTCAGCCCCATAAGTTATGCCTCCTCGTGCTTGGGCCTTGTAAATTTGTATTGCTGGTGCCAATGGGCGTAAGGGGGATTTTTTTGCGATTCTTGTGATTGCGCCCGCCCTCTGGATTAGTTTAGTGGTTGCTTTTCTTTTGTGTGGCACCCAGGTTAGATTTTGGTTGAGTGTTATGCCCAGATACTCAATCACTTGAACTCTCTCCAGAGATGTTGATCCCAGGCGTGGGTTTGGGCAGCTTTTATGCTTATGGCTCAAGGTCATAAATTTGGTCTTCGCTGGGTTTATTTCTAATCCCCTTTTATTACAGAAGTCCAAGAATCCATCCAGGATCCTTTGTAGCCCCATTGGTGTCTTTGACAACAGCAGGGTGTCGTCCGCGAACATAATCGCCGGCACCCTACTGCTGTTCAGTTGTGGGGCATCAATAGTAGGGATTCTACACAGGTGCTCTATCACCCCATTCGTAAATAGACAAAACAAAGACGGCGCCAGCACGCATCCCTGTCTTACCCCGCGTTGGACAGGGAACCTATCTGTAAGCCTACCTCCCTTTCCGTATCTTACCCGGGCGTAATTGTCTGTGTGGAGCCTAATGAGAATCTGGAGAATATCTCCCGGAACGCCCATGTCCTCTAGTACCGCCCACAACCTGGCCCGAGGGACCAGGTCGAAGGCGGCACGGAGGTCCACAAAAACTGCGTACAGTGAGCCCTCTTCTAAGTATGCAGTTTTCCAAAATAGAATATTTAGTCTCAGTATTTGGTCCACTGTTGAGACACCCTTCCTGAAGCCCGCTTGAAGGGGGCTCAAGATCTCTGTCTCTTCCATCCAACATTGCAACCTGTCCAAGATCAACCTTCCAAACAGCTTTTGGCTAACATCAATGAGGCTAATCGGGCGATAGTTGGCGGGGAGCAGAGGCGAGCCCTTTTTATATATCGGTACTACCTCTGCTCCCAGCCAAGTATCTGGTATGCCCATTCCCCCCAGCACTGCATTGAATAAAACCATCAGGTATGGAGCCCAGATCACAGGTTCCTGCCTAAAGAGGTCACCTGGGATCCCATCTAATCCAGGGGCTTTTCCAGATGGCAACCCCGATATGGCCGTCTCGATGTCTTTCAGGCTAAAAGGGGCTGGTATATTTGTGGTGATGATACTAGCTGCAGATGTCTCTGACTCCTCATTAGCCAACCTTTTATGAGAAATCAGAGTCCAAAACCTATCAGCGTTTTTATCTATGAACACCATGAACGTGGTCAGATTTTCATCAGTATAAAACAAGAAATATACCTTCTGTATGCCATAAATTACTAGTGACTTTATAAAACAAAATGACTTGGACTTGATTCTGGTGCCAACACACGGTTATTTAATATTTTGTTTAATCAAATATTTTACTGTCCTAATAGCTACACAACATACTCCTCTTGATGAACATACAGCATGCATTTAAAGAGAACATGTAAAGCTTCTTATTGAAACATTATGTTGAACCCGTCATAAGCCTATGAGTGTTTTAGTAAGTATGACTATTGAAAAAAATCACAAAATTATATATCTCACTAAAGTTAGGTGGAGTCCCAATAAAATCTTTTAGAAATGTCCTTTGGCAGCATTCTTGGTCAGAACAGATTAGTGATGAAGAGACTACTCCTCATTTCACATGTCAGCGGGTAGGAGTAGCTATAAACTCCTGCCTGAATCACTACAATGCATTCCATGCTGTCCTGACAGCTGCTGAGACTCCCCACATGCAGATGGCACATAATGGAGCAGCTTGGGTGGTCACTGGTGCTAGGATGAGGGTTCAAGTCATGGCTTTCAGGAAAGTATATGTTGGATGTCAGTATAGGAAAAGAATGTGATTAAACTAAGCTTACTTGTTTTTTAAGGGCAGCCATGATATGATGAACTCTTACCTGGCAAGTTGTAATATTGCCTATAAACCTAGTAATGATATTTGAAGTGTGCATCTTGTGAACAACCCCTGCTTTAAATTATCATCTAGAAGAGGCAAAGCACTCTTGGTTTAGGATCCTAGCTGCTGGAACACACTTCCCCTTCATCCTCATTAATCCGATTCCTTGACGTCCTTCAGGAAAAAAATGAAAGATCCATCTTTTTAGATTGATTGCTGTTTCATGCCAGGCCAGCACCAAGAGACATGTCAGGGTACCTGTGGATGGTATAATTAAGGAGAACAAAATTATTTTAAAAGATGAGCATAAGATGAATGATCCTCAGGCATTTATTTTCTTTATCCAATAATACAATGTACATTTCCTGTATAGAGTTATGGTTCACACCAATCGTGTTACCTAACAAGTCACAGACCGGAAGGGATATTGAGAATACCCATGTCCTTTCATCAATGAGCACAAAAGCGAGCTAGAAACAATAATAGAGAAGCACTATTGGAACCATAACTCCCCAAAAAATCCAGGACACTTACGTGTGTCACAATCTTTACCCCTTGCTGTGACACAGTGAAGAAGATCATCAATAAAAGATGGCATATCATTAACAGTGGCACCCTGAACTTTGTCTGCAATGTGTGTTCAAACATAGAAGGAATTTAAAAGACATTTTGGTCCACACTAGACCCAGGTAACCCTGAAGAATGATGACAAATGGATGTTAGACCCAGTGACGGGTCATCACCCAGGTGGTCATTGTAATGTATGTAGGTTTACGAAAGCACAAACGTTTATTGAACTAGAGAATGACAAGAAATGGGACTTTAACAGCGCACTAACTGCAACACAAAGAATTGTGTCTATTTGATTTAATGCCCTTGCCGATTGAGATACGTAGGGATGCCGATAAGAGCAGTAAAAACACACATCATTAAACACAGGAGTGGCATCAGATGCAAGAGAGTGACAACAAAGGTGAGTGCTCATTATCTTGAGGTAGAACATACTGAAGACGATATGGAATGGTGTGTGCTGGAATCCATAAGAGAACACCAATGTACAGTCAATCCTATTTAAAGAACAAAGATGGGTGATTCGTTTGAGCACACATGAAAATAGACTAAACAATGACATCTCATGGAGTGAATTAACCCGTGTCAGAAAGTAGTAGCCGCTGGGCTTTACCCTGTGCTCTTAGGTCGCAATTACCAATCCAGTGGCACATTTGCAACAATCTCTATACGCGATGTATTCATCATATAATTATGACTTTGGTTTTGGTTTAATTTAATCTACCTCTCCTCGTTTGAATTGACAGTATTGGTTGGAGAGATACCTCTGTTTATATGACTTCACATGAAAGAGTATCCGTATTTTTGGGACGTTTCCAATCCACGCTGCAGCAGTGATGCGTCAGTTCTGCTCGGGGATGCACCACTCAGTCTAGGAGATGCATTGGTTTTGCTCAGGGATGCGTTGCTCAGCAGAGAAGAGGCATGGGTTCTGCTGGCAAGCACCTTAGTCCCACTTCCAAGGGTCCCAGACTGGGGTGGCACCACTAGGCACATAGACACACAGACAGCAGAGTCCAGGTGCAAGGGTAGATAGACTTTTATGCCCCTAAGACTTCAGATCAGGAGGCCAGCCAACTAGCCCTTGGACCCACTCTGGGTTAATAGGTCAAGTGATGTGGGTCCAGTCCCTCTCACCCAGGCAGAAGGCAGTAGGCAGCAGGTCAGCATAGCAAAGCAAGTGTCCAACAGAGAGTAGTCCAGTGCAATGGCAGTCCTTCAGCAGCACAGCAGTAATTCTTCCGGATAAAATATCCAAAGATCCAGAGGTGCACTGAAGTGGAGCTCCAGTATTTATACCCAGGGGTGCCTTTAATGTGGGGGAAATTCCAATACAGGCCTTTGAAGTGGATAAAGGCTCTGCCCTTCATGCCCTGGCTCCAGACTTGCTAGAGGGGGTATGCAGCCCTTTGTTTGGGAACAGGACACAGCCTGTTCAAGAGTAAGTGAGGCTGTGTCCAGCTCCTCCGTGTCATCCTGCTAGGATGGCCCATCAAGTCACACCTAAGCTCTCATTGTTTGTGGCTGTCTAGGGGGAAACACAAAGCTCAGACATGTGATGAGAGACAGGCACCAAATGGATTAAGTATTAAAATGGCACCATTCTAAAAGTGGCATTTTCTGAATTGCAATATAAATACGACTTCACCATAAGTTTGGATTTTTAATTGTGATTCCGGAGACACATATTGCGGTAATTCACATTTGGGAATTACCGCAATAAAATGCAATAAGGTAATCCCAATGTTATCCGATGGGAGATTTAGGCCTTACAGTTTAGAGTTTTTCACTACCAGGACATGTAAAACTAAAAGTAAATGTCATGCCTTTTTAATACAGTGTACCCTGCCATCTGGGTGGCACTGGCCTACCTTAAGGGTGACTTATATGTATAAAAAGGAAAGGTTCGGGCCTGGCAAAGGGTCTATTTTGCCAGGTCGAAATGGCTGTGTAAACTGCACACATAGACTCTGCAATGGCAAGCCTGAAACATGGTTAAAGGGCTACTTAAATGGGTGGCACAATCAGTGTGGCAACCCCACAAGTAGCATTTCATTTCCAGGCCCTGGGTACAGGGAGTACCAATTTACTAGTGACGTATTAGTAAATTAAATGTGCTAATTGGGGAGGAACCAATATTACCTTGTTTAGGGGCAAGAGCACAAGAACTTTAGCACTGATCAGCAGCCAAGGCGGTATTTGGGTGTGATCTGCCCAGTGTGGAAGGGATTGCAGTATTCGTTTTTTTATCCCTAGTGATCGTTTTGCCATGATTAATCGAGCTCCACACTGTAAAACCTGGTTAAAGGAGCCGTTCTTTTGTCCACCAGGAGCCACTGGGAGAAAACTGTCATTTCTCAATGTATCTTTGTAATACTACTACTTTTTCATTCCTCTGAAGGTCATGGATCTGAGAATCAAGTCTATGACTCTTCAATATGCCAAATGTGCTGTAGAAAAACGAGCTTGATACTGTTCGGATTCTCTCAATTCTCCCAAATTAACAATTCTGAAATCACATTGTGGAATATTTTCAATAAAAAGCACCCTTTAACTGGTGATGTTCAGCCGTAGACATCTATCCCGGCCATCTTCAACAATGACGTTTTTTGTTAGGATCTTTCCCTTATCCCAACCATGAATAACTTTTTTTACTCAGTTCTCAGCATCTGATCCCCCCCCCCTCCACTGCCCACCCAGAGCAACAACAATGGTCAAATGAACATCATGAAATGGCCACTGTAATACGAATCTCTCAATATACTATGATCTAAGAAGGGAGAAACCGTGGTTAGGTAGTCTGAGCCCATTGATGATAAGTGTCCCTCCTCTCCAGGACCTACTCCTAGTGAAATGCTCCTAAACAGTGTATGATGTTGTTCTAAATAAAAGGGTATTGAATGTGTGACAAGCTAAGAATATAGTTAAAAGTAAACCAATGTTTCTATTTGTAAATAGAAACGTCATAATATCTGGCTAACCATGAAGGACGTGAAGGGAAAGGTCCCTGAAGATAAGCAAGTTACAACAGGTCTGTAGTCCATCTATAAAGCTGATTAGTAATTGGGAACAATGTCTTTGACTTCTCCCCTTCTAATGTGCTTTGGTTTGCATTGCCATCATGATCTGCTCAGAGAGGCTGTCTTCCACGGTGAAGCTTTCTTGTCATTTTAAGTCTTCTCCAAAATTCTCCAAAAGTTTAGATTCAATATTGTTATGGGTTCATCATAAATTCTCACTGTCACCGTCGCTACACTTAAATCTGAATTTTCATTAATTGAACAGATGATCTGATTTCAAGCATTCTGAGGGAATTCTTGATCTCAGTATTTGAAAAACACCAATATGTAAGCGAGAGCAGGTTAACAATGTATGTCGGAGGCATCTGCAGTTCAAATTTTGAGCTATTCTTACAGATTCAGCTCAAGACCTCGATTGAGATCCCATGGGTAGGGACCCTGTTTAGTCCTTAGAATCATGCTGAGCGATCAGCTGTGCAGGCGTAATGTGACCCCCTTACCATCAAGCACCAGGAGATTCTCACCAGCATTCACCCACATTATAGGTGTCTCGTTCCGGGGAGTAGTTTGCAGCCTCGACATTCAGCCTCATCTGGCACCACATTGGGATCAGGAACTGAAGGAGGACAACCCAGGCCACAACTCCAGCGAGTAAACAAATGGCCAGAGTTGCTGATTTTGGAACTATGAAACTATGTTCGAGTCTTGCATCGACTCAACATTCTGTGATTTTAGGCAAATCAGATAATCTCCCTGTATGTGTCCTAGTGCAATGGAACTGGTGCTCATGTAAAGAGTTCCAATACACTCAGGTTAGCTTCACATTATATAAAACCGCATAGAAAAAAAGCAAGTTTGCAGAAATAGGAACTTTGATCCCGGTACATATCTCCAGTGATTGATGTTTCAGTGATTGATGTTTCAGCACTGGGGAGGGTTAGCAATCTGGATCAATTTCAGCCTATTCAGCAGCCACCACTGTGGTGCACTGCACACTTGTAAAGCATGCAGCCAATGAGAACTCCCTCGACAGTGCCTTTGTCCTTTTCTTTTAGTAGGAAATTCTCAATGGAGTGAACAGGCACAGACCCTTCATGCAAGCAAACTGCGTTGCCAAGCACCAGCATCATAGCGTACAGGCAGGAGAAGCCATTGGGTAATACATTTCTAAATACAAAACCACATTCTAGCAGTGTTTTTATAGCTTCTCTTGCCCTCGGAAAGTCAGCCACCATTGGTCACTCACGAAGAGAACTCCTTGTGCACTCCATGCATTGCTGCTTCGCCTTCCTGGTGCTATTCCTAATGCCAGTGTTGCCCTAGCCCCCCATCTGGTGACAATGGGTCCAAGGACTGAGTCTGGAGGAGGATGTTATCCTATTACTCTAGCAGGGAGACAGGGTTATTCTGGCACAAAATCAGCCAATACGATTCAAGGAGACAATATTATCATAAAAGTGTATACGAGTAAAACATGGTCTGTCTCTGAGGATACTTATTGTCCTTGCACTCTACCAGGGGGTCAAGTGAACTCTACCATATTTTTGGGAAAACCTTGCAGTGGCTTTGTATTAATTTTGCTCTGGTGTTGTATCTGGTGCAGTCTCCTTTCATCTCTCTTTGGTGTTCTTATGCCACTGTTTCTGATAACAATCTGACGTTAGATTGGGTGTAATGGTCTTCCTGAACTGTATCTTGGGATACTACTGTCCTAGCAATGTTACGCTGACACTGTATCAAAGGACTATGTCATGCTAAATGTGTCCTAGATGACAATGTAACCATGACACGGCCACTACACTGTATCTTTGAAAATAAGGTCCTTCTGTTTTGTCAAAACACATTTTTTCCCGTTATAGCTAAATTGGATTATCTGTGAAATAGGCCTCTTGTTCCAAGCTAAGCCCCACTCAGTGGCCTAACGCAAAATGATTTGGACCTCCTGCAAAATGTGATGAGGGGCTAACGAGTCTGCCTAATGTCACAGATATTCATTGGCCTTTCATTGAAAGGGGGCCTCTGAAGGGCTGTGGACCACTGAGGTGCTGAAACCCACCTCTCTCCTACCGACCGTTGCCGCAGAGGCTGCGGGGGCCTGTGTTACGCCCCATGTCCCACCTTGATGGCAGTCGGGGCTCGCATGACTCACAAGTAGGGGTGGGTTACGCGGATGGTCGCCCGGGAGTGATCGGGGGAGGGGAGGCACAAATTTAACAGAAAAATATATAACTTGCCTTACCGGATCCCGCGCAGACTCCGCTTCTGGGTGTGTCCCACGTTTCTTGCTGCTTTCCTTGAACAGGAAGCAAGCATCCTAACTCCCCTCCCCTAAGCCAATCACAACTCTGCAATGGCAGTGTTAGGATTGTGCGGACAGCGCCCAGCCGGGCGACTGTAAGGAGGCCATTTTCTCTATGTAGTCTGCATGCAGCCTACATAGAGAAAATGCAGAGGACGACCAAACAGTCAGGGCCCACAGCATGGGGCAAGCAACTCCTCGCCGACCCGCCCGCCCCCAACCAGGCATGCCGTTCTGCTTTCTGGCAGCGTGAGAAACAGAAACATAAAATGGTATTTAAAATACCATTTTATGTTTCTGCTTCTCGCACTGCGAGAAAGCAGTGGGGCAACGCTCCTTCGCCCTAATGGAGTAGCCACCCCTGCTTGATTGTCACATAAGTCCACTCCCTTGCGCCTAAATTCCCTTTTTGGCAGGAAGAGGAAGCTTCAGCAGTTGATTATCTTCATCAAGAACTGGTTGGAAACATTATGTTTGTATTTATTCAACATTAAGTGCAGTGGTCGGAATTACATCAAGCACTGAAGTTGATTTCAAATAGGGCAGTTGACATAGTGAAGGCTGTCCCTTTATCACGACATGTTTGGAAACTAGTGACTTCCTTGACTCCCTGTGAACCTTGGACCTGCCCATCCTCTGCTCTGGAAGCCCCTCTGACACCTTCTTAGGCAAAGGGCCGAACTCTTCATTATGCCTTTAAAAATAACCCCGACCCATCAGTTCTGAATGCTTCTGACCTCATCCGCTTTGGAGCAGCACGTTCCACATGTTGGGAGTGGTCCCTGCATGTTTGAATGGGGATGAGAGTGAGAAAGAGTGACAGAGAGAGGGAGAAAGAGAGAGAGAGAGAACGGCAGTGAGAGAGAGATAGAGAGAGATGGGAGAAAGACATATATATATAGAGAGAGAGAGAGAGAGAGAGAGAGAGAGAGAGAGGAAGCAGGAGAGAGAGTGAGAGTGAGTGGGGGAGTGGAGAAACGGAGAACAACATGATGAGAGAAAAAGATAGAGAAAGGGAGGGAGAAAGAGAGACAGAAAGAGTCAGAGAGACTAAGAAAGAGGAGATAGAGAGTGGGATAGACAGAGAAATGCAGCAGAGTCATACTGAGATACAGAGAAAGAAAAAGAGAGAGGGAGACAAAGTGAGAGGGTAAGACAGAGAGAAACAGAGAGGTAGAGTGAAAGAAATAGAGAGGGGGAGAGAAAGAGAGTGAGAGACAGATGGAGAGAGAAACATGGAGGGAAATAAGCAGAGAGAGAGCGATAGAGAGAGACAGAGACAGTGTGAAAGAGGGCAAGACAAGGGCGAGAAAGAGAGAGGGGGAGGAGGAAGGGGAGAACATGTATACCAAAGATCTTTTTTTCTGCCTGCATTTCCTAAGACCCAGATCTTTTGAGAAACAATGAGATTCTTTAACATGCACTTGAATTAAATGGTCCTCCAAAGGGGAAAATGGATGAACTGCTTCAAGCAGTGAGAATTATTATTATTAATATTATGCAGATTTTGTAAAGCGCATGGCTACCTAAAAACGTTTCCCAGCGCTAGCATTGGTTCCCCAGCTGCCGTCGCTGTCCTTCTCTGCCCCTCAGCTCTCCATTGTAAATTGAGAGATTTAGGAGTTCTCTCCTCTTTTCCAAAGCAGTGCACGTCCTAGAAGCAGAGAATTTCCAAAAGGCTGCTTGTCCCGTTGCTATGTTACTTCTACCGCCAGTTGAAGTCTCTGCCTCTTGTACTCAGAATAAGCCTGAACGTGGTTTCATGATGTCTGCCCGAGTGCAATCGGCTGCTTTGTGAGTTGAGTGGGTCTATTTGTTGGCCACTGTGGCTGACGTCAGCTGGTTTGGTCCTCCACTCACACATGCCATGTTCTTGCTATGACTTGCTCTATATCCACGATACATCGCCTGCAGATGCGTTTTCTGGCACCGTGGGCCACGCGCATGGCTTTCAAACAGATACCACACTCAGGGCCTCATTTATGAGAAGTGACTCATTGCTGCGTGAAAGCAGCGATGCGTCACTTCTCAGTGCGCCCATATTTACTGTATGACGCATCATGTCGCAAGGAGTTACAGATACGTCAGTATTTCTGACGTATCTGTAAGCGCAAAAGTGACGTGTTGCTGGAGTGTGTCACAAAAGTGAGGCAACTCCAGCAATGCTTCCTTTCACATGGGACAAGCCCCAGGTGAAAGGGCCTGCGTCAGTCTTACGCCTGCTGTGAGGCAGGTGCACGATTTTGACGCAATGGTGTCCTAGAAGTGACGCAGTGAAATCTCATAGATTTTACTGGGCCACTTCTACGAGGCTTTTTGCGGGGGAATGCCCCCCTGCATACATTATACCTGATGTAGGTATAATGTAGCTCAGGGTTTACAAAGTGGCGCATCTGCTTAGATGCGTCACTTTGTAAATAGTGCGCAACAGGAGGCATGTTTTACGCCGCCGATGCGTCACAAAAAAAGACACATCCGAAGCGCAAAACTGACGCAAGGCCTCATAAAGGCCCAGAGTGCTTAATTTGTAAAATAATAAGTGCAATTTGTAAAATAAAAACGTGCTAGGGCCCTGACCACTAGGCCACTGCCGCTTGCACCACCCATTGCCCCGTCATCGCTGCCAATGAAGGCACCAAAACAATCACAAACCAAATCACAAACCATCTATCTCACCTGCAAGTGCAGCAGTAAAGATTATTCCAGGTCCCCAAAGCTAAACGAACGGCTGGGGAGGCAGATCAATTTTGACATAGGTATATAGTTCTTGTAAATCTTTGATGTACCCCTTCTATAGTTTGTACTTAGACAATATTGAAAATGTGTTGCCCCATTACATTACTTGATTTTAAACATATTTATATGATCCCACATATCATCACCATATCAACTGTGTTAGACTTGGCATCCTTGACGTCGTTTCAGACTTTTTGCCTCTACCTCCACAATTTTTGATGGTATGCTGGATTTCGCTTTTGCTGGCTTAGATGCTTTAGGCACTTTGCCACTGCTGATCCATGCCAATGTGCAAGTGCTCCCTGTGTAAATTGTTACTGTGATTGGCATATTTGATACACTGAGATGTCGCTAGTACAGTGCACTGTGTGTGCCTAGGGTCTGTAAATCAAAATCTGAACGTTTTGCAGACGGTTCAAAATGCTGCAGCCAGGCTGATCCTGAATATCCCTAGGCGGGCCTCGGTGGGGGAAGCTCTGAAGAAACTTCATTGGCTCCCAATACAGGCCAGAGTTACTTTTAAAGCTCTATGCTTGGTCACAGGATTCTCAATCAGGAGGGGCCGTGATTTTTGCTTCCCCTTCTTATGGCTTACCAACCAGCGCGGGATTTGAGATCGCTGGGCTCGGCTAAGGTGATTGTGCCCAGGGTGCGGAAGGTTCGGACTGGTGGCTAAGGCATGGAATGCCTGCCTGCAGATCTCAGGAATTTCCTGTCGGAGCCCCTATTACGAAAAAATGTAAAAACCTGGCCCCTAACCTTCCATTTTCTTACATGTAAGGCACTCCTCAGGTAGGCCCAAGATACTCCTATGAGCAGGGTGCAGTGTATGTGAAACGTAGGACATGTACTGGTGTGTGTCACATGTCCTGATAGAGAAATACTGCCAATTTCGTTTTTCAATATTGAGAGGCTATCTGTCTCATAGGCTAACATAGGATTTGCTTTGTAACATTTTACAAAGGTAAGTCTCCATTGGGACAAGATAGAGAAGTGGAGTTTAAGCTCGCTGAACTCAGAATTTAATAACACATATTATTATGGAGATGGTTTTTGAATTGTGTGTTTGAAAATGCTAATTTTAGAAAGTAGGTATTTTCTTATTTAACTATTCTCTGTGCCTCTACTGTTTTGTGTATTGATTGTCTGGTCTTTGAGTGACAGGTGCTGGGGATGTGCATTCAATGTAGACAGCCACAAGGGAAGTTGAACTATGTCCTGCCTTTCCTGGGTGACTCATAGCTGAGCTGAATAGGCCTTGGCTGCATTTAGAAAGGTGGGAGGAGTTTTGCTTACACCTGAATAGGCAGAGTCTCCTCTGCACATTGTTGTCTCCACCTCCTGTAGTGATGCTGCACCAGAGAGGACAGAACAGCTTTGGACTGGGCTCAGAGACCTTTGCTACAACCAGAACAAAGAGAAAATGGGGTATAAGAAGAGGACATTAAACCCCAGTGATTTAGATCACTTCTGGACTCAAGAGAAACCTCTGTCCAGAAGAAGAGCTGGAGAGCTGTAAAGAGGAGTACTGCCCCTTTGCTGTGTGTGCTTTGTTGGATTGGCCAGCAGTTGCTTCTTCCAAGGAGAGGAGAAAGACTGGAACTTTGCTGTGAGCCTGCTTGATGAAGAATCTCCAAGGGATTGTATCTACTGGCCTACTGTTCTGAAGTCTCAGGGACACAAAGACTTCACCTGCAACCCACTGACCAGCACCTAAACTCCTGCATTAAAAAATTTGCCAATTCCAGTTCCTGGCCTTTGAGAATTATGTGGTTGGTGTGACGTCATCAGTGACCGCTAGTGATGCTGCGACCTGCACCGAGTCAGGGGACCCCCACTGAGAAGTGCATGACACACTGCCCCGTCTGCACCGCATCTCTGACACCCTCCAATGTCTGCAGTTATCGGCCTTCCCGACACCAGCGCTCGCACCGATGCAGTCACCGCCAGCATCCTGTTATCATGGAGCGATAACCGACAAAGGTGACTTCACAGACTCTTTGACTTCACATCGCCTCACCGGAACCTACTCGTCACCGCCGACACCACCGACTTACCCTGTCCTGGACTCGACACATTGCCTCCTCACAGACACAACGCTTCGCCGCCCCCTATCCAACCAAGGAACTAGCCACGGCACCGATCCCTCTCCTCTCCGACACTGTGCATAGTTTATTGACTTCGTTTTCCAAAATTAAGTTATTTGGGGGTCCGTGTGACTCCGTGCCCAACGCCGTGCACCTCAGGGTCAGTGCTGTACTTTGGATTTATGCCTGTCAGGTCATCACAATAGCCCCTGGTGCAGCAATTTTTTTCTACTAGTTCTATTCTGTTAAAAAGTGCTATTTTGATATATGTATATTGGATTTTGTCGTTTTGGTCTTGTGTGGTTTAGATAAAGATACACTTATTTTTCTAAACAAGTGTGGCGTCCATTTGTGGTGTTTTCACTGTGTTACTGTGTGTCTTGAGTAGAAATACTTTACACATTGCCTTTGGGATAAGCCTGTCTGCTCGTGCCAAGCTACCAAGGGGGTGAGCAGGGGTTATCCAAAGTGTGTATCCCCTTTACCCTGACTAGAAGCAAGGGTCCCTACTTGGACAAATATACATAACTCTGCCAACTAGAAATCACCCATTTCTAACAAACTATAGCTCTTATATGTACTTCTTGTTAATATTTAGTGAAATTAATTTACTTTGCTTATCCATGATGTTATTCTTTTGAAGAGAAAAACCTGTAATAAAGGTATTTGTCAGTCAGTTGTGCAATGCTCTAAAAGCAGTCAGCTTGGCTAACTGAATCAAAGAGACAGAGCAAGGAAGTGTACTTTCTATTTTTTTTAAAGTGATACACTGTAATTTTCCTATTTAGAAATTAACTGTGCTGGAAAAATAGTTTTCGATTTTTGGGGGTTAAACATATACCTACATAATTATCAATATATATATATATATGTTTGCATTTAGAAAATAGAGTTTAATTTTTTGTAACTCATATTTATGAACATTTACAAGTGAACTGCATTATTTGAATTGTTTTTTTAATTTGAAACTTTTTAAGGTGCACACTTAGGTAACACATTAGCGGATAGCATATATAATCTACTAAATCATTGTATTTAGTCTTTATTTTTGTGTTTCTTTTTTAGAATGTATATTTTTTTTACATTTTATAATATTCATGAATATTATTCAATCACATTGTATGAACGTTTCAAACAATAGATGAAACAAGGTTGCTATTGTCTGTGAAATCAATGATGTCACTAAATGCATTCATTGGACTATCCGAACTCTACTTGATAAAGTCACATATTCATTAATTTGATATCTTTTGTTGGTGACATAAAAACCATTTAATCACCATTACCTAATGATTTGCTGGGGGTGGTTCATTTTGTAAATATTTTGTAAGTGTTCATGTTTTAGAAACCGTTTTCTTATCTTGATTGATTTATGAGGATGCCTTTCCACAGTTTCCTGAAGTCTAATGTGTGGTCAATACAACACATTTTGAAGGATAACACTTCTGTAGTATTTACCATGGCAGTGTAAAATATTATAATCCATATCTGTTTAGCAGAGATAGTGTCCATATTACTCATGTTGTTTATGCAATCTTTTATCTTAATCTGTAAAGATCAGATATATCATTTAATCATCTATGACGCCATCTCTCCACAACCTCCCCGACTCATAATATGCTACCCATTTCTTTATCTTTTTTTCTATTCATAATGTTTTTTTTAATCTATGTAATATTAGAACATTTGAAAGTTGAGCACTCCATTGAATACAATGGAGTGCTCCTGGCTTCTAGTGACTGGTAGAAGCCCGGAGGGCAACATTCCAATGTTGTTTTTCTTTCACAGCTGCTTCTGTGAACAAAGGCCTCTTGGAGCCAGAGGGGATTTAAATCCCTGTGGGCTCCAAGAGGCCTTTGTTTTTACTAATTAGAACATTCTGCCCTCTCGGGGGGAATGTTCTAATAGCCTTAGAGCCATGCTAGCGGGCTCTACCGGCCATTAAAGGCCTGCTCCCTTGTTAAATGCCGAGCCGAAAAACACTGGAGCGGGCCTTTAATGACCGGTAGAGCCAGCTAGGTCGGGCTCTAAGGCTATATTCACAAACATCCCTTTGAAGCTTGAAAACTCTAAAATGATCGTGTGCCGATTTTGTATTGACGCTGTCGAGGAAGTACCTTTCCCTGAAAATCACTACATTAATATTGTTTGTGAAATAGATTCATCCTTGTCCAAAATTTGAATAGTATGGTTCTCGTTCTGCTCGTTGCTGTTCACATGACTGAAGTGCTTCAAAATGGTTAGTATGGTGTTGTCTATCACCTGCAATTACCTGCAGACATATCTTGAAAGGAATGCTGTCATTGTGGAGCTACAGAAAGTGTATCAATAGTACTTTGCCTTGTCTGAAGTGACGATTAAACGTACACATTTTAGGACATTACTGTATTGTCAATGTATTTCCGCTTCTGCATGCTTATGGCCATGTCTGAACTGGGGTGGTGTGGAGTGCAAAAAACGATGGATTTAGGCCCAGATCTCTGTACTGGGGTGAATGTATGACATTGTTCTGCATTCTGTCCATCAACTGTTGTTTTTGCATTTGTCACCCCGAGTGGGCTGGGTATGCTCAGACGTGAGTCCCAGGCTCTCCACACCACTGGAGTCAAGCTATCCTGGCTGAAGACGGCTGATAGCCAGAAACCGGTCCTAGGATGCTTGATTCCGGTCCAGGAAAGACATGGCTTGGCAGTTCGGGCTGAACTGTTCCCATGAGGCCCAGGGTCAAGGCTGATTTGCATATGGCCATGTCTGAACTGGGGTGGTGTGGAGTGCAAAAAAACGATGGATTTAGGCCCAGATCTCTGTACTGGGGTGAATGTATGACATTGTTCTGCATTCTGTCCATCAACTGTTGTTTTTGCTTTTGATCTGTAGCATCCAAAAATCAAAAATATTGCCACACCCACAACTTTGGTGGACCAGAGCAACTAACTGCCACTACTTGCATGGGTACCTTGGTGTTATGTAGATGGTACAACAAAGGTGCAGATTCTGCAATGTTCTCCTTGCCTGCCTCTGCTCTTCACCTGCATTAGCCATTGTGCAATATTAGACTTACATCAAATTGAAAGTTAGTTTCCCAACTTTTACAAGACGTTGTGACTATCTCTATGTGCAGCTAAGAGAAACCGAAAGTGTTTGAAAATGTAAATGACTCTCTTGGCAAAATTAAGGTAAAGAGGAATTGGTTCCTGGTTCCATACAGGTACTGTCATGAGGTACATCAGGGCCTGCTCTGAATCTCTATTTTAGTTTCACGTTTTAGCTTGACAGCTTTTTCTAATTGTGACTTTTTACATGCTTGAAACTTACATGATAATGTACTGAAAAATTATTCAGACCCCCAGGATTTTGCGGTTGGAGTAGCAAATTTTACGGCACACATATGGAAATTTAGCAGCATAAATATGGGAATTTTGCCGCATTTTTTGCTCTACTTTATTTTACTCATAATTATTCATCGTCAGCCTTAAATCAATGGAAACTGTTTTAGCAGAGTATTCCACTTTGAAATAGGCATGTTGAAAGTGCAGGCAGTTCTAGGAAGCACAGCTCCAATCCTAACCTCGTGAGAGGGGGCCCCATTTCTTCCTGAAATGTTCTAGCACCCATGTACGCATCCCTGCCCGGGCACCGCTAGGCCATTGAGCCATGACACCTATTCCTCAGGCGCCCTACACCGCAGAATCAGAGTGGGTGGAGGTGCATTGCCATGGCTAATGTAATCATGTTAAATATTGCTCTACGCAGATCAGTGGCATGGGGGTGGGTGTAAATCCTTTCACAATACAGCCCCCACCTCAATGTGACTTACAAGTGCTGTGTGTGCAGTCTACATCCCAAATGAATATGAGACTATTCACATCACAACTCCTCTGCGAGCAACCCCCATCCCCAGACAGTGGAGTTCCCCCACAACATACCGAATCAAGATCTGAGGGGTTCATTACTCTGCGTGCACTTATTCTCTTTACATTTGAATACATAACTTTCAGACTAAAAAGTATGTCGAATATTTTGCAGAGTTTAAATATAGTTGACTTTTAAAACTCCTATAACAGTTGCCCCCTTCCCGAAAAGTTTTTTTTTGTGGCAACTTTAACAAATAGAGCACCATGGGTTGCTGCGCATTTACCACATTAACAGAGTCATAGCACACAAAGGCCCTGATATTTTTGTAGTTCACATTTTTCAGTTAAATAATGACGCACACATTTAACTTAACTGCAGCTGCCCCAGCCCTCCACTCCAGAGTTTGGCAGGACCAGTTAGTAAATAAAGAAACATTTTACAGTTAATGTACACACACACACACACACACAATAATTTATACCAGCCTCTCCATTGTCCCATCTCTCGCCACACGCCTGTTGCATTGAGTTGTTTTTAGTTTTGTACAGTGTTCTCCTGGGACAATACCACAAGCGCCACATCCCTCTGCTTTCCAAACGGCAACCCTCCATCTCTCGACAAGTTGCTGCGGCAGCCTCTTCCTGCATGTTCTCTGGAGATAGTATTTCATTCTGTTCAACCCTCAGAAACAAGCTTGAATCTGATAGAAAGCTCGGAGAGGCTGCCAAAATAGTGCTCAGTGCCACCAGGGGTTAAGTTACAGCCCATTGGGGCATGGGGGAGGACCAGTTGGTAATGGCTGACAGGTACATGTACTGCCAGCCGAGACAGCAGACATGTGCAGAGAGAAAGCGGACACCCATCACCAGAGACAGCCTACCTCCACTCCAGCAGCGTTATCTGACTTCAGCAGCTAAACATTGGATACGGTACTTTTAGAGCCTGGGCCCTGCTCACCAAACCCAGCCCTCCTGTCTCCTATGGGCCCGGTGGCGTGCGCTTTCAGATCCCTATCAGGTGATCATACCTTTCGATTAGCTGCTGATCGTGGCAACAGACATAACAAAGAAGTCTCTTCGAAATTACATCAAAGCTGTGGATGGGTGATATAGCTACCAACGCCAGATTGTTTTCACACTGAGAGTGAGGTCAAAAATAGAGATCTGTATTTTGTCTAGTCACAGTTTTGACTCATTAAGTAGCATAACGAGTTAATGTACCTGCTGCAAAGCACATTGTCAAACATGCAAGTCACACATGTATTTTATGTACATAAGTAAGGTGCTACTGCGTTTGGCACAGAGATATTTTTGTTACTTGCAGCTCTTACGTTGCAATCTAACTAATACAGCCTAATGCCTTCCAGTTTGGATGATAGGGGACTCTTAAACTTTGGACCCCTTTTTGTCATATGTAATGTCATATACATTTAAGTCACACATGTGTATGATGCATTGCCTCTGTTTAATATCTGGGTGTGATGCAAAGCACTCTGACATCCTGCCTTAGAAAGATTAGGGCTATAAAATAATTAAATTAAAAAAATGAATTTGTAAGTGCTTCTTACATTTTTGTGTAATTAGTCAAACAGATCCCCCTCATTTTGTGTACTGAGGTAACTAGTCCATTACTACATATGACGGTACCCAAGAGCATTTGTTAGAAACTGGTGACCTGACCTTCGGGAACATAGTAGGGCACACATGCCTATTTGCTTTAATATTATTTGTTTACAGACCCTACAGCAATTCGCAATTTCACGATTCCTAAAAAATATCGTTAAATCAGTTGACTAGCAGGATGAAATGCTGGAGGGTCTGTATTGTGTATTAAACAAAACACAAGGGGGCATATTATCAAGAAAGGGCGTTACATTATCGCCGCTTTTATCGGCAGGAAACTGCCGATTAAGCGGCGATAATGTGCTTGATAATATGCTCTATGAATTCCAATCGAAGCCCATGTTAGATGTGAAGGCATCTAACATGGGCTTCGATTGGAATTCATAGAGCATATTATCAAGCACATTATCGCCGTTTTATTGGCAGCGTAGTGACATATTTGGATACAGTGAATAAGAAAGCACAATTTTTTTATGGCTGCCGGGAAACCTTTTTTACGACCGAAGTAGTGAAGGAAGTGACCCGATTAGGGTCACTTGGGTCACTCATGACCACCTCTCTGCCTTCCAATAAATGAAGAGTCGAGAAGACAGTAGGGAATACAAAGCAAATAAATGTATTAAAAGTGTGCTGCAGCTGAGTCCGGTCTGACCAGCCTCATAGGATAGCTGTCAAGGGACTGACCCCCGTCTACACGGTAACACAAAATATACATTTCCAAAACCTCTAAAGTACCGCCCAAACTGGAATTTTCCAACTCAGGCCATAGTGAACAAAGAAGGCAAACAAGGATGAGAGATAACACAGGGCTGGGTACATGCTATCTCAACCCCAAGGCCATTCGGCCGGTGTCTACCATTCTAAGATGTGGAAACAAGTCTATCTAACAGCAAAGGTATGCAACAATGGATAGTGCAATCAATAGTGCAGCGAAACTTCAACTTGAGAAGTACAAGCTGGAGGCGCAGGGGCAGCCTTTCTGCTGAGGAAAACATTATGAGAGAGAAGCTCGATCTTAGTTACAGAACAAGATGGCGCCAATAAAGATGGTGCCATGAATACTAACTTAAAGCGGTATTGAGTTTGAGCATAGCAAAGGGAGCATTTCGATTCTGTGCATTACGGAAATAACATTTCAAATTACAGAAGTAAATATAGCACTTGTCAGCTGATTTCGTGACTTGTTCGTGAATCAAGAAATAGCGAAATTCTGGAGGGTCTGGTTATTAAGCATGCAGTTCATTCCGTAGTAAGTCTTATTATCATGTTATTTGCACACTCTGTCCAAGGCTAGGCACATAGAATGCAAATCCCTTGCATTAACATTGTCTGGTTGGAGACAGCTCTAGGCCTCTAGACAAACCATTGAATCAATTCTGCACCTTTGACACAGTGCGATTGGAATGGTGCTTTTATTATATAATCAGCCTCTGTGCTTCATTCGACAGAGGAGCACTTCTGCTGGAATTGGCCTGGAGCACGGTGCATTGTATCTGAGAGATGCAGCCTTGCTGACTCTGACCTCTATCCTGCAAAGAAATATAGCCTGTTCTATTCTGACTGACTTCCTGGCACATCACACTCAGGTATGGGGGGTAAGGCTATCCCAATGGATCTGGCAGAGGATACTCCTACTACGCTCTCAATGGTATAGGTAGTATTAAATAGGAGTATAATCACATAGTAATGTTATCATGGTTGAATTGTTTATCTTTCTCACCATTCCTGTAATATGAGTACAATGCTTTGTTTCGTTTGCCTAATAATCGCAGCTCAGGCTTTCTATACAAGAATACAATTGTTACGATAAATGTTTGAAAAGCCATATTCGTATCTATCTTGTGTTTACCTTAGGCATGCATAAGTAACAACGAAAGGGTAGATCTGTTTCATTGATTTCCTTGTGGAATAAAAGTGGTCATGTTTGAAGTTGCTGATAAAATCTGGTAGCCTTGTAAGGTTAGGGGTTAAGATGGGACACTGTTAGCTAGCTTGGAATTGGGCCAACGTTGTCTGTTGATATATGTGAACTGAGTATCCATATTCTGAAGTTCATGTTGTCCTGATACACAGTCTTACTTAATTCGTAGAAGCAGTATAACAGTCCAGTTGTCATACTACTATGTATTTTAGGAACTGTAACATTATGTAGAAGGTGGAGTGAAAAATGTTTTGCAAAATGACATGTTAAAAAAAATGTTTTCCTACACTTTAAAAAAGTTGTTTTTGCTTAATTGACCACAAATCATAGCGCACTTTGAATATTTTCCTGGATATATTATGAATTTCTACCAAAATCTGAATCATAAGCATATTTTAATGAACACCTTGAATGCTCCTTTTCAACATTACCTTAACTTAATTGAAAGTAAATGTTCAGATTTGTTATGCTATCCTGACTCTATTGATGTTATAGAAGGCTGTTTTCAACCCTAAGTTTTTGAATGTTTTAAAAGTGAATAGTATTTCCGTATTGTGTCTTTTTACCCCAGAACTTGCATATATGTACAATTAAAATATTGTTGCTTTAACATGTTAAAGCATCCTAACATATCTAAGTGCCATTTAGGAATAATAACTATGCTGCAACGCTTGCAATCAGAGGATTGTGACTGTATTCAAAGCAATGTGAGTCAACATTTACTCACTCATCTAAGAAATGTACCTACTTTTGGAGGTGATCAGGTTGATTTTAATCAGCCACACCACATTATGGATGAAGTGGCTGGTGGACCTTCCACTTCTGTTACAGCTCCTGCGGGTGTAACTGTTAAAATGGCAGACCTAGGTGGAGAGACTCTTCTTCTGTGCCCAATAATGGATTAGAGATATCTTAAACAGCTGCAGGCATTTTCAAACATTCTCAAAGAGGATGGCATCCCAAGGGGACCCATTCCCATTTGCCAATGGGTTACCACCAACTTTTAATTTGTGGTAAAATGCAAATGTTTTGCAACTGTATTTCGGTCGCAAAGCATTAGTACATACCATTCAGATTCCCTATGTGGAATCGACGCCCTGAACATATCTCTTCCAACGAGCGATTCTATTGTTGTTTGCAAACTCAAACTGCGATTTAGTAACAAGTTACCGGATCGCAATATGGTATTTGTTCATTACAAAAAGCATTTTTGCGGTTGGATATGGTCTGAATCTGCGAAGCGGGCCATTTGCGACAGCAAAAATGCTTTGTACATCTAGCCCCAAGTGATTACATCAAAACAGTGACTGGCCTCTGGATACAAACATCTCAACACCTCCCCATATAGCCTGATTCACTCAAAGGTGAGCTCCTTCACACTAGTGCCAAGTTGGTGGGGTGTATGGGCTTGTTGGTACATGGCAAGCGGGGGGTGAAAAGGAGAGAGGTGAGGAAGGAAGGGGGTTAATCAGGTGTAAAACTGCATCTGCAGCAAGTGAAGAGAAATCCTTCTAAACAGGCTAATCTGAATGAATGGAGCCAAATGAGAAGGATGCTGCTGTTGCAGGACTTTAATACAGACAGCTCCATGTACTCCTCTAAAGATTGGAGCATTGGGCCTGGGCCCCGCTCCCCCATTCCAAAAAACAGCCCCTGTCAGCTACCCCAGTATCAGTGTTGATGGGGCTAGCGGGATTAATTAGAAAAGAAAATGTCTTTCAATACTCAGAGGGCTTAGCTAATGAATAGATCTCTATCTATGTTTTTTAGGCTTGCATTTACATTATATGCAAATTTAAAATGAACCCAAACTGAAAAGACATCAACAATTTCAATTAATTCCAGGATTTGTGAATTCTATACAGCATTCAGAGGTGCAAAGGAGCAAACTCTGTTTGGAGAAGACTGAAGAACAGTAGGAAAATCTCTAGTATGCTCTGTTTTTCAATGCTTGTGAAGAACATTGGCCCAGGCTCCTGGAATTCTATACGGTGAAAGAAAACCATAACAGCTCCACATACATTTATGAATTACCTAAGTGTTATAAAGTTTAGAAAATAAGCAGAATTGTCATTATTTAGAAAGCATTAACATCCTGCACACAGCACTACAAGGGTTAACACCTATGCATGTCACAGAATTGAATCATTTTTAGGTTGAGCATTCGAGACCTCTTGCATATACTTTAGTATATACTTATATGTTTATGTACTTTGTGGGCTCTGGAGATGACCCCTAGGACTTGTCTCCTTCCACTTAGGGACTTTTTTTCTGTTCAACTGCCTCTATTAAACTGTTTTGATAGAAAACGACCAGTAGAGGTCAGTAAAATACCAGAACTACTTTCTGCTTGATCAATTGCCTCTATTTAACTGTCTTGATAGAAAACGACCAGTAGAGGTCAGTAAAATAACAGAATTGCTTTCTGCTGAGGGACTTTTTAAAAAAAAAAAATTCTGGCAACTGCCTCTATTTAACTTTCTTGATAGAAAACGACCAGCAAAATTCAGTAAAATACCAGAATCACTTTAGCATTCTCTAGATTCCAGTCCATAGAACTTGTCTTCCACAAGCACCCAGAGACAATAGAAAAAAAATCAAATCTAGTATATTTAGTGATATGACCACCAAAGGACCTGATTTTATATTAAAAACAGAGCTTTGGACTATACCATTTCCCGCTGAAAGGCAATATTTCTCTCCATGTGTTCCCATACCAGGCATGTCACGCAGTTTGGTGCTTACTTACCCTCCATGTTAAAGAACAGTAGATTTTTCAGCACTCAGGCTAATGTGCTACATAGCTAAATACATATAAGGTCACAAAGGTGAGACCAATTGCATTGCAAATGCTTGTTCCTCTCCCCTGCAGTCTTTACAAATGTCCTTGGGCTTCCTACTGAAGATAGGCAAGATATGCCATGTCAGTGCAAGCAGCCTCCAGTCCTGCCTAACGGTCCTAAATAGCATGACTAGATTTACAAAAACAATAACTGGGATTATGCCCTTTTTTTGTATTTATTCAGCATATTTCTAAAGTCTGAAAATATCCATAATGGCAGAGGAATACAGTATAAACAAAGAATGGAAAAGAGATCAGAGGAAGTTAGGTAATGAGGGAGGTAGAGTCTGAATAGGTGAGTTTTTAGTTCTTTTTGAAGAGTCATTGCATACTCAATCAGACGAGTTTGATAAGGGATGGAGTTCAGTTGTCTGGGAGATGGGCAGGTGAAGTGCCTATTTAGATGTCTTGACTCTTCGGGTTTTCTGGATTTCCAAGATTAGGCAACTTCTGTCTCTGGTGTTCCTACAGACACTAGTGAGTCGATGTTTGTTGCTCAGGCAAAATTGTTGGCCAGTATATAACGCTTCATGTTTTATACAAGCTATAAGGAAATTAAATCTTGCTCTTCTAGTGGAGGTGCCTTATAGAGGGCGTGAAAGGATCCAGGTTTCTGGCTCCCATAACCAAGCATGCTGGTGCACGAAGGATGTATTTTGGTGGTGTCAGCGTGGATTTGGTTAGACCCGCCAAGATAACATTTCCATTATCAAGATGGCTTAAAATGAGGGCCAGATGGAGTTAGTAGAATGAACATCTTGTCAGCTTGGTGATGTGTCTGTTAGGTTGAGATGTTGTTCCAATGATAAAGCCAAGAGATTGGCACAAGGAACCTGATAGGGTTAATGTATAGAGGGTGTAGGTTTTTGAGCCATTTATGTACTGGGGGCGGGGAGTCACTGGAGAAGAGGAGTACACATTCTGTTTTTGTTTGGTTCATTTTCAAATAGAGAAAGGATTTCAAATTGGTTATTCTGACTGGATTTGCTCTTAGGGATAGCTGAGTGTAATCTGCATGTTGGTTGCTAAACTTTTTGTTTTGCATTATTATTGCGGGGTGTACAATATATAATTAGAATGACATGAAGAAAAAGAGATACTTGTGCAATGACACGTTTGATTGGGAATGTTGGTTATTGAATAGAGTCTAATTTTGCAATCAAGATCATGGAACGGGGTATGATTTCAATCATTTCAGGACTGATTCATCGATTTCCATGCTTATGCACATGATGTGTAGGAGGCCATAAATAAAGAAGGAGGACTACAATTCAGCAATGATCATATGGCATAGAATGGCTTAATGGACAGTACTCATTAACATAGAAAATGCAGTACAAAACCCTGAGGTAGCAAGATCAATAGTGTTTAGGGTATATAACAAGGGAATAATGAATGGACATTTGAAATACAATTCCGTTGTAGTAACTAAATTGCTTACTTAGGAGGTTTTTCCACCCACAATCATGCACAGTAAGACAAGGAGGTGCATTTCCCTCTTGGAGCCCCCAGACACCACAAGGCACCTGAAGTGCTGCACGCTGCTCATGGCACACTTGAGTGTTGATAAGCGCATGCAGAAGTTGAGTATGTAAAGACCTCTGCCTCCACCATGTAAGACCAAGAGAGAAGGATGCAAAACATTCTTTTTAACTGTAGTGAAGAAGTTTCTTCTGGCCTCTGAAGAATCTTGGCAGTTGTCTGGACAGACATCCGAAAATTGGAACTGTCCAGGCAAATATGAGACCTCCGGCCTCTCTGGTCATGCTCATCAGGCAAACTGGCCATCTATGAATTTATTTTGTTGATTTAGAATTTGGAAATCCTACTAAGATGTCAAAGTGTTATCCTGTGAATCCTATGCTTCGCTAGACAGAATCTGGGTGTCACCAACTCAGCAAACAGGATCATCAAGCCAATCCTAGGCACCATATCCTTGCAGTATTAGTTCACAGTTTTGGGGTATATATATACCCATGCACTTGAACTGCCAAAGTCCAATTTTTATCAGACTTTATTGTGCCATTCTGTTGTTTGACAATTCCGAGACTATTCCAATCTTAAATGAATATTTGTTATATAGTATGTGCTGCCTCCCAGATCTGAACACAATTGCCTTCATAACCCTCCTAAACTGGTACATGGTTAGAGGACACCTTCTCTCATCAATATGGAGACGTTTTTTCAATTTCCCCAGCAAGCAAGAATTTCTCGCTGACCACTATCAGATATGATGGTCTCTTGTACTTGCTTCCAGAAACCCACTTTACCTTGACAATGTAGTTTGTCTTTGAATGTTGGATCCTAATCTACATTTTGTTTTCGTCCACCTATCAGTACTTCAATGCATGTCCCTACAGTCATGCTTATTCCTTTTACCCATTGAACTTTCAGCCACCCTTGGTGTCAAAGAAAGCCAGAACATAAATGTAGGGAGAGAGTTTCCGTTCCCGAACTGGAGTATGCATTTATGGTGATGCCCTAAAGTACTTTACAAAAATCTATATGTAGGTGGAGGTGCTGACTTGCTTATCATGAGCCACCTTTCTGCATCTCTCCAAATCAAGTTTCATCAATGTTCAGTAGCACTTATGCAAGTCCTTGCTAAGAACATCATTGCTGCAAGCCGATAGCTGCCCATAATTTATTTCCCTCTTTGAGATGCAGTTTAATAAAAAAAGACACTATGGCATATTCTTTCAATGAGCGTTGTCTCCTCAGGGATTCCAATAACAGTTCCTGTATCTCTCAATAACCCCTTAATTCTTACAGAGCATCTGTGGTGTCAGTGATTTCAATGCAAAGTTGTGTATTGTGGGTGTTCAGAATTCCAGATGTCTTGCAAGAAAGGGTTTAAAACAATGTTGGCCTCTCCTGCCAGTTTCATGAAAGTACCATCTTAAAGAGAGACAGAGCATCTATGTTGGGACGGAATAGTCCACTGCATGATAAAAGGCATGTACCCCTGCTCTAAGTTCCAAACTGCACTATTGTCTGAATCCCTAATACAGATATTTTGTCACAGGCAAACACAGGTCGTGTGTACACCATGGCATAGCCCTGTCTCATGGATTGCAGTCTTGTTTGACCAGAAGGGTTGCCCAAAGCACTACCCTCATAGTAGTGGAAGGTTGCCACCTTAATCAAGAGTTAAGCAGCACAAGCGCAGTGGTGGCAACATACTGTATAGTGATCGGTAGGAGTGATCAGTGGCGTAGCTGGGGGTGGTCTGCCCCAGGCAGCATGAGTTTTGTGGGCAGCACCCCACCCTGTACTTACCTGCGGCTGGCGCAGGGCGGAGGCCGCTGGAATCGCCAACACCCCCTGCTCTTAGATTCGGCAGACGCGTGCGGCAAACACGGGGGCCGTCCCCGGTGGCCCACAGCCTAGCTACGCCACTGGGAGCGAACAGATCCTTTTTAACCTGTGTCACTGGAGTGAGGCTACAGGCTCACCCACCCTTTGAAAAGTACGGCTGATGTGTGCTTAACTCACTCTTGGCCTTTATCAGTTAGATTTAGAGTGGTGACTGCGCTGGATGTTTGTGTGTCTGGGAAGGGTACAGTACACGGATAGAGCAGTCCTGTGTGTCAGAATGAGTCTTAGATGGAATGTGCTCTTCCTGCGTTCAGTCACAGAGGCAGCATGGTCCCGCAATCCCCTGAAGCATCCGACAGCTGGCGGATAGAGTCAACCAGATGACAACTCATACTCCCAAGGGAAGGAGGTTTGGTAACAAACAATAAAACAAACAAACTAAACAAATCAAAATAACAAAACTGATTGATGCGTATGCTGCAGAATAGTACTGACACATGAGGTACACAATATCACTGATGAAGTGTCAATACTGGCACAAATGAGATATACAGTAACGCAGGTGAAGCAAGACACAGCACAGTTACCTGCCCTTGCCCTAGAGCCAGAAATGACTCTCAGTTCATGTCTGTGCTACACCTTGGTGATGCTATTTGGATCTGGTAACCTACAACGTGGACTCCTCACCCAGATATGGTCTGGACTGTAACTGGAGAGGCTCCCTTTTAAAACGTCACAGGGAAAACAAAAGAGTCACAGAGGGTTAAGCAACAGCTGCTATAATCACTCTGCACATGTCCAGCACCCAAGGACCCCAACAAAGTACACACTGGAACCCACTCACACACAAAACCGGTAACAATAGCCCCTGCTGGGCGGTGATGTGCCATAATGATCTCTTGTAGGGCTCTCGGGAAGGGGTCTTCCAGTTCTGTGCACCAAATAAAGAAATCGATCTATATGCAAGATATACCACAATGAGGCACACAAGAGGCATGCTAGTGAGCTTATGATGAATAGCCACAAAGCATTATGCACTTATCAGTCATGTGACCGACCCAAGAATTGTGTCAATAATACTTGAAGCTGTACTCATGGTACCGCTGTGTTCCTACTTCGGCAGCTAACTTGAACGCTGCAGCTAGTGGCAATAGAGTGCTGTAACTGGAGGCAAGAAAGTGCTGCAACTGGTGGCAAGGAAACACTGCAACTGGTGGCAAGGAAACACTGCAACTGGTGGCAAGGAAACACTGCAACTGGTGGCAAGGGTGCTCTGTAGCTTGCATCTGGACCCTGCCGCCAAGAGAAAGCCAGCCATCTGCTCTGAGTCAGGATACTCAATGCGAAGCATCGAGCACTCTCCTGGGTGAGACTTAAATACTGTTCGCCTCCAAGGTGTACTTAAGATTTCCAATGCAGGCCTAGCATTAAAGGGCTGTCCAGCAGCATCGGATTGGGAAGGCGGGCAGTCGGGCATCGGCCGATGGGCCGGTGCCTAGTCACCTGTGGGCTGGTTTTTTGTTAGCTCTATCAACCTACCAGTACCTTACTGCCTCTTCCCAGCCCAGCCACTGTAATGTGGAGCAAGCATTATGGGAGGCTCGAAGGGGGTAGCTTGCAGCAATATCGCTCGGTCAATATTCTCACCCCTGCAGACTTTAGCTTTGACCCCATGGGCCCGGGACATACGCTCACTTCCCTGCTGTGCTGTTAAACTGAGGCGCCTGGCTGGGAGCAGTTAATGCGGCCATTGGGCCATTATCACCTCAGCTCACTGGAGCAGCAGCAGCTCTGTGCTTTACTGTACCCCTCCCCTGCTATGTCATCGCACTGAGGCTATACTTGGCTGGGGAGGTTAAAGGGTAAGTGAAGGGAAGGGGCACCGCTGGGGGCCTGTTGTTGGCACCTAAGTGCCAGAGTCTTTCAGGCCTTGGTAAACGGATGGGTGTATCTTTGGAATGGATAGGCCTCGCTGTGAGGCATCTTTCAGCCAGAAAAATTGAGAGGATGTAATGTTAGGGTCAGTGCTGCTGAATTTGGAAATACATTCCAGTCCCAGCCTCAGTGCAACATGCTGTGATTCTGGGCAAATAACTTATATGCCTCAGGCTTAAACAAACATTAATTTGATCTTTTTTAATGTGTCTGGGGCTCATATAATCACTGCCCTTGGGCAGAGTTTACTCTAAAACTACAATAAAAAACAATCTGTTTGCCATGTTTTAAGAGTCTGCATCCGGAGTTGTGGCGTTTCGACCACTTTATTTCACCTCACTCTACCAGCCAAAAGGTAGTGCTTCTAGCTTTCACCAATGTGTCTGGCTCTATGAGCATTAAAATATGTAATTTATCAAACATTTCCTAAAAATGAGCCCAATGAGACTAGCCAAATGCTCTTTTATAAATGGGTGAAATCTGCGAATGTGGGTACTTTTTTAGAGGGTGCCCAGGCCGAATTGTGATCCCAATCCGACCCTGCTGTCCAGACCATCTGAAGCGCAGCCACAGGCGCTGAGGACTGCTGGAGCTCCACTGCCCCAGCCGCAAAGGGACGGTCACAATGAAGTGCTGTCCTAGCAGCAGCAGTGGGCCAAGCATTTGCTGCCCTGGTCACTCTGTTGCACTGTGGCCCTCCGGAGGTGATGTCTGGGGAAGAGTATGAGAAAGGAATACATAATTCTGCACAGTCTCCCTGTGTAGCCCTAGTGTGCAACCCATGCGCTTAGCATAACTTCCCCGTGTATCCCTCAGTGTACCATCCTCAGTGTGCAGGCACCATCCCTAGTGCAGTGTGAATGGAGCATGTGATGGCATAATAGGATGAAAGAGTCTGCAGTGCCAGGCGCTGGACCAGGACACCCCAGCTGTAGCTGGAGGACGGGATGTTCAGCCGAATGAGCGGACGTGTTTCCTGACACTGTGCAGTACATGCATGATTAGTGCCTGTAATGAATGTTTGTACGTCTGCAATTAAAACATTACAATAGAGATGTAATGCTATGCAGTGTGTATGCTTTGAAAAGCTTATGCTGGGTGTATGTGTGCTTGCGAGAAGTACAAAACATAAAGGGTGCAGTATTGTGCAGCCCGTGCATAGTGAGTGTGTGTGCTGGCAGTGTGTGTGCTTGCAAATAGCACACCACCGGTGCAATACTGAATGGACACTAAACAGTGTGCACAGGGTGACTGTGCTGGATGAATGTGCAACTGGGGTGGAACAATACATGGAGGTGACAGTACTGAACAATATGTGTGCTATATATATATTCACAGAATGCAAGTGTGCCTTCAATGGTACATTGCATGTAGGACCCTGGGTTCCATTTTGGGAAGCCCATGCTTGTCTGCTGAAGACATGAGGAGTAGAGGAGTCCCCCCAGACAGATTTGTGGATTGTTGCATTCCTGTTAGCTGTGTGGGGCACATTGGAGGAAGGGAAAGAGAGACTCTCCCTGTACACTTCTAAAGGGTGCTCTTGGACTCAATGATACATCACAAGGAAGGCGCCTAGAAAATTCTCAGGAAGGAGATGGGGCTGATAAGGGAATCATTAAGAGTGGGTCTGTGATTCCGGGATCGACCTGTTGATGCACATATCAATGTTGCTGACTTTCAGGTGTGAACTCTAGTCACTTCCATGGCCTGTGTTGTGGGTCTATCAGCTCTGGAGTCTCTCCTACTGTGACAGACAGCCTTTCAAAATGAAGAGGAGAGAGAAAAGTGTATACAAAACAGAACACAACATGACTCTTCCAAGATGCAAACACACAGATCACATTTGGTGTCTGGAAATGGACTTTGAGGTGGGGCGGTTGAGACCCCAAAATGTGGCATCTGCCAAGCAGCCAAATGGGCTGTGTAAGAAGGAAAAGCACTGTAAGCCTTCTGCCTGTGAGCTGTGACCAGAACGGGGGGCCAAGGCCTGCTTGTCTTCCTGCTAGGTGATGGGACATCACCCAGGAACACAAAGACCAGCTGCTGTTGAGCTGAAAGCACCAGCCCCTGTCTGCTTGCCAAGACCAAGGTTCTCTGTGAGGAACAGGACAGCATTGGAGGGAGCAACATCCAGTAGGGAGCCCTACCAACAGGGCTCACTGTGCCGGGTGTGAGGAGATGGATTTTGCACTGTGCCGGGTGGTTGCTCGTGTGCAGACAGGGCCGGCTTTAGGCCAGTGGGACCAGTGCGGCTGCACTGGGCGCTGACCTGTAGGGGGGTAGTGACCTGGGGGGAAAGTGTATGGGAGCACTGTGTTTAGCAATTACTTATTTAATAGCACCTGTTTCAGAGTTCCTTGTGCGTCCAGCTTTCAGGCAGCAAACAAAATGTCAAGACACCTTTTGTGATTAATATTCCTGCTAGAGAGGGATTGGAATTTTGTACAGAGTTGCAGGTTTGACTCACCATAAAGTGGCACTGAGGGTTAATATGCCTGCTACAAAGAACAGATCTGTATTTTATGTGGATAGGTGAGTCTTTACCAGTGCTAAAAAACAAATTAAAGGTATGCAAGAGGCGGGCTCTGGAGAGATGAGGGGCACTTTTGCCAGGTGGTAGTGAGAAGATCCGAGGGGGAGGTCATGGGGGCACCAAAAGAGATTGTCACACCAGGAGCCACCAGCGCTAAAGCCGGTCCTGTGTGCAGAAGTGATTGGATGACCCTTGTATGCCAGTAGAGAGCTGCTGTGGATTGAGCTGTGCATCCAGCGCTGTGTGGGGAGCAACAAGACTGTACCACCTCTTTGTGGTGACCCCCTACACCAGAGGGGGGCACTGTAGAACTCATTGTGTTGACAAGCATGCCAAGACTTGTGAATGCCTATGGGCCAACCCTGTATTCCAAGAGGGTCCGCAGTGGTGTGTATGATTGCTCATGAAGAGTCTACACTTTGTGTGCACGTTCAGTGGCAACCCCGTTTGCTAGGAGGGGCTGCCAGTACTGAGTTTTGCCAGAAGTTCAAGCCATTGCCTGAGAAAGTAGAAACTATGACCTGTGGGCTGAACTAGGGCATCGAGACCTGCCCTTGACCGACCCTGAGGACTTCTAGGACACCGAAGAGGATGTCAGAACATCGCTGGGACCCAGTCGGGAGCCTGAAGATCAACCGGCCTTCGCCCCTCCCCAGAGCGGGGAAAACAGACTAACCACACTTACAGAAGCTGTGAGCATCTCTGATCATCTAGAAAGCCAACAGCACCACTTGGGAGAGAACCTGCACCTGTCAGGTGCTTCTCCATGTTCCAAAACAGCCTGAATCCTCCGAGCAAGACCAGAGCTTGCAAGTGCCCATGGTCGGGACACCTTCTGAAACGCTGAACGCTTCCATGCTGCTGGAACGTGTAAGACATGAATTCGACTTGTTGGGCCCCAGGGTACTTGCTACTGAAGGTGCTGTGGCACCACACTTTTGATTATTTCCTGAGAGTCAAAGGGAGACTTTTGAGTAAGGCCTACTAGTAAGCACTTTCTGGATGAGGTCACCCATGAATTAGGAGTAACCACAACCACATTGCATGGGAGAGGAGTGGACAAGGATTTGCCAGACACACATTAGAGACCCAATCTCAAGGTGATTGTGTTCCTGCCACGAATGTTATTATCTTTTTGAATGCATTCAGTTAGAAATAAAATACTTATTGCTCATACAAAACCAAGCATTTGACTTGACACTGATTTATTGGCATTGCGGAGTCCACTAGGAGTTATGAGTCGTGTTCACTAACTTGTATCTACACTTCCCCTTCGAGTGAACCTTTGACTGCTCATCCACATCTACCACTGAGATTCGAGTGCAGAAGAGGTACTTGTTCCATGGCTAAGGATCCATAGTAGGTCGGGCCATGGGACATCAAGAGTAAAATAATTCAACCACCGCGGCTAGGCCCAGTAGCCCCTGCATTCCGCACGGCCCTCTGAAAGGGGTTCTGAAAATCTGCAACATGATTTTAGAAGAGTTGTCCAATTCTTGCAGTGAAATTAAAAAAGAATTTAAACATTGAGAATCAGTATTCATTAACAGAGGAGCATGAGGACATTTAGCAGTGTGATTCTTCACTCTGTGCACAAAGGACCAGCTAATTGACTACACAATTATTTGTTGGTTGCTTCAGACATCTCCTGCCATCACAATGGGCAACAGGGCTGTGTTTCTTTTCTAACACACAGTATTTTTATATCACAATACTATGTCAAAAATGTTCTGGTAGTACACCCACACACTTGGGAATTGTTCTGCCCAGAGGGATCATCTTAGAGAAAAGTACAGCTGCCCAAAGAGCAAGTGCTATTGTTTCAGAGTGACCTTCTTTTCTAACTCTCAGTAGCTGCTCATTTGTATGAAAGCTGACTGTATCAACATGTACACTTAGGAAAGATTATGATGTTAAAATACTTTAAAAATCACTAATGCTATCAGAACAAACAACCTTTTCATCAGTCCCATTGAGGTGTCTGTCAGACATTGACACTCATAGTTTCCTGCCTTGCCCATGAATAAAAAGTAATCTAAGTAATGAGCTGTACCTACTCTCATTTCCACAACCTCACTCAAGGAATGTTTTGAAGTTCTAAGAAACTGCTTGAGAAACATCAAACTGCATGATCAAAACTTTGGATCCCCTCCATGACAAAGCCCAGAAAATGGTAGCTCTCTGAATGTAGCTTCATCTTCCTTAAGCCCAGCTCTTGAGAAGGGGAACGTGCATCAAGCTAATTCTCTGGTCTAAAAACTATCATCTGGTCCTTTCTGGTTCTCAAGATAATTCTAAGTACTGTGTAAGCTGGCCACTGTTTAACCTGTCCTGTGAATCTCTTGACTCATTCAAGTCCAAATCAAAGTGTTAAAACTTCTGGACACTCAGGAAGTAGCATTTTCATAGGATTCTCTTTGGCAAAATTGAAGGAAGCTGGTTTGGAAGGTATGTCTGTGTATTGTGACTGGGTCAGAGAAGGAAAAGAACAGTTCTAAGTGAGAGCACTAAAGCGTGTAGTGGGGATCATGGGCAGAGGAAGAAGTACACAGTGATGACCTTCTGGTGGTAGCTACAATCACAGGCACACATCATTCTTCTAGTAAGGATATCAGTCATTTGTTTTAGGTTTCCCAACCCACAGAGATTGTACTGAAAACTCAGACAGAACAAAAAAACAAATCAGTTCCCCATTTTTAGATTAGGGACTTTTCTCCTGTAAGAACAAATGAGGTATCAAGTGCTTTGCTGGAGAGCACTGGAGTTGACACCCTCTGTATTAGAAACCACAGTGTGACAAAAGAATAATAGGCTAAATTGCAGATAAAAAGAATAAAATACCTATTTGCTTTAACATATGCTTTTCACAATAAATAAGTGAGGTCAACCACCTTTGTCGTACCTGTTTTTATAATAAACTGATCAGTCCTAAAGCCTTAAAAAATGGCCTGTCACTATAATCAACTCAGTCCTGCTGTGTTGAACATAAGCTATCCCACAAGCCAAAATCTGCAATACAAGTACTCTTTTCAGGGGAAGCACATGATTTCTGTCTAATCAATATCTATACTCAGGGCAACCAACATATTGGCGGAGTCCCAGTGCCTCTCTGTGGTACCCCTGATTTTTTTTTGTGCTGGTGATCCTATAAGGTCAGGTGACAAATGCTTTGTCAAGACAGACCTAAAATAAGGTCGAATTGATTTACTACCATGCACAGGGTTTTAACTATTGTCTGCGCATGCACTGAAGAGAACACTTGCATAATTTTATAAACTTCTTCTCAAAGAAAGAAACAAACTCGCAGAGAAGAGGCAACACAGGGCAGGCTGGAGCTATGCCACACCCACTGAAAAGAGTTTAGTTAATCACAAATGCCGATTTATATGCAAAAATATATCCCGCTATGTTATATGTACAAGAAAAGCAAATAAAAACATGTTTTTTAAATGCCGATTTATAACCAATGCACCAATGAAAGTCATAACAATTGGCAGACTAAGTGAATGACCTAGCAAGTACTAGAAGTTGGATGTTTGCATTACTCACGCCACACCATGGTCATGTGCCACGAGGCGAACAAAGAGGCTGGAGTGGAGTAGGCACTGACTTGTCATAGAGCAGGAGTAAAACAGTGTAACAAAACATTAACCGAGCTCCAAAATCACAAAAGATTGCTCTAGGTTATGTGCAGAAAGGAAAAAACAGACACTATCATTAGAAAAAGAAACTATGTTAAATGAAACTGGCTAATGAGTGGAAGTGGAACCAAAGTTAAAACTTTATGCTTACTTTAAGATATTCCATGCACCCAGAGAGTGCTGGACAAGAAGCAGAGCATTTAGCAGTGAGGCTCCACCTATAGGGATTTAGAAACTAGCGAGGCCATCCATACTATGTGTCAGACGCCCTTTCAGAGGGCCATGGGGCATGCAGAGGCTACTGGGCGCAACCATGTTGGTTGAGGTCTTTTTCTCCTGATTCCATACGGCTCGACCTGTTATGGAAATTGAGCTACAGGGCCACACATCCCTTCTGCACTTGACTCTCAGGATAGCTTGGTCTGAGCAGTCTAAGGCTCCCTCAGAGGAGGTGGATACAGATTAGTGAACACGGGCTCACAACTCAACATGCATGCAGTAGCAATAAATCCTTGTCCAGCCAAATACTCACTTTTATGAAGAATGGGAAGTATTTTTCTTCTACTGCCTACCACAAAAAGGAAAAATATTACATTCACAATTACACAGTCTCCTCTTGAGATCGAGGCTCTATGGTTTCTATGGTGATTCGCTGTGTCCCTCTCCCTCCTTGTGTTAGCAATTGTGGTTATTCCCCTTTTGCTGTTGGTGACATCCAGAGTATGCCCCACTAGTAGTCTGAGTCTCAAGAGCCCAGTTTGACTCTAATTTAAAGTCAATAGTGTTCTAACACTACAGCGCTAACTTAGCAACAAGTTCTCCTAGGACCAACAGTCCTGAAAACGGTCTTACCTGCACTGGCAACTGTGAAGCGGCTGGTCTTTCTGAGTGCACCCCATTCATTGGCACTCTCAACAACTGCAGCTGAGTTCAGGTGAGTTAGTTGTACGCTGTACCGGTGGCTACACTCAGTGGGTGCAGTCTCTCACTCGTGATCACCCTCCAAAAGTGACCGGAAGCTCTCTTTGGGTAAGTGTCCAGTTCCTCTCCTGGTGGGGGGTGACTGCGACGATCCTTTGTTAGGTCCTTCATCTGGGTGATGGTAATCAGGTACTTCCACAAGGTCCTCCCTTCACCAGCATGCAATGGAAAATCAGGTCACAATTCTTGATGCTCCCGGTGACCCCCTCGGGCATACGGTGCTGTTGTATCTTACAGCACACAGGCTCTTGCCCAATCGACATGCTGAAATCCTTCACGGTGTCCTCTACTGGCATACAGGGTTGATTTACACCCCCACACAAGGTTACACTACTTACCACACTGCAGTTTTTTTCACGGCGTTCCCTCCTGGCCATACAGTGTCTCTGATTTGGCACTATGCATGGGCTCCTCCACGGTCGATGTAAGACAGCACACGGCTCAATTCACTGCAGCCTTCTCCTGGAATTGGAGGGTCACTGACTCTGTCTGCACATGGACAATGACCCGATCACCTCGCAGAGAGAGTTCACTCCACAGGGCTCCCCACTGGATCTTGCTCCATCCAACATTCTCCTTTTCCTCACAGGTCACACTGGTCTTGGCAAGCAGGCAGGTGCTGGTTCTCTAGGCTCCAAGGCAGCTGGTCTTGGATTCTCCTCAACCAGCAGGGAGACTAGGAGGTCTTGGCCCCCCAGTCATGGTCATAGGCAGAAGTCTTACTGTGCTTCTTCTCACAAAGCCCTTCTGACTGCATGGCAGGTAACATTTTTGGGGCCTCAAACTTCCCTTCTTATAGTCCAATTTCAGACACCAAATGAGATTTAGGGTCTAAATCTTTGTAGTTGTATGTTAAGGGTCTGCCTCGTTTGAAATTGCCTCTCCTCTGCTCTCTCTTTCTCTTAAAAAGCAGTCTGTCACAGCAAGAGTGACTAAAAAGCTGATAGTCCCATAACACAGGTTAGGATAGTTACAGAGTTCACACCTGAATGTCAGCCAAAGTAATATGTACCTCGAAAGGTTAGGCCCACGACCCTCAGCCCTACTCTTTATGATTCTCTTATCGGCTGCATTTCCTTTGTGAGTCCAGGTTCTTTCCTTGTGACCTCTCAGTGAATCAAAAAGCACCCTTTGAAATGTAAAGGGGAAGAGTGTCTCTCCCTTCTCCAGTGTGTGCAGCTTACATGAATGAAGCAAAACACAAATCTGTCTGGGGGATTTCTCTATCTCCCCCCAAGTTTCACCATGCAGGCCTGAGTCTCCCAAAATCGAACTGAGGACCCTCCATGTATTGTATCATCCACAGGCATACATGCACCCAGTGAACGTTTACAGCATACATGCACCATACAGTACTGTATCCTCCAGGAACTGTGTCATTCATAGGCACACATACATCCAGCACACACATTTAACATGCATGCATGCACTGCACAGCACTGTATCCTTATTGTACTGTACCACTCATTGGCACACATATATCTAGCACATGAATGTAATATGCATACACTGCACACTTCATGTATTGCACCACTCACAGATATACACTCATCACATTTAACATTCACGTGCGGTGCAGTCCTAAAGTATCCCTGTATTGTACACTACCCAGGCAAACATACACCTAGCGCAGACACACTACTCCTGCGCTGCACAGCACTTCATACCAGACTGATGTAGGCCAAGGGGGAGTTAAGCACATAGAAGTGGAACTTGAAAAGTGATTGAGATGGTAGGCTTTATTGCAGTGGCACAGATTAAAAAGGACCTGTTCACTCCTAGTGATCACTACATGGTATGCTGCCACCACCATTCTCACGCTGTTTAACTCCTGGTGAAGGCAGTAGCCTTCCACCACTATGACGGTAGCACTTTGGGTGCTCCTGCCAGTCCAAAACGACCATATGAGACAGGACTATGTCATGGCATACACGTATGTTTCGTGTTTGCCTATGACTACAACAATTAGCATTAAGGATCCAGATATCAGTACAGGCGGGCACTCGGGGGAGGGGTGTACGTCCATGCCCATGCATAGAACTTTTCTGTTCCAACATAATGCTCTAACAAACTGCTAGAGCAATAGATCCGTTCCAAAAATGGTAAGAAAAATAATGATTCAAAGTTCGAAACAGAGGCCCTCAAGAAGACAAACACTAGGAAGCACTGACTACAACTTCGATAAAGATGGAACCACCACCCTGTTGGAAGAGGGTAAAGGCATATCAATCAAAGGATCGTACTCCAGGGACTGCTCTGGAAATTGGAAGATTGAAGAGTGGCCCATAAGGAACCACATCTGTTTAATTTCTACAAAAGACAAGTGATCTGCAACATCGAAGAATGCGTAATAGAGGAGAGAACACCATCAAGAAATTGAGTATTGGCTAAATAAAGGCAGCTCTACCATGATTCACCTATAGGGGAAACACAGAAGTGGTATACTCAAACTATAAATTCAGCCTAAAGTACTTATGCTGCAATGAAAGAATACATTTCCATTGAAAATTCGATGTAATCAACCATAGGTTTCTTATAACAATTTATTACATATGGCCTGACTGTACCTCTATCTACATTTTAAGGATTTGGGGGTTCTTGGCAAGGCAGATTTTGGGGGCTACTATTCGGAAAAAACTTTGAATTTTATTACCCAATTTCAGCTCGTTCAAGCCCTCATTATTGAAGAACCGGGTTTTAGAACCCAGCGGCGCCAGGGACACGCCCAAAGTCTTCGGGTTCTCCTGTCTTGGCAAACAGAGACACGGAATACTTCTAGGTGGCGTCAGAGATCAAATTTATTAGCTGCAGCTAGTAACAGTAATCCCAGCAATACAACACGGTGTACAACTCAAGAAATTGTTCAATTTCATAGAGCAAAACATCAGTATTTATACACAATATTCTCATTATAAATGTACACCCACTGCGCAAAATTCTGACCAATAGGACACATTTTCTAACTGAGTATCACATTAACAAAAACCCAATTTACAGTAACGCAACCCAAAAGTTAATTATTAGGAATGTCCCAAATTCAATTTCCACAAGCCGGACAAACCCATAATTGAAAGCACTACCCATGTAATGAAAAGTCGTAAGGAAAGAAACAATTCAGATGCTGATTAGTATAAGATATGTGCAAGGAAACTAAAAGTTAACGAGGTCCTGAAAATTGATTGACAATCTCAGACAAGAATCAAACCAAGGGAAATTGGCTTTGTGAAGGGTCAGTTTCAGGTGAAAAGGTCAGCGTCCTGCAGTTCACTCAGAAGTCAGAAAGAGCAAGTTAATATGTACATGGACAACGAAGCCCATGCAACTTCGTTCGTTCGTTTACTACCTAAGCCTACGTGAGGGCAACATAAAATGGCGTCTTCAGACGACGCAAACAAAATGGAGTCCGGTCCCGAAAACCACGGAACCTCAGACCCTCCTTTTGCCATTACGTAGGCAATGACCTAAACTCACGTCAATCTGAATCCAGGTCTATATCTATTCTCATCAGGTCATCAAGGTGTTGCTGTAACATCATCTTATTATCTCTCACTTCTCTCGGGACTGGTCTTCTCACACAGATTGTAGCACAAGATTGTAGCACAAAGGCCACAAATGGCGGGACCACACTGGATGCATAAGCAACATGAGAAAAGGATCGCTAAAGCCATACCAAGGAACATCAGAATCTTCCATCCCCATTTGGACAGCAGTTCCCAAAACCATCCCATCAATGACCAGTTCCCTTCGTCTACATGTATAGACTCAGCGGACTTATGTAACCTCAAGATGGCTTGGTACACTGTCGGGGCGTTATCTGGTATGAAAACGCAGCGACTAGACCTGATCAATTTACATACTCCACCTCTATCTGCAAGTATAATGTCTAAAGCAAAGCGGTTCTGTAATGTCATAAGGCGATCCGCTTGAAGCTCGGCTGTAATATTACTTAGAGCACCTGCAGTCTCATTGATAGTGGCCTCAACCACTCTCGTAAGCTGCCGAATAGTCCTACCATTAGCCACAGGACCCCAAAAGGGCAGGAAACCCTTAAAGAAGTCTCCAACTTCTTGTGCGGCAGTGTCTTTCGCATCGATAACACCTCGACCATATCTTGTCTTATGGTAGTTGAAAACAGCTGTGTATGTAGGGGGAAGCAAAAATGCCACATAACATGTGCCTGAAAAATCAGAAGGCAACCATGTATATGCTCTGTCGTAACAAACAAAATACGTGCCTTTAGCTGGCACGAACGGTGGAGAGTTCTGGGATGTATAGACATAGGTGTGAACGCACACACTCCTACCAAACTGAGCTCTCGGATTCTGACCATCACCTTGCAGACAAAAATGACCTCGGTGGGGTACAATCCAAATAGGGGGAGACCTTTTTCGTCTCTCCTTCTCTGTCAAACTAATGCTATATTCAGTCTTGTTCCAACCAACATATGCTTGTACCTCATCTTTAGGGATAGCATTATATGCATCAATATCTCTGACCATATCTACTATTCCCTGTATCAAAGCATTATTATTCGCATTATCTTTGACAGAACGTACAGGAGATGCTTCATTCGCATAGATAAACATTGACTGGAGTGCCCATACTGACCCATTAGGCGAAAAAGGCAAAACCAAATATGGCATTCCCTTATCAGTCGTATGTGGCATAAGACCACACACCCAACAATTTGTGGTATTTACAACTAGCTGATGCTGATGTAACATCTGTATAAACTAATTGTTCACAAATTCTAATCTTCGTGTCTGTTCATGTTCAGGCAACGTATGAAACTCATGTGGGAAAACAGTAGGAAAAGAAAGAGTAGGTTGGGAGGTAGATGCAAGTGTCTGTTGTGATGCATAGAAAATCCAACCCACACAAACCAACGTAATGTTCAAAAGCATAAGAAAACACATTATTAAAAAACATTTGCTACAAATCAATATACACATTTGCACTCTGAAATCAACTCTTTTAACATCCTTGTCGGACTCAAAAGACTCCATCCTCTAACGTGCTGCTCATGGCAATTTTCCTTCTTCACTTAAGTGTGCGTCAAGATCGCACTAACGACCCTGAACCGCAGACCTTGCGTCAATACGCGGTTCACCCCTTAAGAACTTATACCGTGACCCTGCAGCTGAGTCCGGATGGTGACTCGAAAAAGAAAAAGTAAAAAAAAAGTCTCTTGATCTGACAAGGTGTAATTCACTACATTAAAAAAATTCGATTTATTTTTCCATTTCAAACGTCCTTTTTCGATCTCAGATTGTAGCGCTCGTTGCCAGGCACAGTCTGATCCTTAAAGAGGAGTTCCGGATTCGTCGTGTCGAGTCTCAGAGACGGAGGCACAGCAGCTTGCAGAACATCATCATCCTCGCGTTCCGAATGAGTCCATGTCAAATGTGCATCACTAAAAGACACAAATCTAGGGACTTTCTCACAATCTGTGTCAGCTATTCCATCCCTCACCCACTGATCATACGGTAAAGGCAAAGGAACTTTCTTAGTATGGGTGGTATGGACCCAAATCTTTTTACCTGCTACTCTAACAGCAGTTCGGGTTACCAACAACACCAGAAAAGGTCCAGTTCATCTCGGTTCCAAGTTCTTGGATCGCTGAAAATTTCTGATTAGAACTGAATCACCAGGTCGGATAACGTGCCCCGGATCTGTAGTAGCTGTCGGCAAACTGTCATAGACCTGTTGGTGGAGAAAACGTAATTTAGCAGTCAAGTCATGTAAGTAATCCACCAACATAGGGTACTCAATACTGCTGTATTCTTTTGGACAAGGCACACCCCAAACATTCGCTGGACGACCAAACACTATTTCGTATGGGCTAAGTCCCACACGAGAATGCACTGTCGTCCTTGTTGACAAAAGAGCCAACGGCAAGGCATCCGGCCATGTAAGACCAGTGCTCGCTTGAATCTTAGCCAGTTTCAGCTTTAATGTGCCGTTATAGCATTCGACAAGACCTGCTGACTGGGGGTGATTCGCTGCATGGAAACTTTGCCTTATCCCTATTCCAGCACACACTTTCTTCATAACTTGACCCACAAATTCACTTCCATTGTCCGACCATACAATTCTCGGCAAACCATACCTAGGGAAATACTCTTTAAGCAAAACCTTAGCTGTAGACAAGGCAGTATTATCCTTTAGGGGGTAGGCCTCTATCCATCTGGAAAAGGCGCAAACAACCACAAGGACATACTTCAGATTATTGCATCTCTCCATGTGAATGTAATCTTGCTGTATCACTTCAAACGGATACGTCAGAGGAACAAAATGACCAGCTGGAGTTGGAGTTCCCTTGCCAGGATTATACTTCAAACAAATCATACAATGCTTCACCACGTTCTCAGCACATTTCGGAATTCCAGCATTCTGCCATACTGGAGCCAACAACTTACATATCCCTTTCGAACTGATGTGAGCCATTCCATGAGCCATAGTAACCACTGGGAGCACATACGCATCAGGCAACAACCATCGCTGGTGTTCCGACAACGCAACCCAACAACCTGTTGAATCCAACATACCCGTACTTTCTCTCCACGTACTCACTTCTTTTTCCGTAGCTTCAGCCTGAATCATCTTCACACTTTCTATTGTGTCTTCACACATTCCTCTTTCCACAACCCATCTTGAAGGACCTGCCACATACATACGGCTCATCATGTCTCTCGCCGTTTCCTTCGCAACTTCATCCGCAAACGCATTCCCTCGACCTACATCGTCCACAACTTTCTTATCCGCACTACACTTCACAATTGCAATCTGCTTTGGGAGAGCAAGGGATTTCAAAAGTTCATTCACTAGCTGCCCATGCTGAATTTGTGTGCCATGGGAAGTAAGGAATCCTCTTTCTCTCCACAAACGTCCAAAACTATGGGCAACACCAAACGCATACTGGCTATCAGTATAAACATTCACTCGCTTTCCCTCTGACAATACACACGCTTGTGTCAATGCAATCAACTCTGCTGCTTGCGCAGAATTCTGTGCTATGCGTGCTGTCTCAACAACTGTATGTAAAGTTGTGACGGCATATGCTGCAGTCGTTTCACCATTCGGAAGCTTGAAACACGAACCATCTACCCATAAGGTACCGTCAACATTCTCAAGAGGAGTATCCTTCAGATCAACTCTAGCTTTCGTTTCTTCCTCTGTACGAAGAAAACAATCATGCTGTTCTTGAGCATCTGACTCTGTAGAGATCTGCAACAACATAGCTGGATTCAACACATTGCATCTTCTAATGTGAACATGACTAGCCAAAAGAGTCAACTCATAACCTGACAGACGTGCACTAGTAAGGTGCTGTGTCTTGGTCCTGTTCAATAAGGTATCCACTGCATGTGGGACCATCACAATCAACATATTATCCAATACCAAACCAGCAGACTGTCAGATAGAAACAGCCACTGCCGCTGTAGCTCTCAAACAGCTCGGCAACGCCTTAGCAACTGGGTCTAAGGTAGCTGAAAAATACGCACATGGACGCTGCTTATCTCCGAACTCTTGAGTCAACACTGACAATGCACAACCTTCTCTCTCATGAACGTACAACTTGAAAGGTTTACTGTAGTCCGGAGTAGCCAATACCGGAGCCGAACACAATGCATCACGTAATTCAGAAAAACTTTTCTGACACTCATCAGACCAAGGGAGAGGATGCGGAGTATCTTTAAGAGTCAGCGCCAACAGAGGTTTCGCTAGCAGGGAAAAATTAGGGATCCATTGTCTACAATACGAGGTGATACCTAAGAAAGCGCGCACTTCTCTCTGTGTGGATGGCACACTCATGTGCGCAATCGTTTGAATTCGTTCTGGGGTCAACCTTCTTCCCTCCTTCGACAAGAGATGACCTAAGTAGGTTACTTCTTGGCGACAATATTGCAACTTTGAAGGTGACACTTTATGATGAAGGTCAGACAAATACCGCAACAGAGAAAGAGTAGACTCTTTACAAATCTTTTCGTCATCAGCAGTAATCAACAAATCATCAACGTACTGGATAAGAGTAGCACCAGTAGGCAACACAAAGCTATCAAGCTGAGTTTTCAACGCCTGACTATAGATGGAGGGACTTTCACAATAACCTTGGGGAGCTCTCTTAAAGTGGAAGCTTCGTCTTCCTAATGAGAAGCCAAAAATATCCCTACTCTCCTCAGCAATTGGAATGCTAAAGAAAGCATTCTTTAGGTCGATAACAGAAAACCAGGCTGCTGAAGTAGGAATCAGAGTCAACAAAGCAGTGATATCGGGAACAACAAGAAACTGTGGCACCACAATCTTGTTGACCTCTCGAAGGTCGATCACAAACCGGTACACAGGTGGCTGAGAAGCATCAGTACGCTTAAGGACAGGCAAAACAGGACTGTTACACACGTTACCTCTCGTTTCTTCAACCACACCCTTCTCAACCAAATCATAGACGATCGCTAGAAGAGCTCTCTCGCCATCGCTAGAGATTTTATATTGGGGAATACGAGGTAGCCTAGCATTCGATTTGAGGGTGACAACATAAGGTGGAATCTGCAAAAGACCAACATCATTAGGACCTGTAGCCCAAAGTGTATCAGGAAGAGAACGTAATTCCAGTGGAAGACAATCTTTAGACACATACATCGGAGAAATCACTTTCTTACCTAGGGTAAGATGTACTCCCGAAGGAGAACAATGTAATGTCGCTGTGGTAAATAAATAAATAATACCCTATTTTTGAATGTATAAATGAATAACAGATAGCTCAATAAATAAGAGTCAAAATTCGAGGTAGTAGGAGTTTCGCAGGTTTATTACAGCATAAAGGACAGGAACAGGACAACCTGCATAGGAATAGGATGGCAGGGCCCAGCAGCGCTGCTGGTGTCAGGATCGGGACAAGGAAAAGGAATGAATTTTTTAATAACAGTGCATGAGCATATATACATAACGCAAACACATAGCATTACATTGCAATAGGCGTAGCAGTGGGTGGAGCAGAAGGTGTGACGCGTAGCAGTCGCGAAAGATAAGGGTGAAAAGAGGTGTAACAGGGCGTATACATAGACATGTGATGCAAACGTAACAGAATATGTCATGAATGGGGCGGAAACCATGGAGGGGACTACCTAAGGAGCCGGGACCTCTAACCTGATGGTGCGCGCAAACTAGCAATGACGTATCACTAGGAGAAGCTGGGGGCTATGAACTCTGTGCTAGGAGCAGAGACTGAAGTCTGGAGAGTCAGGGCGACATGTACCTAAGCAGTATCTAGTATCTGATGTTTAGAGAACATGTTGATATAAACTAGAAGTTAGGAGGGGAAAGGCTGACTTGATTCCAAGACTGGACCATGCATTATTCTACATGTAGTACGTGATGAAGAATATTAAATGACCATTAAATGCAGTATTTCTCTAACGTGGAGACGTGAAGGCTAGACAATGACGGAAACTATTGATGCGATTCAGTAGCTTAGGAATGCAGAGAAGGAGGACTGAACTGATAACTGGAACTATAACATACTTTTGGCAGACTCAGAGGCTGAGCCAGGCTGAACCGGGCACTGTGAGGCAGGAAGTAAGTGAAGGGTCGAGGATACAGGTGGGGGCTGTATCGCTCCTCAGCGAGGCTTTAGGAGACAGGAGCTGAATCTGATGTCCGGGCCCTTTTGAGGCCTAGAAACGGGGACTTTACAATGAAATAACGTGCACACTGAGAAACGTGGCAACGTAACTTTACATAGGCCTGATATTCGTAGTATTCACGAGGACTAGAAACTGGCATATTAGAGATGGACACAACTATAATTGCGTCTTGAATCGAACATGGGGAATGCATATGCATATTTAATCATGCACACATAACATATGATGGATGACACGTAGGGACACAGAACATGGCAAAATTTACTTTTCCACATTCCCTCCTTGTCACTACGTTTCCATCAGGAAACATCAATATTCATGATACCATCTATCATTTCATACAGTATCATTTGTTCGTCTCGAATTATCCTGGAACGGGTTTTAGAACGGGGCTTGGGACTAGGAATACAAGAGGTAGCACAAATGCCGCAAATCGCAGGGCCACATTGTATACAGAGACAGCAGCTGAATATGATCGCTACTGCAATACCTAGAAAGGACAATATTTTCCATCCCCATGCGGAAATTATATTCCTGAACCAACCGGACCATGTCCAGGTGCCTGGATCTTGGTGTAACAGATGGGCAATTTTATGAAGTCTGGTTATAGCTGAATAAACAGACGGCGCGTTATTTGGAATGAAAATGCAACAACTGGATCCGATGACTCTACAGGCCCCGCCCCCATCGGCCAGTATGACGTCAAGGACGAGACGATTTTGGAGCACGACAATTCTCATAAAGGATTGTTCTTCGGTTAAATTACTTAGAGCAGAAGTAGTCTCAATTACTACTGCTTCAAGGGTTCTGGTTAACCTACGTATCAGTTTACTATTCACAACTGTACCTAAATAAGGGAAGACACCTTTATTGATATCTATATATTGTTCTAGAGCAGTTTCAGTATAATCGACAATCGGGAGGTTTCTCTTGTGTCTAGTATGTACTAGGTGGGAATTCCTATGGTAGTCGGGTGGGGCTAGAAAAACCGGTGGCAGTAGGAAGGCAATGTAACAGGTTCCCTCCCAATCGAGAGGCAGACGAACATATGCGGTCTGACCACAAATAAAATAAGAATGACGTGAAGCTTTGAAAATAGATTTCCCACTGTCACTATACTTGACAATAGTAGTACAATCACTATGTCCTACATGTACGGAACCATTATTTCGGACACATAATTCACCTTTGACTGGCAGTACTGAAATAGCAGGTAAGTCTGGAGCAGTATCAGACTGAACATTCAGGACCATGAAATTCGAAGAATAGTTACCTAAATTATACACTTCATTTTCTAGATCTAACCCGGTTCTGTGGGGGAGACCTTGCTTGTCTGGAAAACATGTACTGTTAAGAAAAGACATATCTGTTGAGGATGACGTTAACGTGGACCATGCTCCACACGAACCATTATGTGAGAATGGATAAGGAAAAAGTGGCAGAACTCCCTTCGGTGTCTGGAAAGGGGGGAGTCGACCACACACCCAACAATTAGTGGCATTGCTGGTCTGATGTGAGTAATGTAACATGCGGATGAATGAGTTATTTCGCATAGCGAGGCGGTAAGAGAGTTCATGAGGAGGCAGATCACTAAACGTGTGCTCTACTGTAGCATTAGCAGACTTATTTACATGAAGAACTGGGAAATACAGATAAAATGCATAACTGGTGCAGGAAATCATAATGCTGAGAAACAATATGAAACATAGAAAAACGATACATCGAATTGAGTTTTGACTAACTCTCTCACTATGGGGGTCTATTTTATACATGTCAGAAACAGTCTAACCGTTTCACCTAGGGGAGGACTTAGACAATCAAACTGACTGACTTATTTTACTAGACCGGAGTTTTAACTTATACTCCTGTTGCGGAGTTTTCTCTAACAGGGGAGGGTTTGTAGCAATGTCTTTTGCGGGACAGTCCTTGAGAACAATATTTTGGCAATCCTTCAAATCCTGGGAAATGTTCTTTAAGACGGGTTTCAGTCCATTAAACTGTTTTACATGAGAAAGGTGCACCCAGCCTTTGCGACCTTCCAGCTTCACGGCTGTACGGGTGGTGAGGAGGACCTGTCGGGGCTCTTTCCAGCGAGGCTCCAGCGGACTTGATCTGTCAAAATTCCTCACCATCACCATGGATCCTGGAACGATTTCATGCGGTGCCACCTCGGTATTGTCTGGAAATGCGGCGGCAACCTGTGAACGACATGAGTTGAGGGCAGACATCAAGGAAGCTAGGTAATCTGTCAGCATATTACTTGAAACATCGGTAATACTTCGGGGTCTAGGAATACCCCACATGTTAGGGGGGCGGCCGAAAACGACCTCATACGGGGACAGACCTGATCTGGAATGTGCGACCATGCGCATATAAAATAAAGCGACTGGCAGAGCTACTAGCCAGTCCACACCTTTTTCTTTGCATACTTTGGCGATACGGATTTTCAGAGTCTGATTATGTCTCTCTACAAGACCGGCTGCTTCAGGATGGCGTACACAATGAAACTTCCACTGGTACCCTAACAACAGGGAAACATGCTTCATGAGTTCAGATGAGAATGGCTGGCCGTTGTCAGAATATACGACTCTAGGGAGTCCATAACGGGGGAAGAACTCACGAACCAACTGCTTAGCAGTGGTCGCGGCTGTGTAATCTGGGACTGGATATGCTTCTGTCCACCTGGACAAAGCGCATACAACTACAAGGACATACTTGAAACCTCGACATCGCTCCATCTGAATATAATCCATCTGGAGGACTTCAAAAGGGTGGTCAGGGGGCTGGAATCCACCTTGTTCCACCGGGACACTTTTACCTGGATTAAACTGACAACATATCATACAGGTACGGACTTTCTGCTTGGCTGCAGCTCGTAAATGCTTGTTGAACCAAATGTTCTGGATACTGTCTAACATAGCTTTTTCTCCTAAATGTGCTGGACTATGTGCGGTATTAATAATGACTTGAACCATAGAGTCGGGGAGAAACCATGTGGCTCTACCCTTTGTTAACCATCCTTGATCTGTCTGGACCCCTCCTTGTTCGGACCATTTCTTGATTTCTTCGGGAGTAGCATGTAACTGGATATCTATGACATCTTGTGTAGGGTCCTTAACTGTCATACATGTAATCGGATCTGGAGTGTGTGTCATGTTAACTGGAATGTCTAGAGTCTGTGCTGTGAGCTTGGCTGTGCGATCTGCTAGATCATTACCTTGGGAAATAATGTCAGTAACTTTCGTATGTGCTTTGCACTTCATGATAGCGATAGATGTCGGTAAATGTATGGCATCTAACAGAGCTTGAATAAGGAGACCATGCTGAATCTTGGTTCCATGAGAAGTCATGAAACCTCTCTCCTGCCAGAGCACTCCGAAGTCGTGTACAACTCCAAATGCGTAACGTGAATCTGTGTAAACATTAACTTTCAAGTTCTTGGCGTGTATGCAGGCTTGTGTCAGAGCAACTAGCTCTGCTGCTTGAGCGGACAGGGTGTCAATACGGTGTGTTTCAATAACTTCAGTGTCAGTAGTCACTGCATACGCGGCGACTAGTTCTCCTGTACTTGTTCTCATACATGAACCATCCACATAAAGTGTCAGGTCGGGGTCTGGTAACGGAATATCTGTCAGATCTTGTCTTGGCTTTGTCGTAATGTTAACTACTTCCACGCAATCATGTGTGGCTGGATTTGAATTAACTGATGGTAACAGTGTAGCAGGATTTAAAACGTTGCAGCGTCTGATTTCTATGTGTGGCTGGAACAGTGTCAATTCATAACCTGTTAAACGTGCAATTGTCAAGTGCTGAGTTTGTGTTCGGTTTAAAAGAACTTCCACGGAATGTGGAACTTGTACTGTCAAGGTATGTCCTAAGACTATGGAATCACTTTGTCTGATAGCTAGTGCTGTGGCTGCAACTGACTTGAGGCACGCAGGCAGAGCCTGGGCTACAGGATCTAATGTGCTCGAAAAATAAGCACAGGGCTTGTATTGTCCTGCTTGATCTTGTGTGAGAACAGATAATGCTGTACCTTCGCGTTCAGTAACGAAAAGTGTAAAAGGCTTACTGTAGTCCGGTGTCGCTAGAACTGGAGCTTGGCATAGGGCTTTCTTTAACTCATTGAAACTAAGTGTATGTTCAGATGTCCAAGGGAGGACAGTCGATACGGCTGCCTCCTGTGTCGTTAACTGTATCAGTGGCTTGGCTAGAAATGCATACTGAGGAATCCATTGTCTGCAGTAAGAAGTAAGGCCAATAAAAGCACGTACCTCCTTCTGGGTCTTGGGCTGAGGAAGACTCGCTATTAACTGGATACGGTCTGGTGTCAACTGTCTACCCCTCTTGGACAGTAAGTGTCCTAAGTAGACCACTTGCTGGACACAGAATTGAAGCTTAGAAGGGGACACCTTGTGCCCCATCTCGGCTAGGAAATACAGAACTGTCAGTGATGCTCGCTCGCAAGCACTTTCAGAACGGGCTGTGATCAGTAGATCATCGACATACTGGAGCAGGGCAGTGTCAGTTGGCATGTGAATGTTGTCTAGTTGTCTCTTAAGTGCTTGACTGTAAATACTAGGACTTTCTGTGAAGCCATGAGGAGCTCGTGTGAACATATAGCTCCTTCCATTTAAACAAAATCCGAAAAGGAACTGGCTGTCTGGATGAATAGGGACACTGAAAAATGCGTTCTTGAGGTCTATGACAGTGAAGAACGTGGCTTCGGAATCAATGGCCGTTAATAGGGAAGAGATGTCTGGGACAACTGGGTACTGCGGAATAATACATTTATTAAGCTCTCGTAGGTCAATCACTAATCGATATACTGGGGGTGCATTTGGATCAGTACGTTTCATGACTGGAATGATCGGAGAATTACATACATTGGAGTCAGTTTCTACAACCACTCCTTGAGCCATGAGCTCGTCAATAATTTTGGATAAGGCTGCTACAGCCTCAGGTGGCAATCTGTACTGTCTGATTCGTGGTAACACTACACCTGGCTTGAGAGTCACACGATAGGGTGTGATTTGCATGTAACCTACATCAGTTGGACCTTGCGCCCATAAGTGCTGCGGAACATTAGACAGTCTTGAATCAAAATCTCGTAATACATAGTGACCCTTAAAGTCACGTAGGAACAATCGTATTCCCTCTGGGGAACAGCATATAACTGCACCTAACTCTTTCAGTGTCTTAATGCCTAATAGATTTTCTGGACATGACTTAGTAAGTAACAGATCAGTAGTGCGGGACAATGGACCTACTTCTAGAGAAACTGGTTTTGAAATCTCATTTACGATAGGTTTTCCTGAGAATCCAAGGGAAACATTTCTTGAGCCTGAGAGCGGAGCCCCTGGAACTTCGGCGTGACTAATTGTGGTCCTACTTGCCCCTGTATCAATCAAAAACTTTCTGTCTTTCCCTAATACTTGACTGTGAACATAGGGACCTTCTTGATCTACAGGTATCTCGATGAGAGGCAAGCCTACCTCCCTCTCTAGGCTGTTTCATGAATACTGCTGGTACTCTGGATACTCAGTCTGTGCATACTGGTACATCTGCTGTGTGACATGCTGTGTTGCAGCGATAGGCTGCGGAGCTGTAACTGTCTGTGGCGCATTCTGTGGCTGAGGAATCTGTGAAACTTGTTCTTGTCTAGGCGGACGTGGTCTTTCTTTAGTCTTACCAGTAGCTATGTTGTGTTTCAGAACTGCACACTCATTTATAAAATGACCTGGCTGTTTACAATAATTGCAATTCCCTTTAACGGGAGCTGCAGGATGACTGGCTTGATTCGGACCCCTCTTCTGACTGTCTTGAGGAACAGATTGTGCAACTAGTACTTTCATTTTCGTGTCTTTCATGCGTTTTCTCTCGTGTTCGTGTTCTTCCCTGATTCTATTCTGGTGGTATTGAAGCATCTGCAACATCTGGGACGGGGTATTAGCTTGCCAGGTACTTTCGACTTTCAAAACTCGATTTTTAATTTGTGGGCTTGAATTCTCGACTAATTTAGTAACAAAAAGGTGAGGGTATGACTCACTACTTGTCTTGAGGCCACTGTTGATGCTAAAACATTTTTCAAATCTAGAATAAAAATCACTAATATCTTCGTCTTGTTTCTGTTTACAGGCTGAGATTGCATCCCAGTCTTCTTTTCTAGTTGTCAATAATCTAGGTAAAACTTGTATTAATAATTCCGGTAATTCTTTACATTTATCTCCAAGACCGGTACCTGGTACTCGTGCCTTATCTTCAGCTTCTAGAACTGCCCAATCGATCTTTTTCTCCCCCACCTCCCATTCTTTTTCCTTGAGCTTTTCATACACCCCTGCGGGCAGCAGAACCTTTAACATTTTAATTATATCTGGATACGTGTATTCTCCCATACGGAGCATGTCTTTTAATTCTCTATGGAACCCTGCTGGATCTTTGTCATGACAGGGAATTAATTTCTTCATCTCGAGGAGTTCCATCTTTGTAATCGGAGTGTAAACAAACACTCGTTCTAGTTCGCCACCCGTTCCTCTGACTGGGTGGACTTCTCGTAACGGATTCTGTCTCTCCATGTAAAATGGTTTACCTTCTGGGGGTGAGGCAGGAACAAAATGCGGATTCAAAAACGTTCTATATTTGTGACGCTGTTCTAGAATGACACTAATTAAATCGGTACCTAGACCTTTCCATCTATACTGGAGTAACTCGTTCAGGACATCATGTAACGGGCCTGGATCAGAGTGCTGACCCTCATACAATGTAATGAGGTGCTGAATCATATACATACCCGCCAGTCGTTGTTCGGCTGGGGGCATTTTCAGAAACATCTGTGCCACTATTTCGTCTGGAAAAGTGGTAGAATCAGTAATCCATCGGACTGCTGATCGGGCTAGTTCTTGTTCATGCATGGTACTTAACTCACTGTAACCGATTCGTGATTTCAAAATGTGATCGGTAGCTTGAAACACTTGTTCTAGTGAACCTTGTTCTGGTGCTGGAGAATGAAAAATAGACTTGTGTTCTAGGCGTAAATGGCGATCTGGAAATCTAGATTTTCCTACATACGCTATTCTGTCGGAATTCTCGTCGTCTAACTCTTCAGGATCAGAGTTACTTTCTTTCTCGCTTACTTGTGCTTCTTTACGCTGTTCGTGTAATTTTATTATTTCTTTACGGATTTTCTTGTACATACTCTCCATAGCACCGACGGTCTTGTGCTTACCCTCGGCTATATTATCACTCCACCTTGTCAGGATTTTCATTTCAGCCGGATCTTTAGACGGGTAATCTTGTTCTCTTATTAGACAATTGATCAGAAACTTTAATATCATGAGCTGGATCTCGGCTTTCCTTTGAGACATGGCCTCGCTAATACTTTCTGGATCATCCCCTGTACGGATGAAACGATATATTCTGTCTAGATCTTCTTTCATATTCGGTAAGGTGACTAGATACTCGGCCACCTTTCTTACGCGGAATGAATATAAAACCATATTATCCTCGCCTGGGACTGGATCATAGCCGCATTCGGCAAGGGATTTTCTTATTTCTGCTACAGTCTGATGTCTGGGCGTACGCTGTGACGCTTGTGCATGTAATTCGGCTGTCGTTAAACGCTTGTGTGGCGGCGGGGTTTGAGGAGTACCTCCCCCTGCGGCCCCTAAACTAGAGTCGTCTACTGAGGTTCTTCGTCCTGGCAGAGTGGGAAATGGAAATGTAGGCTGGACTTGTATGGCGGGCTGGACCGGGGGTACCGTAACAGGTACTCCGGTGTCTGGAGGAGCGGGAAGTGCCTGATTTACAGGGACTGGCGGAGCGCGAACAGGATTTGCATATTCTGGGACTGTGTCGTCCAAATAGGACGAAATAAAAATATCAGCTGCGGTCTGTTTGTGACGTAGTTTGGTCGGAACTAATGGTAGCGGGAAATTACTGGATGCCTCTGGGGTCGCTTTTGGCAAGCCCTCGGCAAGGAGAGGATACATACCCCTAATAAGAGCATGCCTCTGTCTGTCTGACTGTTCGGCTCTGACTTGTTCACCTATCTCGATTAGTTCTTTTTCTTGTGCTCGTTCTAAGGATTCTCTACTTAATTCTGACTTTCTGATTTCCTTTTCAGTTCTTTTATGAGCTTCTTTGCGCCATAACTCGATGGCATCTTTCTGTGACTGTCTGGCTTTCTTTTTCCATAATGCTTCTTCTACTCGCATGATGCATTCGGCATCCCATGTACCCGATACGGGCCATCTATACTTTTCTTCTAACTGTTTGGTATACTCTACCCATAAATCTAGATACAATATGGCGCTTATGCCATGCTTCTGATACATAAAATGACCTGGACTGTCCCTAGGCGGAACTGGAACTGCTGCTTCCAGCAGACCCTTTCTGGTTTTTAACTGACGTAATTTCGAAAAGAGCGGCATGACTGAACTATAATCTAGACACAATACAATACACAATAAACACGATACTTATTCCCCATTCATACCACGACATTAAAATACATGAAGAACATTTAAAAATAACAGTTCGAACAGAATACTACCTGGAATACGGAACACAGAATACATGAATTTTCTCGAGAACAGAACTGACTAGAACAGGAACTAGATGCACTGCTGAAACAGTACGAAACTTACCGGTCTCATAAAGAGACACGTCAGGACCCGCATCCACCGAAGTGGACACTTCGTTTGTGGGTCTGTGTACCACCAACCCACGGACCAGAGTCAATTAAATTGACCCTGTCTAGATACCACCCCAGTAACGGTACTCACCGGGCAGCAAGAACGGAAGGCCTCAGACTGGACGGGACTGCTTGGACGTCGGACGGACGAACTTCGGACTTCAGTTACGGGTGGACCTCCGGATACCTCGGACCTTGGACTCTCGGCTTGGGCTCTGGTCGGGACTCGCCGCGTTCCTCCACCGTCTCGTTTGGATGCTGGACCGCCTCCTCCGTCTCCTCCGTGGGCCTGAGGGATACTTGAAGCAGAAATATCTGCCGGTGCGCAGAAGAGTTCCGTCACGACTGCAGAGGGTCAGGGGGTCGGCGTGGCTTCACCGACGCGTGGGGAAAGGGCAAGTCCCTATTCGGGCGCCATTATGTGGTAAATAAATAAATAATACCCTATTTTTGAATGTATAAATGAATAACAGATAGCTCAATAAATAAGAGTCAAAATTCGAGGTAGTAGGAGTTTCGCAGGTTTATTACAGCATAAAGGACAGGAACAGGACAACCTGCATAGGAATAGGATGGCAGGGCCCAGCAGCGCTGCTGGTGTCAGGATCGGGACAAGGAAAAGGAATGAATTTTTTAATAACAGTGCATGAGCATATATACATAACGCAAACACATAGCATTACATTGCAATAGGCGTAGCAGTGGGTGGAGCAGAAGGTGTGACGCGTAGCAGTCGCGAAAGATAAGGGTGAAAAGAGGTGTAACAGGGCGTATACATAGACATGTGATGCAAACGTAACAGAATATGTCATGAATGGGGCGGAAACCATGGAGGGGACTACCTAAGGAGCCGGGACCTCTAACCTGATGGTGCGCGCAAACTAGCAATGACGTATCACTAGGAGAAGCTGGGGGCTATGAACTCTGTGCTAGGAGCAGAGACTGAAGTCTGGAGAGTCAGGGCGACATGTACCTAAGCAGTATCTAGTATCTGATGTTTACCGCAACAGAGAAAGAGTAGACTCTTTACAAATCTTTTCGTCATCAGCAGTAATCAACAAATCATCAACGTACTGGATAAGAGTAGCACCAGTAGGCAACACAAAGCTATCAAGCTGAGTTTTCAACGCCTGACTATAGATGGAGGGACTTTCACAATAACCTTGGGGAGCTCTCTTAAAGTGGAAGCTTCGTCTTCCTAATGAGAAGCCAAAAATATCCCTACTCTCCTCAGCAATTGGAATGCTAAAGAAAGCATTCTTTAGGTCGATAACAGAAAACCAGGCTGCTGAAGTAGGAATCAGAGTCAACAAAGCAGTGATATCGGGAACAACAAGAAACTGTGGCACCACAATCTTGTTGACCTCTCGAAGGTCGATCACAAACCGGTACACAGGTGGCTGAGAAGCATCAGTACGCTTAAGGACAGGCAAAACAGGACTGTTACACACGTTACCTCTCGTTTCTTCAACCACACCCTTCTCAACCAAATCATAGACGATCGCTAGAAGAGCTCTCTCGCCATCGCTAGAGATTTTATATTGGGGAATACGAGGTAGCCTAGCATTCGATTTGAGGGTGACAACATAAGGTGGAATCTGCAAAAGACCAACATCATTAGGACCTGTAGCCCAAAGTGTATCAGGAAGAGAACGTAATTCCAGTGGAAGACAATCTTTAGACACATACATCGGAGAAATCACTTTCTTACCTAGGGTAAGATGTACTCCCGAAGGAGAACAATGTAATGTCGCTGTGGTAAATAAATAAATAATACCCTATTTTTGAATGTATAAATGAATAACAGATAGCTCAATAAATAAGAGTCAAAATTCGAGGTAGTAGGAGTTTCGCAGGTTTATTACAGCATAAAGGACAGGAACAGGACAACCTGCATAGGAATAGGATGGCAGGGCCCAGCAGCGCTGCTGGTGTCAGGATCGGGACAAGGAAAAGGAATGAATTTTTTAATAACAGTGCATGAGCATATATACATAACGCAAACACATAGCATTACATTGCAATAGGCGTAGCAGTGGGTGGAGCAGAAGGTGTGACGCGTAGCAGTCGCGAAAGATAAGGGTGAAAAGAGGTGTAACAGGGCGTATACATAGACATGTGATGCAAACGTAACAGAATGTGTCATGAATGGGGCGGAAACCATGGAAACCATGGAGGGGACTACCTAAGGAGCCGGGACCTCTAACCTGATGGTGCGCGCAAACTAGCAATGACGTATCACTAGGAGAAGCTGGGGGCTATGAACTCTGTGCTAGGAGCAGAGACTGAAGTCTGGAGAGTCAGGGCGACATGTACCTAAGCAGTATCTAGTATCTGATGTTTAGAGAACATGTTGATATAAACTAGAAGTTAGGAGGGGAAAGGCTGACTTGATTCCAAGACTGGACCATGCATTATTCTACATGTAGTACGTGATGAAGAATATTAAATGACCATTAAATGCAGTATTTCTCTAACGTGGAGACGTGAAGGCTAGACAATGACGGAAACTATTGATGCGATTCAGTAGCTTAGGAATGCAGAGAAGGAGGACTGAACTGATAACTGGAACTATAACATACTTTTGGCAGACTCAGAGGCTGAGCCAGGCTGAACCGGGCACTGTGAGGCAGGAAGTAAGTGAAGGGTCGAGGATACAGGTGGGGGCTGTATCGCTCCTCAGCGAGGCTTTAGGAGACAGGAGCTGAATCTGATGTCCGGGCCCTTTTGAGGCCTAGAAACGGGGACTTTACAATGAAATAACGTGCACACTGAGAAACGTGGCAACGTAACTTTACATAGGCCTGATATTCGTAGTATTCACGAGGACTAGAAACTGGCATATTAGAGATGGACACAACTATAATTGCGTCTTGAATCGAACATGGGGAATGCATATGCATATTTAATCATGCACACATAACATATGATGGATGACACGTAGGGACACAGAACATGGCAAAATTTACTTTTCCACATCGCATACAATCTTTTCAGCAAGTCCAAACCCAACAGATTCTCATTACAACCAGTCGTCAAAATAAGAGGAGCTTCCAATTTACAAGGGCCAATAGAAAGGGGCAAAGGATTAGAAATCGGGTTACAAACTGGGGCGCCTGAAAATCCTACGGAAACATTGGTCAAGCCAGACAAAGGTGCGCCAGGAAGTTTAGAGTGCATAATAGAACTCTTTGTCGCACCAGTATCCAAAAGAAAAGGTTCTGTCACACCTGATGTAATCACTTCAACATAAGGTCCACTCTGATCTACTGGAACTGACACTACTCCCTCTCTTTGCCCATTGCTGTCCTAACTATCATTATAACTAGCACTCTCACTATCGACATAATAATCATCAACATAGTACAGTGCAGACTGACCACTCGGAACATTCTGTCCGTCAAAATAATTCGCAGAATTCTGAAGGGAAGAGGAACGCTCATTCTGGGGTAACACACCATGTCCCCTACCCCTAGGAGCTTGCTGAAAACCACCACGACCTCTCTGACCAGATACACCATTCGCACGCTGTAACAAAGCCGGGCAACTTTTCTTGAAATGACCTTCCTCTCTGCAATAAGCACACTGATTAGGACCAGGAAAGAATCGCGGAGCATAAGGCTCAGGCTTCTGTAACAATCTCTGAAACTGTGGAGGTTGCTGAAACTGAGGCTGATTCTGACGAGGCGGATAAGCTTGCTTCAAAAGAACTTTCCTCTTTAAATCTTTAGTTTTCTTCTCTGCTTTATCCTTCTCATCTTTATCCCTATTCTCATAATATTGTGCAGTAGCCAATATCTGGGCCGACGAAGAAACAGCCCATGAACTCTCAGAGTCCTTTAACTTATTAGAGAGTTCGGGAAGCAAATTAAAGACAAATTTGTCCACGAACAACCTTTGACCACCTTCCGTACTCATGTCCTGACCACTATGATCGATAAACGTTTCTTCAAACCTAGTGAAGAAATCAGACACACTCTCGTCTTTCTTTTGTTTGCATGCTGCTAACTTGTCCCAATTCACTCGTAAAGCAGGCATCATAGTTTGCATCAAATTAATAATCCTTCCAGGTAATTCTGCAACTAAGGGCTCAGGTTTGGCACCTCCAACCTGTCGACCATCTGCAGCAACAATATTAGCCCACGTATCTCTGCTGCATGATTCTCATGACGAATCTTCGCCCACAAAGGTTGAGGAACTACATTACCCATCAACATATCTATGTCAGCTAAATTCATAATACATGCTTCAACTGTCTGAGACAACTCCTTGTAATAACCAGCAGGATTCTTACGGGGGTCAGGTAAGGTCTGCTTAAGAGCTAAGACCTCTGCTCACTTCCAAGGAACATGTACCCACACTCGCTGAAAAAGGGCTTCTGCAGCCTGAATACCCCGATTAACATCAGCCTGAACTGCCCCTCTCCAGACAGGGGGAACCTCTCTCATAGGATACTGCTTCACTTTCCTCCTAACAGATGGATCAGGTTCATACAACGGCTGAGGCGGTAACCTAGACCTGAAGGCAAGTATCGTCTCTACAGCATCTGTAACATCAGAGTCCACTATCGCCCCTGTAGCAAACTCTGACTGAACATCAAGCACTTCCTGTGGAATCGGACCCAACTCATTATCTTCCCATTCCTGCCGCAGAAAAGCACATATCACATCAAAAACATACCTTTGCTTAGGCGGCTCCCACTGAAAGAAAACATCCATAACTGCTGGCAAATTATACCTGGAAGCATTTAAAATCCATCTACGAGCCAACAAATCCAACACTGCTCGCTCTTCGGAACTAGGAAGCTGACTACGTCTCTGCTTACGTTCCGAAACAGGGGTCATACTCAGTGGCCCAAACAATGGAGACAACAGATTAGCAACGGTCTCTGTCATCCGTTTACGAGCAGAAGGAGAAGAAGTAGGCATAAAAACAGGAAAGTTAAAATCTTGAGACAAAGTAGGAACAAGAGCAGTAGGAGTCTGAGATGCAGAAGCAGAAGGCAAAGGAGTTTGAGGCAAAGCTGGAAGCAAAGCTTGCGACCCTAGAGTGGGTTGCGCAGTAGAAGACAAAACCATCTGTGGAGCACCGGGTGGCTGAACAACAGCAGGAGGTTGAACAACAAAGGGTAGAACAACCGGGGGTAATGGAGGCGCAGTAGCACCCTGCACATAAGGGGGTGGCAATCTCAGTAAATTAGACATCAAAGGATCTTTTTCAAGGTCTTCCGTCACTTTCGGAGGAGAAGACGGCAAGGCCGGATAACATTTATCTATGGCCATGCAACGCTGTCTATCTAAAACTTCACACACTCGATCTTCCTCATCTGACTTAAACTGCCTAGCAGCTTGTAGTACTGACATATTCTTATCTTTCCTATCTCTCTTTGCTTGCTTAATTTCTCGCTGTTTGGCTTCCTTTTGCCAAAGGCGGAAAGAGTCAAAAATTGCCGGCCCGGCTTTCTTCTTAAATAGCGCAACTTCCAGATTATCTAAAATATTTAATTCGAAACTACCATGTTGGGGCCATCATTAGACACCATTCTTTTTAGTATAGCGGACCCACACTTCATTATAAGTAATAGGACCCACTCCGTGTTTTGAATAGAGCTCATAAGTCGAAGTTCCAACCGGAGGTATCGGACACGAATCCTCCAATCGGGAATCCCTGTTGCAACCACAACTAAACCATTTCCTAATTTTGCTAAGACCAGGCATCTTATAGCTCACTAATCTAGCTTCAAACTTCAAGGGGTTATCAACTATCGATACACTCGTAAATATACGAGCCCCTCGGCTTCGATTTTTGCAAAAATCAAATCAAAACCAAGAATCAAAACAAAGTCGTGGGAGCAACCCATTTATACTTAACCAAAATATCTGTCACGCCACCAGAAGACCGTCTATCGTCTCGCTCTACAAAGGATCAATCAAGGGTCCAAGACAGGGCGACAGTCAGGGCAGCAGTCCTTCGTAGCCGTTGGAAAGCGGGAAGCCTCGCAGAAAAGACCTTCGGTCCACGTCGACATGCAGGGGTCAATGAAGTGGCGGCCTTCCTCACGTGACTCCTCACGATCCTCTGGCTTGGACCAGTACCGCTGAAGTCACCCAACGTTGGGTGCCAACTGAAGAACCGGGTTTTAGAACCCAGAGGCGCCAGGGACACGCCCAAAGTCTTCGGGTTCTCCTGTCTTGGCAAACAGAGACACGGAATACTTCTAGGTGGCGTCAGAGATCAAATTTATTAGCTGCAGCTAGTAACAGTAATCCCAGCAATACAACACGGTGTACAACTCAAGAAACTTTTCAATTTCATAGAGCAAGACATCAGTATTTATACACAATATTCTCATTATAAATGTACACCCACTGCGCAAAATTCTGACCAATAGGACACATTTTCTAACTGAGTATCACATTAACAAAAACCCAATTTACAGTAACCCAACCCAAAAGTTAATTATTAGGAATGTCCCAAATTCAATTTCCACAAGCCGGACAAACCCATAATTGAAAGCACTACCCATGTAATGAAAAGTCGTAAGGAAAGAAACAATTCAGATGCTGATTAGGATAAGATATGGGCAAGGAAACTAAAAGTTAACGAGGTCCGGAACATTGATTGACAATCTCAGACAAGAATCAAACCAAGGGAAATTGGCTTCGTGAAGGGTCAGTTTCAGGTGAAAAGGTCAGCGTCCTGCAGTTCACTCAGAAGTCAGAAAGAGCAAGTTAATATGTACATGGACAACGAAGCCCATGCAACTTCGTTCGTTCGTTTACTACCTAAGCCTACGTGAGGGCAACATAAAATGGCGTCTTCAGACGACGCAAACAAAATAGAGTCCGGTCCCGAAAACTACGGAACCTCATTATGACCCAAAAAATTATGAAATGTGTGTAAATTATAAACAGTTAAAATATGCCTTGACAAGGGCCCCAAAATTATTTAGATGTGTTTGGGCATAAAAAGATAGGGGCAGAGAGGTTGACATACAGAAATAGACAGAGGAGAGAGAAAGTTAATTTTCCCAAGGGCCTCTTGGAAGGTGGGGTCCCTGAGAAATTGCCCACTTTACTGATGCCTTAAAAACATCTCTGCGATGAAGAAGGCCACTTAAATTTGACCCTCAAGGCCAGCTTTAGTGCTGTTGGCACCCACTGTGACCTTGTTTGTTGGCGTTTCCCCATCCAACAGCGGATTCCCTCACCACCACCTCTTAACAGTGCCCCTCAAGTCTCCATAACCACTCTCTCTCAGATGCATTTAATTATTTATATAGTGCCACTCATACCTGTGTAGGATGTCAGAGCACTTTGCTCACATACACATACCATACAGAGACAATCAATCATTTGAGTGTAAATCAGTCTGTAGGTAATGTTACATAAACCAGAGGACTACAAGGTGTAGGAGTGACATGTTATCCATACTGGTAGGCAGTATAGTTTATTAGTGTGTTGTCTTGAGAAGCACAAACTCAGAATTAAAAATGTAACATCATAGTTGGGGGATCTCTTTAATAATAAGAATCAATTTCTAGCCAACAGAACCCTTTTTGCAACTTCTATACTTTGCAGTGTGCATGCAGTCTTTTTTATGACAGTTAATAATCCACTGTTCTATATCAGGATTTTCACTTATAAACTGCAAGTAACACAAGGATGTCTCTTAGAAAAGCTGTAACCCACTGGTCTATTTACATTATGTGCAGTTTGTGATCCGCATGGTACACGATCTTTGCGGCAGGCATGTTAACCTTCTGTGCTACTTTATGATCAGTCAAAACCTCAACTAGACAAAACTCGATCCCTCTCCAGGAAGAACATTAATCACAGGAATTATCTTGAAATTTGTATTGTTGCGTGCTCTTCAAACCAAAATAAACTTGCGAACAGGGCGCCCCCGCCTAGAGTAAGCACCCAGTGCATTGGCACTGGTCGCACGACCCTAAAGCAGGCCCTTGCAGTGCAGCAAGGAGCTGGCCCAGTACCATTGTAGAAAGGACTTAGTACAGGGTCGATACAGTTTACATTTCTTCCAGTTGCCAGCATCTGAGGAATGCTCTGGTGGTGGTTGGTGGTGGTATACAGGCTGGGTCACTGGAAGTAATTGCCACTGGAACACCAAATTATGGGGTCACTGTGACTAAATTATGGGGCAAGGAAAACATTTTGCATAATCAATACAAAAATATAGGCAATTAATTCAAAACACTCTATGACAATACCATTTAGATACTTCAACTGTTTAATGCACATTGTAACAGTTAAATAACCAACTACCTGTCTTATCGCGTGTTGACTGTTTCATTGCCTTTGACCTTGTACAGTGCTCTGCTTCCTTTTTGACGAGGTTCACACTATCGAGATATCACACACATATATACGGATGCACAGGGGCCCACATAGGTTTCCTAAAAAAAGAAACCCTACATGCATTCCACAGATCCATTTAAAAAAGGCAGTCACATCAATGAATTATCTGTTCTCACATGGAAGCCTAGGCGAGTCATTGTATTAACACTGTCCTTTCCACTTTGCAGAGTGGAATTATTTAAGTTAAACGTATACAATGTTGCACTCAGCAACATTGTAGTCTATGTGTCCACACTTTTTTAAATAAAAGTTGCCTCCAATCGAACAGGCAAGCACAGTGATCCAACCCTCTGCACTTTGTGTGCACCCGCTTAATCTTGACCAATACGTTTCAGAGCACAAACAAAAGGCTGCCATTGTGTGTCTGCTCCATTTTAACGTTTTTTTTTTCCTGCTACACGATGCAGTTTTTAAGTTCCTTTAAAAATTGTTTCGCGTGAGAGCCCACATATTAGGATGAGTCAGGATCTGGAACTTCCTTTGATAAAACTTGCTCCGCTATGCAGAGACTCACTCAATCACACGCAACCCCTATAGAGGGTAGGCAGACCGATGACTAAGGGCGTGAAATGTCAGTGCTTCGGTCTCAATACAACTTGGTAACAATGCCTCAGGCTCAGCTTAAAGTGAACAATATGAGCGCAGACATGTCGGCAGCTCTCAGCACAAGAACACGCCAGGGAAGGAATGACAGTTCAGGGCAGCTTTTGGAATTGTCAGGACCTCCTCAATCCTGTTTTCCCAGTCCCTTGGCCCGTGTGACGCATGGGGCTTGGTAGACCGACTGTGCATATTGACTAACAAGGCAGGGTGAGCGGCACAATGATCAAGCACACAAGTAGGGTCATGCCACCAGCCGGGCATAGCTACTGATAATGCAGCAGGTGCAGTGGCACCGGGGCTCAGAAGCCCGATGATAATCAGTTGTTTTGTTACAATTAAAAGTGTGGGGGAGGCATTCTCCCTGGTCGCATTAGGACCCATGGTACCCTTGCACATAGAGGTGGCCGAGCCAACAGATTGACAGGGAGAGCCGAGCCAAGGGTCTACCTTGAATCTTAGAGCCTGTGCATAAACCCAGCCTTAAACATCTTTTCTATGTAAATCACACAGCAAACGTCACATAAAATATGATAAAGCCGCTTCAAAATTCAAGAATGTGTATTTCCTTAACATGTGAAGGTTTTACATTATTAAAGTACTTATTAAAAGTGATAGTTTTAAAACATGAACCACTAGTGCGCAAAGAGGCAAGACAATTGGCATGTAAACACTGTACGTGACCCAGATTATTATAGAGAAACATTAGTCTATTAAATCAAACACAATAGGTTTTTATACAAGTGGTATTCTGAACTCACATAGTTGAAACGGCTTTCATATATGTGATAATGAAGAAAAACGTGTTTTGGTGAAATAAAATATTTGCCTTAAATGACACAAATTAAGCAGGGAAGTTTATCCAGATCTTCTGGTTTTATTTTGTACAAATCAGGCAGGAAATGGGTATCTATTTGTCTTTCATTGTGTTAAGGCTTTGTTTTACCTTTTTGTGCATTTTCTGCATTTTTTATATAGGGGGAACTCGACCCGAAGGTGTCTGGACTCTTTCAATGTTTAGTTACATTACACAGTTTCACATTTATTGTTTTTAGGCAGGGGGAGATTACGTGATGTGCTCCAGAAGCAGGCAGACTCGAACCTGGTTGGGCACCTTTGGCCGGTGACGCTGCATCCTGAGGGGCAGAGGGATGCAAGCAAGCAGACAGACGCCACATGAAAGCTCGGCTCTTTATGGGCTCGAGGTTCCAGCAGGACATGGAGCAGAGCCTGGCTCGAGCTTTCATTGGCTCGCGCACCTTTGTCCTCCACTGAGCTGAGGCCTCTACCAGACGTTCTGTTCTCGTGCTCTCACGCTTCACGCGCACATCGCCAACCGTAACCTGAGATCTAAGAAAGCCGAGCCCTCCTGTACAAACCGGGCGTCATACAATCCTTAGAAAGGCTGGCGCGGCTCCGCTGTACGGGGAAACCGCGGCGCTGGCAGCGCAGTGACTTGGCGCTCGATAAACAACACACCAGTCCTACACTGCCCCGAGCACCCAGACAGGGTGATGGCCAAGTGGTGTGGGCGGCAGCCAGCAGGTGATGCCTGCCGTGAGTGGCAGCTGGAGGTGCGTAAGCATCTCGTTTCCAAATATTCAGAGGCCTGCAAACCTGCTGGGCAGGTCTGGCCGCTGCCTAATGGGTGCGCTGCGGCCGCCACCACAGAGAGCACACGCGGCCAGCGCTGCGCTCGCGACGGACGTCGGGGCTACGGCAAGCGCTCGCGACCGACGTCAGTGAGCTTCAGCAAGCGCTCGCGACCGACGTCTCTGGGCGTCCCACTCTCGTCCAGGGAGGAGGCAGAAGAGTGCAGGTAGAAACCCATTTCCCCTCTTGTCCTGGCGCATTTTATTTGTCCCTGAGTACTTGCGAGGAGCTTGGCATGGAAATATGGCACGGACAATGTGTGCTGCAACTAAAAATGAAACAAAAAGTGGGAGAAGCAGCTACAAAAATCACCAGTGCGGCCAGGGTGAACTAAATACAGAGGTGAGAGATGTTACAGCTTATTAAAACCAGTTATCCACACCGCTTGCTGCCAACACATGCTTGTGGCTTCGCAGCATTCTTTCAATTAAGCACTCGAATGTGAACATTTTATGGACGAGAGTTTCAAATCCTTGAATCTACCGGTTATTCACAGATGTGTGTAGCGACTGCGTTCACACACCAAGTTGTCTTATCGACACATGTAGCTCAGCAGGTTGGATGAGGTGTTTTGCGAATTTCCCTAGTCCGGGTCCGTGGTCCAGACATATATATGTGTGTGTCTGGACCGAGATTCAAGTTCACCTGGAGGCTTTTGGTGACTGTCAGACCGAATTCAACTTTATCACAAACAAGTAGAAGCTTAAACCACATCGCTGTTTTTACACCGATTGTAACAAGAGAAAACACCTAAACACAAATACTGAAAACGCAAACATCAAATAATTATTTAAAAAATAATTTTTAGTCACGAGCAAATTAAGTATGTTTTTCCCTGATATTTTACTCCATTTTAGATAGCAGGATTATTCTTAACTCTTAAGGTCAGGGCGAGTATTCGAGTTAGAACAAGAGTTAATTAAGTCTGAGTTTAGCCTTAGAATTTGCCCCCTGATTAGACTTGAATTTAGGATTAGTTAATATTAACTGTCAGCAAGATGGCTGAGGGAGTTAATGCTGCCGCTGACATGATCCCAACTCAAAACTTTCGCTGGCCCAGCTCAGCTTTTCATCCTTTCGCAGTTAATACATTGGTTACCTTTTCACAGGGCAACGGTTAAAATAGCATGTTATGTTCGCAGTGCATACAAACAGTAGAAGTGCAGTATGCAACTGGTGATAATGTAAAGCGCTCTGATACCTTCGGGTCTAGTTCGCGCTATAAAACTCCCCAAAAAAACGAACAGCTACAGAAAAAAACGCCTTTGTTTTGCTTAGTTAGCTTTCGTGTATAGGATGATCGTGAAGCTTTTAGACTTGGTTCAATACATTTGTTTTTTCTCTATTTACATATATTAGGATCACATTTTTGACATTAAAGGATGATCATTGTGGACATATTTTAGTTATGTACACTTGATTTGGGCATAAACGTTTAAATTTGAAGCCTTACAACCAGCCAGCCCATGTTCTTTGAGAATGCGTGAGGCATGGTCTGCTACAGACGCGATATGGGAATTATAGCCTTGTATCAGTCCACTACCTTCCCTCGGAGTTAGGGACTTAAAACAGATAAAAATTTGTTTTGTGAGATCTTAAACCTGCATTTCCTGTATGTGGCTCTGCCCAGGTACTCTCACGTGCAGAGTCCCTGGAATTTTGCAGGAAAGGAAGACCACACTATTAGGCCTGGGAAGTGAACTCTGCTCTGTTCGCTGAGTTTGCAGAGTTTTCCGCACTCTGCGGAGCACGTGGAGTTCTGAAAAACTCCGCTCCATGTAGTGGAGCAGAGTTTTTTCCTCACTCGCTAATGTCAAGTTGGCAAGCGCGAGCCAGGAAAATCCACTTCCTGGCAAGATTTCTCAAGGCGGACAGTCGGATTTCTCAAGGCGGGCGGTCGTGAATGGTCGCGACCGCTCGCGTTGAGAAACTTCCGTTCGCTTTGAGAAAGTTGCTGCTCGAGTAGAAAATCTGCTTATGTGGCAGAAAAGATGCAGCGCACTCTTGCGCAGAGCACTGTGCCATTCGTGCTGATTCTACAGTGCAGGACAGACACCCAGTGCTGAAAATGAACACGAACGGCATGACCAAACGTACTCTGTCGCTTGCCGAACTCCGCGTAGCAATGCAGATTTTTTGGGTCACTACGCGGAACTATGCGAAATCTGCCGAGAACTCCTACACATTATATGGCAGCGTTGACTAAATTATGCACTTTGAAAAGGAAAAGTGTGTAGCAAATTGCAGCATATTCTGTGGTAGCATTATTTGCTATGTTGTCATTTTAAAATGTTAGCACTATACGGGTATGCGTTTCACCTTATTATTACAGCATTACAACATCCAAACAGCAGTTTTATTTGTGCCTTTTTAATTTCTCAGAGCTAGATAGATTTTTTGGTTTGAAATCTGCAGCAGATGATTTATGTGACTCCTAGTTATATATATTAAATAAATTCAAACAAACATGGAAGTAACGTGAGCTATATCTCTCCTTGTATCCCTTACAAACACTTCAGTTTGCAAAGAAATAGTAATAGAAGCACAGCAAAATCTAGAACATAGAAACATGTAAAGGACTTCACTTCGTAATATTGACACACCTCATCTGCTGCAACCTGTCTAGTGTTATACTCAGAGAACACACCCTCTCCATATTTGCACTTTTCTCCTCAGGCAAAAATTGAGAGTAGAATGCTAAGTCTATACTAATGACGTTACTGTATATAGGGAGAGACATATTGCACCTAGCCTAAAAAATAAGTAAAAACATGCGATTCAGCAGGTGGAGATAACTGCAAGTTCCCATTTCGCCCAAAAATACATTCTAATTGATTCATAATAATTCAGATATATTTTCCTTGTAAGATTTCCTCAACCACAAGACTTCAGATGTAATTTTTTCCTAGCATCTGTGATGCCGTCTAGATCCTGCAACATACAGTCAAAAACATTTCCAAACTATATTGTTTGGTAGCTACCAAAAATAATCCACATCCTATCTTTGGAAAGCGGTTCAAGATCAACTTCTTAACAATTGCTTTGGGAGTCCCAGAAAATGTATCCCCAATTGTCCCTACTTGAGCAGGAGTCATTATTGCTTGATCTATTGCAAATGGTGGGCACCAAAGGGGGCCTAATGGAATAGGAATCAGCATCCATGATCTCCTTCAAAAAGTGGTGGAACATGTTATGCTCCATTAGAAGTGCAGACAACATATGTACTCAAGACTACACACTGTATCCAGTACTAGACAATTATGGGATTCTTTTAACAAATATTTACGCAAGAGCAAACCACATTAGGTGATATTGCATTACATAAGATGCACAGGGCATTCACGGCTCACCTGTTGGGCACCAGAAGGAGTCAGTATGGTCCAGTTATAGGATACCAACGGACCTGCCAGCATCACACATTGTATTCCCACCCGGCTTCCTCACTTTTTCTCTTCCCCTCACCCCCCATCCCTCCCCATCTAGCTATTTTCTTCTATCTATTTTTGTTGCAGGGGTTTCTTTCTCTTTCTTTCCCTTCTCATTTGTCCTTGGTAATGTGCAGTTCAATTTGGGATATCAGATAACTCGTCAGCCAGGTGGATGAAAAACAGCTGCTTACAATTCAACTCAGACAATACTGAAGTACTCATCATGGGCCCTAACCAAGAATGGAACAACACCTGGTGGCCCCCCGCCCTCGGTAACCCTCTCTCCCTCACCGACCATGCACGAAACCTCGGAATCATCCTGGACTCCAAACTCAAAATGAACCGCCAAATAAATGTTGTCACCTCCAATTGTTTCCACACCCTCTATCTTCTTCAAAAGCTTCCTGTAGCCACGAAAGACCTTCAACTGGATTCCTCTTGAGCATAGGAAACCGTCACCCAAGCCCTCATCATCAGCAGACTGGACGACGTCAACGCACTCTATGCTGGGATCAACAAAAACCTCATCCCCAAACTCCAGAATGTCCGAACACCTCTGCCAGACTTGTCCTCAACCTACCTCGCAACTGCCACATCACCAAACACCTGCGGACACTACATTGGCTCCCCGTCAAAGAGAGAATCACCTTCAAGCTTCTCACCCACGCACACAAAGCCCTTCACAACATCAGACCAGCCTACCTGAACCACCGCCTCTCGTTCCACACAACCCAGAGATGCCTCCTCTCAGCCCAGCTCTCCCTAGCTACGGTGCACCGCATCAAGAAAAGTAAGTGTGTTTCCTGCCGCACATATGCGTATTGGGGGGTGTCTCCGAGCCTTTCAAGAGGCCTGGGCAGCTTTGATGTCCAATGCGTGGGTCTTGCAGACCGTGCCCGGGTTTCACATCGAGTTTTACGATATCCCAAGACAATCCATTCCGCCGCATCCCATTGTCTTTTCAGAGGAGGTTGGTCCTTATCTTTCCTCGCAGCTAAGGCATGGAACACCCTCCCATCCCACCTCCGACAGACACCAACACTCTCCAAGTTCATGAAGCACCTCAAGACCTGGCTCTTCAACGATTAATTAACATCCTGGAGCTACGCCCCCCACCTTCCCCCAGCACCTTGAGACCCCACGGATGAGTAGTTGCGCTTCATAAACCGTTATTTGATTGATTGATTGATTGATTGAGCTTGGATGAAACTATTCCACCTACCTAGGGATGCTTGTGATAATATGTTGCACCACGATAATCCCACCTATTTGCGCCCCCAGACTACACTTCAGTCTGCTCTGCTTGAGGTGCTTTGCATTGCAAGTATATTATTGTTCTTCTAAACACCTTTCTCGTGATGTATCTCTGGGAAATTTACAGTATATTTCTGTGCTATTGTTTCGATATAAAACTCAATAAAAGGTGTTAAAATAAATTTGAAAAAGGATCAGCGTCCCAAACCTATCAGTTAGCACTTGTGGTCCCACTCAACAAACTTACTGTTTCAGATTTATTCTAGAGCTTTTCTTATATTTAATTAACCACTTCATAACGCTGTCGCAACCATTTACACATCTTATTACAAGCAGCAAGTCCCATTTAAGCTCACTCTTTCTAATAATTCTTAATGAGTATTAATGTGTACATAATTTTCCTTTAGTTTATTTTGGATTTTGCAGTCACAAAGCCTGAAATTTTGTGACTCGCTGGCTCTGATTACAAAGCCTTTTAGTACATAGAGGCCCTTTTGTTCCTATGTGCCTCAGACAGAACTGTTGAGCTACTTTCAGCGAGTGCTGAAAATGAAGAAACTCATCAAAAAAAGAACAAATAACCTTGTTTCACTGTCCTCGCCTCTTACCAACTGCAGGCCTTTCTTTATGAACAAGTTATTTCACGGGACTTCCACCACACATTCCAGGACGCACAATCTACATTGTATTGTATTGTAATTGTATTTATATAGCTCTTACTACCCCTGACATGGCATCAAAGCGCTTTTTCGGCAAGTAGCACACTACTCCGGAACCCATAAAGGATTAGTGGTGAATTAGTATAGTGGAAATATGATAGTAAGTTGAGCGGTGGATATGTTATTCCGTTATTTGGATTGAGAAGGATTGTGGAGGGATAGAGAAGGGAAAAAGGTTAGCATTTTTATAGCGCTTGCTACCCCTGATGGGGTGTTGAAGCGCTTTTTTGATGAGTGGCACGCTACTTCGGAACCCACAAAGGATTAGTGGTCCATTAGTATAGTGGAAATATGATAGTAATTTGAGTGTTGAATATGTTATTCCGTTATTTGGATTGAGAAGGATAGTGGGGGGATAGAGAAGGGAAATAGGTTAGCATTGATATAGTGCTTGCTACCCCTGATGGGGTGTTGAAGTACTTTTTCAGTGAGTAGTATGCTACTCTGGAACTCATACAGTGTTTGTGGTGAATTAGTATAGTGAAATATGAACGTAATTTGAGTGGTGCATATGTTAGTCAGTTATTTGGATTGAGAAGGATAGCGAAGGGGTAGAAAAAGGAAAAAGGTTTGCATTTATACAACGCTTGCTACACCTGATGAGGTGTTGAAATACTTTTTCGGCGAGTAACACTCTACTCCGGAACCCACAAAGGATTAGTGGTGAATTAGTATAGTGAAATATGAAATTAATTTGAGTGGTGGGCATGTTAGTCTTTTATTTGGAATGAAAAGAATAATGGAGGGATAGGAGGGAAGTATTTAGATTTTATTTTTGTTTGTTTGTTTTTAAGCTCATTGAAGTAGGAGGAGGCTTGGGATGAGTAAAAGGGAGATGGAGGGGATGAGTAAAAGGGAGGTGGAGGGGAAGAGTCAGAGGGAGGTGGAGGGGGAAGAGGGAGAGGGAGGGTTTAGAAGCATTTGTTTTGGGGGATGGGAACAGTAAAAAGAGGGATGAGATGGAAAGAGTAGTAGCAAGAGGTTTGAGATGAGTCAGAGAGTTGAGGTAGTGGATATATTGAGAGCAGTATAGAGTGAAATATATGGTAGTGCATTGGATATATTGAATTAAAAGAAAAGCAATAATTAAGTATAAGTAATGAATATATAGATTCCAAAGAAATAAAGATAAAGATCCATAAGTACATGAAAGGTATACAGATGCATAAAGGAAGGTAGTATGTGTAGATTAAAGATGCATTAAATAAACTCTGGCTTTCAAGTGTTGTTGTACTTTAAATTAGTTTTATTTATTTATATTTTTGTAGATCAATAGTGAAGCAATTGTAGATATTTAGGATAAAAATATTTACTTATTTATGCAGTCACGTATATACATGTTAAAACATAAAATAATGTAACTATCAGTAATACGTACATTTGTTAAGTATGACTAATGAATATCTATATATAATAATATATCTTTTTTAAACATAATTATTTTACATGTTTATAAAAAGCAACACACATATATAGGTACATATTTACAGTACAAATAAATGCTTCTATACAGAGAGATATGCTGTATATTTCGATCTGTTTGCGTATGGTGATGTGTGGAAGAGCCAATTCTTGAGTTGTTTCCTGAAGATAAGGTGGTTATCCTTGGATCTAATGTTGGGGTAAAGAGTACCAAAGTTTGGCTGCTTGAACAGAGAATGATGTGGCACCAATTGTTTTAGTCTTGTATCTTGAGATTTGAGGCGAGGTGCCACTCTAGAGCAGAGGTTCCTTTGTTGAATGTGTTTTGTGATTTTATTCCTGATGAAAAGCGGTCCTGTTCCATTTATCGCTTTGTGGGTGATACAAAGCAGCTTGAACGCGGATCTTCTGGCAACCAGTAACTATTGCAGGGCTTTCAAGGAAGGAGAGATGTGGTCTTGCGGTTTTATATGTAAAAGTAGCCTAGCAGTCGAGTTTTGAATCCATTGTAGTCTTTGCATGGTAATTAAAGGTGATCCATGGTAGAGGCTGTTAGCATAATCGAGTTTGGGCAAAACAAGGGAGATGGTAACCTGGACCTTGTGTGGAAATGCCAAATGGGGGAAGATTTGTCGCAGAGTTTTTTATAGTAGCAAAGCTTGATCTTGCTAGTTTGTCCACTTGGGTATTCATTGATAGCTTGGAGTCCATGGTCATTCCGAGGTTTCTTACTTCCTTTGATATTTTAGACGGTGTTCCCAGGTCATCAGGCCACTCAGCGAGTGGGTCATAATGTTTCAAATCACCAGATGTGAATATCCGTTCTGGAAGCATTCAATGTGAGACGACTCCACGTTATCCATTGATCCACGGCTCTGAGACAACTGAAAATTGGTGAGTTTCCAGGGTCTTTGGAGTTGAAGGAGTATTTGCGTGTCATCTGCATAGTTATAGCAGGTGAGGTGAAATTGATTGATTAGTGCCGGTAATGACTTCACGTGGGGGTGAAAAGCATGGGCGAAATAATAGAGCCTTGAGGGACCCCTACTTTTGTAAAGTACGTTTTAAACAAAAAAGGTGGGGTACGGATGGCATTAGTTCTGTCGCGAAGGTAGGACGTGCTCCAGTCGAGAGCAGACCCCTCTACGCCGTCTTCGTAGAGTCTTTGTATCAGAGTGTCATGGTCAACTGTGTCAAAGGCAGCCGAGAGGTCCAAGAGAAGTAGCGCCGCAATCCCATTGCAGTCAACTGTGTTCTTCAGGTCATCCCAGATGGCAAGGAGGGCAGATTATGTGCTTTTTCCTAGACAAAATCCCGATTGGAAGTCTGAAAGTATGGCATTCTCTTGAATGGATTGTGACATCTGGCCGAAAGCCGCTCTTTCTATCAGTTTGCCCAGGGTATGTCCACGTCTGTAGTTGTCAGGGTTCAGCGGTTCCAAGATTTATTTTCTTCAGTAATGGGCATATATATGACCTTTTGAGTTCTTCTGGAAATATTTCGGTAGTTAAGGAGTTGTTAATGATTCTCCTTACTAGAGTAGCAGAAGAGGTTGTTAGAAGAAATGTCTTGAAGGTTTGTGGTGGACATGGGTCAGAAGGGCTGCTGGCAGGCCTGGTTGCTTTGACCAGGGCCATAAATTCATAGTGTGAAATGTGTTGGAAGGACGGAGAGGCTGGGTTAGATTATTCTTGGATTGTAGCTTTGTAAAATGCTTAGTGCTGATGCTTTGTCTCTGTTTTAACTATGAGTCCAACATGTCTGATTTGTCCGAGTAATGATTTGCCAGTTTGTCTGTGAACTCTTGAGTAACAGGATGAGCTGCTAGGCAATTTGGTTTACGAAATTCATTGAGAATTGTATAGAATTCTTTATTTTCACATTTAGCATTTTGAATTTTGTCTGAACAGTATTTTTTCTTTGCTTTTTTGATAGCTGACCTGTATAATCTGTAAATTTTCTGTAGGTGAAGTTTGTCTTGGTTGGTGTTTGTTTTGTGTTAGGCATGCTGCAGCTTTCTAATTGGCTGTTTTTATCTCTTTTATCTCTGTATTTCTCCAAGATGCTTGGTTTTTTTTTGTTCTGTTGTGTGGTTTTTATTGGTTTCAGGATATCAAAAGCTTCCTGTAGCCACTCATATAGTTTTTGAACAGAATTTATTGTTTCTATATCTCTACTGGATGTTAGTTGTGTTTCTAAGTGTTCCAAATTGAGTTTGTTCCACAACCGAAAGATGGATGGATGCACGTAAGGTGGTTTTAGGTGTGTCGCTTAGTGTTGTTTTATGTTAGAAGGCAAGCAAATGGTGGTCTGACCATGTGGCCAGAGTTATCTTTCGAAAGGTAACTAGTTCTGTATTAGCAAAATTGGTATCTAGGATGTGTGTAGGTTCGTGGATGATCTGATGCAGGTTCAGTGCTTCTAGGCCAGCGATGATTGTTTTGGGATGGGGCATATTTGGTTTGGTAAACCAAATGTTGAGGTCACCCAGAACGCATAGTTTGGAGTGTAGTGTTATCAGGTTTGAAACTATGTCTAGAAGTGCATCTAGAAATGTTGCCTTGCTAGTTGGAGTTCTGTAAAGGAGCAGGAAGTCACAGGAGAAAAACGGTGTAGGATTGCATCTGGTGGAAAGGACCTCACAATTATTTATGGAGATGTCGTCAACTTTAGTGATATGTACTGTTTGTCTGAACACAACAGCTCGGCCACCTCCTTTTTTGCCTGTACAATTCTGGGTGATCGTTTGATAGCCTATAGGAACGGCTTCATGCAGGACTGGAGTCATATCATCTCCCAACCATGATTCAGTTATGAATAGTATGTCTGGTTTTAAGTCAGTGAGAAGGCTGTGGATGTGATGTTTGTTTTTAGAGAGTAATCGAGCATTTATTAGTAGACAGTTTAAAGAATGTGCTTTGGAGATAGTGTGCTATTTAGTGACAATCCTTTAGGGTGGAGGGGGTTGCTTTCAGTTCCAGAGTAGTTGGATTAAGTGTGTCTTATGTGTCCCTGTGGTGCAGCCCTGCTATGGTGTTACCAAGATAATACTTAAGTGAATTGTAGGAAGGCTTAGTCTGAAGTCCAAAACGATTCATAAAGGGGGTGGTGATGGACAGAGTATCTGAATTAAGCAGAACACTCCCACCCAGTCAAAAGATCAGGGCTTGATCCATCACCGTTTTTTAGCTCACTGCACCATCCCAGCTCAGAACCTGGCTACATGCAAATTAGTCTGACCCTGGCCCAGTGCATCATTGGAACAGGGCAGACCAAACTACCAAGCCAATTCTGTACTGGAAAGGAAACAAGCTTCCGGGGACCGGTTTCTGGCATTACAGCCGTCTTCGGCCTGGCTTGCTTGAATCCTGATGGTGCAGTGAGCAAGGGACTCACATCTGAGCATACCCTTCCACACTTGTGGTGGCCAAAACGATTCATAAAGGGGGTGGTGATGGACAGAGTATCTGAATTAAGCAGAACACTCCCACCCAGTCAAAAGATCAGGGCTTGATCCATCACCGTTTTTTAGCTCACTGCACCATCCCAGCTCAGAACCTGGCTACATGCAAATTAGTCTGACCCTGGCCCAGTGCATCATGGGAACAGGGCAGACCAAACTACCAAGCCAATTCTGTACTGGAAAGGAAACAAGCTTCCGGGGACCGGTTTCTGGCATTACAGCCGTCTTCGGCCTGGCTTGCTTGAATCCTGATGGTGCAGTGAGCAAGGGACTCACATCTGAGCATACCCTTCCACACTTGTGGTGGCCAAAACGATTCATAAAGGGGGTGGTGATGGACAGAGTATCTGAATTGAGCAGAACACTCCCACCCAGTCAAAAGATCAGGGCTTGATCCATCACCATTTTTTAGCTCACTGCACCATCCCAGCTCAGAACCTGGCTACATGCAAATTAGTCTGACCCTGGCCCAGTGCATCATGGGAACAGGGCAGACCAAACTACCAAGCCAATTCTGTACTGGAAAGGAAACAAGCTTCCGGGGACCGGTTTCTGGCATTACAGCCGTCTTCGGCCTGGCTTGCTTGAATCCTAGTGGACACTCACAGACTCATGAAATGTAGAAATAAACGGAAGGGAATTGCTGTTAAGTGAAAGATGTCAAACTCTCATTTTCTTAATCAGGCACCCCAGGTGTCCAACGTTTCCTGTGGCCCACAGACTTGTTAAACATCAGCTTTACTTGTACAAATATAACATTAGAGGCTCATGTAAAGGAAGGGTGAACTCTGCTAACCATAAATCTGCAACAAGTTGGGGTCACCAACCTTGGTCCAAAGCGATGCAGTTTCACATGAAAGCCTCACTAAGGGGGGCAAAGTACTAGCTGAGCAAAGATCACAAAGAGCACCACCACACCAACAACAAAAAATGATGTGCTGACAATTCTCAAGTGCTGGAAAACCTGCTCCACATGTGCCACAACATATCACACGATATCCCCTCCCCTCACACGGTCACCTGATGGAGACCTGATATCATACAGTGAACTGAAACATGAGGAGAAAACCACTACACAGTGAGGATTTCCAGCTTTAATTTGGAGGCTCTGCACAGTCGATGCCCATTATAGGTGTTGAATCTTCGCAGGAAACAATTGCCTCAGAAGTAGTTTCTTTTTTTTTGAAGGAGAGGAAGGGTAGAAATGTTTATAGGCATGGCTAAGCAAAGGGCCCTGCCTTCTCTAGGCTCCATCCCCTTTACACACGGTGTTAGAAATGTGGTCTCTGGTTGGCAGTGGTTTGCACCCTGTCCAAGTAGAGACCCTCACTCCAGTCATGGTAAGTCACACCCTTAGAATAACCCATGCTCACCGCTTTAGTAGCTTGGCAAGAGCAGTCAGCTATCCCCAGAGCTAAGGTGTAAAGTGCTTGTACACACACACAGTAACACAATGAAAACACCACCAAATGACTCCACAACAATTAAGAAAAATAGCCAATATTTATTTGATTAAAAGAAGACTAAAACGACAACATCCAACATACACAAGTCAAGATATGATTTTCTAAAGATTAAATTAAGTTATAGCTCTTAGAAACACTATTCTAACGTGATTGACGAGGACAAAACCACCAGTTCAGGCTTACAGCCAGGGAGCGCGGGCTGGCTACGAAGTCGTACAGACCCTCAGCCTCGAGGACGGTGCTCGAGGACGGTGAATTGCACAACGGAGGTGAGGCATCACTGAAGCCAGTGAAATGTCTGTTCCTGGAGTCGGTGCAGTCTTTGAACTGCTGATGCCCCCAGACGAAGCAAGGCGTAGCTAAGGTGAGGCAGCAGTTGGGGGCTGGACGGCAGTTTTGCTGGTGGTGCGGTGTTGATGTAGTGTCGAGGGTCAAGTCACGAGGCATTGATTTCGTAGCATCTATGTCACCCCACTGTGCCACCAGTGCGGTGGCAGCATCAGAGTAAGGCGACACGGATTTAGGCAACGTGGTACTCGGGAATCCCTTTGTGGTGGTTCTTCGGAGGTGCTGCAGCCACGTCCGGACTTGCATTGTAAGTCATGGTTGTTGCATTCACCGGGGACACCGGCTCCGATGCAGGCTACGGCGTGATATCGAAGTACGGCACTGGTTCAGAAGAGAGGCTCGAAGCCGAGGTGTTGATTTCTTCTATTTTCAGCACAGAAGCCACTTCCAAGGGCCCATGAACTGGATTTGGCACCACTTGGCAGAGGAGAGCTCTCAGCAGAGGAGCCCAGGTGCTGCAGGTGACGTTGTTGATCAACCTGAGGAATCCAACAGGAGGCTAGCTCAACTGAAGCCCTTGGAGAAACTTTAGAAAGCAGGATGCTGAGAGCAAAGTCCAGTCCTCAAGGAGTTCCTCATGGTCTTACAACGATTTGGTTCAGAGATTTCTGTCTGAAATGTGGCTTGAGTTCAAAACAATGTCAAATTTCGAAAGCAGATGCATGTTTGCGATGGTTCTCTTTCGAATCAACTTAGAAGGAGATGAAGGTCCCAACTTTAATATGAAAACCACAAGCATACAACTGAGAATTATGTAAAGTTTGTGATATACATTTTGACAATTTTGATTTTTTTTTAACATGCATGCATAGTACCATTCATAGTACAAACATAAGTATATCATGTCAGTCTCCACAAATCCCTGGGAGCTTGCTGGTAGTAGTTGCCTTTTAAGCAAATGCCATATTGACTGCAGGCAGTATTGTAGACACACTCCCTGTGCTTTACAACGCCCAAAGCATCAAGGCCCTTTCAGTAGATACTGAACGAACAGGAGATCTTTCAGCCTGCAGGAAGTCACATCAGCTCACATGCGGTCTGCAATGAGGAGTGTTGCTTATAGAAGACTCCTACATATCCGGTCACTGCAATGTAGCAAGACTGAGGGAGGTCCCATCTGTAAAGGAAATCACTACAAGACATCAACTACAGTCAAGCAAGTACAGGAAGTAAAAGCTTGCCTACAGGAGTTTATTATATCCAACACATGCACATGGAGGGCTCCTGGTCTCGAGTGGGAGTGATTGCAGAGATGCAAAGATACAATTAGCTGAACACGATCCTTAGAAGTCAAGTCTGGCTATTTCCAGCAAAGTTTAACAGAGCTCTGAACTTCCCATTTCCATGATGAAAGTGGCACCCGGGCTCATGTTGTCTTCCCACCTTCTGTACTCTGGAGCAGGCCTACCCATTCTGCCCACTTCACCAGACATATGGAACCCGCCCCTACCGTCCCCCCTGTCCTTTCTGCAGAAAAGTACAGCTAGTCTAATAAGTAACTCAGATGAACTTACTCATTGTGTTTCACTTGTCTTTGCATTACCACTTACCCTAAATAGGCCCTTATTACAAGGAGTTTATGATTTGGGCAGAAAATTGAATTTTTGATCGAGTTGGGATTGCAGGTGCTGTGACAAAACTGAACTTTTGGTTTATTAGCCTGTGTCCATCTCACTATGTAAACAAGCATTTGTAAATGCATTTGGTTTCGCCTATGTGATTAATAATAAGCTGTCTTTTGTTGTAAGTTGTAGCTTGTTGAGTAGCTGTACAACATAAGTTAGAGAAAGTCTGTTAATGTGTTATAATTTGTTTATGTACAAAAAGGCAATAAAGTGTGTTGTTACTAGTGGTGTAGTGCAGGTAAGTAATCGCAACATTTTGAAAAATTAAATTAAACAGGAAAATAATAGAATTAGTTTGTGTAAAAGCTACATTATGTGTTTGGAGGAGTTCTTACAACTTTTGGGCCCAGTGCCACTGCACGTGCTGCACCATACAAATCATGCACTTATTGCCTGTAAGGTAACTGCACTTGTGACTGCTTATTTAGTAGTTAACTATAGCAATGTTTGATTGTTAGTGGGGTCCCTAGAGCTTTTTACCCTGGTGCCACTCGCACCTGATGCACCATTCAAATCAAGCTCCTTTTACCTGCAAGATAACTGCAATTGTGTCTGCCTGTATAGTAGTGAACTATAGCTATATAAGGTGTTTAGAGGAGTTTTGAAAACTTTTCAACGGGGTGCCACTGCACCTGCTGCACTATTCAAATCATGACACTGTTGTCTGTCTGTAAGGTAACTGCACTTGTGACTGTCTGTTTAGTAGTAAAATATAGCAATATTAGGTGTTTAGTGGGTTGCCTAGAGGTTTTATTCCTGGTGCTGCTGCACCTGCTGCACCATGGCCCTATTGCCTGCTAGATAAATGCACTTGTGTCTGTCTTGTTTAGTAGTAAAATGTAGCAATAATCTGGGTTTAGTGGGGTCCCTAGAGCTTTTGGCCCCGGTGAAACTGCATCTGCTGCGCCATTCAAATCAAGTCCCTTTTAACTGCAAGGTAACTGAAATTCTGACTGCCTGTTTAGTAGTCAAAGATAGCAAAAGACACACAAATGATGGACGGAGTGCAGAACAAATCAAAACATTCTCCCCCAGTCAAGAGATCTGGGTTAAATCCATCATTCTTTTGCTCACCATGCCACCCCAGTTTAGACCTGGCCATATGCAAATCAGTCTTGGCCCTGTGCCTCCTGGGAACAGTCCAGCCCGAACTGCCAAGCCAGGTCCTCCCTGGACCGGAAACAAGCATCCTAGTACCGGTTTTGGAGTTTCACCCATCTTCAGCTAGGATAGCTTAAATCCAATGGCACGGTGAGCCCGGGACCCACGTCTGGGCATGCCCGGCACACTTAGGGCGAGAATGCAAAAGACACACAATTGATGGACGGAATGCAGAACAAATCAAAACATTCTCCCCCAGTCAATCCATTGGGCACAGGGAAAAGACTGATTTGCATATGGCTGGGTTCAAACTAGATTGGCATGGTGAGCAAGATAAATGCACTTGTGTCTGTCTTGTTTAGTAGTAAAATGTAGCAATAATCTGGGTTTAGTGGGGTCCCTAGAGCTTTTGGCCCCGGTGAAACTGCATCTGCTGCACCATTCAAATCAAGCCCCTTTTAACTGCAAGGTAACTGAAATTCTGACTGCCTGTTTAGTAGTCAAAGATAGCAAAAGACACACAAATGATGGACGGAGTGCAGAACAAATCAAAACATTCTCCCCCAGTCAAGAGATCTGGGTTAAATCCATCATTCTTTTGCTCACCATGCCACCCCAGTTTAGACCTGGCCATATGCAAATCAGTCTTGGCCCTGTGCCTCCTGGGAACAGTCCAGCCCGAACTGCCAAGCCAGGTCCTCCTTGGACCGAAAACAAGCATCCTAGTACCGGTTTTGGAGTTTCACCCATCTTCAGCTAGGATAGCTTAAATCCAATGGCACGGTGAGGGACCCTCGTCTGGGCATGCCCGGCACACTTAGGGCGAGAATGCAAAAGACACACAATTGATGGACGGAATGCAGAACAAATCAAAACATTCTCCCCCAGTCAATCCATTGGGCACAGGGAAAAGACTGATTTGCATATGGCTGGGTTCAAACTAGATTGGCATGGTGAGCAAAAAAACTATGGATTTAGGCCCAAATCTCTGTACTGGGGTGAATGTATGACATTGTTCTGCATTCTTTCCATCAATTGTTTGTTTTTGCATTTGTCACCCCGAGTGGGACGGGTATGCCCAGACATGGGTCCTGTGCTCTCCATGCCACTGGAGAGAAGCTATCCTGGCTGAAGAGGGGGTCAAACCCCGAAACCGGTCCTAGGATGCTTGTTTCCAGTTCAGGGAGGATCTGGCCTGGCAGTTTGGACTGGACTGTTCCCATTAGGCACAGGTCAAGACTGATTTGCATATGGATGGGTTCACACTGAAATGGCATGGTGAGCAAAAAAAAAACTATGGATTTAGGCCCAGATCTCTGTACTGGGGTGAATGTATGACATTGTTCTGCATTCTGTCCATCAATATTTTTTTTTTTGAGTAGTCAAAGATAGCAATATTATGTGTTTAGAGGAGTCATCTGGCAGGCCCTGTTGTTTATAGGAGTTCTGACATGTTTTAGGTTAATGCTACTGCACCTGCTGCACCATTCAAATCGTGACCCTGTTGTCTGCAAGGTAACTGCACTTGTAGTTGCCTGTTTAGTTGTAAAATATAGCATTAATCTTTGTTTAATGGGGTGCCTGGAGCTTTTGGTCCCGGTGCCAGTACACCTGCTGATCTATTGAAATAACGACCCTAGCACTTGCTAGATAACTGCACTTACGACTGCCTGTTTAGTTGCAAAATCTAGCAATATTAGGTGTTTAGTGGAGACATGATAACATATGGCCCCATTGCCACTGCACCTGCCGCATCATTTATATCAAGCCCCTTTTAACTGCATAGTAACTGCAATTGTGACTACCTGTATAGTAGTAAAATTTAACAATATTAGGTGTTTAGAGGAGTTCTGACAACGTTTGGCCCAGACCCACTGCACCTGCTGCATCATTCAAATCATGACCCTGTTGCCTGCAACGTAACATGTAACAGCACTTGTGACTGCCTGATTAGTAGTAAAATATAGCAATTTTAGGTGTTCAGTGGGGTGCCTAGAGCTGATAGTCCTGGTGTCACTGCACCTGCTGCACCATTTAAATCATGACCCTGTTGTCTGCAAAGTAACTGCGCTTGTGACTGCCTTTTAGTAGTCAAATATAGCAATATTATGTGTTTAGAGGAGTCATCTGGCAGGTACTGTTGTTTAGAAGAGTTCTGACAACTTTTGTGCCTGATGCTGGTGCACCTGCTGCACCATTTAAATAATGACCCTATTGTCTGCAAGGTAACTGCACTTGTGGCTGCCTGTTTAGTAGTAACATATCGCAACTACAAGGAGATGATGGGCGGAGCGCTGAAACTTTTCAGTCACTCACCCCTAGTCACAGATCTGGGTTGAATCCATCATCATTCTTTAGCTCAATTTGCCACCTCAGTTCAGACCCATCCATATGCAAATAAGTCTTGACCCTGTGCCTCATGGGAACAGTGCAGCCCGAGCTGCCAAGCCAGGTCTTCCCTGAACCGGAAACAAGCATCCTGGGATCAGTTTCTGGGTAACAGCCCTCATCAGCCAGGCTAGCTTGAATACAGTGGCAATGTGAGCAAGTGAAATATATCATAGCTCATGTATATTAACTTTTTTTTAACGTACAATGTTTATTACAACATTTAGAATTTGAGCATAACGACCAACTAGATTAAGTTGAAAATATTAATCCAATATTGCCTACAAAGTGCACAGAAAAGTACTGAGGCATGAATAGGAAATGCCACAAACGTTCTATGGCTAAAGCATCTGCTTTACACAACTAACTAATGAAAAGCAAGCATTTCAGCATACCGTTAGAAGCTGTCTGTCTTTTCCGTGGGAAGAGATTTTATCTTGACAGTGAATGGGGCTTAAGTAGAGTGAACAGCTTTTGTAGAAGTATTGTAAATGTGTGCAGTCAGGAAAGTAAAGAAAAACAGTTCTACACAAAAGTGAGTGAGCACAGTATTTCGGCTTTGGGAACTGATAAGAGTCCCCATTTAAAATGTATTAAATACAAGAGATTTCATGTGCAGACAAAAACCTAAAAAATTGCAAAATTCTGTATAGAAGAGAGCCCGTAATGTGAAAAAACCTGCGAGGATTGTGTAGCAAGCAGTAATTCTCAAGTGACAAAAGTGAGAAATCTGTGGTAACTCCACATCCTGGAATTACGTACCCCACAGTATTGTAAGTGTGGGTTTGGATTTACAAATGTAGTTGTCATGCTTGAATTATAATGAGAGTTTTAGGGCCTACTGTACAAAATGTTTTTATGGTGGCAAACAGAAATTTGGACTGTTTCGACCCAAATTTTGTTTGAATATGCACAAACCCTGTTTGAGGATTCTGCTAATTATTACAGACTTCTAATATGGATTTGCCACTCTATAAGCAATTGCTAAAGGAAAAGTCCATGCTGTAGCGATTCCTTCTAAATAGTGATGCTTTAGGGAATGTAAAAATGTTTTGCAACCAAAATCAGCCAAAAACATTGAAAATCTAGTGACTCTGAGTTGGGGTGGTAAACCATTCGCATAAGAAAAAGATCTCTTCCTCTTTGTGAATTAGAAAAAAAAGTTTGCTCGCAAGTGAGCAGTGGTCGAGGCGACTATGGCCATCTCTCAAACAAACTTTTTCAAAAAGTGAACTTTTATTTTTAAACACAGTGCCATTTCCATTAAGGAAAACAAGTACTTACTTTCAATGTGATAACAGACCTGGTGGCCTGCTGACCTAGCCATGCCTCCATTCCTGTGATGGCATCCAATCGGACTAATTCACAATTTGCGAACTACCTCATAACTATTCATGACAAAGGCATAGATGATTACAGTGGATTGCTTATGCAGTACACAGGTATCCAGGGGACTATTACATTCCTAAATTCACAGATAGCCCGGTTTCAAAATCGTATATTTCAGTAGCCTATTCTCTATTCGATCATATGACTCGATCATATGACTTTAGTGTCCAGACATTTCGCAGAGAATAGAGTAGAATATGCAGTTGATAATACGGCTCACAGGAAGTGCTGATGTATGAGGTATTTCAGAAACATGAGCCCTTGAACACACTCAGTGGTTGAAGTGCATACAAAAATATGGGAACTGTGATTTTGAGTGCATTGGGGGTGGGGGTCAGTCAAAGTGGGCTGAGCCAGAGATGTGGCTCAAAAAAACACAATTTCTTGCAACTATTTTGTTAGCCTTTCACATTCAGGTTAATGCATATAAAATATAGCATGTGCAAAAAATGAAAAAAATGCAAGTTAAAGTTATTAGTAGCAAATGCTCTCTTTTTCCTTACGAAAGCTTGATTGGTTAGTGCATCACTGCAAATGTCTGTGTGTATAACCAGATAGTCACACGACTGAATCCTGGTTGGCGCAGTGGGGAATAGTGATTTTGGAAAAGGGGGGTGGTGATGGACAGAGCTTCTGAATGATGCAGAATACTCTTACCAAGTCAAGAGATCATGGTTTTAATCCATCACCGTTTTTTAGCTCACTGCACCATCCCAGCTCAGAACCTGGCTATATGCAAATTAGTCTGTTCCTGTCCCAGTGCAGTGGGGAATAGTGACATTTATATCTATAGTACTACAGCGTCCCAGCCTGCAACTTAAAGCACTATGAATAGGAAGTCCTTATTTTAAAATGGTATTACATCCAATATAAGGTAGGCTCCCTTAAATTGTGCAGAGATTGAGGGCCTGATGTAGGAAAATGTCATTTACCGACTCTAGAATACCGAATTTTACCGATTCGGTATTCTAGATTTGGTAAATGAGATTTAGGAAATAATTCGGTAATTTTTACCGAATCGGTATGATTCGGTAATTACCGAATCGGTATTTATCGATTCGGTAATTGCCATTGATTCCTATGGGCCTTGAGGCCCATAGGAATCAATGTCAATTACCGAATCCGTAAATACTGATTCGGTAAAATTACCGAATTGTCAAGGGGGACAGGGTGTCACTTTGACACCCTGTTGCACCCCTGATTCTGGCTTGTGTGCCATATGACACTCATACATGCCCTTAGGGCAAGTATATGTGCCACATGGCACAGGTGTACATGCACAGATGTGCATGTACACAGGAATTCGTTATTTACCACAAAATCGTTTTTTGTGGTAAATAATGAATTCTTAAGGGCCTGTGGCACTGTTTTCAGTGCCACCTACATATAGATTTACCGATTCGGTAAATTTACAGATTCGGTACATTTCAAAAACCAAATACCGGTCGGTGTTTAAGATCAAACAAGTGTTTTCAAAATATATATATTTTTTATGATATGCAATCAAAGTATACCTTGTGAAATTCTTATTTTGTACGTTTCCTTAAGGAGGAAGCACTCCAGAACTCAGCACCTAAGACCCTTCCATTACAGCTCAAAAAGAATACATCATTGTCACCAGGAAGCCTCAAGCAACTTCATCACTTAAAGACTGTACTGGCTTCCAAGCAGCGTTTAGATGTGCTGATTAACCAATGACACATATTTAAATTTCCCTCAAACAGAAGGCATCTTGTGAGGAAGGCTTTTTTTCTTTAGCTGTTTTCCTCTTTCTTGGCTCCAGAGTACAAGACTCCCTCCCTTCCTTTTCGGCCGAAAGCACGTGAGGATCAGCGTTAACTATCCAGGGACGGTTGTTTTTTAACAAAAAGATTGTGAACTGCTTTCGTAATATTAAGAAAGATTGGGAATGTTGGACCCAATAGATACAACCCACTTCGACCACTGGTTGTTCCCAAGAAAACCAAACCACTTCGAGCACTGGATACAACTTGCATCCAGGTATCCGCATATCCTCGTCAAATGCAGAGAAGGAGCAAGGAGCCTGCATTTTATTCAGAGAATATTTGAAAGCAACTACTCAATGAATCGATGGACGGTAGAGAGGACTTAGGAATTCTTCAGTGTTGGCCCTGATTCCAAGTGTGTGCAGAATTCTGATTTCTGTGCAAAGAGCAGCTTGCACGGGGATTGGAGTTTTGAGCCATAGGTAACAACTGTTTCCCCTACATTTCTCTCATAGCTAATTTCGGCTGAGCAAACCCACAGGAATTGATCAGGGGGAAAAAGTCCTCATATTTACTTGGCAAACTGAGGATAAGACCAATTTCCTACACCCAGTGAATACCTTATCCCATAGAATCAGTATCTAGTGAGTTTGATAAGGACCCTTAGATTTTGCCACATTTGCAATAATAGCCTTGGGCACCAATTATAAAGGCACTGTGTAATTCGATTTAAAAGTAGGAATTGAATTGTGCCGATAAGTGATAACACCACACCCACTGCCATTTCCAAGGGAAAAATTACTGCAAATTCAGAGAAATGCAGGATCTGGTGTGCAAAGCATTAAATCTGCATGCAATATCTAGGAAACTCAGAAGCAGAGATATTTACTGCAACACACGGAATTGGTATTTACTGCATGCAGTAAATCCTTCTCCCCGTTCTGGCCCACTTGCACTTTGAACCTTAGTGTTTCAATTGCAAAGGAGCTATGGACCGGTGCATAGCAGCGGAGTATACAGAACCCTGGAACCAGCCTGACATTAATAATATTTTGCACTCTGTATCAGTACATAACCTTTGAAGATTTGTTTGCCATTGTTGCTTTTGGCTTTATTGTTTGGCTACAGATTTTAACAGAGACGTCAACAGCGTTTGCATTGAACTAACTCTGCATGCGGAAATATAGGTACTTTGAAAGATCTGGAACTGTTGTTACCATCTCATAATAACTAGTGATAAGTGAAATTTGCATAATTACCTTTAGCATAATTAAGCGAAACATTGAAAAAATGCGACGAAATTATGTGAAATGCAAATCTGTCACTTAGCACTTTATTTTAGTATGCAATGCAACCTTGCGTCCATTTTAGGTACAAAAACACATTTTGGACAAAATCAAATAGAGCAAATAAAAGTGCAGCATACAACAGCAACTCGTGTTCTGTTAATTTGTGTTGTTTGCCTGCTCCCACAATAGGATTTTTACCTGAATGGGCTTGAAATTAAGCGATGTGCCATATGTATTAATTACAGAAATTTAATATAACAAGCATAATGCAAAATCCTTCAAATTACACAAGAGCACGCTGGCCAAGTTGAATGGCTGACACCTTTCATTAGTGATTGTGATAGAACAGGGTCTTTGCCTTTCAGAGGTGTGGTACAGGTCTTTACAAAAAGTTGAAGCAGCTCCAACAGGAGGGAAGGAACGTCATGCATCTCTTTACTTGTCCTGTTCAGAGATGGTCAATGTGTTTCAATTCTCCATAGCTAGTATCGAATCAAATGGTCCTGCACCACTCCCATTGTTAACAAGCAAAGGATACAAGCCAGTGTCCACGGGAACGAAGAGGAATCCCCAACACCTCCAGGAAACAGAAACAAGAATGTGATAGTGAACACACTCCTGACGACTGTCCCCTAAAAGTATGGGGGAAAAACCCAAGGAGTGTCCACCACTCTCCCCATACGAGGGGTTAGGTAACAGGGCAGGTGTAGATTGGGTGGTGTAGTCCAGGCTGTAAAAAAACAGGACATGCACTAATATACTAAACACAATGTACTAGAGTGATTGATCAAAACAGTGACATGCGTTGTTATGCTCCAAAGGTCACTAACCCCAGTGAAGTCCACGGGTTATCTTAAGTTGAGTTCTTGCTGAAGGATATGGCCTGAGGAATAGGATACCAGGCCGGAAAGAGTTGAACTCGTGAAAGGACACACACTCACCATACACACCATAAAATATAAATAAGAGGGGGAAGGACTTGAGGTGCACTGTCCGGCTCTTACGGTGGACCAAGAGTGGAGCAGCTACACTCTCAAGAGGAGAGACACCCGGCCCGGGAAACTGTTCCGGGCCGAGCGCTCTCTCTCAGTTGGGAAAAAGGAACGAATAAGCCCAAACGGTTGGAAGATGAGCAGGGGCTCCGTAATGAAACAGGACGTACAGGAAACTCTGTTTAAAAGAGCAAATTCTAAGCTCTTGGTACGGGGTTACAAGGACCCAGTCTCTGGCCGAGGAAAACGCCCTCCAGCCGGAATGGAGATAGCAGGGCGGGGCACCAGAGACCGATCCGTGCTGAGGGAAGCCCACCGGACGGGAGGAATTAGGAAGAGGTGGGGAAATACTTGCTATCAAGAAGGAGGGCAGCGTACTACCGAAAAGGATTCCAGGTTCAGAAGCAGAGAGACGCCAGGAACGAAACAGCGACTACAGAGAAAGTGCGCCTCTCATAACCAGGAAGTAGTAAGGGGCGTGGTACCGGGACAGTAAGCCAAGCAATGGCTACGTTCTGACGCACCATTTTACGTGCCCCAGGGAGCGTCTACAATTCTCTCTCTGCTGTGGTAGTCCTGCCGTAGGGATCGTGTGTAAGGACATAAGGGAAACCTGAGAGTAAGAACGCATGTCAAGGTCTTCCAGTGCGCCCAAGCCTCGAATTCCTAACACCCATGAAGAGGAAGCCAAGTCGGACTTGGACGGAAAATAGGCCCGGGACCAGGGGCGGCTACTGCCAAAACAAGAGTGGTGGGGCAAATACTAAAAAAACAAAATAGCACTTACCTGCCACTCCTGCTCCCGCTGCCGGCTGCCTGCCTCGGTGCTCCTCTCTTGACAGAAGACATCCAAGGGTCAGCACCGGTTCTCAGACTCCCCATCCAATCCAGACGATGCTCTCATGCTATGAGAACAGCGTGAGGATTGTTCTGGGTGGCCTGGTTAGGCACTCACTAAGGGACTGAGAGCCTGTGCCATTTCTCGACCCTGCTGTACAATACAGCTATGTTGGAGAAATCTGAGTACGCATGTCGGTTTGGCCATCCTAAGATGGCCGGCCAAACCGGCCCGACCCATCATAGACTTGGCAACATCGGCTGTCAGTGACAAATACAACGATAATACAATTGTTTTATTATCATTTTATTTTTTCATCTGCAGTGGGGCGACGCTCCTCCACCATTACGGAGAAGTCGCTGCTACCGGGCACCAAAATTAATTTGGACCCCATTAGAGCACAAGATAGCTAAAAAAAAAGTGGCCAACATTTGCAAATCAGAACAGTTAAACTTGTACAGACAAGCTGTATAAGTGTTTGCAAGCTATGGAAGTCTTCATGGGTTTGAGCTTGCAGCAGGCAATATTTCTGGTAGTATCACAGAAATAAACATTAAAAACCAGCCCATCTTTTCATAAAACAGGTCACAAACTGCTATAAAACTGGCCGACACACCCCTGGGTCAGACCAGCCCATCGAGCACTGCCTGATTGCCCTATAGGCCAATCCAACCCTCAGTTGAAGGACATTGGCTGAGATGCGTGTTCCTGTCCCAGAGCGAAGAGCACAGGGACGTGCATTAAAATACTGTTGATGTTTAATCAATTCATCTTGCCTGGGCCTGTCTTGTGGCTGTGACGTCTGTCTCTCTCGGAAAGGTTAAGCTAACCTAAACGTGATGGATTCTATTTTTAGTAAAGGGTGATTTTTCTGGATTTGTGAGCTCGACACGTAAACCACAGGCACAAGAAGCAGCCAGGCTAGTGGAAAAAGAACGGCAGCGGCCAGAGCAGTTAAAGCGTGGCGGGGGTATGTTGACAGATGATGGAATAGGGCAAATTAAATAAATAAATAACTCCTATTCAGTCGTCTGCCGCCATCCCCCGCACCGCCACGCCCCACCCCGCTTACATGCACCGGCTGCTGCTGAAAAAGCATAGTCACTTCCAGGTCTACTTTCATGGTGATACTAGGTGTGGTGTTGGCACTGTTGAGTGACTACTTAAGAAGGCATTGTTTTGCAAGGCTGAAGATTAAGTGTTGCGAAAACAATTCATCCGAGAAGGATAGCTTCTGAATCCCTGAACCAGCCACAGCTTACTTTTCTCATCCTATGGTTAGCATTGATTCCAGGGCAGAGGCAGCCTTATATTCACATCTCAATATTATACTTGATTGTGATCCCATTTATTTATGTGGTAGAAAGTGCTTCTGGTCACCTTGCAGTTACTTCAGAGCACTTACTGGTAGTGGGTGTCAGACTAGATCCTTGTCAAGGGCCATTCTGAACATCTTGCTTCGTGAGTTTTCTGAAGAGCAGATAGTTGGGATCTGCCTTCAAGTTTGTCATCAGGGCCTTCCAAACGTTTGTGTCTTGAACGTTTAAAGATCAGCCACTGTGTTTTAGTATCCTGGATGTTTGGCAAGATGGTGTCATGGATGCTGGATGGAGCGTGGGACAGGAAGAAGCAACTTAGGTGACAGCTGGAGGAGGTCCAAGACACCAGTAACAATCACATAACCACCTATCTCTCCTGTCGCTCATTGATTGTATACTTGCCATTGACCCTGTACATCGCTCCTCATCCTTTTCCATCAGGCTTGCACTATAGAAATATCACATTTATACTTACATACCAGAAGACTGAGTGTTGCTGGAGTGGGGATGCTGGGCAAGAGGAAGAGTACTAATGAATGAATAACAGGGAGGACCAGCCAGGGGACCTCTTGCAATACCTGTACATAGGCCCAGACAATGTCAAAGCAAAGGGGCACTAGTGTGGAAATGTAGGATGAGGTATCTTGCATGCAATATGGGCCCTGAAGAGGGACAGGGTGGTTGGAACCAGGGTGGTGCAACAGGTGCCTCCGCACCTGGCGCCGTACAGGGGTTGGAGGGGGGGGGGGGCTGACGGCTGTTTATGCTTTGTTTTGAAATATCTTAAGGGATTAAAAGCACTAGCTGGAGAGCTCCTGGTGTGTCCAGCAATTTTCAGGCAACAATAAAAATGTCAAGATAACTATGGTAATTAGAGCGTGGTGTTTTGTATAGTGACAGTTTTGACTGATCATACTGTAGGGCAGAGGATTAATATGCCTACTTTGCAGGTGTACCATGTAGATCACAGAACTGTATTTTTTGTAGCTGGCTCGGTTGGTTACTGATTGTGTCAGAGAGATCCTTTTATCACTTGCAATTCATAAGTTACAATCCTAAAATAGCACAGTGAGCTATAAACTACCATTAAAGAGCTGCATGCAAAGCGCAAGGTATAGGTTACAATGTTATATTGTGTTTCCCAGTCTTTCATTACCCTAATTTTCCTAAACTGGATTTGTATAGATAGAAATACATTCTTATTAGTAAAGTGAACCTCCAACTATGGTGTTATGTTTTAAATCCTGAGTTTTTGCTTTTTCAGACCAAAGGACATATTTACTAGGAAGTGGCGGAGCGTGGCATTAGCCACCTTGGTTTAACTCCGCACTCCGCCACTGCCAAAATGCAGGGCTGCACCGCATTTAAAAGGATACGGTCTAGCACTGCGTTTCCCCCTGCGCTGGTGCTAATTGTAGCTGCTGAGTGTCAACGCAGACACCCATGCACCATAGTGCAAGGGTGCCTGCGTTATAGAGGAAGATTGTTTATGTGCGGAAAGCTGTCCCTTCCTGCACATAAACAATCTGAAATGGCATTTTGAAACTTCTACGTGTGCTGCTTAATGCAGCATACATAGGCAAAACATCATTTTTTTTATTGATTGTTTCTGTGCAGGAAGGGTCCCCTTCCTGCACATAGACAATCAATGGTTTTTGCTGTTTCTATGTATGCTGCACAACGCAGCACACATAGATAAAGCAGAAATGTGGAGAAAATAAAACATTTCTCCTTTTTCCGCCAGTTAACCCCTTCGATGCTAATGACAAAGCCAGCTCGTCATGGGCGTTACCTGCGCTACGCGGATGACGAGCTGGCTTTGTCATAAACAGCGCGATTTTGAAAAATCAGCGCACAGCGGGAAAACGCGGTAGCGCGGTAGAGGTTAAAGACCAGCTTTTCCCTGGTCTTAATTTAGGCGCTGCCCCATATTTAAACTGTCCTAAATATGGAGCAGCGTCAAAATCAATGGGTGTGGCGGTGGAACGCCTACTGCAACACCCATTGCCCACTCCTTTTACTCTAAGTATAGCTTGAATGGGGGCCTTATTCACAAGGCAGCATTAAGCCACATTAAGTTGCTTAACTCTGCCTTGTGAATAAGACGAAGCCCCTATCGCTATAGGAACATCGTAAAATGTGATGTTGTGGTGCCGATAGGAGTTTGAAAATATGCCCCAAGTCCTCGTAAAATATACTGCCTACGAGTATGGATGGCATGTGACTCCTTCACCTTATAGTCCTCTTTGTGTGTAACATTTCCTACCAGCTTATTTACACATGTATGATTCATTGTCTCTGTATAAAGTGAGTGTGATGTAAAATGCTCTGAAACCCAACACTGGTATGAGTAGCCCTATAAAACAAATCAAACAACTGTGATCGGTTTACTAAATTATGCAGCAAGAAAAGGCAAATTAGGAAATAATATGGGGCATATTATGTGATGGTATTAACTAATTATGTTATCATTTTTATACGTTAACAGTATCTAGGCAACAGTTTCACAACATTAGTACATATTTGACACCCAAATATAGCAATAAGCAACCGAAAGATGACCAGCCACTCTTTGTGAAGCACCTTCCACTGTTCATAAACACGTGTAGTTGCTTTTTTAGTAACTTTTGATCCTTTAGCGCTAGAAACAATTTGTTTTATTTAGTTGAAGTTTGCAAATTATGCATTGGATGATGGATTATGTGGCAGCTGCGTAATTCCACAGAAAACACTGCAGCAGCAGAATCGCATAAATCCAGTGGCCCTGCTAAGAGTTAGCTCACAGCTAGAAAATCCAAACATTTTGATGAATGCTGCTTGGAAGCTATTACTACTATCCTATTTAATGACATTCTGGCACTCGTCATCAGTAACCTGGGAAATGGGCCAGCATTTCCCCATTCGAAGGAACACAGAAAACCCTGTCCATTATGAGTGGGACCTTGCGAGTCTCCAAAGAAATGAATCAGTGGACCTGATTTTTCAGTAATTCTTTTTGTCCCAAACTTTCACCTGGAGACAGGGCACAAGTCAGGGGCAAACGCGGGTGGACGGTGTCCACCCACTATTTCCACAGGGTAGACGCCGTCCACCCAGCCAAGAAGTTGGGTCCCAATCTAAAATGCTGAATTCTTCAAATTGTAATTTTTAGACACTGGGACACATTCAACAGCCTTCTCAACAAAAAAACCTAGGGGTCTAAGAATGAGGAAAAAAGGGAGCCTCTATTCACGGGTAATGATATCTATCAAGTCTATCAAGACCGGAAAAATCTTGCTGCCAAATTAAGCATTAAACCAAAACACACAGAACCAATAGTGATTGTGGGTGAAACTTATAAAGACATATTAGATTCCCATCAAAGTCTTGTTGTGATCAATTCTATCATCTGGTCATCCCTCGGGATGGTGTGTCTCTAGATCATTGAGACATTTATACCATGCCCACGGTCGAAGTTGGGTTCCGACCCACAATCACTCCGGGACCATGTAGACCTGATGTATGATGGGAACAAGTGCAGTGCAAAACCAAAAGTAAGTGTTAAAGTGGTGAATTAAAATAGGATAGAGGACAAAAGGAAAAAAACTTTAATAGAAATTGGACTCTTCCTAATTAAAACCAGGAACAGTGCATGAAAGACAACTTGTTTCAGCCTTCAGGGCAGGACCCTAGGCTTTCTTCAGGGCCTCTGTTCTTTAATTTTTAATGCTACTGCATGTGTTGTTCAAAAAGAATGTGAATCTTATTCAAAAAGTAGTGATTAACTATACAAAAAAAGGATATATATGACCGGAACTAGTTACTATTCCTCCGTGTCAATCCAAAGTGCCTCACACCTGAAACAACAAAACACCATATGAAGAATGCTGTGTCAAGGTAGAATGCTATTCGCGGTTGTTAGGTAAAAAGAAAATTATCACTCACCCAGATAGACCGGGGACCAGACCTCACCTCTCCTGGACCAGGCTCAGGAATTTGGGGGCCCCGCTCTAAAGGAGTGAGGAAGAAGGTGACTTAACATAAACCAGGGACCTGTCACTACTGCCCCTTCTAGTTTACTGTATATCCACCAAATGCTTCCCTCACTTCCTTGAGTAACCCATTCAACCTCCTGAATGTTGGCCGGGCGATGGTGTCTTTCCAATTTCAGTCTCCAGCTAGGCCTTAACAAAGGTCGGATTTAAGGGGCCATCAGGCCTCCTTTTGTTGGAGTATCCTTGGCTGGAAGCTGGCTGGTGCCTCACACCTTGATGCAAATGCAGTGGAGAGGAAAAAAAGTCACACAGCTTGCTAGCACTTCACACATATTTAAGAGAGGTACACTTTTGCTTTTGTTCAGTCCCTGTATAGGAGAGATGTGCAAGCACCGTTAAAATGTCAGATGTGCTGTTCTGTCTCAGTATTTCCACAATATAACAAAGTAAATACCATTCTTTTTTTGTGTTATAGAGCTACTCGTCAAAATGCCAGGTGTCAGGAGGCTTTACATCACACGTACTCATTACATTGACATTAATTATATACATTTGTACATCATTGTTCAGGATATGTTACATAGAAAAGTGAGGGTCACAAGGTGTAGGGGTCATAATTGTCCTTCATAGCTCACTGAGCTATATTAGAAGGATTACAATTTATGAACTGCAAATTACAAAAGGATCGATGTGTTAAAAGCAGTAACCCGCTTACCTATCTACATAAAATAAAAATCTGTCATCTGCATGTTACATGATGTACTTTGCAGGAAACACATTAACCCTCTATGCTACTTTGAGTCAAAACATTCTCTAGACAGAACACAGATCTTTCCAGCAAATGCGATAACCATCAAATTTATCTTACCATTATTATTATTACCTCAGATTTACTGGAAACCTAAGGATCTCTGCAGCAGGTGCTTTAATTCCATAAGATATTTTAAAATTCATACATGGAAATCAATTAAGCAGAACCTATTTACTGTTACGTTTATCCTTGTTGCCAATTTCTTTGCTGCAGTTTTTTTAAAAACAAATATATATGTTGAGGCCCACATTTTGTGTCAGGGTTGCATCCGTTTTCTGCCTCAACCCCGATGCAAAATCTATTTTGGGATTTACAGTGCCACACAAATCCTGATTGCATTGATTTGTTAAAGGTAAAATAAATACACAAACTCAAGGCAGCACATTGCCCTGCCTTGCGTTACCTTGTGTCAGGTAGGCGTTATATGCGCTACATGCGCAGACAGCTAAAGCAATTTCACCTACATGGAAATGTGCTGGATATAGAGTATGGTGCCTGGTGGAGATAGTTTGTTCAGTCCGTGGGTAAAGGAAACTATATGCTGAAAAGGCAAAAGGCAACATTGTTTTATGTGTAGCTTACAAAAATGTGATTCTTCTATCTAAATCAGGAGTGTTTTCATGTGTCTTAAAGCAAATTGATGGCTATCCCTGCAGAACTTGAGAGGGGCCCTTTAAAGCTTCAGTCAGGCAGACCTTGTTATAGATATTCAAAATCCTTGAGCAGGGCATGGGCCCTAGAGGCAGAAAAGGGAACGCCACTACATTGAATAATGCTAACATTCTCTATTCTTACACCCTTTAGGGCCAAATCTACCACCATTTCATTTGAGAGTTTCAAATTGCGATTTTTCTCGGCTCCCAAAATGAAATATACTAACGTATCTCAGGCACATTAGCAATTCTCAAATATGTCTCAAGGGACCTGCCTCATCAATAGTCATGAGGCAGGTTGCAATTTACGACCCATTGGGAATGGGCAATAACACAGGGATGTTAGCCTGCTGGGGACTACAGACCACCATGTATGTTTTTGCTTTTTAATAAAGTATTTTTTTTTTTTAAATGCAGCCCGGTTTCCGTAAAGGAAACAGGATGCATTTCAAAAAGAAAAATGAAAAGTTTCTGTTTCATTTTTTAAGGGTAGGCAGTGGTTCATTGGACCAGTGAATGCTCTTGAAAAAGTTCACAAAGTTGAAGGGGTACCCTAGGAACCCCTTCCCTTTTGCGACTTGGTTATCACCTACTTGAAGTAGGCAGTAAACTGTAATTGTTTTACGACTGCATTCCGGTTGCAAAACAATGGTACATCCCGTAAACGGGCTGCATTACAAAAATAGAAATGAAAAGTTTTCTTCTCATTTTTTAAGAGCAGGCATGGGACCCCTGCCTGCTCTGAAAATGTTCTGTTACCCACATTAACAAAGGGGAAGGGTTCTTTTGTGGTCCCCTTTCTGCTTGTGAATGGGTTACCGCCTCCTCTACGTAGTTGGTAAATTATCAATGTTTTGCGACTGCGTTCCGGTCACAAAACATTCATAAATACTGGTGTTATTCGGTATTATGAAGGGACGCCCTAAATACGCTCCTTCCTAATACTGAAACGCAAAAGAAAATGTGGTTCGCTAACAAGTTAGTCGCATTTTGCCTTTTGTGCATGGCAAAATGCATTTTCCTGGTCACAAAACGGCCTGTGAGTTTGCGACCGGTAATATGGTTCGTACATCTGGCCCTAGGACCCTCAGAAATGCGCCATAAATTATTTTAGGATTATTGAGACAGAAGCCTTTGTCTCCGATGAATCACTGACGTGCGTTGTACCTGTACCTTGAAAAGTGATTCTTTCACCACTATTGTTGGTAGGCATATCATCAGCCAGCTCCTAAAGCTGTGCTCATGATCCCAGATTTAGCCCATTTTTTAGGTTTATTTGTTAACAGTTTTCTCTCATCTCATGTTGGTTTATTGTCATTCATAATCGATTTTTTTTTAATACAGACATGCTTGTGTTGCGTGGACCATCATTGGGTTTGTGTCACTCTCTGGGGATCTTGACCTTGCTCGGACCCGCCGGCTCCCCGCTCATCCTCGAGGCGAGGTAGCCCCCAGGAGAGTGCCAGAAAGGGACTGCCTGAGCGTCTGCATCCGCTCGACAGGTGTGAACAGGACAAGACTCTGGGACAACAAAGCGAGGTGTCTGGTGACAGACCCACCCAGCGCGCGGGAAGTCACGGAGATAGCTCGCGCAGGTATGTATGGTCGCGGTGCGGGCCGGGCAAGCCCGAGCAGCCCCGGAGGCCCGGGCACCGTCCTCGGACGTCACAGGAATGTGCAGCGCGCGCCAAGACCTCCGCCGCCGGGACAGACAAGGAGCCGTGCGGGTCTGCTGCTCTCACTGCCTCCGGGGGAGCGCTCGGTGCAGCAGGAGCGGCGGGACTCAATGCAGCCATGGGAACCACGCTGACTGCGGGGATGGAGCCATGGGAACCACGCTGACTTCGGTAACAGAGTGTTAATACTAATATAGGTCAAAGCTGATATTGCGATCAAACTCGATGGTACTAATTGCATAGACTTCGCGCACATGGCAGGCTGGGTTGATGGGTCAGGAGTGCAACCTGTGACCTTCAAAGTACACCAAGGTGCATCCGCATTAACCTTAGACCTACCTTGCTGCCATTCGAACCATGACATGCAAACTGCACAGAGCTCTCTGCGACAGGTGCAGTGCCATTTGTATGTGGATCTGTGACCTGACCTGTGGGATACAAGCGCTCACCGCAGTAGACCCGTTCATTTGATTTGAAGAGTTTAATTCTGGATTGGAATCGTAACCTTCCCATTATACACCGATCTCCATAGCAGATAGATTCGCGTATTCTGCCATTGTGTACTTTTGTTTGTAGTTTTCTTACGACCTTCAGATTGGATCAAGATATTTTGTACGGAAGGCGCATTAGTCCACTTAGCGATTTTATTTTGACTGAAGGGTGCGACTTTGCGGTTACACAGGGACCTTTGCAGCTGGAGGCTACCACAGTGGGCTTAGGGCCACGGTCTCCGACTTACTCACAGATGTACGCAGGAGGTGCGTTAGCCCGGCTAGATGTCTTGCTTGGATAGTCAGCTTTGGACTGCACAGAATCAGGGCCGTCTTTAGCGCTTTGGCGCCAGGTGCAAGAATCATTTTTGGCGCCCCCACACTCCATGACCACTTCCTTGGATTATCTCACTACCACCAGGCAAAAGTGCCCCTCATCTCTCCAATCATAAGTTATTGCTAAAACAGCACCCTCCCCTGAGGTCAGTACCCCCTCCACAGGCCAGCGCCCATTGCGGCCGCACTGGTCGCACTGCTCTAAAGCCGGCTCTGCACAGAATATATTAACTCTGCAAACTACTTGTGGGAAACCGTAACTTGGAAGTTACAAACAATTCTCCGCAGAGAGTACTCAATGCACTGAGCTATCTTACGCCTAACATAATAAATAAGTCGAAGTAGTCTCTGCGTTTTACATAGAGGGGTTTGCTTGGGTCACCTTTGCAACCTCCTCAGTGGGAGGGAGCTGATAGCCAAGAATTGTTATGCAGAGTTTGGGGAACCGCGAAACCCCATTTTGCTCTGTTCATTGATATTCTGTTACCATCCTTGTATGCAGGGCTTTAAGTGGGCCGGGTCTTGCTGGTGCTCAGCACCGGCAGTTCTAAAAAGCAGGTGCTGAGACAGGTCCCTATCGGGCTCTCCATTCCACAGGATGGAAATACTAAATCTTAACTCTGCAGCGGTGCCACCCTTCGCTGCCTTTGATGTGACTTCAAAGAGACTTGTTATAGTTCATTTACAGTCTCACCATTTCAGAACTGAAGCATTTTCAATATGCTATTACTAATAAGCCATGGTTGTTCATTTATGCTATGCAACTAACAAACATTGACAAAGCCAATAGTCCTTGTTGTTAGTGTAATGTTACTTGCTGTATTATATATCTGGATGCAATGCCAAAAGTAGCAAAATACCAGTCAGGCTGCACACTATGCTTAACATAGATTTTCAGCTTATGTTCTTTTAAGCCACGCCTAAAATTATATCAGCCACGCCCCTTTGAGAGACTCCCCCAGTTTTTATATCCCACTTAAAGCCCTGCGTGTATGCATTGTGCTGCTCTCTTGAGCAATGATAATGTATACCGTAGATCTGGAGCCAAAACCGGAGCAGAATGTGAGACAGGGCGTCTACCCATGAGTGTACACAGGAGGGACAGGGAATGTGATAGGCACACTTGTTTCTTTCTGAATAGCAATAGACCTAGAACAGGAGATCTTTTTTTTTTCAGGAAAAATTCTCGTAGACCTGATGGCCATAATATAAAGTTTCTATCAGATTCGTCGGGAAAGGAAATATGAGGGGACTGGGAGCTAAATTAGAAGGTCCAGAGCCTGTGCTCCAGTTGATTAATCAAAGACTCAAAACTGGGCATGTGTTTCTAAGATGGAAGAAAAGGTGTTCTAAACAGGTGTGCCTAGACCAAGATCAATAAGACAGTCAGCGAGGGCCTTCTCATGTTGCTTTCACACCCCCCAAAGGGGATGTCATGCTTCATGGTAGGGCGGTGCTCCTCGTTGGGCTGGGGCTGCAATGCCATACGGGACCCCGAAGGGTCACTTTGGTGGAGATCTTTTTAAGAGATTGCCGTATGATGAGTGTGAGTGAGCCCTCCCACCCACAACTGTAGGGTACTGGCTCCGCCCAGTCGTCACACACTAACTACCAGAGTTCATTTGAAAATTCTAGGGTAGCATTGGCCTGTTATAGGATTTTTATCTCTGACGGGCGGTGCTCTTATTAAAGGATAGCTTACGACCTCCCCTATCAGTTTTAACTCCTAATTACGTATCACTACTCCACCACACATAACACCTCACTTGCGCTCACCATACATCATGAAACCCCTTGGGTTGTGGAGGGCAACATGAGACAGCCTTGCTGACTTTCTTGTTAATCTTGCTCTAGGTACACCTATTTAGAACTTTTTTTCTTCCATTTTAGGAACAGATGCATATTTTTTGGGCCATAATATGACACCAAAGCGGTGTTCCGCCTCTAATACAGGCCCCAGCAGCTGGCTCTGATATCCAAACAGCCTCTGGCACATGACATCACTCTCTAGGGGGGGTGGTAGCAGCTACACACTGCCTTACTCCTGTCATCTCTGCTATAAATGTTTGCATTGTGAATGTGCACATTGTGCTCATGGTGTCCGGAAGTGACGGAAAGGTACTTAAAGGACCATACCGTGGTGAGCCTGGAAGGCTTATGTGTAATTTTAGAAAGTCTTTTTCTCCTGGGACTGGCATTGAATGCTCAGAACATCCCCACGCAAATGCAGTGGAGACAAAGCATGTAAGCAATCTCAGAGAGGCCTGGGGCACTCACAGTTTAGCAATACTACTTATGTAACCGAGTTTAAAGTCCAATACCTTCTAAGGTCTGTACTTACACAATAAACAAGAAAGATAAACTCGAAGACCCCTGCAATGCTTGTCAACTTCTTGGCATTAGGTTTCTGAGTTTTCTATAGCATGACCCATACGTCTCCGCTCAGGGTCGGCCTTTAGCAGGGGCGAGCTTAGCCCAAGCCCAGGGCTCCAATATTCTGAGGGGCGCACAGAGCAGTGTGCATTAAGGTAATGCTAACAGCAGCAGCCCTGTTGTCTTGCTCCAACCTTATCCATGTCCCTGTCCCTGTCCCTGTGTGCTTGTTTCTGTCTGGTTTGCCAGTAAGTGGTTTTAATCCTTCATTATCATACTTTGTGCAATGTTTTTAACCCCCCATTGCAACCCCCTTGCCATCCCTCTCTATTTCACCCCTGCTGATAAACACATAAAACCCTCATCAGCATGAGGCCTCTAAGCTATGTGTGATTTAGGCGAGCTGTGGGAGGTCCAGAAACTTTTGTGTTCAGGGGCCAGTCCCTGCTCAGCCAGGGACTGGCCAGTGAACACAAAAGGAGTCCCCTGCTGCCACATTTAGGCCCCAACTTACTAGTTTTTCACACAGCGCAGTACAGCAACCACAAATGCTGTGCTGCCTGTGAAGGAGAAGTCAGGAACTGTATAGTGCAGCACACATGCAAAGCCCGAAAATAAAAGAGAAATGAAAGCATTTCTCAGTGATTGCGCCTGGTTGAAGACGGCGCTATTTTCTGACACTACACCTTGCCTACTTTTTCAAGTAAATAAGGCTTAGCGTCCGAAACCTTGGGTGATTGCATGGGAACGGGGGAAATGTTGCTTGCCTGCCCTTGCCCACGAGGGAACTTGCTGCTTATTCACCTCCTTGTGGCCGGACCCCCCCACCTGCCTCCCGCTGTCCCGCTGGTGTAAACATCTTACCGGCACGACCGCCGAGCGGAGAGCGGGTACGGGACCACAACACCCAGCAAGCCCTGCTGTCCACGTGTCATTCGACGGCGCCAGGCGGCGCATAAAGCTGGTGGAAGCCCCTGTCGAGTGGGGAAACATTGCTTGCCTGCTCTTGCCCACTAGGGAACTTGCTGCTTATTCACCTCCTTGTGGCCGGACCACTCCACCTGCCTCCCGCTGTCCCGCTAGTGTAAACATCTTACCGGCACGACCGCCGAGCGGAGAGCGGGTAGGGGACCACAACACCCAGCAAGCCCTGCTGTCCACGTGTCATTCGACGGCGCCAGGCGGCGCATAAAGCTGGTGGAAGCCCCTGTCAAGTGGGGAAACATTGCTTGCCTGCTCTTGCCCACGAGGGAACTTGCTGCTTATTCACCTCCTTGTGGCCGGACCCCCCCACCTGCCTCCCGCTGTCCCGCTGGTGTAAACATCTTACCAGCACGACCGCCGAGCGGAGAGCGGGTAGGGGACCACAACACCCAGCAAGCCCTGCTGTCCACGTGTCATTCGACTGCGCCAGGCGGCGCATAAAGCTGGTGGAAGCCCCGCCTCGCGGGACGCTGGGCGAAGCCCGGGCAAAGGGCGGGCCCTCTTAGGCCCTCAGAGGCCTGAGGAGTCTGGTCTGGGCCACACCTCTTGACGCTACCAACAATTCACCGCCTAAGGTAATATTTACTTGCCTAACTGAGTGTGATTATATTGTGGCCCTCTTAAAGGCCCCATAAGTATACCTATCCTAATCATGGTTAAAAAGACACCAATGTCTACTCGATCGACATCAAGGAAGCTAGCCCAGGCAACAACCCCACTTCCAACTCTAACTGCCATTGATAAAATGTTGCAACAAACTATTGGGGTTGTTGTCACAGCTATAGAAAATACCGAAAGACGCCTCTCGTTACCACCGAGTTTGTGCCTAATAACCCAGTCTACGCAAGGAGCCAATATACCTGCCAACACATCTACAATCACAGCTATATCACAGGATTCAATTCTATTAGACTCCTTTGTGGATTTACCGGGGAATGGCACGAATCATGCGGACATACCACAACAGTCATCGTCCGAGTGTTCTACTCAGGAGAATAGGCTGTCATTAACTCCCACTTTACAGCCCAGTGAGATCCCTCTTCCGTTTACAATAAATGATGTGTCCAACGTCAGAGTGGATGTAGATGATTGTGCAAATAATGATATTAATTTGTCAGATGGAACAGTGAATATGAGCCCGTCATACAGTATGAGTGATCATGAAGCTGGTCGATCTAAACGCAGAACAGCACCTAACAGGAAGTTGGTAACTGTAAAAACACATAGGAGGGGATATAGAAGTAGAAAGAAGAAGCCAACTAACACAATCCCGATACAAGGGGGGATAGGAAATGCTTCACAACAGAGTGGAAACTCGCAATTAAATGAAAACCAGGGCACCGTTCAACCAAATCTATTATTACAGCTCGAGCAGCTAGTAAAATCACATATTACACCAGTGACTGAAAGACTGAGCACCTTAACCAATAAGGTAGACTCCCTTGAAAAGTTAGGAATAGCTAATTTAGACTTGCTAGAACAACTGAGCACGCACATCAAGCATCCCACAACTAGTGCCCAAAAGGCTAAACCCACCAATAACCAGGTGGATAGTCAAACAAAAACAGTCAGTCACCCCACTATGGTAAATGTTGCCACAACTTCGGCAATACCATCTACCAACACCTCCAACGTAACAATGAGGCAGAAACCTGTTTTGGTTCAAAGGGATAAAGGTGGTATAGGATTTAATAAAATGGACAGGGTAGCGCCTACACGTAATACCACCACCAATAATATAATTCCTGCGGTGATAAATTTACCACCGGAAAGCAGCGCGTACGTAGCTATTCTTGCCAATGTACCAAAGCTTAAGCCTACCCAGTTTGAAAATCAGCAAACTCTCAAGAACAAAACACTGCATTGGCTCACTCATAACTGTAGATTTCCAATGCGTGGGGCAAACCAGATTATTTCAACACAGAGAGTAGGATGGTTGGGACCAAGTAAAAAGGAAATAAATGATGATTGCATAGTCATAAATTTTAGAAGTTCTGACTGGGCCAGAGACTCGATCCTTAATGCACCTGCGCCTTCTAAACATGAGTACAATACAACTCTGCTCCCTTTAGATTACTTCTATAGGGGCCAGTCAGGGAAATATGCTACAGTCCAGATTGCCGACTATCAGAGAGATACCTACCGTAATCCATATAATGCAGCTTATGTTTTTGCTCCATTTCATAATACATGGGATAACTTTGCAATCCCGACTCATAACAGATTTCAGGTGTTTGGCTCACTGGATGAGAATGACTGACTGAAGGAACAAATTATACCGCCCCACTCTGAAGTAGTTGTATCTAGGGGTAATGTTGAAAATGATCATGGGTCGCGGGTTATAAAAAGGGCAGAAGGGGATAACACAGTAAGGATAACAAGTGATGATCAGCATAAAACTGATAAAATAAACTATCCTGATGTAACCTCTGTTATAGACACATATTTGGGGGAGAGTTTAGAAAGATCTGTTATGGCGGCGCTAGATGACAGCACCCATGCCAATACCGCTGAAGGCCTCATGTTTATAACTGGGAACATAGCAAGGATTGCTGCTAAAATTGGTACGCCCTTTTGGAACAGTTTCATTACATACGGCAACAATATAATTTGTCTTCAGGAGACGTGGCACAAAGCCCAAATACAAGTTGAGGGGTATACATCATATAGTATGGATGCAACTGCTTCCTTAGCAGGAAGAGCTAAAGGTGGGCTATTGACTCTGGTATCGAACTCCTTAACTGAGTTCAGTTTTGGTAGTTATGTGGAGGTGGCACCGTATGCATCGATTCTGCGCCTTGTACACAGAAAAGGAAGGGACCTAGTTATAATAAACTTCTGTAATAATATCACTGGACCCAATCGGGGCATGATTGTACTGGACATAGAGCAGGCATTATAGGGAGTATTAGAGTCATCAAGTAACCCCCCCGTAATAATTTGGGCAGGAGATTTTACTATTCAAGCATGTAGCCATGCACAGAAGGGGATCTGTGGTCATCGAGGGGAGTATCATAGTGGAGGTAGCATCATTTTTAATCATTTCCCACACACCAATTATGGAAGTGCTTTGAATAACTTAGCAGCCACATTAGATTTAGAACTACTAGATTGCACTAAGAATAAAGAAAATGAAGAATGTCCGTCATTTAGAGGGAGGGACGCCAACTCTAATATTGACCATATCTTGGTGTCTAACGGTTCAGTTTACACCAATGTTTGGATAGTTGTGCAACCAGTGAGCGACCACAATAGTATATCGCTGGTACTATTTGGATGGGGGCCAAAAACTCATGCCTATGGGAGACCTATTCAAGGAATCTCAGCTGAAAGACCAAACGGCATGAGAATAAAGTGGATTAGAATTGACCCCGCTAAATTCATGATGGATGTACCTTCAAAATGTAGGGGGGAAATAGGTTACTGTCTGGGACCTAAAGTGTCTCCAGGAAATTTAATTGCGAATTTCCGGAACATAATTAAAGCAATTGACGCCTCACTTACTGTTAGGAGTAGAAAATTAAGGAAAACAAAATTGGTATGGTTTGACAAGCACTGTGCCCTGTCATTAAACAAACTTAAAATTGCTCTTGACACTAGGCCCAGAGACACAGTTAAAATTAAAGAAGAGCGCCATAATTACAAGACCGCCTTGGCCACTAGGAAAAAAGAACTTAAAAACGAAGCTTGGTCCACTCTGGATATGGCAGCAGAAACAAAAAACCACAAACTATTTTGGGAAACTGTAAACAGCTCATTTTTAAAGAACAATAACATTCCTAAAATTACTTCGCATGTAAGCTGCCTCGCCTGGATAGCCCATTTCACAGGGATTTTTAATTCTGATTTTAATTTAGATGGGCAAATTTTAACCACAGATGTAGTGTCTAGTACAAATTGGGAAAAAAAGCAGTAAATTGTGACCCTATCCGAAGTTACTGAATCGATAAGAAATAGTAAAGGTGGCAAAGCCCCAGGTCCGGATGGGGTGCCCATGGATTTTTACAAACATGAAATACACCTATGGGCACCAATATTGACACAATATTTTAATGCTGCCATAGAAGATAGACTCCCATCAACATGGGGTCAATCTATTATTGTACCCCTCTATAAGAAAGGCTCCAGATCAGAGGCACGTAATTACCGCCCCATCTCGCTCCTGGACTCATCAATTAAAATTCTCAGTCGAGTCCTTCTAGAAAGGTTGGAAGCCTGGGTCGAGGAAAAAAACATCTTATCCCCAGTGTAGTATGGGTTCAGAAGGGGGATGGGAACGATGGAGCAGTGTGTGAACCTGGAACTTATAATCAGCAAGTACACAAAAGCTAAAGGTGGCAATTTATTTTTGTGTTTTGCTGATTTGAGTTCGGCATTTGATCTGGTAGAACACTCGCTCCTATGGCCGGTTTTGTTAGAAATGGGTGCCCCGATTGAAATTATCCACCTCCTGGCCAGACTGTATGAAAACGTGTTCTGTAAAGTCAGATTTGGATCTGCCGGAGAATGTACACCTTTATTTAAAATTAATAGAGGCATTCGACAAGGATGTGTTCTTGCCCCACTTTTATTTTCATTATTTATAAATCAGATAGATCAAATTTTAAGAGCCGTCCAAGCAGATGCCCCTATTATAAATGGTAACCACATTCCAATTCTTTTATACGCGGATGACGCGGTCCTTCTCTCCCGGACCCAGAATGGCCTGCAAAGCCTAATAAATAAGTTCCATACTTTCACTGAGAGTAGAAAGCTGATAATTAATAAAGGAAAAACTGTTGTAATGACTTGTGGCAAGAAGACAAGATGGGGAGAAATTGGAATCTGTAAATAAATTCTGTTACCTGGGCATTACATTCTCAGGAGATGGGAGGTGGGTTAACGAACAAGAGAGTGTACGTTTTGAAATGGTAAGAAATATTAATGGTGTTTTTAGATTCGCAGCAAAATTAGGGGGTCGTAGAATTCAAGAGATGGTGTCTATATACAATTCCAGGTGCACATCATCAGCCCTGTATGGGGCAGGGATTTGGGGATATCATACACAGAGTGGCAACCAAATACAGCAAGAGGAAAATGCCTTCCTGAAACGATTGGTCTGTGCCCCGACTGCGGCTTCAATGAATTAATACATAGGGAAGTGGGACTAGATCACGTTCAGGATTTAATAGACCTGCGCCCTTTGGCCCTATGGCGATCAATCTGGTCCAAAGATGAAACAAAATTTACTCAGGATGTGATTAACGATTGTTTGAAAGTTGACCACCGTTTAAATATACCATGGTTGTGTCATATCCAGTTTTGGTACAAGATACTTTTTGAATATGATATTTTTGGAGAACCTACAATGGGGATAAGCTTATCAAAAAAGGAGCTTAAAGTCACTTTGCTGAAACACACTAAAAGCAGGGGCGTAAAACAGGCCCCTGCAGCCCCCGCGGTGCGGGGGACCCTCACCCTCCAGGGGGCCCCGTCAGCACTGCACTTCTGCTGGGGAGCTCTAGATTGAGTCCGAAGGGGGCCCCTTCACGTACCCTGCAGGGGGGCCTCCTCAAGGTTCGTTACGCCACTGACTAAAAGTACCAGAATGATCAAATATGTAGAACAAAGCACGTTTAACTCCTATTTAGATTATAATGTTAATGAAGGTTTTCAACTGTATTTAAGTGTAGTTACTAAAAATTCCCATTGCTTTGTACTATCCCGTTTACGCCTAGGAATTGTGCACCATCTTGTGGCATTTCCATTAATCAAGAAACCTGGAACATGCCTATGCCCCTGCGATGGTATCTCTAAGCAGAGTAGCTGCCATTTTATGCTGTTTTGCAAATTTTATACTTTTTATAGAAAATCTTATTTGAAACCCATCTTTTTAAAATACAATACGCGCAATACTAAGGCAGCGATGTTATTGATGTTTAATTTAGAGAACCCAGACATATGTTTTTATGTGGCTACATATATTTTAAAATGTATTTCTGCACGAAAATCAATCATTGTATGAATTTATCAAATGGCCCTGATTTTGAAGAACTTTAATTCTGCAAGTTTGCACATGTATAATTGGTTGAATGTACCAATATGCACTTTAGTTTTGCTAGTTTGCACATGTATAATTAGTCGATTGTACCGATATGTACTTTCATATTGTTACTTTGCACATGTATAACTAATTGAATGTACTATAAAATGCACCTTACCATTGCTAATTTGCACATGTGCTGGAAAATGAGTTTTAACTGGTATACGATATTATAGAGCCGGATGTAATTCAATGATGTATATGTATTTTTATGAATTGTTGCTATATGGTTATATTCATATACCGAATAAAGCACTTTCAAACGAAACGCATGGGAACGCCATGCACCACCCATGGTACGCCACCATGGCGCTAAGTAATGCACAGCAGCGCTATGCTTTGCTGTACTTTCAAGTGTTTTCCAGCATCAAACAAGTTTAACGCTGGAAATTAAGGGGCATATTTACAATATTTTGGCACACAGCCATGCCGCAAGCCTTCTAGCTGTGTTGCCGCCTTATGTAAAAAAAAAACGGTCAGGAATGCACTGTATCTACAAGATACTGACCATTCCTGTCCTTTCTGTGAGTGCTAGAGCTCTAACTGCAGCAGAGCACCAACGCAAAACCCCTCACACCACATGGTGCAAGGGTGTCTGTGTTGTTGGCACGATTGCGTTGTGTGCAGAAAGTGACAGCATTCTACACAAAAACAATCAAAGGAGGCATTTTCCTCGCTCTATGTGTGCTGGAGAATGCAGCACACGTGAAAAGATGAAAAAACAAGGAGAAATGTAAACATTTCTCCTTGTTACCCCTGCTTTGGGAAGGGGTTCGTTTTGTAGTTTTAACACCCCTTCCACACATAGTAAGGCATTGCCTTATTCCATATTTTCAAGGCAATGAAAAGTCATGCAGGGTAGCTTTGCATGGCCTTGTAAATATGGGCCGGCACACTGCACCTCCAGAGCGTCACAAAAGTGACCTCCGGCAGCGTAAAAGTGCAGCAGGGGCATTGTAAATATGCCCCATAATCAGTAAAAAATGAAATAGCATCGTTTTGCATCATTTTTGTGACACAAACATAGTGCTAAAACTTAGTAAATATACCCCTTAATGTCTTGGCATCAGCAAGGGCGCCAAATTTATCTCTGCCCAGAGCACTATCTTAATGAAGGCCTGCTCTGTACTTCGGTCTACATGTGACTGCTAGCACCAGCAGCTCACGACAGATATTGTAAGGGAAAAGTCCATTGTTGTTTAGGTAAACTCATCTCTGTTTGGAAGTAATATGCAACAAGTTTCTACTATAATGGTATCAATTGCAAATGCCAGAAAAATCATGTTATTTGTTGTCACTTGTGTAGAGCGCAACTGCCACAGGCGTGAGAGTGGATGGAACTCTTTGTTTGACTGGAATAATTATGTGGTTCTAGAAAGACCTACATAGAAAGAGTTAGCTGAAATGCCTGAGCTCCCGACACCTGATCTGGTGGTGTTGCGTTCAACGTGATCATGCTCAATCACATAGGTGATGCTTCACGCAACCTTGCTTTATTTTACCTGAAAGTTGTTACCTTCTTGTCTGGAAGATACATTATCTTGGTTTGCATTGGGGTTTAAATGTTTTGTAGTTGATGGCTTTTTTTCTCAGTGGTTGCATAGGTATCACATAGGGGCTGAAAATGTGAAAGACCTATGTTTTTACGACCTTCCGAAACCTAGGTATTTTTTGTACTTTCTTTATGGGGGATGTGAGTTCAAATCTTGCTGGCCGAGATTGCAAACGTGTGCCTTGGTAGTCAGATTTTGCTGAAACTGGCATTTCTGCTATAGAAGTGGTTAGGAACATATACTTTGCCTAGAGTGGTGGGTCTTGAATCTTTGTTTTAGGAATATTTGTACTTTTCTGTAAATCGCTTGTTCTGTTATGCACAATGTTGTGAACTTGATCTAGCTTGACACTTGGAGCCAGTACAAGCTTATAAGGACAAACGTATTATGGTCCACTGAGTTTTGATCCATTTGTTATTTATTAAGGATACTTTTCTAGGCTCCTAGGTACAGTTTATTCATGTAAACCAAATAATGGAGCACAAGATTAGTTGTTGTGAAGGTAATCTACGTAGGGAAGAATCCTTATTTAAGATTCTGAGCATACTTGTTAACAATTTTTGTACAGCTCTCTTTGCTGCTCAAGAATAGGATCTGCTTCTAGGATGACTCCAACTATTTATTCCATTCCAATAATACTAAATATAAGGGACTGTTCTTGTCTAACTCATCAAATCAGCAAAGTTCAGACAAAAAAAAAACAAATAGCTAAATTCCAGGGTTCTCTAGATTTCCACCTTTCTACTCAGACTTGTGTTAAAATGCTGTCAGATTGAATCAGCACTGTGCACAGATGTCCTGCAAAGAGTGCAACATTTTTTTAAACACAGCAAGGGCAGGCAGTTATTATAAATCATGCATATATATGTTTTAAAATCATGGCAAGAAATGTTGAGGAGGGCTCACAATTATATTATATGTGTATCGAAGAGAACTATTCAAAAATGGATTGCAGCGCGGTCGTTTGCCATTTTATCATCTGTCTGAAATCTCTGTACTTTGCTTGAACAAGGCCTCAGCAAAAACAATCACATTCATACCTTGCGCCTCGTATCGGGGCTTAAATTTCACTATGAAGGATTTTGGTGTGCCGTGGGGTGTGTAGATGTTCACAAGTGTGTTCTTGTTCAATCTCATGTCAAAGGGTGTTTTGCACTTTGCAGTCACCTTGTTGATAAAGGTGATTGACATTAGCTATCCCTCCAGTGGATACGCTGCATCACACTGACAAACCCCACACTAGAGAAAACATCTGTGATTGTTGAACTTCTCTGAGATATGGCTGCCTTCCGTTTAACAGTAACACTCCATGCAGACCATCATATTCTTTGGAGTCTTGGCATCATCTTTCTGAAGCTTAAAGGTTACTCTATTTCATTTTGCAATTGTAAACCCACTGCAGCTTCTACTTGTGCATTTGGCGACATCTTTGTTGAAAAAAAGTAATGCAGACCCTAATATTCTTTCTCACTACCAACAGATTTCCTTCTTTCCACCCCAACTAATACTGTGAAATCACCTATTGCCCAGGGTTTACTTTGAAGATTATGCTTCTCTCTCCGCATGCCTCTTAGACAGACATAAAACCCACTCTCCCAGAAGAAAATTCATAACCATGGTCAATGCAGGAATCTTTACTCTTGGTTAGTATCTCATCGAGCCTTTTACTGAACATTTATATTATTTCACATAATCGTTTATGCAAGCTAATGACACTCTGATTGCCCTGCGTTTGAACCGTGATCTGGGGCAGGTTCACTGACACAATATCGTGTTAAAAAATATTGCTGGAAAAAATATAGTGTCAAAAATATCGTTTACCACAATATCGTGCTCCTATACCAAGTACCACTAAAGGGGAGCACTTGAGCTTCTTCAATTAAAAAAGAAAAACAATTATTCACGTATACTTCATTCCCAATAATCTAATTTTCAAATTTGTCCTTAAATGAGTGTCGGCCACAAAAGGAGACTCAGATGTTGGTTAAAAAAGAAGTTCAATCTTTCCCTCACCAATGACCCTCACATCGCAAAAACCAACCTCCACGAAGGAATGAAAGCCGTCGCCGACTGGATGAAGAACAGCCGACTGAAACTGAACTCAGACAAGACCGAGGTCCTCATCCTCTGCTCCACCCCATCAGCCTGGGACAACTCCTGGTGGCCGACAACACTGAGAACAGCCCCAACACCCACCGACCACACACGAACCTAGGGGTAATCCTTGACTCCACCCTATCCATGACTAAGCAGGTCAATGCCATCTCCTCATCCTGCTTCAACACCCTCCGAATACTGTGCAGGATCTTCAAGGGGATCCCCACCGAAACAAGATGAACGGTCACACAGGCCCTCGTCACCAGCAGGCTGGACTACGGAAACGCCCTCTACGCAGGAACTTAGGCCAAGCTCCTGAGATGACTGCATTGCATCCAGAACGCCTCGGCACGTATGATCCTCGATATCCCCCGCCGAAGCCACATCACACCCCACCTGAGAGACCTGCACTGGCTCCCCGTCAACCAGAGGATCACCTTCAAGCTCCTCATCCACGCACACAAAGCTCTCCATAACACCTGACCAGCATACCTTAACAGACGACTCTGTTTCTACACCCCCACCCACCAGCTCAGCTCCGCCGACCTCGCCCTCGCCACAATCCGAAGAACGACCTCTGGCGGCAGATCCTTCTCCCACCTCGCCGCCACGACCTGGAACACCCTCACCACCAACCTACGGCAGACCCAAGACCTACTGGCCTTCAGAAGACTCCTCAAGACCTGGCTCTTCGATCAGTAGCAGCACCCCCCCACCCCAGCACCTTGAGACCCTCACGGGTATGTAGTGCGCTCTATAAGTGAACTGATTGATTGATTGATCTTTATTCTCATTTCCACTCCATTGAGATCAGACAACAACAGCCCAATCAACTCATTTCACCCTCATCTGGGACCTCATCAGGACTGTAAGATACCTATATATTTTTACAAAAGGACATCCCGAACACCCAATATTTACACATTAAAAACAGCACTACATTATCATTATGGAATCTTAAATTTAAACATTGTATAATTTCAAAAATCATATTTAATAATGATATACATACTTGATCAACTTGTAATAATATCAAATCAATCTTAAAATGCCGGTAGGGAATCCCTTATACCTATTCTAATATTTTTTAATATTCCATATTTGTAGACCAATTTGTAATCATTTTGAATCTGAATATTAAATTAAATACTCCAAATATCACCATTGTCAGTATAGTTTATGAAATATTGAACTTCACCCCATTGATTTTATCTAACAGACCCCAAAATAAAGGAACATACATACTTACGTACTGTTCTCTATATGTCTGTTCATCAAACAGTGTCTTGTATTTGGCTCTGGATTAAAAGATTTATAGGTGTGTAAACAATCCTGTAATACAGACAATAATATTGTCCACATTTCTGTTACTTATTGTGAAATAAATACAAATAGTCTTAAAATTATCATGTCTAATATAAAATCAATTAAACTCTCATAATTGTCTATAAAATCAACATAATTTCTTCTAAATGTCTACATATATTAATACATATTCTGATACATCCTCCATATTTGTGAAAGCTACACTTCCACAAAATCTTACAATCCTCCAAGCCCTGTCCATCACCTCCGCATAACTAAGAATTAAACATGACTGTGTTTATGTAGTAGTTGCATCAAGCATTCTCTTAGCAATATAATTAGTTTAAAACCACCAAGTGACGATCACTCAAACAATGCAAATAGTAATATCTGACCCCACTAAGTGATTATCCCACTAACAACCCACACGCTTATTTCATATTATAAAACTCATGTTTAAATTCAATCCCTGCATAAGCACAAACTGAAAAATAACTGGGTTTCAAATCAATGATATACCCTCACGGTTAACAACCATTACCTGTGGTTCAAACCATTTCAGAGTGTCTCACCATTCAGCCTGGTTGTAAAAGGCCACCATCTTGTTAAGAGCACTGTCATGAAGGCCATCTTAATCACCTGTTGGTCCCGTAAACTCTACAGCGATGACTTTTAACAGAACTCTCAGACCGCCTTATTGTAGTGTCACATCAATTAGAGATGGAGCATAAAATTAGACCATTTTGACTCTAAAATCCTATTGGAATCAGTTTTTACATCTTACTGAGAACACTCCTATAAAGGCCATCCCAATCACCTATTATTCTTGTAAACTATGTAATGATGACTCTTAACACAACTCTCAGACCGCTATATTGAAGTGTCACATCGATTAGCGATGGAACATATTCTTGGACCAATCCGACACTAAAATCCTATTGGAATATTTTTTTGTATGGAATGAAAAGGAATTGATCTAAAGAATATAATATAAATAGACATGTTATTAAACGCCCTATTATCACAGCAATTTTAATCACCTAATAGTCCAGCCACACCTAGTGCTTTTTCAGAAATGCAGTGTTGGAGTGTTCCATCAATTCCACATCTGGTTTGGAAAACAGAATGTTTTCTTTAGATAACCCTCATCCACTAGGGTTTCCCCTTGGTGGCATGCTTCATCATTCGGTCATTCCTGTTCTCCTACAGAACAGGGTGTGCTGCGACCTATGAGTTACATGGAATCTATTTTAGGTGCTTCTTAATAGATGAATAAAGATGTAAAGAATAGAAGTGTTTTTTTGTGGAACATTAAAAATACCTGCCTAGTAGGAAAAAATACTTTATTCATAAATCCAGTCGGTCTGGTTAATAACCGGGAAAGAAATGAAACTCAATGGAATAATGTTCCTGAGTTTCAAAGGTCTACATGTTTCAAGCCCTACCCCAAGGCTTTTCATCAGGACCAAGGATTTATACTCCCTGAGACCACTCCTATAAACACTCTAGTTGCGAAACAACTGCAAGCTTTAGGAAAGTAAATATACATACAGCATCATTTTGGTGTTATGCCTGAATGGTCTGTAATTATACAAAGTGATAGTCCACCAAGATTTCTAGCTGTGTTGCAAATTCTATACATACTGTTGTATAGAGAAGTTCATGTACATTGAATGGATTTGTAAACATCACCTCCGTGTACAACTTGTGATACTTTAAAAAGCTCATACAGGTAAACACTTTTAGTGCAACCAAAAACTTGGAGCTCGTCACACCTGAGCACACACACCAAAACATAGATATGGTAGATAAAAGGCTGAAAATATATATAATCATCCAGGACAGGAAATCAAAACATATCTGTGTATGTATATGTATATAAATATTACTACTTCAGATATATAAACTACATTACTGCGCACAGATTTAAAAGAGTACAGCAATTATTATATTGCACAATGTTGCACACATATATAAAACTACCATGGTGATACTAAAATGCATCACCCTATACAAATATACCACTGTAGTGGAAATATGGTAACGTGTGTAAACTTGTGTAATAGTACTTCACTTCATCATCATATTGTGCAGGCATACAATAAATGTCAGTCTTACCCCTTAAACACACACAAACAATACTCTTTCATATATATCATGCATTTCACTGCATGGCACGCAATGCTGTGATATTTGCATCACATAGCACAGATACACTGGGCCTCATTTACAATATCTTGATGCACAGCAGTGCAAAAAGCCTTCAGGCTGCGGTGCAGTGCATCAGAATAAAAGGGCCGGAATGCACCGTATCTACAAGATGCAGAAAATTCTTGTCCTTCTCCCCTGTGCCGGTGCACAAATAGCAGCCGTGCGCCAGCGCAGAAAACCCTTATGTCATTTTACCAGGGTGCCTGCGTTGTGGGGATGATTATTTTTGTGCAGGAAGGGACACCTTCCTGTACAAAAATAATAATTGATGGCCTTTTCCTCTTTATATGAGTGCTTCATTCTGCAGCACGCATAGAAAGAGGAAAAATGGGGAAAAATATAAGTATTTCCACCACTCCTATGCCTTCCCTGGGGAGGTGTAGTATTCTGACACATTCTCAGCTTTACAAAACATTGTACATCTGAAAATATGTCAGGTTCCATGTATTTTGCGTGGAAACATAAAACACCAAGACCCATGGAAGGCCCTTTTCACACAGAGTAATGCATGAAACAGTCCCATATCTTCAAGGCCTTGAAAAGTCACTCAGGGTGAATATAAACGTGGCCTTGAAATTATGGGCAAGCCCATTGCGCAGCCGGTGCTTCAAAATAAGTGACGCACTGGCGGTGCAGTAGGCTTGTAAATGAGGCCTTCAGATTCTATTGGCGCACACAGGCATTTTTCAGTTAAACCAGAGTGCATCAACAGTACATGCATGACGAGCGGTAGATGCAGGTGCAGGGTTGGCCTGTTTTACACATAGTTCTGCAAATTGCAGTACTTGGCATTCCGGCAGCAGTCGCTTGAGGTGCACTGGCTGGAGTCTTCCCAGGCATGTTCATTCTGGCGCTCTGCCTTCTTCGATGGACTTTCTAGCAGGAGCTTAAAATGGAGGACAGACCGTCCATGGCAGTGAAAGTTGCTCTGTGAACTAACACCTCAGTCAAGAAATACAAGCAATAGAGGTGGGAGTGGGTGGGTGACTGTCCACGGTGGAATCTGTATTTATACACAAGCTGCATAGAGCTTCTTTTCTAGCTAGTCAAATGCATGAAAATCACCATAAAGTAGTGCCAGACTACGAACCAGCACATGATCCTTAAATTGTGTGTGTAACCCATTCTGTCCCCAGGCATTGTGGAATTGTAAATAGTACCCTACCATAGGCAGAACACAATAACGGTTTTAATGCATCACACTAAACAGATACGCAACACTACTTCATCAGCACTGCAGCACACTGAAACGGCACAGAATTCCAATACTGCTTCAATTATATGGCATCACACTAAATAGTTATGCAATACTTCTTCCGTTATAGTGCATTACACTGCACATGCATCCATTTTCCATCTGCTTTAGGGTATCATACATTGTACCGTGAGCTGATACACTTCACAATTGTTATATACTTTGATTGTCACAAGAGCTGAGTGCATGTTTTCTGATTTAAATACCACTGAGATGACACAAACTGCGCTGTATGGCTGATTCTCCTATTTTCTTTCACAGACCCCAGAAACAGAGGAGGAGACCTCCGGTGAAGCGGCTGTACAAAATGAAGCCTGTCCCACTTCCACAGCCACGGTAGAGCTGGAAACCAGCGCATCAACCCCAGAAACCGACGAGGATTACTTCGAGACCCAGTCCCACCAGAGCGAAAGTACTTCCGAGGTCAGGACAGAGGCCTTTGAAAGTGCTTCCGATGCAGAGTCAATCACCAACGAGGAGGTCTGTTCCAAGCTGGCATGTGAAGAGAAAAACAGCATATACTGTGAACCACAGGCTTCCCCTGCTCAGAAAACACTTAGCTGGCCGAGGGACGCAAACTCAAACAACCAAGGTCAGGCTCCCACTGATCCAGGAACTAATCAGTTTGCAAGGGTCACAGACCAACGAGGAGAGGGCCAGCCTGAAGCCTCTGCTGCCCTTGAGGCAGATTCCAACAGTCCCCTTGAAAGGACACAGACTTCAACTCTGAGCGGCGGGGAGGAGCCAACTTTAACCACAGATGTGTCTATCACAGACTCCGAGCCAGCCCAGGAGACAGGTACAGACACAGACCATCAGCATGTAGGGCGCGCAGCAGAGGCTGATCCCCTTGAAGTGGTCGGAGGAGGCTGCCACGTTGGCTTGGACGGCGTTGAAGCATGGCTGCCAGAATGGACGACCAGAGCCGCCGAGGTCAATAGCACTTCTCATTTGCAATCAAAGTCTGACGACTGCTTGCTTTGTAGCAGGACTGAAAGTCTTTCCTCATTTCCCAAGAACGAATCCCACTACAGTTTGCCTGATCTTCATTTTGAAGAGAAGGGCAAAATTGGAAGCAATCAGGGTCCCCTCCTGAATTGTGATGTGCAGTTTGTGCTAACCCGAAGCAAAAACTGTAGCCGACACAACTCCATAAGACGTGAAGAGATTGCCTTTGCATGGCCCTTGAAGACGGCCCAGCTTGATTCTCAGATTGGTCAGCGCTGCCAGAACTTAAAACCCAGTGGGATTACAAGAGCAAAATCATGGATTAGTACTCCAGAAAACATTAGCCTCCAAGGTGAAAGGGAGAATGAAACCACTATTAACTACTTTCTTCAGAAGAGTAAACTTAGAGAGTCTGGTTCAAAAGGGCAACTGCCAAAAAGACACCTAGAGCACCCTCTGCATCGCAGAGAGCACCGTGAGAGTGCATCTGGGAACGGTAAGGAAGCTAGAGAAGGCGAGGTCCTGGGAGAGGGTCTCATAACTCTCCAGGATTCCATCTGGACAAGACAGCTTCCCCTTCAGAAAACTACAAGTGACCTTAACAAAAAGACAGCCAGAACATTCGTGCCTACTGATATTTGTTCATCAGGAGCTCTAAATAATGAGCCGTCAAATAAATCCTCAAAGGAAATTAACTTCCCGTTGCTGCCCACTAGTAAGGAAACTTTTAGAGGAATTCTGCCAACGAATGAACCTGAGTCAGAAACTCATTTTGGGGGCTCTGGTTCATACACGCACCTGAACACCTGGGCAGGTGAAATTGCCCCTTTAACAGAAAAAGACAAAGGGAACCATAGTCATTCCACTAATTGTATCCACAGCGGGCCCTTAACGTTTGTCACTGACTCAGAAGTCAGAGTGCCATCATCACCGACGGATACAAGCAAACAGAAAGATGAGCTCACTGATCGGGGATCAAGAAAAACACTGAAAGGCCTGGTACTGCTTACAAATTCAAGAACTGAATGGACAACAAAATCAGAAGTTCTGCCACAGCAAACTCCTAAATGCACAGACCTTCCTGTGGACGAGAATCAGGAGCGAGCTTCACCCAATGTGTCCAATTGTCCTCTGGAAACCAAGGCTGAATCCTACATTCCAGAAACCCAGAGCAAGGGGCACAAGACAGACTCAAGGGGCCATCTTGCATTGAAACCCCCTTTAATTATTGTCTCCATTGAACAAACAGGAGCTCAGGCAGAAAGACAGTCGGGTGGAGCATCTGTATCAGAGACATTGGATGCCCGTGGTGGATTGGAAAGTGAACAACCTGCCCTTGTTAATGACAACAACCAAATATGGGCAGATGGCACGTCAACCACCAAGCATGATGTATGTGTGTCATACTCGGATACGCTGAAAGCATATCCTGACAGTGTAGCACCTAGAGAAGAACCATTTTCCTTGAGTGAGGATGGACAACAAGAGCTTGCCTTGTTAACTTCTCCCAGTGTGCAATCTTTGATGAGGGGACCAGTGAGTGAGGCAAAATCACAACCAGTGACTCATTCCAAGGAACCAATTTCGATCAAACTGATCTCCAACCCCCATTATAGTTTTCTAGAGACTTCACAGGAATTTTCTGAGCACATCTCTCCAGATGAAGGTTCATGGGTGGAGTCCACGAATTTAGCACTGGACACAAAGGATGAAAAGGTGGGGAGAGCAGTATTTCCAGGAAATGAATATCTCACTGAAGTTTTTGAAGGAGCAGGTACACTCAGGTTGGAAATAAGGCCTCTCAGTAACTTGGAAGAAAATCACAAGGACAAAAATGGAAATGTGTCCAGATTGGAGGAGAATTGTGAAGACAGTGTTGAAAGTGAAAAGCCAGAAAGCTCTCATTCATCAGAGGCTGTCTTAGATCATGTTAATGAAACACTTGATATAGAAAACTCTGACCAAATGGTGGCTGACATCAACAACTCTGATAATGAGCAGCTTTTGAACATGGCAGAGGTCACAGATAGACCAGTACTTATTGAGAGACCCACTACACCCACAATGGTTCTCGATAACATAAGCACTGGCAGTACTAATAGTGAGGATTTGGAGGATAATAGCAAGCGTCTGCTAGGAAGCAACAGCAGCCTCTACAAGGCGGTGCAAAAGCCTCTGAACAATGGCACAGCTGGGAAGCCCTCCAAGTTCTTAGCTTTCCCAAAAATTACTTCATTCAAGAAGAACAAGACGCTATTTACAGAAGACCCAGATCATCAAAAGCAAAATATCAAACATAAAGAATTAGAGACCAAGAAGGATGAAAATGAAAATGAGTCATTAAGACCCACAGGAAAGCATATTCGAAATACATTATCCCCAGCATCCAATCCAGTAAATCGCAAATTTAGCACCAAGGTAGAATACAGCATCTCAGAAAATTCAGATGATGATGATTTTTTTGAGAAAAGTACTTTTTTTAACAGAAGTATGAGAAAAGCCTCTGGACCTGGAAGAATAGACATTGATGAATTTGTTACTACTAAATCTCTTGAAAATGTGGCCTCTGGTGCAAATGATCTGGATGAGCATGAGGAGACTGAGGAGCAAAGTAATAAATCCTCTGATGAGACTATCGACCGCCGAAGAAGCAAAATATCAGATGGCCGAAAGTTTAAGGTACGGTTGGCACTAGCACAAAGATCCTTCTCAAGTTTCTTTGATTCCAAATCCCTGGAGAAGGAGAATGCAGACCAGGAAGGGTCCAAAGGATCTCTCAAAGTTGAGAAGAACAGAGGAAAGCTACGCCAGTCTTCATGGAAAACCTTACGAAAGAGCAAGGAATATGAGGCATCAAAAAAGCTAAGCCCTGTAAGTTTGTCAGCACCACAAGAAGGTCTCCAGTCTCCAACATCTCAGCAGCAGGACCCAGGTGACCCATTAAGGCGATTGTCAAAAGAAAAAATAGAAACTGAAAATGGTCACAGTTTGACAGGGTCCAATGACTCTCATGGAACATCCACAGAGTTTGTAATTTCACATCAAAAAGTTGGGTCGAACTTTGGCATATCTTCAGAGGATGCAAAAAAGGAAACACCGCTCAATGAACAAACTTTAATGTCTTTTTTTTCGTATGACTCAGAGCTCCCAGACAAACCTCAAAACAGCTTAGATTTGCCACCCGAGGAATCTGGAATAATGTCTCCCATCAGTTCAAGTGACTATGATTCAAATTTAAATCAGTTACCGCCTTGTAGCCCTCAAATATGCTCAACTACTGAAGAAAGAGATGGCCCCACCAAACCCATGAGCCCCAAGCCCCAGAGCCCCATGCCAAGTTCCCAACGCAAATGTTTCCGTTACAGCCGGACTACTGCCACCTCAATGACTTCTCTTGGATGGAGCTCCGCCTTTGAAGTCTTTTCTGAGGCACCTGAAAGACCAAAGAGTTTAAAGCCCAGATCAAACTTAATGCTTTCTGTAAACTCTTTGGATATCGACTACCAGAAGGAAGACAGTGGTATTAGCAGCCAATCACAAACTAGCCTCATCACAGAGTCTTCTGTCAGTGATATTCCAAAGGACGAGGTAAGCATTTACTGCAAATAAACTCTATATGTTCATGTATTAGAAAAACTAATTGACAAGCTCGCTCATTGGTCAATGGCCAGCTTTGTCCTCATTCTTTAACCCCCAATCTAGGGTATTCATTTCAAGTTTCACTATCTTGGGGCAAAGGTAATTCTCTTGGGGTGACTCACATTTCCACCTTTAACATTCCGAATAAAACAAAATCTGCCAAACTGTGGTTCTACCTGTCAGCAGGTAATCCAAACAAGTTTTTTGAAGGGATTGGAGGAATGCCTCGAATGTGTTGTTTTGTTAATTCACTGGTCCAGCTTTGGCGACTCTGCTCTAGATGCAGAAGGGTGACAGATGGGGTTGGATGCACAATGAAACTCTGTCCTGGATTTCCATGACCTCTAGACTTACGAGTGGTCTCTGTGCACTGGAAGAAGTTACCTATGTGATAAATTCTCAAATATCAGCCTTTATCACAAATTTCTTAGATCATCCTAAACTAACTGCACATATATGAACCAAGATATACTACCTGATTATTGTATAACAAATACCGTTCTACAAAAATATCATAGACTATTTACTACCACCATATCAGGAACCTATCTATAAATAGGTAAGTATATATTCAGTATACCTAACTACACATATATGTACGGTAAAAATATAGCTTCAAAGTATGTAGGGGGATGAAGGTCCCACCCTATGATTTTTCCATCATAATTACAAAGCTGGCCCAGGTTACATTATGTATGAATATGAGGCTGCTAAAGGCCATCAAAGATAAAAGGCATATTACGCCACCAAAGACAACAGATATACTAGTTAGCCTTGATGGACTGTAACGGTTTTCAATTCTGGTCCTAAATATGTGTTATCACCAGCTAGCACTACATGCTGGATCCTCATATACAATCAAATTCCCCAGCTACAGTGAGTTGCTTCGCTGCAAGATGCCAACCTTTGAAATCTCTTCATGAGCCTTAGTTTTTCAAAACACCATCAAAGACGTCCATTCAGAATGATATGTTGTTCCCTGTGGTCAGTTGCTCCTGAACACACAGATAATTTTAAAGCCTCTAGGTAGCAATGCAGTTGCTTCACTTATGTTTCATTGGCCTGGCTTTTTTCACAGCAAATTCTAGATATAGGGGATTCAGGCAGGTAAATACCACACTAATTAGGGGATCGTGAGAGACTAGAAAGACTATTATAGCAAAGCAAGATTAAACAAGAAGAAGCATTTTTACAGACTCTCATGAAGAGTACTGGCAGAGGGCATGTGGACATGGGAAAAATGTTTGTCGGAATGATAGATTTCAATTCTTTCTGTGTAACTGTATGAATACAACTTAGTTAAAGCCAGTGAGTGACAATGCACAAAATGGAGTTGAGCACATATGTCAAAGGCCTGAAAAGCAGACAATATGGGCAACATCAGTTTGCATGGTGAAGAACGGCACCAGAGTCCGCTCGTACACGAGGAAGATTAAACGAACAAACATCATGAAACCACACTGACATGCTTTCTATGTATCAGTTAAGAAGAGGTAGAAACATATACCATGGAATGTGATGGTGTGGGCATCCCATTCAGATCTATTAGTATGCAGATACTAGCGGCCACCTAAGAGGATGTCACTGAAGTTAAGATGGCGTCCACCGTGTTGGGAGGAAGTCGTGAAGGGCACACCTGCACTGCATTGAGTTCACTATGTGGGACATTACATCGTGTACTCTACTTCATAGTCACTAGATCATGGGCCACCAGGGCCGGATTGGCCGTAGCGGGTAGCGGGCATCAGGCGTTTTCCCGGGAGGCTAGAAGGGTGGGGGCCGTTTTTGCAGCAGTGGAGGCCGTTTTTTGTTACTTGGGGCCGGTTTTGAAGCAGTGCTTCAAGATTGGTCACCAGTAATAAAAATAGCAGTGCTACACACTTGCAGCCCCCCTCGCATCCCTGGGCTGGTCCTACAACATCGCCAGGGCTGCTTTGGGTTCCCTGCGAGACACTTTGATCCTCGTTATGAGTTAAGGGCTACATTTTGATCCGTGTACGTTTGCTCATTGATGGGAATTATGAGTTGGGTACTAATTATCAGACCCTCGCATTTTTCCCCTGATCAATTCCGCCAAATCTATTGGGGGTAAAAGACCTGTGCAAACGGCTAAACTTGCAGAATTCTGTAAGTTAAGAACCAATTCCAAACGTGAAGCCCGGTTTTCCTTTTAAAAACTTGGAATAGAAGGTATTTTCCACGCATGGTAAATACCTCACCCTGGGGTAATGGTATTTACCAAATTTGATAAATACCCCACCCTATTCTAACAGAATCGTAATGAGCTCTATATCATTAATGGTAAGTATTAAAATTCTGTTACAGCTAAGAGATTATTAAAAACAGTTAAGTACACTATAAACACAAAGGGCTTGATTAAGAGTTTGGCGGATGGGATACTCCATCACAAACGTGACGGATAACCTGTCCGCCATACTGTGAGTTTCATTATTATGCAATGGAATATAATAGAACTGATAGTATGGCGGACAAGTTATCCGTCACATTTGTGGCGAAGTATTCCATCCGCCAAGTTCATAATCAGGCCCTAAGTGTCTTTTCCTGAAATATATTGTTATTTAAAAATGTATGATAATGAATGAATGAGCGAATTTATTAATCAGTACAATTCTAAGAAAAAAGGTCTACTCATCAAAATAAATTGGAAAAAGGGTGTTCGGTGGGTAAGCTGTTTCTGAGGAAAATTATTGCATTTTACACTGTTTATTGATCATGTAGTAGGAATACATTAACACAAAATTTAAAAATTACTGTTAATATAAGGGCAACATTAAGATTATTTGTTTATTAATTTTTATTAGTATAAATAATTACTACATTCAACATTCTCAATACACAGAGTTTCTAGGGTTTCAAAGGTACTGTGTCACCTCAGCATTGAGGTATCATTGTAAGCAATATTGTAACTACGTACATTCTGAAATATGGTTGCAGTGCTTTCAAGAGTCCACTGTGTGACTGATGACATATTCATACATGCCAGCACCTGCCAGGAACATCACCAATGGGTGAGGACAACCTTCCAAAGGTGGACAGAACTTGATCTCACATTCCACAAGGATTTTTTGGGCATATATTCTCAACAGTATTGATCTAAGTGAATCCAAAAAAAGTAAAGGGCATCAAGATTACCTAACATATCAGAAACCAATGCTTCCTGGGCATGACCAACTATTGAGGAAGCTTTATTCATCCTCAGGGTGTGCCACTCAATATCAATCATTTTTAGATACCATCACTAATCTAACATTAGCACACTCTAGAACGATCTTTCTGGGAGATTTCAATCTGTGGGAGAATGGGAATTTGAGCAACCATTGGAGAGATTTGAATCACACCTGTGTGAATCTTAGCCTTCAACAACTGGTTAAAACCCCCGCCCATCAGGGAGGACACACTCTTGACTTGCTGTTCGCCAGTCCATTAGAAACTGAAGTATTAAATATAACACCTCAAAATTGGACGGATCATTATTTAATTCACTTTAATGTTATGTTAATGTAGTAAATAGGTCCACGCTTGAAGGTAGTTTTCATGTAGTTTTATTGAGCAGATAAGTTAAGTCAGGTACAAGCTCAATAGGAGACTTAAGGGACCTAGGGGAGACTTAGTGGAGACCCCACCAGGAGCTCTTATCCAGGTGCTCAGCCCATCCAAACTGTCACTCTCCAGTCAGAGTACTAACATTCTGACTGCTGCATTTATGAACATTCTAAAGATGGTAGAAATGCATCACATTGGGAATGATAGGAGATTACATATCCCCCTTTCTTATATAAAATGTAAAAGTTAGAAACATCATTTTAGAAACAGAGAGATGAAATCAAGAAAAGTGAGCACAAGAAAGAAAGAATTAGCGAAATAGGAATTTTCGTCAGGAGTAAAACAACAAGAGGAAAGTAATAAGAGAATTGAATAAATATGTGAGAATTAGGAATTAAACAAAGGAACTAATAAGAAATCTAGAAATAGGAATAGAAGAATGGAATTAAAATTAGAAACCAAAGAATGGAATTAAATATACAAACCATCCTCCTTTCTTAATTAGCAGAAAAAAATAGATTAAATATGAGAAGCAACTCCATGCACACTTACTGGCCAGAATAGGAATGAATGGAGATTGAAAATTTTGAAATTATAGAATTCAGAAAAGTAGAAAAGAAGAATAAGTAGAAAAGAAGATGAGGAACAAAAAGAAGAAACCTCATCTAAACACCATTAACCTAAAACAAAATACAAATTAGTAATGTAAAGGTAATAGTGCAAGAAAAGTTTTCAAAATACGATAAAACAGAACATATTTAGCAATAAGTGCATGGGAGCACCTAAATAGAACTAAACTCAAGCTAAATATGATATTAATACAAAATCTCATTTGCACAGTGCATGAGAATGAGAATAGAACTTACAAGTGTTGCAAGTATCAAGACACAAAACTGTGAAAACACACAACAGAAATGAGTAGAATTTAAAACAAGAAAAGAAAAAAAAAATTAAACTTTTCAATAAATTCTATCAAAATAAGCACTAATAAAATCTATATGAGGTCCATGTGTGGACTAATGTAGTGCTGTTAGGAACTAAAGGACTATAATCCTTAGCAAAACACAGAGAAGCACAATTTCGTAGTAATCTGTGTATAGACACTATATGTGTACAGTTATAAACTAAAGGGAGTATAACTCTATATAAACTATAGACAAACTAAATCCAGTGAAATCTGTGTATGAACTACTGATGTGCACACCAGAAAATTAAAGAGACTAAAACCCTACATAACACAGAAAGAGTCTGTATATCAAAAACTGTCATGCAGCACTGAAAACTAAAAGGGACTGAAACCCTAAGTCATCCTCGTCGCCAAAATAATGTAGTAAATAGGTCCACGCTTGAAGGTAGTTTTCATGTAGTTTTATTGAGCAGATAAGTTAAGTCAGGTACAAGCTCAATAGGAGACTTAAGGGACCTAGGGGAGACTTAGTGGAGACCCCACCAGGAGCTCTTATCCAGGTGCTCAGCCCATCCAAACTGTCACTCTCCAGTCAGAGTACTAACATTCTGACTGCTGCATTTATGAACATTCTAAAGATGGTAGAAATGCATCACATTGGGAATGATAGGATATTACATATACCTTGCTCAGTGGATAACTCTAAACGCTCAGCGACCTACCGGAAAGGAAGGGAGTGGGCAAAATTAGGGAAGAATAGTGCTCATCCAACCCTCCCTAATGTAACATTTTTTGCCCCCTCCGTTACAGTAGTGGAGAATTACAGCACCTACTATAAATATATAACTGATGCTCTGGATCAGTTAATTCCGGTAAAGAAGCTAAAAATTGGAAATAAAATCACAGCACCCTGGTATAACGATAAACTGAAACAGCTACGCCTAATTTGCAAGAAGGCAGAGAGGAAATGGAGAAGGAAATACCTAGAGGTGAATAAGCAAGAACTGAGATTAGCCCAGATTAAATATAAGGAGCTTATTCTAGAGTGCGAGGCTAACTTTTACGCTAACTCTATTTCACAAGCATCTAATGGTACTAAAGCACTCTTTAAGATCGTTAGGGACCTCTCTGCTCCAACTAGCTTGAGTAATAAAGTGGTGGCTTTGCAGATATTATGCGATGAGATTGCCTTCCACTTTACTGACAAAGTGGCTAAAATTGTTGGTGCTTTTCAAGCCAACGATAACGTTGTCCAAGACAATTCTACACAGGGGGCGGAAGGGGATCTGGGGCAGCTAACCACTCTGGACAGCTTCCAGATTTTTACCAACCTCTCTTTTAACAGCTTGGCGCATAGTGTGACCTCAGGCTCTCCTCTTGACCCCTTGCCCCATAAAGTCTGGAAGACCTTCGGCCAAACAACCTTTCCCTGGCTGCGGCAGATATGTAATCAGTCACTTGAAGAAGGTACTGTTCCGGAGGGATGGAAGCAGGTGGTGGTGACACCCCTGATTAGGAAGCCCTCTTTGGATCGACAATTCCAGCAAGTTTCAGACCGATTTCTCTCCTCCCTTTTCCAATCAAAATCCTGGAAAAGGCTGTAAGTAAGATTTTATCCTGTTTTCTGGAGGATAATCAACTACTGGATAAGGACCAATTTGGGTTCCGGCCGGGTCATGGGACTGAGTCTGCTTTAACCACCATGCTGGACAACCTACGTATGCGGCCGACAACGGGAATGTCACTGTATTAGTGCTTCTCGATATGTCGGCCACATTCGACACGGTGAGCCACTCAATTCTAGTGGAAATACTGGAGAAGATTGGGGTAAAGAGATGGGCTCTGAAGTCGTTGCGGTCCTATCTGGCTGGGAGACAGCAGGTGGTAACTTTGACACCGTTCTCATCCTGCAAATCCCCGCTAATTTATGGGGTACCGCAGGGCTCTGCAATCCGCCCTATTCTCTTCAATATCTATTTGCAGCCTTCGTTTCCCATCATCAAATCGTTCGGAGTTGACCTGGTCAACTATGTGGACGATACGCAACTGGTGTTCTCCATGGAAGGAAAACATGCAGTTTCCATGGATGTGTTTCAGGAGTGTATGCGTCAGACTGCAGGGTGGTTACGGAGGAACTCCTTGTAGTTCAATGGAGGGAAAACTGAGGTGCTGTACCGCTCCTCTGCGAAGCTGCCTATACATATTCCTTTGGAGTTTAGGCTTACCCCTGAGGAGGAACCTTTGGTCCCTGTCAGTACGGTGCGTAATCTGGGGGTTCTGATAGATAAGAATCTCCAAATGGAATCACAGGCAAATAAGACAGCCAGTGTGTGCTTCGCTCTGATGCGCATGTTGCGTCAGATACTTACAATACTACCTAAGGACTTGCGCTCCCTTGTACTGAGAAGCACAGTGCTGAGCAGACATGACTACTGCAACTCCCTGTATCTGGGGGCTCCACAGTATATATTTCAGGAGTTGTAGAGAGTCCAGTCAACAGCAGCAAAATTGACGTTAAATAGGCAACGTAGGTCCTCCACTACTCTCGCTCTGAGAGATCTCCATTGGTTGCCTATTAAGGAAAGGGCTCACTTTAAATCACTCTGCCTGGTGCACAGAGCAGTACACGATCTGGGCCCTGTCCCATTACAGGAAAAGTTTACCTGGTACCTCCCCAAGAGGCAGCTCCGCTCCTCCAGTGCAAGTTTGCTGGCAATTCCTAGATTCAAGCGTTCTAGGATGGGGGGAGGGCTTTTAGCATGGCTGCTGCTCACCTTTGGAATGAGCTACCTCCGAGTATCAGGCAAATCAACTCCTTAACCGAGTTCAGAAAGAGCCTAAAAACTTGGCTCTTTCCCAAGGCGTGATCCCTCCTCTTTCAGTTTCTCTGAACCCCCCGCTTGACGGTTACTTCCTCTAGTCTGAGCGCCAGGATACCCGTAGGGTGGCAGTTTGCGCTATATAAGTACTTTTTACATTACATTACATTAAACCTGACTGTTCTCACAGAGTCCCTGAGTGATCTTATGAGAAAAACACGTAGTGGGGGTATGGCAAAAGAAGCATTCCAGAATTCCATAGAAACCCTGTAAGGAGGAACCACCAGGGATTAATCCGACTTGTGCTGCAATAACAAATTACTAGTGGGCATCTCCCACCTAGTAATGTGTACTATTGCCTATGTCAGGAGGCAACCTGTCTGGTCTGAGCAGTAGCATTTAAAAAATGAAGTAGGCCACCACAATACACTTTAACTGTTGAAACTGCTACATATGTCTCTAGGACCATCCTTTTCAAGTGGCAGTCCAACCACAGACTTGCTTCATGGTTCTGCGCTCACTATACACTGTTAAGTACTAAATACCAGCCGGGGCTAAAATTCTGGCTGACACTATAGCATGACACCTGCAATCGGCCACACAATGGAAGGAAGATGTTTCCAGGTCAAGAAGTGACCCGGAAAGCTGGTGGTGAAAGACTCCCATGCAAAAGTTAACAACCAGCAGGAAGGGGTTGCAAAGATATCTAATGCTTAGGAGGTCCCCCAAAATTAACCATGGCATATAAGGAAAACAAGTTAAAAAATGTGAAAGAAGCAAGCATCTCACTATGATACAGCAACAAGAGGCGGATGCCATTCTAAACACTTGAAAAGAGATTTGGCCACCAGGGAAGGCTTATGTTGTAGGAAAGCTGTATAGTACTGTGAGGGAAAACAGATCAGGCAGTCTATATTAGCTTCCAGGGAGTTGTCAAGATCAATTCAAGGTAAAAATAATTAATCTGGTTACTTGGAATAGGTGAAATGGTGGAGGAAAACATCCAAAACAGCCTAATGTGCCAGGCCAAAGTCCCCTAGGATAGTCAAATGGCAGGTAGAATTATGGACCTGATTTTGATCTTGGCGGATGGGATTCTCCGTCACAAATGTGGCGGATATCCTGGCCGCTGTATTACAAGTGCATTATATCATATGGCACATGTATTACGGTGTAAGGGTTATATGGCACATTTGTGAGCTACCTGAAAGGAACATTGTAAAGCTCTTACACAAGTGTGTTGTTTACTTGCTGATGCTGGTTTAACTTCAAATGCTGAGAATTGTGAGTTTCACAAAACAAAACTTAAATTCTTAGTTCATATATTTTCTGATTAGGGTAGGACGCCGGATCCAGGTAAAGCATTGACTTTGTTAGCTACCCAAGATGTTACCATGTTATGTTCATTCCTTGGCATGGCCAGTTACTGTTCCAGATACATACATGACTTTGCCACAGTAAGTGCTACCTTAAGAGACATAACACATAGAAATGCTTCACTTTACTGGTCACACAAATGTGAGCAAAGTTTTAAGAAAATCAAGCATACAACTGAGAACACCACTGACATGGCTTATTTTGATCTGACACTTCATGCAGAGGTTGTTGTTGATGCAAGCATGATTGGGATGGGCACAATCCTTGCCCAACACAGTGGACACTAAAATGCTTGAAGGCATGTTGTGGCATTTGCAAGCAGAAGGTTGTCACAAACTGAAGGTGCCTATTCACAACCTGAGAAAGAAAGTTCAGCAGTTGTGTGGGCTTGTGAACAGTTCACTTTGGTAACAGACGAAGCCTTGCTTGCCATCTTTGGAAACCCAAAAGCCAAGATGCTTCCTAGAATTCAACATTGGCGATCGTGATTGACTACAGGAATATGACTACACTGTCGTGCACTGACCAGGCAATGAACAAAACCCTGCTGACTACTTTTCACGAGTGCCGGTACAGTGTCATCATACCTCTTTGTCTTTAATGAAAACAGGATTCTCTCTGTATGTAAATTGGAGAAACGTCATTTCATTACAAGACCGGAAGCTAACGTTATGCATGTTTAAAGCTTTTTAGTGCTATACTGCTTATGTATTCCACAGGTTTAAGGTACATTTTTATAAAGGTGGATGTATTCGACCAGTCTACTGCTTTTAATATATCAGATAGTGAGTCTCCGGCCCAAAACACTTTACTGGCCATCGCACCGCGGGATGAGTGTTCGCCAAATTTGGACAAATCTACTCCTGCTTCTAACATGACTGTTCTTACCCATCTTGAAATTGTAGCTGAAGACACAGCCTTATAGGGTTTTACAAACAATATTAGTAATTGATTCTCATCATTCAGTCTCAGATAAAACATTTTTTGTTCATAAACTTTCATGAGGTTCACAACGCACAGTTTCTTGCAATCAGTAAAGTAAGGATGAAAAATATTTTCAGACATAGTTTTGGTTCTTTTCCATATTTCTAAATGTACACCATCTGGAGAATAGTATCTGTTAGAGATCTCTTATGCATTAACATCTGATACTCTTCTAAAGGATATTAGACAACGTAAGGTTGCTAACTTAATAGATGGTTGTTTTCTGGAGAGATAAGGGATATCAGGCCATATGACAAATAGATGGAAAATAAGGTTAACATTCCATAGTGAATCATATCTGGCTATGGGAGGGTGTCTAAGTCTTATTCCCTTCATTACTCTATGTATTAAAGGGTCAGTCTCGATAGAATAGTCATTTATTAGTGAGAGAAAGTCAAATTGGTCGCACACTGCTTGTCCTATCAGCGTGTTGCCCCAAAGCATTGTGGTCCATGAAGTAAGCATCAGCGGGTGCGCCTCTGCCAGGGTCTTGAGCAAAAAATCACTGTCGCGTTGGCCATCCCTGGACACGTGTTTCGAGGTTGTTACCTCTCGTCAGCAGGGAATAGGCATATATGTAGGGGTGCTGCGTAGGCTGCCAAAAAATATCCTCAGGTCCGGTACCACTCGTGGCACGCAGGTGCGTAACCCGGGCTCGTCAGCCCCATCAGCTCAAGGGAGCTTGAATACAAAAGAAAGTCCAATTGGTCGCACGCGGCTTGTCCTATCAGCGTGTTGCCCCAAAGCATTGTGGTCCATGAAGTAAGCATCAGCGGGTGCGCCTCTGCCAGGGTCTTGAGCAAAAAATCACTGTTGCGTTGGCCATCCCTGGACACGTGTTTCAAGGTTGTTACCGCTCGTTAGCAGGGAATAGGCATATATGTAGGGGTGCTGCGTAGGCTGCCAAAAAATATCCTCATTTATTAGTGAGTGGCCTGCTGAAATGCCTGATCTGTAACAGTTGACTGTTTTATAACATAAACCTGATCTGAATAAAACTGCTATATAGTTTGCTACTTCCCCTGTAGGGGCGTGCACGGGATCCAGATCCTGTTCCAGGCACAAATTACACAATTTCCTCCATACACCTGTGTATCTTCTCCTTGTTCCCGGGGCCCATGATTCGCCCAGTAAGTTTTTAGGCTCTCTTGAAAGGCCTGAGTATCTTTTGGATCCCCTGAAATCCTCCAAGCAAGAAGAATCATGTTTCCTTCTAGAAGAAGAGGCTGTACCTCCCTTTCTTGTCCCTGGAGAAAGCTTCCTGGAATCAAACGTGGCACGTCCACTGTCAATTGCAGAACTCCGGGAAACCATATTTGAGTATTCCAAAATGGAGTAATTAAGGCGATGCTGCATTGCTCCGTTCGTACTTTCAGTAAAACCCTCTGAATCAATGTGAAGGGACTGAACGCATATAAGTTCTCCCTGTCACAAGTTTGGACCAGAGCGTCCACTGTTGCGGCTTGGGGATCTGGTCTCCAACTGTAATACCGATCTATCTGAAACGTCAAACTGCTGGCAAACTGGTCCACATAGAAAGGACCCCACAGGTCCTGAACCTTCATGAAGACCATTGGATTCAGTTTCCAATCGCTTCAATCCCTTAAAAACCTTGAGTTCCAATCTGCTCTTATGTTTTGATGGCCAGAGATAAACTCTTCCTTCAGTACAATTGTTTGATTCCAACAAAAATACCAAATCTTCTTGGTCAGGTATGCAAGTATCTTTGACCTTGCGCCCCCCTAAGCGATCGATAAAGGAGACAGCTCCAAAATTGTCTAGTTTGATAAGGATGACACTGTTTCTCAGAGCGGATATGAAGCTCATTAAAGCATTCAAACTTCCCATCATTTCTAAACAATTTGTGTGGAGTGAGAGTTCCTCTTGAGACCATTTCCCCCTGTTTCTATTTCTCCCAATGTTGCACCCCAACCAAGTTTGGTTGCGTCTGACTTCACAGTATGATCCAGGGTTTTCCCAAATATTGCTTTCCCGTTCCACTGTCTAAATTGTACCACCGCCATAGGAGGTCCTCTCGAGCTTCCTGTGAAAGGGGAATTCTGTCTGAGTACCATAGGCCTTTCTTCAACCCCAAAGATTTCAGTCTCTGTAAGGCCCTGTAGTGTAGTGGGCTTGGGGAAATAGCTTGAATGGAAGAGGATTGAAACCCAACTATTCTTGCCAGCTTGCGTAAGGTCACTACAATTTTTGATAACACATAAGCTACCTCCTTCTTTATTTTTGTCAACTTCTTTAGTGGTAGCTGTAGTTAGGCTGTAATGGTGTTTACCTGGTTCCCTAGGAATTCTAGATTTTGTGTTGGGGTCATTACAGATTTCTCTAAGTTGATAATAAATCCTAATCCTTCCAAGAGATCCACTGACCATTTCATGTGTCTTAGGAATTCTTCTTGACTTTGAGATATCAGTAGTATATCGTCTAGATAGATTACTAGCCATACTCCCCTTCTTCTCAAAGAGGCGACCATTAGCCTTAGAACCTTGGTGAAACACCAAGGTGCTGAGGAGAAGCCGAAGGGGAGACAACACAATTGGTAATTTATTCCTTTACAAATAAACCTTAGATATTTTTGTGAGTCCTTGTCCATAGGGATTGTGAAATAGGCGTTTTTGAGATCTTGTTTCACAAGCCAGTCTTTCTCTTATAGGATGTCCCTTAGAAGGTGGATGCCTTCCATTTTGAAATGTGTGTATACTGGAAAAGTATTTAGTTCGCTCATATTTATCACAAGACGCCAACCCTTGTCTTTTTTCTTTACCAGGAAGATCGTGCTCACAAATCGTCCAGCATTGGTCACTCTGAATATAGACCTTTTAGTATCATTTGATTCACTTCTGCTTCTCCTAGAGTTGTTTGTTCCTGGTCTAGAGTTATTTCTCTGGGTTCATGTACCTGGTAAGGTGACATATTGAAATATATTTTGAATCCCTCTATGGTATCTAGTACCCAACAGTTGTTTGTTATTAATGAGCAATATTGGTTGAAAAGGCATGGTCTTCCCGCTACCTTTGGATGGAAAAAACCAATGGGGTGCTCTTACCTTGTTGTCCGGGGCCCTGGAATCTGCCTCTGCCACCACCTCATGTGCAGGTGTTGTGGCCTCTTTGCGGAAATAAGGAGTTGTTGTTTCCACTGAAGTATCATCCATAACCACGTTGACTTGCTGGAAGTATGGGGACCTATATTGTCCACAGCTGACAGCCAGTCCCATCCTGTCAGCCTTTCCAAAAATTCTACCCTCGAACATACTTCTCTTGTTTGTTTGGGCTTTACTAAAGGCTGAAAAGGTGGAAACGCATTTCCCTAATATTGTGATGAAGTTTTCCCCCGAAGTGAAGGCCATTCGGGTCACCTTGGATATTTTTATTTGCAAGCTCTCCCAATGTTGGGTTCATTCTCATTAATATAGCTCTTCTTCTTTCAGAGGTTACCCCCGCATTGGCATTACCAAGAAGGCATAGGGCATGTTTTCTTCATCCCCAGAATAGTTTTATAGCCACAGGAGTGCCCTTAAGGGAGGCTTATTCTGCCAAATCTAGGTTTCTAGTTATTGGTTCTAGAGTATCTACTAGTTTGTCTTGGTATTGTTTGAGGCAACGCTCAAGCCCTTTCCTAGGATCGGTTCCTGTTTTAAATAGGAAAGTCAGTAGTTCGGGGTCTAGGTTTGGGTCATCCCGGATTTATTTTCCATCAAGCTGCCTTATAATTTATGGAGCATAAAAGGAGGCCTATAGTTGTGGTTAGCTGAGCATAACCTGACTCCAATCAGAGAGGTTTAGGGACTTTTTGGGTTTCTGATATTTCTAGATGACAACAACCCTCCAGATACAAGTTTCTTTTCCATGTCTGCTGTGTGCTAAACACCATGACATTCTTTGAATTGATTATCATCAGTTTCCTCTGGTTATGTTCTACACGATTTGCATGTCAGAATCCTGCTCAGTCATGGGAAATACACTAGCTCGATATGTAAGTGTAGCTCTCAATTTCTCCTCCTCCTGCTCGAAGAGTGATCATTTTCAGAAGCCCAGTTTAATCAAACGCATTTTTGGAGAAACCTTTTGAAAGTAGAGACTTGTGCTACTGTAGATAATAGATGGACTTCGGCAGCTGCAGTTCACCCAGCCAAAATTATGTTATGGATTTTGATATTAGTCAAAGGTACACTCATTTTAGCCACCGTTTATCCTTCGGAGGTAGGAAACCACAGTATATCAGTTTTCTCTTTAGTATGGTATATCCACTGTTACCATGAGCATTTCAGTGAGGAGATACAAATTGCTCACTTAAATGTGATGTTATACCACAGTTTTGCATTAATCACAAAAATGAGGACAACTCCCATAGCAGAATTATGTTTTTAAATAAATCTTTTATTTTGGTAAGTTTCTTCCAAGGTAGATATCAGATGGCAGTTTTTGCTTTTATTTTGGCTCACAAATCCCAATAGTGTTGATTGCAATGTCAATTATTTCTTGTATGCCATGGCATTCATTCATATGGGGGTCTTCATATACTTCCATAATGTGTACTGATTGAATAGAATCCACGCAACCTCCATGGACGGACCACCACTGCGTACACTTCCACGTTGACAAAGCCATGCCTTCCAAACCTGCACCGCGCCCTCCACGAAGGAACTGGAGCAAAGTCAGTGAGGAGCAGCTCAACTCCACCCTCAACCGCGACACCTCCACTACCTCGACCGATGCCAATCTCGCAGCCAAAGAACTCCACGGATGGATCTCCAACTGTGAAGACAAGCTTGCATCCCTACGTAACCCCAACAGACAGCGCCCCAGGAAGGCCACTTGGTTCACCGCAGACCTCCTAGAATCCAGACACACCTGCAGACATCTCGAGAAGAACTGAGAAACATCAAGGCATCAGAAGATCCCATCACCTACAAGAATGCCATGATGGAATACCACCAACACATCAGATCCACAAAAAAGACCTTCATCCAAAACAAAATCCTCGCCCACTCCACAATTCTAAGCAACCCTTCAGCATCATCCAGGAACTCACCAAGCCCCCCAGCAAATCCACTGACATCACCCCTTCCCAGGACCTCTGCAATAAGCTTGGATCCTACTTCCATCTGAAAATCAAGGGCCTCTATGACAACTTCAATGACCAGGCACCCGACTCCGAAACCACTTCCTTCTCCAGCAACGCCAGCCAGACCACCATCTCCTCCTGGACCCCAGTCACCACGAAGACACCCCTTCGACCATGGCATCCACTCACCGTCCCTGCCCTCTGCACATCTTCCACAGAGTCACCATCGCTCCTGAACTACGATGCACCATCAACACCACCTTCAAGACAGGCATCTTTCCCAATGACTGGAAACGTGCAGAAGTCAGACCCCTGCTCAAGAAGCGCTCAGCAGATCCCACTGACCTCAAGAACTACAAATTCATCTTCCTCCTCCCCTTTGATGCCAAAGTCACAGAGAAGATTGTCAATGCACAACTAACCACATTCATTGAAGAAAACTCCATCCTCGACCCCTCCCAATTTGCCACAGACGACATCCGCACCCTCCCCGACCAGGGACACACCTCGGCCCTCATCCTACTCGACCTCTCTGCAGCATTCAACACCGCCTCCCACCCCACACTCACCGCCAGACTCCACAATGTCGGCATACAAGGAACCGCCCTTGACTGTACCCCCTCGGTCCTCACCAGCAGAACCCAAAGAATCAGATTGCCACACTCCTCTCCAAACCCACGGAAATCAACTTTGTAGTACCCCAAGCATCGTTGCTCAGCCCCATACTCTTCAATATCTACATGGCCCCCCTCACTGCCATCGTCAGACAGCTCGGATTTAGCGTAGTATCCTGTGCCAACGACACCCAGCTCCTCCTCTCCCTCACCAAGGACCCTATCACCACCAGAGTCAACTTCCAGGAAGGAATGAAGGACGTCGCATCCAAGAAGAGCAGTAGCTGCCTGAAACTCAACTTTGGAGAAGACGGAGGTCCTAATCCTCGGACCCTCCCCCTCTGGATGGGACAACACCTGGTGGCGCACCACCCTCGGCACCACCATGGTCCACGCCTGAAACCTCGGCATCCTACTCGACTCCTCCCTCTCCAGGACCCGACAGGTCAACCCCGTCGCCTCCAGCTGCTTCAACACCCTCCACATCCTCTGATAGACCTTCAAATGGATCCCGCCCGAAGCAAGGAAGGCCATTACCCACGCACTCATAACCAGCAGACTAGACTACGGAAACGCGCTCTACGCCGGGATCAACAAGTCTCTGCTCCACAAGCTCCAGACCATACAGAACACCGCAGCCAGACTTGTCCTCAGCATCCCTCGACACGAACACATCACCCAACATCTGCCGAACCTACACTGGCTCCCCCTTGAGAAGAGAGTTACTTTCAAGATACTCACCCACGCCTAAAAATGCCTCCACAACACAATGAGAGAATCTCATTCCATGTACCCAAGAGAAACCTCCAATTCGGCGACCTCGCCTAAACCCCTCGCATCCGCAGAGCCAGGACAGGCGGAAGAACTTTCTCCTACATCGCAGCCAAGACCTGAAACGAGCTCCCGATCAGGCACGCCCCCTCCTCAAACGAATTTCGTTGCGCGCACTGCATCGCATTTGGGGATGCAGTGCACGCAACGAAATTCGTTTGATTTATTTAAATGTTTACTTACCTGCAAACCTCCATTATCCATACATTACTAACCCCCACTCTGCCCCTCCCCACGTCACCGCCACGGCAGGTATTCCCCTACCGACCGTGTCTGCTCAGAACTGTCGCAACCGTCCCCAACCCAGTATTTAAGGTAATCTTGTTCAGTGTGCTCAACTTGTCCCTGTGTCCGGCTAACACTCCATAGCAGTAGTCTTGAACTTGTGACTTTGCCCTGGTCTGACTCAACCAGATATGCACATTTGGCACTTTGTGCTTCAAGACACTATTTTCACTTAAATCTTTAAAATTGCATATCTCTGGTTCTACTCATTGGATTTTTGTCATTTTGGTGTCAAATAATTTATTAAATGTTGCTCTAGTTTTCTAAATTGATGTGGGATTTTTCTTGTGTTGTGTTTTCACCCTGATTTTGTTTGAAATGCTGGATGAATACTTTACACATTGCCTCTAAGTTAAGCCTGACTGCTTTTGTGCCAAGTTGCCAGTGGGTTAAGCACAGGCGAATTTGGGATTTGCTTGTGTTCCACCCTGACACAGATTGTAGTTTCTGCAGGAGTAGGTTTTCAACCCCCTGAACCAGTAACCTAACTTCCAACAAATACCAATTGTTTAAGGCATGTACAAGGTACCATCATCATGGTAAAATGTCTTGCCATGTCATTTCCTATGAAGCCATTAAGGTAGTGTGTGAAAGGTCATTCAATGCCACCCCAGTACTCTGATCATTTTGGAGAAATCACATCTCTAGAAAGAGGGCTCATATGGGAACTCGGCTGTCGCTAGCCTTCCAATCTCTATATAGGACACTCACTCCACATGATGCAAAATGGAGAACCTCAGGGAGCAGATTAGAAGCATTCAAATAGATAATGTGGAAATGTGGGTCTGAGAGAGCGCAAACTGATATAAATGTATGAGTACATCACACTTACCTATAGTAAGCACAAGTCATGATGAGAAATGCCATGAGTGCTAATAGTATCTGAAATTATATTCTAAATGTATAGCTAATATAGAGATTTAAGTAGAAGTGGAACTAATACAGAAATGTGTGACATTATATGATTTTATTAGACGTGATTATTTTGAATCTATGTCGTGTAGCTGTTAACATATAAGATGGTCTGTGGTAAAACGCAGAACGTGGTAGGCCTCAGGGCCAGAGCTGGAGCTAAAAGGGAAGGTGTTTCTTTTCACGACACAGATTGTTTAACGTTTTTGGTCATTGCATTAATGGGCCATGATTTAGAGTAATGTTTTCTAAATAATAGAATAAGAGTTTTAACATGCTTTAATTAAATGAAGAAATTGAATGCTATAATCATAATGTGAAATATTGTAGGCCTGAAATGTTTTAGCAGTGATTTACACGTACATGTCTGGGCTGAGAAATGTTGCAAGCCTTTTTAGAAGTCTATGAGAGTTGGGTTCTTGGCGGCAGATATCTGTCTGCAACAGGAAAGGGGGGATCCAATTATAAGTGAATGAATAGAGGTCTGTTCAGTAGACGGCCCAGACATGGAGGAGGGTTCTGGAATGTTTAAGGGGTATCAGCGGGCCGGAGAAGAGACTGAGAAGCAAGGTCAACTCTAACGTCTGAGGCCCAATACAAAGCATCATGGAAAAAGCCTGAAGTTGCACCACGTGAGAGGCGTTTCGCAAGGGGCGTCTCAAATGTTGTTGACTGTTTTGTATTAGGGACAGCACCCCTGGGTGGAGTTAGAGCAGAGACCTGAGGACCCTTTAGAGAGCGGATGGGTAGGCAGTGAGGGGTCATGACTGGAGAATTTTAGGTTTTCACCAAGAGACTTAGAGTGGGTGACTTCCCTTGGGGGTCATTCATTGCTGACACCTTTGTTAGGTTGGGATTTGGTTAAGTAGGGATACCATCTAGAACAGGGTAGGGACGCCTAACCTGTGTTTGTTTTCCTCCAACCTAAATGAAGGAGAGATATGCGTCTATGCTGATAGCTTTGCTATTTTTAGAACTTGTGTTAGTGATTTCTGTTGCTCGTCTGAGGGCTTTTCGAGAGCACATGTATGTAATTGGACCTGTGTATCTCGTGAATCTCATTCTGAGATGCTTGTATTTGCAGCTCATTATATCTTTACAATAAACTTTTGAAACCTAGAAGTTGTCCGTGATCTTTGAGAGTAGAGTCCTTTCTTGGGTGAACTAATTTGCAGATAGGTGTACTGTTTCCTTCCAAGACAGGCAATAAAGGTTCAGTCGACCAGATCGAGGTTTGGATCAATAGATATAAGGTATCGATCAAAATCTCGCCCTTTCAGTTGGTAGCAGAGGATGGTTGCCTTCTTGAGGACGGTGACCTAGGCCAGGTTAGCTTACCCCAAGGCCCCTAGAAATCGATGATCGGAAGAACAGCCCGCAGATGAAGATCCGGATGACGTGAGACAGAAAAAGCAGCAGTATCAGAGAGAGTGAGTATAAAGGGTTATGCGTGTTAGATTGCGGTGTTTTTGTATTGTATCTATGTTGTAATGTTTGGCGGAGTTGAATGTCTGTAGAGTGACTGTGGAACAGGTTGTGAGCGCGCGCAACCGGTGGAAATCTTAAGTTCAAGGAGAGCTTAAGTGGTTCGGGTGTATCGGACACCCAGAGTAATTGTCAACTAGTGTGAAGGGGGTCATGAGGTACCATTGATCACCCGAGAGACCGAGATAGGGGGAACGTAAGAGTGAGTGCGTGAGTAACGGACGCTGGTCGGAAGTTACTGTGTGTGTAAGTAACCTATCAGAAAGACGATAGACGTCTCGTCAGTTGTGTTGACAATTACAGATAGACTGTGGACGTACAGTCGAGAGAAGTGACCGCTTGGTCGGAAGTAGTCATTTTTCAGTGTATGAATGGGACGCATGCATAACCGGGAGACGAGTTGAGAAAGGAGGGGTGCTGCTGCGAAGCGGAGAAAAGAGACGTCAGGTGGTGTCGCGCAGCGATTGGCTGACAGGAGAAAGACCGCGCTGTGATAGGCCAGCTAGCGAACACGTCATACAGGGTCGCGACGTGATTGGCCAACAGGAGAAAGACCGCGCTGTGATAGGCCAAGCTAGCAAAGCCGCGACAGGATTGGTGGATTGTCATCAGGAAGTAAACAGAGTAGCGAGGCTGGATTTTGTGCGCATAATTATGAAGTGTTTTAAATGGTTGAAAGCGCTGTTTAAGAAAGAGAGGAGAGGATCGTATGAAGGGGAAGAAGCCCCGCCGGAGGGTACGCCAGCTCGTTATATGGCAGTAAATGTTGGGTTGCATACGATCCTTTGGATATCAGAGTGGAGTAAGATTACTGAAGGAAATGAGGAACTGACGTTCCCGAAGTACGGGACGTTCAGATTAGAGGTGTTACATCGATTGAAATCAGTCATGACCTCAAAGAGACCCTTGCCTAGACCAACCCAGTTTGAAGCCCTTGAGGCATGGCTTAGGGCAGCGCATGAAAGGAATATGAACAGACGACAAGAAAGGGTGAAACGCTCGGTAAGGGCAGTACAGGATGCCAGGTGGGATGCGGATGCTAAAAGATGGAGAGTGCATAATTTGGAAATAAATAAACTGTACCCAGTGTTAGAGGCGCCAGTAAATAAAAGCCCCCTAGAAGAAGATGATGAGAGCGAAACAGAGGACAGCCTGATAAACAGATTACTGACAGACAGGCCACCCCCGTATAATAGAGCAGGGGGAGAGGTCGAGAATACAGAAGGAGAAAAGGGGGGCAATGCAGGAGAGCATAGACCGCTTCCCAGTTCAGAGTGGGATCCTGAGCCAAAGAAAGAGTTGCTCCAGCCTAGTCAGGTGCAACAGGTGGTCGGTAGGTTTGTGGTACAAAGAGCGCCGGAAACGGAAAGCGCCACATCCTACCCATTACCAGATGCACTACAGGTACCTGTTACCATAGGTCCTATAATATCGATATATGACCAAGAGAGAGCAAAAGGGGAAGAACGGAAGCGGAAAGACAGAGAAAGAGCAGAGCAGGCAAGGAGGAACGATACCACTAATTCCCCAAGACAGATGCCGATACCCAGAGAGTGGAGCACCCCGATGCACACAGCAGGGGACCCAGGAGGAGATCCTGGGGGCCCCAGATGGCCAATGGATTTGAGGGGATCTGGACGAAAGTCCTTTCAAGAACTAAATGAGTACATGAAGCAGTGGGATGAGGCAGTGAAGGCTCAAAAGTGCATCAATGCTGCAGAAGCAGAAAGGGAAAGTCAGGACAGCAGAGCACGAACTCACTGCGGGGCTGGGGAGAGTAGCCCGGAGTGGGACTGTAGAGGGAGTAGGGGAGTCACCCATTGGGCCCGAAATGGAGGTAGAACAGACCTGGAAAACGGGGGCCCCGGGAATGGAGGGGTGGCGTGCCCAATACTCAGTGAAGGGGAGAGGAGAGCGCAAGAGTACAGGAACAGCTTTAAGTGTCCACACTGTGTGCCTGGCACCAGAGAACAGAATGGGAGTTGTGAGAGGTCGCACCATAGTCCCTGTGATGACAGAAATGAGCGCAGCCCAGGGAATATGGGGAACCAGGAAGGATCGTATCGGATACTGAGCGATACGAGGCAAAGGGAGTGTAGCGACCAGAGGGAAAATAACAGAGAGATGTGCGGTGAGAGGAGAGAAGAAGACGAGAGTGGGCAGAGAGAGAGTAGGGATAAAAGGCCCGTGTTCCATCACCTTCCAAGATTGGATGGCCGAGCATGGGACCTGGAGAGATGGGAGCAAGGGAGGCCACCCATTAATTCTCCTGAGCCCAAACGCAGAGCTCGAAGTTGGGATGGTAGGGAGACCAGTGAGCCCCCTTCAAAAGACATATTGCGAGCTGAGATAAAAGCCAAGAGACTTGATGTCTCCAGCTTAAGGTCAGATCTGGATGACATGGTAGATGGTACCCTGCCTTTAGAAAGAATGGAAATGTATGAACAGGATGAAATACTGTATATGGCAAAGGACATCACACGAAAGGCGAGAGCAGTCCATGAGAAGTTAGTCGAACTAGCAGGCAAATATATGGTGGACTTGTCAAGAACCAAAGCATTACAGGGTAACCACAGGCTACATTACTCAGATCGAGATCTAGATGAGAGGAGAACGATTGGGCTGAAAACACACCTAAGGGAACTGATTACTGGAATAAGGACATGGAGGGCACTAGATAAATGGGAAGAGAGGTGGTCCAAGAAAGGGACCGGCAGAAGAAGCATGATTGGTATAACACCAGGACAGCAGGGAATAGAAGCTTACCCTTTGCGTGAAGTTGCCAATGGGAGCTATGTACATGTCCCTTGGAGTAGGGGAGATTTAGCTGCTTTTACCACATCTTTCCCCAAGTTACGAGAGAGCCCCGTGGAGTGGTACAAGCAGGTCGAGAGGTTTGTAAAGATCTCAAAAGTCCTATGGATAGATCTGAACACGCTGTTTGACATTGTAGTACCAGGAGATCTGTGGACAGCATGCAAGGTTAGCGCTGAGTGGCCCACAACGGAGCCAGAGAGAGATGCTAGGACTAATGGGCCGTCCGAGATCGTGATGGCAAAATTCGAGAGAGTGATGACTTGGCTGAAAGAGAAGGTGCCAATGCAAGACATAGATTGGGTCAGAATAGACAGAACGAGACAAGAACCCAAAGAGACAGTCCATGAATATTACGAGAGATTGCTGAAGGCGTTTAAACAGTATAGCGGCTTGGATGTAATGGATCCAAAGGACATAGGGCAATTCGTGTCCAAGTTCGTCCTGGGACTGAGACCGGATATTAGTTTAATGATTCAGCAACACTCGATTTGTTGGCAAAGTAGACCCCTAGATGAAATACTGAGATATGCCAGGTACTGCTGTGATGAGGTAGACTCCAAGGCTAAGAAACTAAAAGAGAAGCTGATGGTGGTACAATTGCAGGCAGCAGGAAAGGGGGGACCGCAACACCAGCAGCAAGGGACAGGTACAGGAGGTAAGAAGCAGTACAGTCAGAACAAGGGTAATGAGGAGAGTACTACCTTCAGACCCAGAGTAGACATAGCTACCTTGAAGAAAACGACTAGGTGTCACCAGTGCAACGAGTTGGGGCATTGGAAACGCGAGTGCCCTTACAATGTAGAGATAGGAGAGCAAGAGATAGAGGAGGAAGAGGTCCAGAGCGCACCTATGAGAGGGGCGACGCCATACCAAGGAAAGGTGCTCAAAGGGGGGGGGGCTCCTCCCCGAGCCCAGTTCCCGCAACCTCCTCGAGTAGGGAGTATGGGTAAGACCTATAGACAAATGCCCCTGTTTGTGGAAGGTGAAGAGTGCTATTATGTGGACCCATTAACCGGACAGAGAGTGGAAAGAGAAGACTGCACCCTTGGGGCAGCCTTAGAGGTAGATCAGAGGGGACCCTATGTGGAAGCAGAAGTAGCAGGGTGCCCTACGACATTTCTGGTGGACACAGGAGCCACTAGATCCACGATCAGATCAGCTGCAGTTCCAGACCTGCCCATGTCTGGAGAGACCATACAGGTGGTAGGGGTCGCAAACAGGAGAATAACCAGCCAATTGACAGAACCGGTACAGGTGAAAATAGGGAAGTACAGCGATGAGCACCAATTTGTAGTTTGCGATTCAAGCCCTGTGTGTCTGCTAGGAAGAGACCTGTTGTGCAAATTGAATTGTACTATATATTGTACACCCCAGGGAGTGGAGGTATTGACTAATGATGATGATGCAGATTTCAAAGTTGCAAACTCAAGAATATGTGTGGAGCTGTACCCTACTTTGACAGTAGACGAGCTTCCCTGGGATTTGAGAGAGACAGTGGCATCAGAGGTATGGGATTTCACTGGGGAAGAGATTGGATTAGTCAAAGGGGTGGACCCAGTGAAAATTGTAGTGAAACCGCATGCTGAGTTCCCAAGAACACCCCAGTATAAATTGACTCCAGAAACGATTGCAGGCATAAAACCCGTGATCGAGTCCATGATTAAACAGGGAATACTGAAAGAAATCGTGGGTAGTCCATGTAACTCCCCGATTATGGGTCTGCAGAAACCAAATGGGAAATTTCGGATAGTGCAGGACCTTCGAAAGATTAATAACATAGTCGTTTCATGTTGTCCAGTGGTACCGAATCCATCAGTGATACTGTTTCAGATTCCATTCCAAGCTGAGTGGTTCACTGTGATAGATCTTTGTCAGGCTTTCTTTTCGATCCCTTTGGACGAAGATAGCCATTTTCTTTTCGCATTTAAGCTGGAAAATCGCGTCCTAACATGGTGTCGTATCCCTCAGGGGTATACAGAGAGTCCATCGATCTTTAACCAGCTTCTGAAGAAAAATCTTGAAAGTCTAGTGCTGCCCCAGAAGTCAGTTCTGGTCCAGTACATAGACGACCTCCTTGTGGCGTCAGAAACAGAAGAAGCTTGCAGGGAAGATTCCATTGCTTTGTTAAATCACCTAGCTGCCAATGGGCACAAGGTGTCCCCGGGAAAATTGCAGTACTGCCTGACAGAAGTGCAGTACTTGGGACACAGAATTGAGAAAGGCAAACGAAAAGTGTCACCAGACAGGATAGAGGCGATCATGAAAATGAACGCGCCTCAGACACAGAGAGAGGTCAGGATGTTCCTAGGGATGGTGGGTTATTGCCGACAGTGGATCGTGAACTTTTCACTGAAAGCAAAGCCCTTGCAAAAACTGACGCACAAAGAGGTGAGTGATCCGGTACCATGGGACAAAGACTGTTTGATGGCGTTCCTACAGTTGCGAGAGGACCTGTGTCGTGCTCCGGCATTGGGAATGCCTGATTACAATAAACAATTCTTTCTTTACTGTTGTGAGAGAGAAGGTTGTGCGTTGTCTGTGTTGGTCCAAATCCATGGGAATGCCCGTAGACCAGTTGCTTATTTTTCAGCTACTTTAGACCCAGTAGCCGCAGCGTTGCCCGGATGTCTCAAATCCGTTGCTGCAACGGGTGTCAGCATTGAGAGATGTGAAAATATCGTTATGGGGCACCCGTTAGAGGTGTGCGTGCCACATTCTGTTGAACTGTTGATGACCAGGACCAAAACACAGCATCTGACCAATAGCAGGCTCACGCGCTATGAGCAAGTTATTCTTGCTGCAGAGAACGTGACCCTCAAGAGATGCTCTGTTTTGAACCCTGCTACCTTAATGCCACTTCCAAATGATATTGATGATGATGATGAATATACAGACCATGACTGTCTCGATGTGACTGAACTATGCACCAAACCCAGACCCGACATCGTAGATGAGCCACTGACGGACCCAGATGAAGTTTTCTTTGTCGATGGCTCATGTGTAAGAGACGAAGTTGGGCAGTTGAGAGCAGCTTATGCTGTTTGTACAATTGAAGGAGTTGTGGAAGCTGGGTGCCTGGAAGGAGTACACTCCGCTCAGGTAGCCGAGATTATTGCCCTAACACGTGCTTGCTTAGCAGGCAATCAAATTCGAGTCACCATCTACACCGACAGCCAATACGGGTTTGGGGTAGTTCATGATTACGGGCAGTTATGGTCTCAAAGAGGGTTCATGACTTCTTCAGGCTCTCCCATTCGCAATGGAGAGTTTGTGCGCTTGTTGTTAGAAGCATTGCAATGTCCAGCAAGTATCGCAGTTGTAAAGTGCATCGCACATACCAAAAATGAGGACTTTGTTTCGAAAGGCAATAGATATGCTGATGAAGTTGCGCGGTATTGCGCAGAACAAGGTTACTCTTTCACAGAGGTGGATGTGGGTGGAATAAATGTAAGAACTGAATTAGCCATGATACTGGAAACTGTTGATACTTGGGATGAACTGTCAACCATGCAAGAAAATGCTCCTGATTCTGAGAAGGAAACATGGGAAAAGGCAGGATGTGTAATGGGTGAGACTCATTTTTGGGTCTCAGCAGACGGCAGAGCAGTGTTGCCCAATGAGATGGTGAGTCCAATGGCTAGACTCATACATGGTCCCGTACACTTAGGGAGAGATGCTATGCTGAGAGTGTTTAGACAGACTTGGTACAATCCTAAGTTTAGAATAGCAGCAGAAGCAGTGTGCCAGCGTTGTGTGACCTGCCAGCAGCTGAATGTAGGGAAAAGAACACCAGTTGCACTAAGTCACATAGGAAGGTCTGGAGGTCCATTCAACAGAATGCAGATAGATTTCATTGAAATGCCAAGATGCAACCGCCTCCGCTATGTCTTGGTGGTTGTTTGTGTGTTCTCCAGATGGGTTGAGGCATACCCTACACGTAGGTGCGACACCCTCACAGTGGCTAAGTTACTGCTTAGAGAACTTATCCCTCGGTTCGGGGTGCCGGCCTTTTTGGAATCAGATAGGGGAACACATTTTAACAGCGAGCTTGTGAAGATGATTTGTGTTGCACTGAATATAGACCAAAAACTCCATTGCAGTTACCGACCAGAAGCCTCAGGAATTGTGGAACAAATTAATGGCACGATCAAGTCCAGAATAGCGAAAGTTTGCTCCTCAACGACCCTGAGTTGGCCTGACGCCCTGCCATTGGTACTCATGAGCCTTCGTAGTACCCCAGACAGAAGAACAGGGTTGTCACCACATGAGGTGTTAATGGGGAGAGCAATGAGACTGCCATCTATTCCAGCTACTGCACTGTTAAATATCACAGATGATATGATCCTGGACTATTGTAAGGGGCTGTCTGACGCCATGCGTTCTGTGTCCCTTCAGGTGCAGGCTGCAGAGGTTCCAGCGTGCCAGGGCCCTTGCCATGACCTGTATCCTGGGGACTGGGTCCTGGTGAAGAAACATGTGAGAAGAAGCTGCTTGGATATTCGTTGGCGTGGGCCCTACCAGGTCATCCTGATCACAAGTACAGCTGTAAAGGTGGGAGGCCTGCCCAACTGGATACACGCGTCGCATACGAAAAGGGTTCCAGCACCTCTGGAAACAGCTCCTCTCTCGAATGGACGTCCAGCAGAGGACCAAGAAGCCATAGAGGGGGCTAGCCAAGCTGTAGAGGTGCCAGTGGAAGCAGGGAACGAGTCTGACCAAGCTGAGGACGGTCAGTACAACAGCGAAACAGAAGACGCTACAGAAGGAGAAGACAGCTGGGAGTACGAGTCTGACCCTGACAGGTCTGAAAGAGAGCGAGAACAGACCAGAAGGAGAAGGAGTAGAAGGGCACGTGGAGAAGCAAATTGGCCGCAAAGAAGAAGTTCTAGCCTGAGGTCAACTCCAGAAGCAACCCTTCCTCCGATATCAGAAGACTCAGACCCAGAAGAAGGTGCTCAGGGCGCTGAAGCACCAGACCGAAGAAGGTCAAGAAGAGTGCGTGTGCCTAACAGAAGATACTCCACACCTGAGTGGACATATCTGGCGACAAATGTCTGTGAAACCGGAGACAGGGAGGATCCGAGCGGTGGTGGTGTCCAGTTCTGAGCCCATTATCACCGTGGAAATACAACTGTTGGTACCCGGTGTCGAACAAGAAGGGTCACTAACATTCGTGCTCCCCAGACCTCCCCGCCTCAGCAAGTTAAAACACATGTTTCTTACAGAATTGAAATTCCCCGACTTTGGTACCACGATAACAGCACATGAAGAGCATACTCTTCGCATGGAAATATTGAACTATGCTATTGAAGCTGCAACCACAAATCTAATAGTCGATTGTTAAAGGACTTTGTAAATAAAGCAAGCAGAAGAAAAGAAGATTACCTAGCGCCCAGGAAGCAGAGAATTTTAGGGAACCCCTTGAGTGGATGGAGAAGGGCTAGGGTTGTCTTTTTGAACTGTGAAAGGACTTTTTGCGAAAAAGGCTGTCAGCCTCCAGCTGTGTGGATTCTAAAGACAAAAAAAAAAAAAAAAAAGGATTGAAAGAGACTGTAAAGGAACGAGAGGAAAAGAACTTTTTTGCAAAGAGAAAGGGAAAGCTAGATTGTCTGACGAAATGGAGGCCGGCACCCCGAACCGCAGAGCTAAATGTATAATAGGTACACTAATAGTAGGAGTGATAATATTAATAGCTTTAGTGGTAACAATTTCTTATGTAAAGGGACATGAGGAAGAGGTAAAGGTAACTGATGCGAATTCTGTAGTAACACTTACACCCACTGTTGCAGGTGAGAAAAGGGAAAACACTCAAGAGAAAGCGTTATTGGCTGCAGAAGCCCGCAGGTTACATGTAGACGAGTCCCAAGGAGACTTTAGGTCAAATGCTTATGCTAAACTTTTGTATGAATACGTGGATGCCATGGAGGTTAAGGATTGCTACGTCTGCATGCAGTTGCCTGCGTCTGTAGATGAAGGAATTCGATATCATCACCTCCCTCTGACATATGGCATTACATGTAGCTTATTGCTTAGTATATTTTATGAGAGAGATAGTTTTGAATACTATTTCTCCAATTATGATTCTGTGTTGCCAGAAGTCCCGAATTATAAGCAGATGAATAAATGGGATTACTGGAAGAGTGAAGACAGATTGGCCAAGTTCTTCATTCCTTGGATTACCTTAGATACTTCACATGCCCGTAGAAATAATCTGACATGTAAGGTGTCCGAAGTCGAGAAAAAGTTCATAGGGCAGGTGGATGATCGTTACAGGAGACAAAAGATTTTGAAAAAATCAGGACAAGGGAAATTAGATTGGACCGAGGAAGAGAAGTCACATAAGAGAAAGGGTAGTAGTGGTCCAATAGCTTTAGATAAAGCGCAGAAAGGAAAGTTATGTCTTCACCGAGCCAAAACGTATTATGAAAATGTATACGTGGGTGAAGTTGACTGTGAACATGCTTTTAATTTAGAGTACTACACTAAGGATTTCCTGAAGGGAATGCAAGTGATTCCAAATGTGTATTTTGTATGTGGAAGAAATGCTTACGTGAGACTACCTGACAACTGGTATGGATCATGTTACTTGGCAATTGTCTTCCCCAAAATATATCATGCACAAGACTTATTGATCATTGAGGGCCAGACATCATCGAGGGGAAGGAGAGATTTAGGCGATGCAGAAATGGTTGGAGATGTCTTTGGAGCTATGTTCCCTCTTTTGGGAATAATCCTTAATGATGTTAAAATTAGACGACTGGCAACAGTTGTCGACAGGTTGTCTGCCAGCACTGCTCAGTCCTTAATGCTGGTAGAAGGAGAGATGCAATCGATAAGGGCTATGGTTCTTCAAAATCGGCTTGCATTAGATGTCTTATTAGCAAAAGAGGGCGGAGTCTGTAAGGCTTTGAAGGTTCAGGAATGTTGCACTTACATTCCAGACCTTTCAAAACCCCTTGAGAAAGTTATTAAGAACATAACTAATATACACAAAGAGATCGAAGACTTGAGTAGAGAAAATGTCTGGGAAAAGGTGGGCCACGGAATGAGTACAGTTGGAGGGTGGTTTTCCACCTTAGGCAAAAGCTTTATTTGGTATATCCTAAAGCCTATCATCATAATATTGATCTGTGGGATAATATTGTGGGGATTGGTGAGGGTATTCAAATGGTACAGAGCAAGAAGGTCAGAAAGGGCCCAAAGAGAACAGTTGCAGAGATTGGCTGCCATACAAGATAATCAGTACAGGAGCCTGAGAGCTCTGGAAGCGCAGAGAATGCCAGCAATAACTGCAGTTTAAATGTTAGTGATGACCCCGAGAGGTCATCAAAGGGGGGAACTGAGAGAGCGCAAACTGATATAAATGTATGAGTACATCACACTTACCTATAGTAAGCACAAGTCATGATGAGAAATGCCATGAGTGCTAATAGTATCTGAAATTATATTCTAAATGTATAGCTAATATAGAGATTTAAGTAGAAGTGGAACTAATACAGAAATGTGTGACATTATATGATTTTATTAGACGTGATTATTTTGAATCTATGTCGTGTAGCTGTTAACATATAAGATGGTCTGTGGTAAAACGCAGAACGTGGTAGGCCTCAGGGCCAGAGCTGGAGCTAAAAGGGAAGGTGTTTCTTTTCACGACACAGATTGTTTAACGTTTTTGGTCATTGCATTAATGGGCCATGATTTAGAGTAATGTTTTCTAAATAATAGAATAAGAGTTTTAACATGCTTTAATTAAATGAAGAAATTGAATGCTATAATCATAATGTGAAATATTGTAGGCCTGAAATGTTTTAGCAGTGATTTACACGTACATGTCTGGGCTGAGAAATGTTGCAAGCCTTTTTAGAAGTCTATGAGAGTTGGGTTCTTGGCGGCAGATATCTGTCTGCAACAGGAAAGGGGGGATCCAATTATAAGTGAATGAATAGAGGTCTGTTCAGTAGACGGCCCAGACATGGAGGAGGGTTCTGGAATGTTTAAGGGGTATCAGCGGGCCGGAGAAGAGACTGAGAAGCAAGGTCAACTCTAACGTCTGAGGCCCAATACAAAGCATCATGGAAAAAGCCTGAAGTTGCACCACGTGAGAGGCGTTTCGCAAGGGGCGTCTCAAATGTTGTTGACTGTTTTGTATTAGGGACAGCACCCCTGGGTGGAGTTAGAGCAGAGACCTGAGGACCCTTTAGAGAGCGGATGGGTAGGCAGTGAGGGGTCATGACTGGAGAATTTTAGGTTTTCACCAAGAGACTTAGAGTGGGTGACTTCCCTTGGGGGTCATTCATTGCTGACACCTTTGTTAGGTTGGGATTTGGTTAAGTAGGGATACCATCTAGAACAGGGTAGGGACGCCTAACCTGTGTTTGTTTTCCTCCAACCTAAATGAAGGAGAGATATGCGTCTATGCTGATAGCTTTGCTATTTTTAGAACTTGTGTTAGTGATTTCTGTTGCTCGTCTGAGGGCTTTTCGAGAGCACATGTATGTAATTGGACCTGTGTATCTCGTGAATCTCATTCTGAGATGCTTGTATTTGCAGCTCATTATATCTTTACAATAAACTTTTGAAACCTAGAAGTTGTCCGTGATCTTTGAGAGTAGAGTCCTTTCTTGGGTGAACTAATTTGCAGATAGGTGTACTGTTTCCTTCCAAGACAGGCAATAAAGGTTCAGTCGACCAGATCGAGGTTTGGATCAATAGATATAAGGTATCGATCAAAATCTCGCCCTTTCAGGTCACCCTGAGGAAAATGCCTCTGAGCATGAGATTGAACACTAATGGACTCTTAACTGATTTAGGATACTTCTGTGCAATATGTATTGTAAAGATAACATAATAGGTATATGATATATATCAAAGACGTTCATTCTGAATGCCCCTCAAGGTAAGCAGTGCCATTGCAATTTAGAATGCTGATTGTGGTAAAAAGTACTATTTGCTATTGGTTAAACACACATTGCACTTTAAAATGCTGATTGGGGTAGACTGAACTGTTCTGCTATTGATTAATTTTATACTATTTTTAGTGAATGGTTTCAAATATATGTGATACTTTGGGCTGTGGATTGTATTGGGTCTGGGTAGGGATATTTTTAATGGTTATATAGTTGAAATTGTATAATCTATAAGTAGTTGTGGCTGAAGGAAACAACCATGCATTGTTGTTTTAGGTTACTACATGTCTGTTTTCTCCATTTTATAATAAATAGAAATGTGTGTAATATATCTATAAGGATATATTTCTTGAAAATAAAGTGTTTCTGAATCAGTGCCATTACCCAGCACGGCCCGCCAGTTGAATGAGGTGGAGCCACAGTGCCTAGAAAGCCTCTACCAAGTCCCTGACCTGAGCTCCACCGAAGCCTCTGAAATAAACTATGGAGTGTATGTTTTGGCTCTTTGGCATGCTCTGGCTCCCACAATAGCAACTGCTGCACCAACATCTGGACATTGATTTGCGTTAGCAATCTGGGAGCATCTCACGCAGTCACATTGTTAACTGTGCTTCAGAATTGGCTGCTTTAGTGAGACAGATGATCATTCTCTGTTCAATTTGAGTTATTTTCTCTTGTTATGTATGAGACTTGGGGGCATATTAACAAGGGCAGTATCGACGCTTTAGCGCCACTTTTTGCCCTATTTACTAGGTGGTGCTAACATGCATTATCGCATGTTAGCACCCGTTTTCCCGATGCCTCGCTTTGCATCTCTAATCAGATGCAAAGTGGGCGTCACTGGGCAGTGCTCCTTGTAAATTATCACTGATGTGCACATCGCAATATTTACAAGGAGGCCCAGGCATTTTTGCAGAAGTTAGTTTTTGTACAAAACCGCGGTTTTCTCCAAAAACTAACGTCTGTAAAAATGCTGACTTACCTATACTTTACATTGGAGGTGGATTATGCTGATACATACAGGGTTGTATCAGCAAGGTTATCGCCATTTTCCATGGAACATCGCTGGAAAACCAGCGATATTCCATGGAAAACATCGCTATCGCTGGAATAATTATCGCCATTGTGCTATGCGTTGTTAATACAGCGCTAGAATGGCGATAATTTCCAGCGATAGCCAGCGTTAACAATTCTCTTGCTAAGAGCGGCCAGCGATAATTATCGCTGCCTGTTGATAATATGCTCCTTGGGCTCTTATTGAGTTCTCCTAATTAGATAGTCTCAAACTGTACTTACAGTAGTAATAAAACCCACATGCACTTAATATATCTTTAAGTATATGTTTGCTGAAGTCGTGAACGTTGTGTATGTAATCCCTATTAAGTAGCATTTATTTGCAAAGTAATGAACAATTTGCATCTGCCTAATATTTTTCATCATCTTTCTCTGTTTACCTTTGTACCTCTCAAAATATTGTCGGTCCAACCTCAAAGCAATATTTTCTGATGTCCAGTGTCATATGACTTGTGTTTTTACCCAATACTTGCACAGCAGGATTATAAACAGCCCTGCAAATCTCCACTGGAAGTGAGGCCAAGGGAAAAGAGATTGCTTTGTTCCAAAAAGTGGACCTCTGATATGCCACCACCTCAACGTCCCGCCTCAGACACAAGCGCCTGGATGCGCCAACTACATGCAACGGAAGGCAGAGAGCAAAGCCACACAAGAAGCGACCAGAAGCGCCAGCGATTCAGCCTAGACGACCTGTGGCTGGTTGAGGAGCGGAGGCAGAGGATGAAGCTAAAGTACAGCCAATCAGACAGGCATGAGAAAGCAGGTCGCACTCTGGAGGAAGTAAGACACCAATATCACCCCTTTTGTCTGACGCTTTCCGCTAACCTCCAACACTTTTGGCTTCTATTGCCGTCTCTTTTTACTCTTTTCCAACTGGATTTTTTGGCTTTTTCTAACTGGGTATTTCTGACTTTTCTATCGTCTTTTTTTCTAAGCTTCTGATCGTTTGAAGTTGACAAGCTCTGAGGTTCTGTGATACCAGAGAGTCTGAATCTCTCCATCCATTTGTTAATCCAGGGTGGAGCGTGTGGCAAAATGAAGGCACTTTGGAGCCCTAGCCACGAAGTGATTTTGGGGCCCCAACAATAGCCTCTGGCATTAGTTATGAACATGGGATATAGTTTGAGTCCCCTGTGCTTACCAGGGCTTCCTGCTTACCTTTGGTAGCTGTGTCCTCATCCTCGGCTGATGGTGGGGGTGCATCGTTTTATCAAAACAAGCGGGCTCAAGTCTCCAGAGCAGTTATAAAATAAAACACAGTATCCCTTAATCTGGCTGGAACAACCAGGAGTAAAATTAGACATTGGCCAATGGCATTATATGTCCTTCTGTATTTTATCCACTGATCCAGAGAGTTTTGAGGTAATGCAACCAAGAAAATAAAAATAGGTAACTCTTCAAATACACACTGTTACAAAAAGCAAAAGTGCTCTGTATGAAATACCTCTGGCATTCAATTATTTATGCTCCACTAGTTTTGCATTTCGCCTTTACTCTAGTTTTCACTCACAGCCTCCTGCCGGTAGGACAGTCAAATAACACTGTGCAGTTATGGTCATCCATGAATAATAATTGATAATCCATGGATAACTATGGTGTCAATGAACATAAGAACAACGATTCACACTCAGCGTTCTTCTCGCCCTCCCAAATTCAAGCAGTCATCAGGTGGTAAAGCCCAACCTGGAGGTTTGTCAGTACATCAGCTGAACTGGGACCCTACAAATTTAAACCATCCCTCTTCGCAGGCCGCACTCTTCTTTACTAAACTTTACGGTAGAGGAGCGTCATTTTTGCAATGAGTCGTACTTACCTTTTTTTCCAAATTATGTATCTTTTTTGTGTTTATGAGTCTAAAGCTGTTGTTTTAACAGAGAATTACGTTTTTGGAAGAACAGCATGAGTCTCAGCAGTGTGATACTGCTTTTCCATGTGAGACCAAACCTAGCTGAAATATATGTTGAGCCCAGCCAACAGATGATAATGAGCGCCAACTAAGGTGGCTCCCTTACACCATCATACCTATAGAACAAATATACAACTGCAAGCTACGTTTTTTTCAGTACCAGCCCAGGCTGGCTGGGATTTAGTGACTTGGATGTTGAAGCCTATATTATGCTGGCCAAAGCCTATGGAATATCAAGATCTGCCGATGCAATGTGCTATAACGGATTTCCTTCTTTTGATCAGTTGCAAACAAGGGCCGTTAAAGCTTACTCCAAATACAAAGCATAGGTGACATAGTCCAAGCACAGGAAAAAACTAGTCTAGTACAAAATCTGACCGATTGTCGAAGGGAAGTTTTCAGGGGATGAATATTGCGTTCCAATCCAGGTTCCTGGTCTTCCTCCATTCATTTTTTAATCCCATAGAGATGAAATATGGCTAGTGGCCTGTGATCACAATCTCTGGCTCAATTAAACTTCATTGTTGTAGCAGAACCAAATGAAAGCATAATGTTCTCTTTTCTTCTGTTCCGCCATTTCTGGTATCCTTCCTTCTTGTTTTCTGTCCTGGCAACCTGTCATATAAATTGCCGGGGACTGTCCTGGCTTCTTTATAAACTTCATTCCTATTGATAATTGCGCTATTGCATTTCAGCTGCTGCAGGCAAGCGTGTTGCTTTAAAGCTCTGCTGGTGTGGACGCGTCTGCATTTCACATGAGTGCTCTTGCATTTCTGTGGATGCAGCTGCATCTTGTGTGCAAGTTGCATCTCAAGTGGATGAACTATGGCACGCCTTATCCATGCCTTGGTGGCAGAGCACATCTCAGACAAAAGGAGGTTCTTGTGACACATAGCGGTTTCTTCTCCCCTCAAAGTCTGGGCTGGCAGATGACAAAGGAGCAGAAGTAGATAGGAACCCAGGCTGCATAGCTCCAACAACAGTGCCCAATTGATACGCATGCAGTGTGACACATCTCCTTTCTGGCACGGAGCCTCCATTCAGCAGAGAGGACCCCAGCTCAATTGATTATCTTTAATGGGGAAAGGTCCATTTTTGACCAGTGACTTAAGGGGCAGCTCCTCCGCTAATGCGGAGGAGAGTCGCCCCTTCGCCTTTCGGCACGGCAAAAAAGGAAAACAAAAATGATAATAATGCGATGTTATCACCATTTTATGTTTCCGTGCTGAGGCAGTTTTGTGGACTGGGGCTAGGCTGGGCAGCGCGGGCGAGAAGTGGTGGCACCCTCCTAAATCTACATGAATGTTTGACTGGTTCTCTCAGGCCAGCCAAACATATATGCGCAGTTTGCATGTTCTCCACCCAGGCTGCATTACAGCCTGTGTAGAGAACATGCCCAGGCTCCCATACCCCGTATGAGCGCCGAACCATGGCACTCAGACCAATCACAACTCTGCATTGCAGCATTGTGATTAACTTAAGGAGCCTTGGTGCTTCCTGTTCGAACAGAAGCCAGGAAGAGGACAGAAGAGAGGCGGTGGCTGGCTGGCTTGTCGGCAGGTCGGCAGGTAAGTGATCTTTTTAATTTTATTGTCTAGCCCCCCTCCGCCCCTCCCCGCCCCACTACTGCTTCCCAGGAGCAGCCGCGACGGGTTACTTTTCCAGTATTGATGGCAAACTATGGGAAAATGGGAGGCAAGGAAAGACCATAACACCACCATAAAGTCACCCTCATGAGACAGAGTCGAGCATTGCTCTCATAGGAGGTAGGCGCAGTCAAATACAGATTGGCCTACCCATAGACTTCCATATATACTCATGATGGATAGACACAGACCTTATCAAACACGTCTCTGAGCAGACAAAAAAGCATACCCAGGACAATCAAACAAACTCATAGTAGAGAAGAATAGGCACAATTCAACCGATCTCTGAGACCAGCTGAAGTAAACCAAAGACAATCTATGCTGCAATGCCTAACCTTTAGGGTTAAAAAGAGAGGGAAAATGTACACACGGTCAAGTTCCAGAGCATGACTCAGTTGAGAACAATTATAGATCCATGCCTAAATTCATCCAATTTTCGAATTTCCTTGGCAAAAAAGACACATTTTGGCGAGGAACCAAGAATTACTTCAATACTAAAGGGGCAGGCATAGTACGGAGGAGCATTATTTATTTACAGCAGCAAATCAAGTTTGTAACAATAAAAACAAATCTGGCACTACATCTGAGCTACTTTCAGGGGTGGATGGTGGGGTATCGCTCAACCATCCTACCACGAAAGCAGCCTCCTGCACTTTCCCTACCTTGGTTTTCCCTACGACCTCTATGGCCAGTTTAGTCATGAGGACAAGCCTTCAAAGTGTGCAGAAAAGTGTCCACAATTACTCAAAAGGGTTCTTCTTGGTCCCTGTCCTCTCTGGTAGAATCTAGTGAACATACATGTTTTAAATTCAGCATCTACTGAAACAAACAACAATGTGATGGAAGGAATGCTTTAATCAAATCCTATCACCGGCCTGGAAGTTTAAACTGGAATGTTCCTATTGGAGCTGGGCCAAAACTGATTTGCGTATGAGAGCATTTGAGTGATCTCTGTCTAGAGTGGCATAGTGAATGAAAAACAAAGGATACGAATGCGACCAGAGAGAACGCCAGTGACTGAGATGGCTTCGAGCATTGCTTTCATCACTCTGTTGTTTGTTACAGTGCAGTGGTTGTAATCCTAGACATGGGTACCGTAGTCACTGTTCCAAAGGTTTCAATTATGAAGAAGCATACGTAGGCTGAATCTGACCTGGGGGCTCTTTGTATTCCTGTCTGGAGGTGACCTGGCTGGACCTTTCCTACCAGTGTAGGACCAAGGCTGGTGTGCACATGGCTGGTTTATGCCTGGAGTGGCCTAGTAGTACATTGACAGTAATGAAGGCTGATTTCACACAAGTTGCTGAGATTAATCCAAGCATTCATTTCATCATTGTGTTGTTTGTTGCTGCCACAAAAGTCATAACATGCAAACATTTCACAAAGTTTTCTTGTATGACTTATAAAACATTTTCAGATTAGCCAAGGCCAAGCACATATATGCACTGCTTTCAAGGTTGTGGTCTGCACTCTGCTGAACTAAAAGCAGATCAGCAGTATCCTATTTGCATGTGCCAGTATAGTAGTGCTTGTACCAGCTGGGTGAAGAGCCATGAAATCTGCCAAAGCTAAAACTGACCAGCAAGAATGACCTCATGCCATCCCCGGAATTATGTATGCTCCCTACTGCACTGGTCAGTTACCATACGCAATACGATTATCAACAAAGATTCCTTTCCAGCTATTCATGGAACAACTCCCAAGTACTGCTCCGTAAAAGGCCTTGGAGGTGACCACCTCATACTCCAAGCTACATGTTGACAGGAAATGCACCAAGATGTTATCTTGCTTGTTAGCATCAATTGGCCTACCCCTGTCAGGCTCAGACTCGTCTAACCACTCCCATCATGCGGTTTGGGAAGACTGTGCCCCAAGACTCCAGAGATCTTTACAGAATGGTGGGGCTTTCCACAGCTTCTAGGCGAAACCCCCAACATCCCTAGATCTTGGGAAGAGACAAAGCATCAACAATGTTATTGAGTACCCAATGGACATCCTTGGTCCTAAACAATCTGTTGCTTTGCAGAAGGAAGTGAACAAGTTTTTTCAGGAGCCTAAGGATACATTTGAATTGTGTGTACTGCTGATTTATTGACTGCACCACAAACATGATGTCTGATAAGAAACCACTGAGCAAACCTGAAGCTGACCCATCCCTAAATTAAGTGGAACTAAGATGAGAAACATGTCAAGTAAATATTATCCCTAATAGGGTCATAGAAAATGACTTGTCTGGTGACTAAGGTCCACACCACTCTTTACCCAGGATAGTTACACATCCTTTGGCACCAGCTGCACCAGAGAAGGGACCTAATGCAGCACTTGACACCATGGCTTTAAATTATATAAAACAAGCATTGGCATAGTCAATCAGTCTCAGAAATGGGAGTGCCTAATTACGCTGTGCAAGAAGCATTTTATTATTGGCACTACTTAAGATTGATTGTCGTGTAAACATTGTTCCCTGCATAAAGCGCTACACAGATGGTGTCTCTACATATATGAAAAGTGCCTTTATATTCCAACAAATATGTTTAAACATTGACTACTATAATGCCTACTTTAAAGTGAATAGCTACAAAGCCCAAGACTGAAGCATGACAGCTTTGTTGAAGTATAGTCAAAAAGTTGACATTTAAGTGAGTTCTATAGGAAAAGGATGTGATAAACACACACAATCAGGGGACCGTGTGAGGATAATAACGAGAATAATTATGCCAAAAACCCAAACAAGGAGAATATAAATTTTCAGCACTACGTTTAAGAAGCAGTTTGAAGCCCCAAATAAAAGATTGTCTCTTTAGAATATACATAAGGACGATTCAATCAGATAATATGGCCAAAAGATTGGGATTCCAAACATGGCTGGTTGTAAGTTGCAGAGACCCATACGGGAAGAGTGGCTTGAAGTGGACTTAAAAGGGTAGAGCAGCAGTTTCCAAAAATGCCGTCCACTTCCCCACAGCACTGCGAGAGACCGTTACTCGTCTGCCCTTAAAGGATTTTGCACTCTAGCACCTGTGGATTATAGGCTAATGCAAGAATGAGTGTAGTGCTGAGAGCCTTTAAGGATATTGCACTCTAGCACATGGGGATTATAGGCTAGTGCAAGAATGTGTAGTGGTGAGCGCCTTTAGGGATCTTGCACTCTAGCACCTGTGGATTATAGGCTAGTGCAAGAATGAGTGTGGTGCTGAGCGCCTTTAAGGATATTGCACTCTAGCACATGGGGATTATAGGCTAGTGCAAGAATGTGTAGCGGTGAGCGCCTTTAGGGATCTTGCACTCTAGCACCTGTGGATTATAGGCTAGTGCAAGAATGAGTGTGGTGCTGAGCGCCTTTAAGGATATTGCACTCTAGCACATGGGGATTATAGGCTAGTGCAAGAATGTGTAGCGGTGAGCGCCTTTAGGGATCTTGCACTCTAGCACCTGTGGATTATAGGCTAGTGCAAGAATGAGTGTGGTGCTGAGCGCCTTTAAGGATATTGCACTCTAGCACATGGGGATTATAGGCTAGTGCAAGAATGTGTAGCGGTGAGCGCCTTTAGGGATCTTGCACTCTAGCACCTGTGGATTATAGGCTAGTGCAAGAATGAGTGTGGTGCTGAGCGCCTTTAAGGATATTGCACTCTAGCACATGGGGATTATAGGCTAGTGCAAGAATGTGTAGCGGTGAGCGCCTTTAGGGATCTTGCACTCTAGCACCTGTGGATTATAGGCTAGTGCAAGAATGAGTGTGGTGCTGAGCGCCTTTAAGGATATTGCACTCTAGCACATGGGGATTATAGGCTAGTGCAAGAATGTGTAGCGGTGAGCGCCTTTAGGGATCTTGCACTCTAGCACCTGTGGATTATAGGCTAGTGCAAGAATGAGTGTGGTGCTGAGCGCCTTTAAGGATATTGCACTCTAGCACATGGGGATTATAGGCTAGTGCAAGAATGTGTAGCGGTGAGCGCCTTTAGGGATCTTGCACTCTAGCACCTGTGGGTTATAGGCTAGTGCAAGAATGAGTGTGGTGCTGAGCGCCTTTAAGGATATTGCACTCTAGCACATGGGGATTATAGGCTAGTGCAAGAATGTGTAGCGGTGAGCGCCTTTAGGGATCTTGCACTCTAGCACCTGTGGATTATAGGCTAGTGCAAGAATGAGTGTGGTGCTGAGCGCCTTTAAGGATATTGCACTCTAGCACATGGGGATTATAGGCTAGTGCAAGAATGTGTAGCGGTGAGCGCCTTTAGGGATCTTGCACTCTAGCACCTGTGGATTATAGGCTAGTGCAAGAATGAGTGTGGTGCTGAGCGCCTTTAAGGATATTGCACTCTAGCACATGGGGATTAGTGTCTAGTGCAAGAATGAGTGTGGCAGTGAGCGCCCTTTAAGGATTTTGCACTCTAGCACCCTTTGGTGAGTGTCTGGTCCAAGAATGTGTCATTATGAGCGCCTTTTAAGAATGAGTGTTGCGGTGAGTGCCCTTTAAAGATCTTGCACCCTAGCACCTGTGGGTAAGTGTTTTACGCAAGAATGAGCGGTGCAGTGAGTGACTTTAAGGATCTTGCATTTTAACTACGATGGATGAGAGTATAGTGCAAAACTGAGTGTGTTGGTATTGTGGCGGAGTGTAGCAATCCCCTGTTGGCACACAGCTTCAACAATGGCCACAGCATTGGCCAATTCCTTCTTGTCCTCCTGCTGGGTCGATTGCCTTTCCTGTGCTGTGATTCGGATGCCACTGCCCGGTGCACGGGTCCCAGTCACGTCTTACATTTAACTTCCTCTGCCAGCAGCCAAATCCAAGGTTTGTTTTTTTGTCAGTGATGAAAATCCTTTGAACACTAAGTAATAACCTTCAGCTTTACTCGGAAATCTGAATATATTTTTCTCCAAATTCTCTAGCCACATTTTTAGCATGTCTACCCACTTCCGTTGCTATTTGACCACCTGAGTGTAGCAAGGGAGGACAGGTACCATGCTAATCTCAGTCAAGAGCTGCGGGCTAATGCAGGGTTGGACCGGCCTTTAGGGCAAGCAGGCACTGCACGAAGGCTGGTCTCTGAGGCCTGTGTGTGGGCCTGATTTTTTGGGGCTGTTGGTTTGCCTATTCATGGTCTGCTGGGCTGGTTTTTATTATTGATTTCCCTGGTATTAAAAGAAACATTGCCTGCAGCAAGCTCAAACCCATGCAGTGTTTCATACATTGCAAAACATTTGTAGAATGGGTCTGTCCAAGTTCAAAACTGCTCCAATTTGCTAACAAGTGCCACTTTTAAGCTAATTCACTCATGACAGCCACTTCTATTTTGGTGCCAGGGACCATTTTCTGTCCCATTACTACCCTGCACTGATGGCATGCGTTTGGAGTGAAGATGGTCATAGAGGGCCCTTCTTGTTCTATGTCTTCATGGACAGTAACCGCTGTACCCGGGTTTTAGGCCACAAATTATTGGTATCAGTGTTGTTAGTATAATTATGGTAGCAAACCAAGACTACAACACCCAGAATGCAATTGATTACATGATAAAATCAGGACTCGAAAGTGTTCCTGATGACTTTGAGTGAAGTGGCCCCCCATTGGGCCATTTCCAGTGTTTTATGAGCTTCCTCCTCAGAAAAGGAATTTATAGACCCTATAGGAGGACCACTCTATACAACAAAATCCTCCAGGGAGGGTTAAAGGCATGATTATACAAATATCACATACTCCCGTGTTGTGATCTAATCGAATATATTTACAAACAGCGGCTAAAATATGTATAATATTAAAGCATATTGTACTTTTAAATTCTCACCACTAGATGGCAATGTCTATTTATGATATAGATAGCTCATCATGCTGCATGCAAAATGCAGCGAACGAGGGCGTGATGCTTGAGTTTCCATACTCAATTCACATGCACTTAGGTGAGAAAACCCTCTCTCAGTGTGTACGGTAACAAAAGAAATCTGCACGCTGATTGTTTGACACAGATTGAGGAAATATAAACTCAATCCTACAAGAATGGCGCTAGGCATAGATCTATGCACACACTTTCACAACGAGGTTCCTGAAAACATGCAGTTTAGTTAGGAATCAACAGGACGAGTCCTGCATCCACGGGAAGTGCTTCTAGATGCATGCACGGGCACCCATATAAACAAGCATTTGCAATGCAATAGGTCTCGCATTTGTGGAAGTCAGAGCTTTTGGTGTTGAAAATTATGTTTTTTGCTTGTTTTGTATGCAGTGGTCCCAGCTAAACATGGACTGAGCTGGAAACAACGAAAAATCTAATTTTAAATAAAACAAGAAAAAATTCACGTTGAATCTTGGTTCAGCCCTTATCAGCCAGGATAGCTTGATTCCAGTGGCATGGCGACTCATGTCTGAGCATACCCGTCCCACTCAGGGGGACAAATGCAAAAACAACAGTTGAGGGACAGAATGCAGAACAATGTCATACATTCACCCCAGTACAGAGATCTGGGCCTAAATTCCAGTTTGAACCCAGCAATATGCAAATCAGTCGTGACCCTGTGCCCCATAGGAACAGTCCAGCCCGAACTGCCAAGCCAGGTCCAACCTGGACTGGAAACAAGCATCCTAGGACCGGTTTCGGGCTTTCAGCCCTCATCAGCCAGGATAGCTTGATTCCAGTGGCATGGAGAGCACAGGACTGTTCAGCAATCTTGGAGCTTGGTTAGAAGACACTAGCCCCAGGAACAGAATATCTTCTAAGTAATGACTGACACTGCCTGTGCCTGCCATCTACTTAAAAGCTCACTCCAAAAAAGTGATGACCTGCTGGAAATTGGCACAAAAAACAGAATAACCCACAGGCATATATTTGTCAAAAAAGTAAGAGCCATTAAAAAGTAAACCTAGCAAATGTAAATTGACTGGATATACTAGTAGCAACCTAAAAGAAGATTTAATGCCAGCCTCTGCTAAAAGCCCTTTAGTCTATTGCATATTCTGCCTCAGAAGGATACAACCACAAATTACCCAGGCACAAAATAACAACAGGGCTGGACTGGCCATCCTGCTACTGTGGCATTTTCCTGGTGGGCTGGAGGCTAGTAGGTTGCTTTCAGAGCAGTACGGGAGCCATCCTACCATGAAACCCCACTGTTGTTGCAGCATCCTGCAGTGTCAGGATTGTTTGCAAATTTATTAATCGTGAGGAAGGGACAGCTTAACAAAGGGTTCGAGCTGTTTTGCCCAGCAATTCAAGCGGGGCGGGGGGGGGGGGGCGTAGAAGTGTAGGAGCAAAGAGGACAATATCTTCTGAAGTGGGGTTTATAAAACGTATAACCACCGAGTCACCCCCTCATCTACAGTGATCTGCAAACACTCGGCTCCGGATTGGCCAGAAACTTGTCTTTGGTTCCCACAAGCACCGGTGCACTGGAAACAGTTAACTTGCAGGTGTGTCACCATGGTCGCCTGTGCCTTCCCTAAAGGTATTGCTCCCAATTCTGGGAGCGGATTCTGTATCTTAGTTGTACACAAGCATGTTGCACCAACACCAGTGGGGGCCCATATGTCACCAAGGTCGGACTGGGACCGAAAATAGGCAAGAGCACTAAAATAAAAGTGGCCCCGTTAGCGAATCAGATAGCTAAAAAATGAGCCACATTTGTAAATCGAGGCATTTTTTTACTTTTAAAAGCGTGCAGTGTTGGTGTTATGCATTGTAATGAAGAATGCATGTGTTTGTGCTTACTGCGTAATGTTTGTGGCAATATCAGGAAAAAAAGCTGTGAAAACCGGACCATAAAACAGACCCACGAATATCCAGAAAAAAACGACCCGTACACTGACCTGTCAGACCAGCCCTTCTGGCACTGCTGGACTGCTCCATATGCAAGTCCGACCCTGTATGTCACTCGTTAATCTGTTGGGCACCTTGGACCCCTTCCACACCAAAGGCTTGGATAACTTCGCACAATTGACACACAAACTCATCTGTAAAGATCTGTAATTCTAGCTTGCTGGAGTCAAGGCCAGAAAGCAAACACCGAAATATCTTACACTAGAAAGCCCAATATCACCCAGTAATTGCCAAAATACCACCGTATACACCAATGCAGATAAAATGTTTAGGAAGGACCATTTCCCGCAGCCCACGTCCTCGGGCCTGTATTCTTTGACTTCAGTCCTACTACCTCTTTTGAGATGAGACAGCTCTATGTTGATGTCTCCATAAATCACACACTCTGGTTTTGTTTGCTATTCTTGAAGATTTCACCAACATAAAAGAAACAACTTGTATACTCTGGAAGATATTCAAGGAGCCAATTTTTCTGTAAATAAAGATGTTTACTATTCTTCCAGAAAGAGATTATGGGAACTTAATCTCACTATATCAGGTATAAAACCTATTTTGACCTATCCCTTCTAATACTAACTCACACTGTCAGACTGTGCCAAACAGAGCTCAGGATCATAGCCCCTACGCAGGAAGCAGGGCCAAGTCTGATTTCAATATGGCTGGGACCAATCTGAGGTGGCATAGTGAGCAAACACCGATGGTTGAAATGCTACCTTCACCTGAAGCTAGCACCGTTCTGTGTAAAATCAAACGTACAGAGTCTATCCCTGCTGGAGGAGAATTCCCATACTTCAGTATCTTGATGACAACCAATGAGGACCTTTGGTATTACTATGTCAGCAACGTGTTCTTCTGCTCCACGAGTAATGGAAGGCATACATAGAGATGTAGTGGTGGCTACGTCAGTAATACAGTAAATAGCATACATTGGAGGGAATAGGATATGAGAGATAATTGGAATATCAGAGTTTGTGGAAAGTTATAAGAAGTAGAAGCCTTGAATACAGTGGTACTCTATGGGAGCTCTAGTCAAAATTCAGAATTCACATTCAAAATCTTTATTGGGTCTAATTGGAAATAGATCATAAAGGTACATAGTCTAGAGACGTCCGTGAGGGTGGGATGCCTGGTTCCTGCATAGTAATTGAAGCAAACACAGTGATACTGCACACCATTAGCTTTTTTAATGTATTTATTGGCTTTCAGCAATCCTAACATTAAAACACATGCTTATCCTTGAAAACATTAAGACACCTGTAGCAGTTCAGTTTAGTTTATCATACAGATATCCATCTTAAGGTCGTCTGTACTCCCCTATTTAGCATAATCCTTCCCTTGTCCTGCACCAGTCATCATTTCTAGCATTTTATCACACTACCCTAGGTCACTCAATAGGACTTTCCTCCCTACCTCAACTATGATTTGCAGCCAAAGTCGCCTGTTATTTCCTATGTCACTGGTGAGGGTGTAGCATGGTTATTCTGCATCCTAAATATCTGCACAAAAATATTGAAGGGACACATTATTGAGGCCGAAAAAAATATTGATAGGTAAGTTTAGATTTTGCAATATCTAACTCTACATATATATACCTATGCGGTACATATATCTTCAAAGCATGTAGATGTTGAGTTAGGAATAGTAAATTTATACTTCCCTATATTCACGTACCTTTCAATATTTTGTCCTTCGATACCTTAATATTCTTTTACCACTATATTCTGGGGGTACAATATGGTGGTATCCATGTACATCAATTTACTAAAAGGCTGGGGTAGTGAAGTGGCATTGCATGCCATTTGACCTTTAGGTTCACACACACACACACACACACACACACACACACACACATATGCTTACACACACACACAATCATGCATACGCTATCTCTCTCTCACATAAACACACCCTCACCTGCACTCATGCACTCAACATACATCTAAAAGCATTTTTAACTTACCTCTGCTGCCAGGGAGGGTCATGTTCCAGCTAACTGTACTCCATTTTGTATTACACCAATAGTCAATAATATATTGTTGTTCAATATTGGTGTAGTAAATAAAATTGACAAAAAACAAGGCGATTGGAGCCTCACCCAATGTCCATAAGGACATGCGGCTCCTGTATTCCTTGCACTGACTTTGCAATCTGTGAGCCCAGGGTAGCAAGTGCAGTGCCAGGGGTAGCAGGGGGAAGCCAGCGGTCCCATCTTACAAGTCTCCCCAAATTACACAATATTATTCAGTTATCCTAAAGTTCCCCCCTCACAGAAGTGTGGCCTCTGCAGGGTCAGTCAGACTTGTCAGTATTTCCACTAGAACATCGGTAATCCATTCATCCCTACATATAATTTGAATGATTTGTTTCTCTGTCAAGGCCTACGCTGCATGTCTTTTCACCATAAATCCTGTATTGGGGGTCTCAACATGGCCCTGTGAAGTGCAATCAGGACGATAACTAATGCAGCAAATCTGTATCGTATTTTGATTTTCTTCCTCACAGCTATTATTCCAAGTCCACGTAAACACTGTTTCATGATATTCTCAGGTAACGACCATGTTGCATTGCATACACACTATACCACTGCATCCCAAAATTCCAAAGTATGTGGACATTACCATTAGCAGATCAGACCAATTTAGAGCCCATCTTACTCTGGCCTTCTTGGCCTCTGCTTCCTTATCTTGCTGTCATGTAGTGTTCCCCCTTGTTAGAGATTGGGTTCTCTGGTTAGCAGGTTTCTACCCTGTCCAAGTAGGGGCCCTTCCTTCTCACCTGCTCACCCCTTGCTAGCTTGGCATGAGCAGTCAGGCAATGTGGCAATGTGTAAAGCATTTGCATATCGCACATAGTAATACAATGAAAACATCATAAAGGGACAACACACCAGTTTTAGAAAAATAGCCGGTATTTATCTGTGTAAACAAGACCAAAACAATGAAAATCCAACATACCGAAACAAAAATACAAATATTGTAAAAAAAATAGACTAAAATGCAATTCCTTGAAGTTGATAGCTCCATCCACATGTTGCGGGTCGAACTCTGTGAGGTTGATGTCAGGAGGGCTGGCGTCAGTAGGCGTCGGAGCTGAGGTGTGAAGTGGAGCGGTGTGGTGTGCAGTGCCACAGGATGCGGCTCGGTGACAGCATCCAGGGTCGTGGGTGAGTCCAGGGCTATGGTGCAAAGTGGGGCGGTGCTTGTTGTGGTGCTGGCAGGTCACGGTGCAAGTAGCGGCTTCCTCGTTGCTGAAGCACTCTCATCGGTAAACAATCTGGGATCGATGGCGCCGGCGTCAGTTTGCCAAGGCTGTGGTGTGGGATGAGGAGGTGCATTGAGTAACTTACGAGAGGTGCCCCAAGGTCATGGTGCAGGCAGCGGCGTCAATGTCGACATGGAGCGGCGACATTGGGGATACCAGAATGGCGTTGTGAAGTGAGGCGGTGCGAAATGCCGTGCCCTTAGATCACGGTACAAGAAGCAGCTCGGTAGCAGTGTTGGGTGGCATGGTTGGAGAGATCAGGGTTGCAGTGTGAAGTGGGCAGGGCTCTCTGTAGTGCCAACAGGTCACGGAGAAGGCAGCAGCATCGGTGACGACGTCGGGTTACTTTTTCCTCTGTGATAGCTGACACAAACAGTTCCAGATGGAGGTGCCCAGAGGATGGTGAAGTCTTTGGTGTGGCTGAGACTTCCAACAGGAGGCAAGCTTTATTTCAAACCCTTGGATAAACCTTAACAGCAGGATTCAAGAAAATTCAGTCCAGTCCTTTCACTAATCAAGATAGAAGCAGCAACTAGAGGCCAACCCAACAAAGCAATAAACAGCAACGGGGCAGTCCTCCTCCTGGCATCTCTTCAAGCTCTTCTTCTTGACAGGGTCCTGAGTCCAAAACTGTTCTAAATTTCTGGGATCAGTACCTCAATATTTATACTACATTTCCCTTTGATGTTTTGGGCTGCAAGTCTCTCTTGCTCAGTAGAAACCAGTTCTGTCCTCTTGAGTACTGCTTCACTACAGGAGGTGGAGACAGAATTGTGCAGAGCAGACACAGCCTATTCAGGTGCTAGTGAAAACTCCTCCCACCACTGTAAATGCAGAAAGGTTTATTCAGCCTGGCTAGGAGTCACCCCGCTCTTATAACTGCCAAATCGAATGGTGAATACACAAACAATCGGAGGCACAGAGGATGGTTAAACAAAAAAATGCCCACTTTCTAAAAGTATTCCAAAAAAGATTTACCAAAAGTCCTATTCTTTGATTAGAAAAATCACACTATATACTTTTTGTGATTTGGGTTATGTATTCACCCCTTCTTTACTTATTTCGTCTTTTTTTGAAAATACAAAAATATTTACTCTTATTTTTAGAGAATCACATATAAACTTCATCTTACATTTACTACAAATTACAAAGACAAATTTGCACACCATGAAGCAATCACATAATGACCACATGGAACATACGATATGTCGATGGGCTATTCAACATTAATTGCACCATATACATGTAATGTATATAAGTTCTCACATACGCCAACACCTATTTAAGCATATGCACACAAAAGACAATTTTGACTGATTTGAAAAACCATTATTTAACATCAAATATTGACTCAGCCCACGCGTTTCAAGCCTCGTTGTTTCCTTACGGGCTTTCATCAGGGCTTCTTAATTCAAGAAGTTTTGGACATATCTACAAATAAAACATGACATATCAGTTCAATTTCCTCCCTTGCCCTTTTCACCAACAAGTCTCTACCTTGAAGGCACACCATACCTTTCACTGGTTAATTGACCGTCAAATCACTTCATGTCAACAAGACCGACTCTGAGCAGCAAGATGACCCCTACAAAACCAAACCAATCAGTTGGTTTTATTTCAGACATATCTAACTAAAAATCATAATCCGTGAATGGAGTCAGAGGCATGCAGCACGTACCTTGGGCATTTCTACAAGGACCTCTCTGTTTATCTTCTTCTACCCGTCTGCACCAATGTAGTATTTTGTATTTCTAGAAGAGACCAAACAATGAGCCACTCGCTTTTTAGTTTGTGTGGTAAACATATACCTGAAATGCTGTTTATCAGTTTCCACTCTTAGTTACCTTGTTTAAGTGAGGGACAGGCTTCACCTATCTGTAGCGCTTTTCTCACTCTTTTTTTGAAGGGCAGGTATACAGACTTCGCCTACCAACAGCGCTTCTCTCTCTCCTACAATTAAAAAAACTATAACCTTAATGTTTATCAGAAAAGGAACCCAAACGGGGTTGCTGGCTGACGCTGACGAGCGCGCACTAATGGTGCCGTTTTTATTACCTTCAAAGCATTCTTTGCTTCAGATTACGAACGGGACTGTTCACAGATGCCGGGTACCGTGATCAATTTCACCGCAGCTCTGTGCAGTATCGGAAGTGTTTATATGTCACTTCCTGTTTGTTGCGCGTGATGCGCCTAGCATCTTGCGTAATGTAGTTTCTAAAAGTGGCATTTTCAAACACACAATTCAAAAAACACTTTTACTAAAAGATGTGTTATTAAATTCTGAGCTCAGGGCACCTAAACTCCATTTCTCTATCTTTTCCTAATTGAAATTTACATTTGTAAAATGTTACAAGGCAGCTCCAAAGATTACCTAAGGGAAAGGCAGCCTTTCAATAGTGAAAAACGAAGTGCATAGTATTTCACTATCATGACATGCAGATCATACCAGCACATGTCCTACCTTACATAGAGACTGCACCCTGCCCATGGGACTCCCTTGGGTTTTCCTTAGATGCGATTTACATGTAAGCAAAGGGAAGGTTAGGTCCTGGCAAGTGGGTGCACTTGCCAGGTAGACATGGCAGTAAAAAACTGTGTGCAGACACTGCAATGGCAGGTCTGAGACACCTTTGAAATGCTACTTGTGTGGGTGGCACAACCAGTGCTGCAGGCCCACAAGTAGCATCTGATTTTCTGGTTTTGGGCACACACAGTGCACTGTACTAGGGACTTACTAGTAAATCAAATATACCAATCATGGAAAGCCAATCATAACACAATTTACAGTAGGAACACTTCCCCTTTAATACTGAATAACAGTGTAAAAGTGCACAGAGACACTAAACCAGCAAACACGAAGTCCAGCACACCATCAAAACAGGAGGTCAGAAGTCAAAAAGACAGTATAATCACACCAAAAGATGCCAGGTCTAACACCCCTGCCTCCCCTCATTTGACTCAGGAACATCACTGTTGTATTTGTCATGGCTGGAGCGTCCGCTACTGTCCAGATTTCCTTCACCACTATTTACATACAAATCTCCCGCTGTATAAAATTCCTCTCCCCCAGTTGGTTATCAATATCCCCTTCATTATGTTTTTGAAGTGTTTGATACTCAATAGCTGCATATCAAAGGCAATTGTGAGCACCTAAAACTACTTTAACCTCTTTTCCTCCATACACTCCCCACCTGCCTAACAACACATGTGTAGTTCCCCGAATATTGCTCCGATCATTAGAGCTTTTTGAAGTGCACCCTGTGGTTCAACGCCTACCAATAAGTCTTTTTCCTAATTTGATCATCATAGTAGCTTACAACATGCTGCTATTAAGATACTGCATAGTATAGTAAAAAGATCCAGGAGTCCTACCTTCCCCTCCACCCCTCCAATTCCTTGGTAATTTTAGCATGGTCAACTTCACTCTACTGTGCCTGCTACCCAGATTAGCAAGATCAGCGCCGGAACACCCTCACAGGTGACAACAAGGGCTCTACAAATCTACTGATTGATTGATATATCCCAATTAGCAATTCTTACATGCAATTCAAATGCCAGTAGCAGTATTGGCAAAGCAAATAATTCAGAAGTCAAGGGACATCCTTGGCGGGTCCTTAAACAAAAAGGCAGCAGAGCAATTTACATGGTCAAAGGAAAGCGTACAGTCCATGAGTGAAAGGAGATGTAGATGGGTACTGGATTGAAGCCGCATCATGGTGCAGTTCTCTTTAAAGAGATCAATCTTCTGCCCTATTCTCAGTCATTCTGTCAAAGATTCTTTATTCGGCCAATCAAGGCCATAAAAGCACACAGGTAAAAACAATTGTACCAAAGATACTTATAAATACAAAGGCTTAAAAAGAGACCATAAATACATAGCGAGTCCAGTTAACACATAAAAATATCTAAGACTATTTATACAAACTGCTAAATTGGAACAGTTTTGGGGAAGTCCTTATGGATACAGGAATGTTGTTCCAGATCGTGGGAGCATAGCTGGAAATGTTCAGCTGCCTTGTTTTTTTTCTTTTTTACACATCTAAGTCTCCAGTCTGGTGGTGACATTACTGTAGGTGTGCCTAAAGCCTCTAGAGAGATTGCGAGCTTGTCCCAAGATAAGCAGCAGTGCTGGTCATGATGGCTTTGCAAATGTAGCTGGTTTTAAAGATGGTGAGGAGTGGCAAGGTGAACAAATAGATTGTTGTACAGGTCCAACATGCCCATAGAGTGACGTCTAGTCACTAGGACCTCAATAGAATTACCAATCAACAAGCACAACACAAACCCTGCACTATAATGAAGGCTTTGGCATGTTTTCATGGCTTGTTTAAACTTCTGGTATTCATCAGTAAGGTAAACCTTTACAGAATAGGAGAAATTACTTCCAGAGGATACATGTGAAAATAAAGGAAAACATTACTTCAATCACATTACCAAGAAACCATTACCACAAAATAAACTTTTTCACCATCACCATTGGTCACTCATTACTTAGCCCATGCTTTAAGTAAACAAAGTTGGGGTTTCTGAAAGAGGACTAGACTAAGAAGCATAACTAGGAAACCTTCATAAGAGACCTGGACTATGGAAGTGAGTACATGGCCATAAAACATGCTCTTCAGCCGCTCTTCAAAAAAGAAGCTAAAACCTTCTTAATGAGCAAATTCCTCCAATAACGCTCCTAAGGTGCACATACTGCCTTTTTCGTGATTTTTTTTCTCGCTTGACCTGCTACTTGTAACAACTCTCACTCCTTCCAATGCGCCCTGATCTTTGTACATATCTTTTACATTCTATTGTAATCAAATCGCCCGCTGACTCTGTAACTGTAGTGACACTTGTATACATCCACAGCTTTGTCCTACGTTTGTCATTTTCCTAACCCTCATCCTTGTATTCTGCCCATGCCATCCTGTACTTGGATCTGTACCATTTACTGTATATATCTCTTCCTTGTGCCCTACTGAACTCAAGTCACTGTTGATTTTGAAACTGTATTGATTCTTGAATTTATCCACGGCTTTGTCCCACTAGTGACTTTTCCCTATCCCCCATCCCTGTACTTTGCCCATGCCTTCATGTACGTAACGTATCTTTCCTTGTAAAGCGTTCTGATACCCTAACAGGTCATGTTTGTGCTATATAAAACTTCAAATAAATAAATAAAATAGACTCTTGTGCTTGGCAATTTCATACATATAGTCTCACTGGACATTGAACAATCAAAATCAGCAGAAAATAAATTAGCTGCACCAGTACTTATCACTGCTGCTCCCTTTGGAGAGTTAAGTGTATAAATTGAATAACTTGGTTATTCAAGTGGAATGACTTAGTGTTTTAGGCCCTGGGACACCAATTATAAACAACAGTATCCACCATGTTGCTTTGTCCTACTGTCACAAAGAGGACTTAGGTACACATTTAATTGCAGATCAGGCATGTGACAAGCAGGTAGGTACAATTTTGTTTCTTCAGCTGGGCAGGACAGAAATAGAAGTCTCCCTTGGGCCATGGTTCAACCATGGTTCAGCAAATTCCTACACCAAACCCCTACACACCTGTACAGGTCAAGCCTGTTCTATTCTCCCCACACTCAAATATAGTATTTTTGGTTTTCTGGGCAAATCTTTTGAGATGATGGGTATCTTGGTGCGGAGTAGAGATGCTTTCAGCAGAGCGCAGACCTGATTCACTTTGCCAGTTGCAAATAGCAAGGGGCAAGAGCAGCTCACAGCCATAAAGGTGTGCCTAGTGTGTAAACGTGTTTCTAGGGGCAGATTGTGATGAGAGTAGAAGAATATATACCGGACTGCTAATGATGCCTGAGAATGTGTATCCCATGAGCACCAAAGGATGGGTCTTCAAGGACGTCATTGTACAGAAAAGGTTATGCAACGCGCCCTCAGAGAGCTGGTATGTCCAATGGTTCTTTTCTGGCATCTCACATGAGGGAAAGGTTAAAAGTTTGTAGAGGTCTGTCCCTTTGTGTATCCCTTTAGACCTTTTAGTAAATAAGGTGGAGTCATTATTGAAATCCAGCATTCTCGTGTGACCTAATTGATAGGTCTCTAGCGGCACAACACAGTGTCAAGCATAGCTAACACAAGTGTCACTTTTTGTTTTCCTTCAACTATCCTCTTCCAGTTCAGAACGAGGCTCTCCATGGACTCCCCATTGCTGACAATCATGCCACTAAAGCTACATCCTTTCTCCCAGAGCACCCCATCAGGACTAGACTTGGTCGGCTGGAGAAGGCGCATCTCAGTACCAGGTACGTGGCAAGTTTCCCTTCTCTATCCCGGAGTATGAATGGTCCCTCATGATTGTATGCCCCTGTTGTGCCAAGATGTACGGGTAGGCTTTAAATGATTAAACTGATGTGTTAGAATCCACACTTTGACTTTAAATAGAGTGTATTGTTTTTTAGTGATTTGTATGTCTCACCTACACAGCGAATGCACTGTGCTGTGAGATGTATTGTTTATAATTCAGTGGGCTTACAACCCTACCACAGCATACCATTAGTTGTTTTCATTTTCACTCTCATTTGCAATCTTGTGATTGCTTATCTCCTGTAGGCTTCCCTTCCTTTCTTGTGTTAGCTCATCCCTTGAGCGCGGATCAAGTACATGTTTTCTTCCTCGTCTTTGTTCTTCCTCAACTTTTTGGAATGCATAAATTCTTTTTTACTTTATAAGGTTGTCAGTATTCCTGGACGTGCAGTGTGCTTTCCTACTTTTAACACAGGCATACAGCTTCCTATTTATATTGCGTCTCTATAGATGCTTTACTTACACCCACAACAGTACTACTCTGTGGCACTCTACTATATGTTACTACACCACTACACCCCACTTTACTCCACTCTACACCACTCCACTCTATGCCACTTTCCTCTACACCACTCCACTCTACTCTATGACACTCCCTCTACTCTACGACACTCTATGCCACTCCACACCACTCTATGCAACTCTACTCTACGCCACTCCACTCTACTCTGTTGCACTCTACTCTATGCTACTCCACTCTTACTCTTTATCACTTCACTCTTTGCCACTCCACTTCACTCCATGCCACTACACTACACTCCACGCCACTATACCCTATGCCTCTCCACTCCACACAATGCCACTTTAAGACACACTACACCACTCTATATTCTATGCCTTCTACTCTATGCTGCCCTACTGTATGCCACTCTATGCCACTCTACTCTACACCACTCTATTCCTCTCTGCATCTCCCTATGCCACTCTACTCTACTTCAGTCTTCTCTGTGCCACTCTACTCTACACCACTCTACTGCATGCCACTGCATTTCAGTCTACATAAAAAAGCAGAGGCACATCACCAGATACACTCCTTTTGCACACCTTCTCAGGCAGCTGTGCATATGCAAGACAGACAATCAATAAAGTGGGCTGAACCACTGGCACCTACTGTTGTGGGCAGTAGCAAAATGTGAAAGACACTTAAACGGGCTAATGGATGAAGAGGACAGACTAAACGCCACAACATGGCTGTATATATGTATGCATTTTTTAAGGGAATTCTTTAGAAAACATGACGTTGGTGAGATAGATAAAGCTGACATATTGTGGTGAAATCGAGAATGGTATGAGCTGACTTAGACATTTAAATCCTTATGAAATAATGGGGTAACCCAATAAGCTTCACAGGACCTGGGTACTGTATATTATAGAAAAGTTGGACCTTGACTGGATTCGAGGAAATATTTAAATAAGAAAAATAATGATTTAAGGGGCTGCCAGGAGGGACAACCACGAGTAATGAATAATGATTGATTTAGGATTATATACCCTAACAAAGCTACCATTAATTGCTCAAAATTGTATATACAAAATACACCCACACATTTTTCCCTTAAGTAAGTTCATTGTTTTTTTATATATAGTTTGTAATCAAATACAAGCATCAAATAATAAGTAATGTTATTACCACATGGAATTGAAAAGGGGTTGCACAAGGAATAGGAAAAGGAGAAGGAAGTGCTCGTCAGAAAGAAGTGGAAATCAGGAGATTGAAGGTACACACTGTTCCTTATTACAGAAGGGCACTGGTCTGTAAAAGAGTCAGTATTCATAGGCCTGTCCAATATCTTTTTATAATTATATTTACATAATTCATGGGTGCTTGATTGCAACAATCAGTTTTGTAGGGGAAAAATATATATGGAACAGGCCCTTGCTGGGGAGATGTGTCAACGTTTCGACCAGTCTTGTGCTAAGAGGGCGATTTGGAACTTCCACAGCGAAAACATTATCTGAGCTTTTTTGGCTTTTAAAGCCAAAAAAGCGGAGATAAGGCCCTTGATAATATGCCCCTGAGGGCATATTACCAAGAAAGGGTGATACATTATCGCCGCTTTTATCGGCAGGAAACTTCCGCTAAAGCGGCGATAATGGGCTTGATAATATGCCCTTGTGAATTCCCATAGAAGCCCAGGTTTTGGTGCTAACCTGCGCTTCCATGGGAATTCACAAGGGCATATTATCAAGCCCACTATCCCGCTTTTATCGACAGGAAACTGCCGCTAAGCGGCGATAATGTATCGCCCTTTCTTGATAATATGGCCCTGAGTTCTTTGCCACCTTAAAAGAATATCAAAATATCACCCCCAACCATGACGAAGCAGAATGTATCGTCCCTTAAATGTAATAAGAGTTTTAGACTCCTTGCCCAACCAAGCATTGGACAAGAAAAAGCGATGCTTGTCTATTTTAAAAAACGTGCTGTGTACACAGCTGAGCAATTTCAGCATGATTGTACAAATAACTATTAAAAAAATTAGTTTAAAGATGTGACAGTGAGTGTCACATAGTGTTTTCCTTGGCCTCTGTCTTTCTATAAATGGGCATATTGTTACGCCACATATTTTGATTTACTGTAATTGTTTGGTATTGGATCGCAGCATTGAGGATGTTTTTTCTTTGCCATGTGTATACTTCTATTGAACCAGTGGTTGGAGTGGGCCTGAGCTATTGAGAATAGCATTCCTTCCCAACATTTTCCTACCTTTTGTTAAAAAACAATGGTTTCAGCACTGTTAATGCTGACCTTGAAGTGCCCTAGCTGACAAGGAAGGCACGGGGGACTCTTGTACCGTGAAGCCAAGGGACAGACAGTGAGCCAAAGCAGGAACAAGCCTTCTCACAAGGGTGTGTGGTACCTGAAAGAAATGTAAATGTGTGCAATTTGTTAATCGCTTAATAAAAAAATCTGCATGGGAGCCAGTATGTGGTCTTAATTGATGGAGTGATTTCAGTGACTATGGTGGGAAGGTCCTATTCTTTTTGAGAGTTAATATAAGGGTGTTACTCTCATAGTTTGGAAATGCGTCCTTACAATAGAAACATATTTAAAAAAAAAAGCTTTCCACTTGGTACAGACTGATTGTGTATTTCTAAACATACATATTTCGAAAGCACTTCTTTTATCCTAAACTTTAAATCACTTTGCATATTTTGTTGCAGCCTATTTATACTGTTTGTCACCGAATTTTCAAGTAATGGCTTGCAAATCACAGCGTTTTCAGGCACAGGCCGGGGTCTTGTAGCCCTATAAGTGCACATGACTATTTCCCACTGCACCAACCATGATGTATATCTGTGACTGTCTCGTTACACACACATCTTCAGTGATTGTTTTAACTATTTGCACTTTTATAAAGTAAAAGAATATATTTCCAACAGATTGCTTTAACTTGCATTTATTTTGCAATTAAGGCGTATGGGTTATATTTTATATGTATTTACTTTAAGGTGAAAGGGTAACAACAATAAGTTGAATCATATTTTGTTTTTTTTGTCACATTCTTGGCACTGCCCGACCCCCACTCACTAACCCCACCCCATTGCACCCAAGACCACAGTTCTCACACTTTTCCCTTATGCACTTCAACGGTTGCATTGAAGGAAATTATGACCCTCAAGCCTTGAATAGGATTCTTTGTACTTTGCTTGTGACTATAACCTGTATATCAGAACTCTTCTGCAGGTAGGTTGGTCCATTTGAGGCAAATGTTTTGGGATTCAGGGTGTGCCTAGTTCCGAGGTATATTTTTGTTGTGTGAATTATAAAGATATCATTAATCAATATTAGAGGAGGTGAGAGAGCCACTGATGGCTCAAGCCTGGTTCGAACTAGGGGTCGGATATATCAAAGGCTTGCATTGCCCTTGCTTCTCACAAGATGATGCAAGGGCAATGCAAGTCCTTAACCCCTTCGGCGCTCATGACGAGCCCAGCTCGTCATGAGCGTAACGTGCCCTACGCTGATGACGAGCTGGGCTCGTCATGTAACGCTGGGTTTTGCAAATTGCAGCGCGCAGCGGGAAAACCGCTAGTGCGCATGCGGTTAAGAGAGATTTACTATGCCACGCAGAGCAACCTTGCGGTAATCAATATCTTTGTTAAGTCAGGTGAAGCCTTTGATAGCAACATAAAAATGAGCGCCTGGCTTTAGGGATATTTTTCTTATTTTTCTTTTGATCTTACCTCTTATCTTGGGAACATCCTAAGTTTCATTGCATCAGTCTGAAAACCAGGGTAATGGTGGGAACGTCTCCCTTAGTCACACTTTCATCAGGGTAGAAACGTTACCTTTCTGCCATCCGCTACCCTCTGTAGCGGATGGCAGAAAGGTAACGCTTCTACCCTGAAAAAAAAGAAAATTATCCCCATATCAATACCTGAAAACTATGGTACTCTATACTGAGGAGGGTAATAAGGAGCCCAAGGAAGTTTAAGGGACCCTAATCCTGAAGAAGGCAGAGAGACCCGGTAGGGGCACAAGGATGGCCGAAACATATTGATAGTCTAACAACCCTATATGTAAGGGGGTTACGGATACTAAACAGCACATACACCCCAAGATACTGTTTTTAACCCTGCCAGGAGGAGTTAAGAATAACTTTTTTTAAACATTCTCCTAGATAGTTTTAATTACCGTTTTTGTGTTGAGAGGATCTTGATCCCAAAGGGGTTAGAGAATGTGAAATAATCCCCTAAATTATATTTTAGATAAACAATTTTTCCGCTCCATCAAATGACGTTGGTCTGCGTCTTGATGTAGATGTGGCCCGATGATGAAGCATGACTCGACTTAGTGTGTGAGGGCAGTATTAAGAAACCATTAGGTTTTTCCAAAATGGAAAAGAAGCGGCACCCAGGGACAGATTGGTCCCATTGAATCACCCTTTCCCTTTTTCTTTGTGTGTGTATAGGTTGAATACGGAGATTGAAGGGAAAGGCAGAGAATCTCTCGCCCCTCACTCCAAAAGGGAGATTGTGTGTTGGTCAGACAGCGAGTATCAGATTAAAAGATTCTTTATTTTGCACAGTTATTTAAAATCATTGCAAAAAGAACCAATGCCAATATGATAAAAATATTTAAGATAAGTATCAAGCAAATCTGACACAAACCCAGTCGGTTTGTAACTCTCTACATGTGAATAATTAATAAACAAATTGAAATGCAAGTGAAATAGAAACCCCAAATCCCCATCTCATCCTGATTCGCTGAGCACAACTGCACTTAGATAAAAAAAAATTCAAATGCTGAAATTGCCGAAAGCCCATGATTTATCAAGAGTTCATTAAAAGCTGTGACTGATATTAACAGAAGAGCTGTTAAGGCGATAGCAGTGATTGCACAGGCATTTGTTGCACAATTATATATCAGCTGAAATATGCGGAAAGTAGACGATCCACATCCAAGGCTGATAAAGATGCTGGAGCTGTGGTGCAACAGCGTTCAGCAACATTGTAGCAACATTTATATATTTTAAAAATATTGTGGACAGTTGGTACAAGTCCCCCTTTAACCATTCCTCCACCGCAGCTTTACAAGTTCTAACATTCAGCCATTTGAAGATTGGTACTAGCCAAAAGCGCCTTGGGGCGGTGAGATTAGTGCACACACAGACAGTGCTTAATTTGAGCCGTCCAGAACTTGGCACCTTCACTTAATTGCAGGAACTTGCACTTATGACAGCTGCCACATGGTGGCGCTGTTTGTGAATTGAAAGATGAGCAGAAAAACAGTTGTTTGTTAGTTCAATATACATAAAACAACTAATGCCTGCCTCACAAGCCATTCTTAAAGCTTTGATGGCCTCAAACAGTCTGAATTGTCACACGTGTAGCAGTGTGATGGTTAGGAGTTGTATAAGTACAGTGGCAATGTGCGGTGCAAACTGTGGTGTCTACTTGAGGAGGACCAAACATTTATTTTTTTACAAATTAAGCACTGCACACAGATTATGTGCTGGAGGGTCTCCGATAATAAACAACAACCCCTGCATAGACCTTCCTAAGTTCCTGTCAAATGTCCCTACTTATATGCTTTCAATGGAATCAGACCGAGTCGTAGGCAAAAAAGAGTTTTTATAAACATTAGATAGGTGAGATAAATATGATGGCAGAGTTAGTGGAGGATAGAGGTCCATGGTCGGTATAGCATGATTTCTAGCCCGGATAACCTCCAAATCTTCGTGAGCAGATAGTGTGAGTAGATAGCAGACTTACCTGTTTCAAGAATATTTTTGCTAGTGAGGATTGCATCGTGTCTTCAGCTACAAGCTCCTTAAGTGCAGCTTGATAGGCATTGTGAAGATCTGATTCTCTATTTTGTACAACACTCCATGGGCCAGATGTACATAGACTTCCATTTGAAATTTCCTAACAGCACATTTTTGTGATTCGCTATTAGGAAATTGCAAACATAGGGCCTCATTTATGAGGCCTTCCGTGAGTTTTGCGCTTCCGATGCGTCACTTTTTGTGACGCATCGGCGGCGTAAAACTTGCCTCATGATGCGCACTATTTACAAAGTGACGCATCTAAGCAGATGTGTCACTTTGTAAACCCCTGTGCTACATTATACCTGCGTCAGGTATAATGTATGCAAAGGGGGCGTTCACACGCAAAAAGCCTCGTAGTAGTGACGCAGTGAAATCTATGAGATTTTACTGCGTCACTTTTTGGACGCTGTTGCGTCAAAATCTTGCGCCTGCCTCACAGCAGGCGTAAGACTGACGCAAGCCCTTTCACATGGGGCTTTCCCCATGTGAAAGGAAGCATTGCTGGAGTTGCATCACTTTTGTGACACACCCCAGCAATGCGTGACTTTTGCGCTTACAGATACGTCAGAAATACTGACGTATCTGTAACTCCTTGCGACATGATGCGTCATATTATAAATATGACGCATCAATCATGTCGCAGGGAGAGCGCAGTGAAAAGTGACGCATCGCTGTTTTCACGCAGCGATGCGTCACTTTTCATAAATAAGGCCCATTATGTATAACAGTGGGGCATATTACCAAGCAGGGCGATAGGCAAATATCGCCGCTTTAGCGGCCGTTTTCGGCCGCTAAGAGGCGATAATTCTATCGCTCTTTTAGCAAGCTGTCGCTAACAGCAGTTAGCGACAGCTTTAGGCGATAGCGAGTGGTTTGGGTCCCGCTTTGCATGTCAGCGATATTTATCGCTAATGACATGCAAAGTGGGCGTACCCAACCTGTTAGGGACTGAAAGCAGTCGCTAACGTCGCTATCGCCTATTAGCAAGGCAGGCGTAGCGATGGAAATATTCCCGCTATCGCCAAAAACTAACGCCTGCTCTGACCAGTTCTTAGCCATGTTATCCAATGGGAGGTGGATAACATGGCTAAGAGCATTTTGTCGCTAATGCGTGAATATCGCTGTATTCTCAGCGATATTCACGCTATCGCCGGAAAATGTATCGCTTTGGAGATAAACGTTGCTAATAGCACGTTATCTCAGCGATAATTTCCGGCGATCCTTAGCGATAAAAAAATTGTTGCTAAGCCTAGTTATCGTTGGTAATATGCCCCAGTGTGTTTTACTCTGTTTGTGATTCCCAATGGGTCGCAAGGGACCTGCCTCATTAATATTTATGAGGCTGTTCGCAATTTGGGACCCATTGGGAACGGCTAGCCCTCACAGGTATAGTGGCCTGCTGTGGACAGCTTTTTAAATATAAAGCAATTTTTTATTTTGAAATGCAGCCCGTTTTCCTTAAAGGAAAAAGGGATGCATTTAAAAATGAAAAATGAAAAGTATTCTTTTCATTTTTGAAGAGCAGACAGTGGTCCATGGGACAACTGCCTGCTCTTAAAAAAATTTGGCGCCCACATTCATAAAGGGGAAGTTGTCCCTTCACAGAGTCTGTAAAGTATAAATGTTTTGCAACTGCAATCCGGTCGCAAAACATTCATACATGTCGCTGTGACTCACTATTAGGAGGGGATGCTCTTTGCACACTCCTTCCTAATAGCGACTCACAAAACCAATTTGCAATTTGGTAATAGCTTACCGAATTGCAAATAGGTCTTTGTACATTTAAAAATGCTTTTTTCAGTTCACGAATGACCCGATTCTGCAAATCAGGCCATTTGCAAGCTGAAAAAAGCTCCGTATATCTGGCCCCATAAGGGCTGCCTGATACAACCCAAGTTCGGCGATTTTCAATTTAGCACAGAGAGAGAACGGACGCATAACTAGTGAGGGGTCAGAATGAAATCAAGTCGATTTTGAGCTTGAGCCATGCAACGCCACTGTGCAAGATTTAACCCTGATCGTAGGCGCATTTTGTAAATAAACAATCCATATATAAGGATAGGAATCAATTTACTTTTGATTACTTTGCAAGATGGATACAGTTGTGGGCCTAAGAGGTTGTTAAGGAGGCACTGAAATGCGAAAGTAAGGGTGTTTTCCATGGTTGAGAGACTCAGTTTGTGAAGCTGGATGACCATGACTCTTTAGCCATACCCCTAAGTATTTGATTGTGTTGACTCTCTCAATTTTCTGGTCATGTATAAGCCATGCGCCATACATGATCTTTTTGTTGCCAAAGACCTGTATCTTGGTTTTAGATGTATGAATGCTGAGCTTGTTGGCTTTTTTGTGATGCAGGCTATTAATGCTTATAGACATAACTGGTTGAAAATGTGTTTGTGTGAAGGGGGTGATTTTCTTATCAGCCGCCCATTCATCAAGTTCTTTATTCAAGATTTTTGCAAAGCACATTCCCTCCACGTCAAGTAAATCAATGAGACGGAAATTCTCTGTGGCATATCATAAGAGCCCTTCTTGTGGATAGGAACTCAAAGAGAGCCCCTTCCGCTCTCTGGAACCCGGTTCCTGGTCAGGCATTTGTTAAAAAGCGGGTTGAGATGACTTAATCACTCTGCCTTTGCTGCCTTGAATAAGCTCATTGGGAGCTCAATTGGGCCTGGAGAACCTGCGGGTCACATCTTCAACTATATCAGCAACCATTTCATCTATGATTAAATTAAGTACTGAGGAAAGGGTGCCTACCCTGTACGTCACATGAATGCTCATTAGGTCAAACTGGGGAATGGAGGGATCCACATACAACACTGTAATACAGGACGACAATCCAGTTGCCAAAATGTTGAATAGTTCCCTCAAAAAGTGGCGGTGTGGCGGTTTATGGACCATTAGCCAAAATGTCTTGGTGTTTTTGGATTTAATTGCCTCAAATACGGCAATCTATTGCTCGTCTTTTAGGCACTGTTTTTCTGCATAAAGGCAGTGATGATACCTTTTCCAATCTACCTTAAGTTCTTCTTTCAAGGCACAGTTGGTTTTGTCTTTATTCCCAGCTTTTATTATTTGGTTTAACTGTCTCTTTAGCAAATGGCCTTGATTGTGTGGATTCGGGTGAGTACGAATGGGACGTTTTCGCTGGCCTGGCTCAAAGGGGGGTGGGGGGGCAAATGATTTTAAGAGCCCACTGGTAAGATCTGACCATCCTTCAAGGATGCATTGTTGACTTGCCTTCAGCTAAGATGGCAGTAGAGCTTTACATTTTTGTTATCTTGCTGTTGTTAATCTCACTGCACCATTGAAGCCTGTTGACCCCTTCCACATCTTATTTGCAGTCAAGTATGATCACTTTTTGTAAAGATGCTGCCTTCAGAGGAAAGGATTATGACAGAATAGCGTGATCATTAATTGGCGTATGGTCGCTTTTGAAATTACTGAAACAATAAAAATGCTGACCTGTTACACACAGGTAGTCGAGCAAGGCCAGCCTCTAGTTTGACATGGGCAAGTAGGATGCGGCTTGGTCGCATGTGCTTCTGCCATTTAGTATTCGTAGTATCCTAGGTTATTCAGGGCCAAGGTTAATCTAGAACTAGCATTTATACTTTTCGCTGAAAGAGTGGGTTCTCAAGATCAAGCAATTCTTAGTCATTGGCATTAAAGTCTCCTGCTAGCAACTATATTGATTTTTAATTGGCTGATCTTAATAAGTGAAGGGTATCAATTAAATACTCTATTGTCACCCTTTTTCTGTACGGATTTGGGATTATGTTCGCCAGTGCCACAGAGTTGGAAAGAAGATTTTTCCCAATGTGCAACTCAATAGGTGATTCTAGCTTTATCATGATAATTTCGCCATTGAATTGAGTCAAGATATTTACGGTTAGCCCTAGTTGATTTTGTGCACCAATTGACACTCCACCGGAAGGACGACCGCTCTTGTCTGACCTTAGTGCTTGTGATTAATACTCAGGGCCTGATTCACAAAGGGCCACAACACTCGTGGCGGAGTTCCCACAGTCGTGGGGAAGTCTCCTCACTCGTGGTGGAGGCCCCTCTGGCGTGGGGGAGTCTCCTCACTCTGGCGGGAATCTCCACAAATAGGAATTCTCATAGCGGAGATTCCGCCCTGACCGCCGAGACTCCCCCACGGCAGCAGGGCCTCTACTACGAGTGCGGGGGCCCTCTGTGAATCAGGCCCTCAGTGTAATTATGCCAAGGGTTTGAGGTAATTTGCCTGGTTTTCTGTAGGCAGACTATATTAATAGTTTGTACATGCAGTAGGTAATCATGCGAGTAGACCAGATTTTTATAGCCCTTGATATTCTATGAGCTGAAGTTAAACATAGTGATATGTTGGCTTGCACCTGCGACAGTGCTAATGATGAATGAAGCCCAGTAGCCAAGCCCAATTGTGTTCAATGGCTTTTGAAAAACTGCATTCCCTTCTGCCTGACTCATAGTCTTTGCGCATTATTAAGTTATTTTGTGAAGGTAAGAATGCGCGGTCAAGTCACCCAATAGTTCCATGCAAATCTAATGTTTTCTACCAAAAAGAAAGGGGTCAGAGCTTTAAAGGCCCAGCACCTAACGTCTCTACTTGTAAAGTCTATTGAATCTACACTGTACCTCGGTGTATTGGGTCTAGGATGTGACCCGCATGCATCCCAAAAGGGTGGTTACAAACAACCACTATCCAAGACTAAAGATTGACCCTGCACCCGAGAAAGACACGTACTCTTATATATATATATATCTTAGGGCATCATGTTTAAACAATAGAATAGTAGAACAATATATTGATAAATAGCTTCCCGGGATGAAAATAACAGATGGTCGTGTTTCTTGATTGTAGTCAATATGAATATTTTATTGAAAAACACTTTATTCTTTTAAAAGTACCACACAATTGCTTGCCAACGCGTTTCATCCCTCATGGGACTACTTCATGGCTAAAAGCAAGTCGGGAAGGAATATTAAACCACCCTCTATTTGCTGGTCCCTCGATGTGGCATGGTAGCGCTTTTTCGCTCCTTCTTCTAAGTCGGTCGAGATGGGCTGCCATGACGAGGATTGCACCTGCTGCACCTGGTGACTAGCAAAGAGAGCCATTGTAGCTGCCATGTCCCGCTCAAGGAGAAGCTGTCTTCAGAGCCCACTCAAGCCAAGAGAACACCAAGGGCCAGCTCACTGGGCTCCTGTTCGCAACACAGGGACAGAACAGCTGAAAAACCCTGTTGGACTAGTTGGTAGCCCAAAGTCTTCAGGTCACTACCACTGCCGCTGTCCAGCACCGAGACCACTGCCGCTGTCCAGCACCGAGACCAAGACCTGATGCACCGAGTTGCACCCAAGTTGGATAAGCCCGGGAGTGATGTCAGAGAGTTGCTGGGACACTCAGATGGAGAGATATTGACCCAGGAAAGATTGGCCTGTGACCGCGACAACGGGTAACTAGTAGGTCAGTGGTGACTGGACTTTGCCCAGACCAGAGAGGACTTCATGGGACACTGACCCTGCAACCAGGACCCCCAAACCACCTTTCTGAACTGAGGAATCCCTGCAGAAAAACCCCCGTCGACCGCATACCATCCACAGCATCCATAGAGCATCTTCAGCATCCTTCATCCCTTGCATCATGACCACTCAATAGGAATCCAATGCAACGCGGATAAAGTGCTTGGAACTGCTGAAGGGCTGCTTCATCTGTGAAGGTAACTGTTCTTGAGGACCCAGCTGGTTCCCCTGTCTATCTCCCTGCTTGAATAGGTTGCCCCAAGTACGTGGAGCTGACTGCATTGACACTTACCAAAGTTTTCTTTGGAAAAGTTTCTAAGCATCCAATTTGATGACTTTGCCCAAGCTTGTTTGTTCGGTTGAGTGAAATTGCTTTGATTTATTATTGCTTGTAAAATCTATATCACTGGAACCCTCTGGTGGATCTTTTTCATTCTAGTGACTACTTTTTTACAAATACACAGTCTATTTTTATAAATTGGTGTTGAATTTCTTGAGTGGCATGTCGATGTCTTCTTCATTTGTTTTGGTGCTGTTTAAAGGCTTAACACTTGCTCCTGTGTGTAAGCCTTACCACTCAGTGCCATAGTTACCCAGGGTTGAGCTGAGGGTTATACAGATAATACCTACTGGACCTAAAAGGGGTTGGTAGGTGTATTACACAATGAGGTTGCACAACCATACCATATAATACACCCCATTTCCTCAAACCAGCGCAAATGGCACCATGAGATGTGCAAGAGCACGCGGCTATTCGAGTTGATTTTGCTGCAACCCGGTAAGAAAGTCTACTGGATCAGCAGCAAATCTTTTTGTTTTGATGGGATGGGGCTCTCTCCTCCCTTTTTTTGTTTGTTTGTTTTACAGAGTTTTATGTAGCGCAAACTTGACCTGACCGAAGGTATCGTGTATAAGAGCGCTTTAAACGAACACCAGTTGCTTTTCAAGGACACATTCATACTTGAGAGGTAAACTTCATCAAGGCTTCTGACAATCAAGGTGGGATCCATAGATCGTTAAACAATGATGGACGAACCCAATGTATGTGTGGCACTATCACTGGTAGGCAGTGTTTGGAACCCACTGGGTTTGTTAAAAGACCCCTCACACACCAACCTAGTTGGTGTCATGCTTCATCATTGGGGTCCCAACCGGGCGGCCGAATGCCCGCCGGTTGTGCTTTGACGCCTGATTACAGGGGAGCTGGTGTGGTGCAGAAATGTGATGTGGTGTGAATTAAAAATATCTCTGAGAATCCTTGCCTCTTTATGTTTATTACTGGCGGCTCAGGATATGGTTAAAAAGTATGTGTGATACAACTAAAAAAGAAATAATTAGCTTGTAGTTGGCTATGTGATGAGTCTACATGTTTCAGTCCGCAGGAGAATGTAGGAGGGGCTTTCTTCAGGACCGTCGAAATAAGTGAGTGGCAAAAGATGTGGTGCCACGTGAAAGGTGAAAACAGTAAAACTAGTACCTACACACGTGCCAAGGTGTGTGGACTGCGTGTCTACGTACTTACGGACACGTATTAAAAAAGAAGAACACTATGGTTGAGTGTGAGTGGCTGATTGGGGCTCCGGAGGAGTGCGCTCCACTGAATAACTTTGTTATCAGGGCGGACCCGCTAAGAACCTGTTGTGATCTCCTGTCGTCCATAGATCTCCATTTGTGCATCACTGTTTGCAAAGTCATTGGAAGTATTCAACCCTTTATGATGATTTTTAAGTACATATACATCCGTCAAATAAGGGATCAAGAGCCCCCACATGTCCACCATCTTTATTCCCCACACATGTACATGAAACAGAGAGCATTGGGATAACTACTCACTAGTTGCTTATCACTCCTTCGAGACAGCTATGGTAGCAACTCCCTTCATCCTCTTACTCTCTAACAATATGAATAATGAGATGAGCGGCATAGGCGCTAGCTCAGAACACTTAGTAGAACATGTTAACCCGAATAGACTTGTGGGTATTTGTTCCTACCAGTTTATCACCTGCCCATCTCCTCCCCTTGTCATGCTCTTACCACACACATTAGAATAGTCAGACTATGCACTAGCTCCTTAACGCCATTGTAAGATCTCAAGATCTGCTCGTAAGCATATATACTGGGGACCTCATGTCATATACTTTAAGCTTGGTTATCTAGAATTATCTCCAACCTCTTGATCGACAAACCAGAATCAACCAATCTCTATTACAGGCTTAGAGACCACACTGTATAAACCTATTGGTTAGCACTATATCGTTCTTCCATTTTATGACTAATGCAATGACTGCAGTATTGACTATTATGTCTCTAAATGTCAATGGAATGTGACATTTTATTAAACGTAAGAAAGTACTAAATTATTTGAACAATAAACAAACAAATATGGCAATTGTTCAAGAGCCACATTAATCTCATGAAGAATCTCGAAAGCTTGATTGGGACTGAGTGGGCGGTGTGGACAGGGTGAAGATCCACCAAGGTGTGCCTCACCTGAGCTCCAACCTGGTGTTCCTGCTAGTTAATTAATTCAGCTAAATCCCCTAGGCGGAGAAGCCATGACCTCAACTCCTGCTCCGTGAATGTCTTCGGCACAGGAGGAAGCAGTCTAGAGCATCCGTGACCAAATTGAAGGTCATCTGGTTGGGCGCTCCTCCACTGTAATGCCACCAGAATTGAATCAGCATCGGGATGCCCAATGGTGCACTTCCCTCGTTCAATAACTTAGCCTCCGATGCAGCTGGAGCAATAAAAATACGAACGATTGGCTTCACCCACAAGGAGGTAAGCGTGGCGAGAGAAGGGCCTAGGGGACAGAGAGCACCAAAGGGAAGTGGACTGCCAACATAAAACCACACAAGCTCCTACTCCCGAGTTAGATCACAATGGGGACACAACAAAAATGGCAGTAGTCCCATGAATAGGATCAATAAGCAGTTCAAAGTCCCTCACCACCAGACATGGGAAAAAGGGCGACACCCCCTCATCTGCACATCCGATGAAAGGGATCTTTCTGGTGGCACTAGATGGCAACACAAATCAGAGCAGAGCACCCTGAAACTCCTAAGATGGTGCTAGCCTATCCTGGTGATGGCCACTAAACCTCTGTGGAGAATCTAAGTATCCCTTCAACCCCATACAAAGTGGAAGCACACAAAGTCTGCTTCTTGCATATTTTAGCCTCCTCTGCACACGGAGCACAATCACCATTAGTTCCACTGTAGAAGAATGCTTATTAAGCCTCCTTTCACTTGGAGGCTCTGACTGTAGCCCCCACATTGGGAAACTCTCTTATGCCTGACCTCTCGGAGTATGTCCACCTACGATCTGGTTGTCCCTCCCCCCACCCCCAAGTCAGCGACTAATTGGGCAACATTGCATGACGGTTCATTAGCCTGCAGCATAATTCGCATCCATGGCATCCTCAAAAGTGTAAGTGCATAAAACAACCTCCATCCATGAGATGCTGCATCCTCAACAACGGAACAAACAAGCTCCATCAGAGGCCTCCACTCCAACCAGGCCCCATGCTTAGGCGGCCTCTACAGAGCCCACATTCCAGGCACCAGCCACTAAAGGTGAAATCCAGGTCCTCCTGCATACATTCCGAAAAGAGATGTCCTTATGGAAACAAGACATCAGAAAATAGATCTTGGGCCTAGATCACCACCTCCAATCAACTAAAACACACGTAGAGCAGGTCAAAAATGATCTCACCACCACTTCCTACGAACAAGACAGGATGTAACGCTTGCTGTCCTCTCTTCAAACACACCAACAGGATCTCACAAATAAGATAGACAACATGGAAAGCCGATTAAAGAAAACTAATATCCACAACTGGGGCATCCCAACTGAGATCACTAACAAAGATCTTGAGAAATACGTGGAGGCATTCTTCAAACAGATCCTGCAAGATACAGTCTTGGAGACTATTCAGTTGAACTGCACTCATTGAGTCTTCTCTGCCCTCCAACAGAAATGGAAGCTGATCCCAGATGTACTTACGAGAGTTCACTTCATCAAAGAACAGGAAGTGATCATGGCTGCAGCTTGCAACCAAGAACCATTATTATTCAAGGGTGACACACTCTAGGGCTGATTACCATGCCGGTCAGAATTGCTTCTGACTGACACCATCTCGTACTCAGGACCGACTGGCCTCCGGTCGGCGGTCCCGACCGCCTGATTACGATGCGACCGAACACTGTTCGGTCGGATACTCCCTTTTCTCTATGGGAGTCTGTGTTATGACCGTGCACCGGCCATAACACAAGCGCCCATAGAGAAATGGAGGGGTGTAGAAAACCTTGAGCCCTGTGGCAAGCACCCCATAGTGCCTGCCACACAGGGCAGGAATTTACAGGGCAGCACCCTGTGTTCCCCTTCGGCCAACAACTACAGGACGCAGCGTGAAGGGGGCCTGCAAGGGTCCCCAAAATCCACTCTCCGGCAGCCTTTCCGTGTTGGAAAAGCTGGCACAGAAAGGCCGTTGAAAAACCGGCATCATAATCCTGACAGCGGAAATCTGTCCATAGGGCATTACGGCGTGGTTCCGATTGCCCAGAATACTCCGAGAGCCGTTCGGAACCACGTCGGACTGACCGAGCAGTTTTCCCCGCCAACATAGTAATCGGGCAGTCGGAACGTACCTGACCGAGTCAGTCGGAAAGCCTCCGGCCGCGTCGGTCAGCTTCCGACCAGTGATCTGAGGCTTTCTGACCAAAATCGTAATCGGCCCCCCTGTCTTTCAAAATCTTTCCTCTCATTCTCTCGCACACTGTAGGGACTTTTAAGACATCACAGCACACTTATGCCAAGGTAACATCCCATACAGCTGCAGGTTCCCTCACCACATGCAGTGAAAGAAGTGCAGGAAGCCAAGAAATCCCACAAATTGTTGGGCATATAACCTAAAGTTATTCATTGTGTATAATGGCTTATTGTTTGATTAATCTGATCCATCCCGCTGTGTTGAATATATGTTCATGTGCAGAACCAAAATTATAAATAACGTTTTTTTTTAAATAAGAGGGAGTGGGTGGGAATGGTTGTGAGTAGTAGTAGGATGAAAGACACAAAGGAGTCCTTTCCCCTCCACAAATTGTTTCAAGAAGTATGGTGTAGTGATTCTCTTTAACAAAAGACTCCCACAGAGAGTCCTTAACAATTGATAGATGATGAGGGCACATGGATTTTTGCCCGGGAATGTCCAAGAAGCTGTCATGGGTCTTAAACTCAGAAAGTATTGAAGAAACCAATTGCTACAAGTATTTAGGAGTCTTCTTCAATAACAACGGAAGATATAAAAGCCATTTGGGCAATCAAAAAAAGAAAGGAACAGCGCTAGCATTTGCACTTAGCTCCATCCACAAGAAATTACTTGGCCCACCCTTCGCTCCAATACTTCAGGTGGCCCAGGCAAAAGTCATTCCAACTCTAACATACAGAAGCGAGGTGCTAAAAGGACTTGTTTGTGGTCATCTAGATAAAATTGTTGCAAACATTTCTAAAATGGTCTTCCAGCTACAGTCACACACTTCACCGGCACAAATCAGGCTGGAACTGGGCATCTGCAAATAATCAATGGGCAGAATGATGACTTTTCTAATGAGCTGCCATAAGCTGAGGTCGTCAAAGGAGGGCAGTCTAGCGCAACATTTATGGACCAACCTGAACACAAAACGATGGCTAGCGGGGTACCGCTATTTGTCCAGCTGGCTTAACACCCTCGGCCTGAGCGAAGTCTGGGACCTACATGTAAGCCAAGATGAGTTCAAGAGGCTAGCAAATATTGGTGCGAAAAAGCTCTCCTCAGCAGAAGACAGGGCAAGCCTCGCAGGTAGAAGCCATGGTTGGATGACCCTCAAGAAATATGATCAGCTGAAATTTCAGAGCTATTTAACTTTCTCGTTCAGTGCACGCACCAAGCTCCGCTTTTTAAAATTGAGAATGGGGGTGATCCAATAGTCTTGCCATCTTCCCAAATGGAAAAGAGACTGTGCCCTGGAATCATGTCAGCTTTGTGGCTATCATAGTGTGGACTTAATGCATGCACTGTGCCTGTGTCCTAACTCTTGAAGGAAAGAAGGGCTCTTCTACGGAGGGGCTGGAATGACACGGAGGTTAGATCGTGCAGAGCAGCAGTATTGGCCTGTTTTGATCCCCAGAACACCAACCTAAATTGTGCACTGGTGAGGTTTATGGACCGCGCAGCAAAAAAACTAGTGGAGGGGAATTGCTTAACATTACCTCGGCCGGAGATTCAGACCCCTGACTCATCGCAATAGCCGTTGAACAACTCTTTTTGTGGGCAGCCAGGCACCTGAATAATTGTCGGAAATATCAAAACAAAACGACTATTGGAAGGGGAATGGCACATAGACTGACTAAATCTGGGACTTAAAAGCTACTTCAACTATTACAATTGCACCTTAAGGGAACACCATTATAGGATTTACGGACAGTGCACTTACAAGAGAATTTTACTATTGGGATATTGGGTGCTTTTACCTACAGGAACCGGAGTTCTTTTTAACAAATTTAAAAAGTGCTAAATTTGTACTTTTTGTATTTTGCACAGGTTTATCAAATCATGCAATAACGTTTTCATGTGATAGATGATAAGGGCACATGGATTTTTGCAGACTTTGAAATTAACAAAAAAAACTGTAGTCATTAGATCAATATGCACCCCTAATGTCAATAAAAAAACATTTCCTTGCACGAGTGTCATGATTAATGATGGCATTCAGATGGACTCGGATACTGGTGGGTGGAGACCAAAATCTGATCTTAGGTCCTATTTTGAATATACTGGGGCATTTAGATATTCACAACTGCTAGGAGAAAGCATTAATATAAAATTTGAGTAGTGACTATGGCTTGTCAGACATTTGGCATTTATTACATCCCATCAATAGGGATTACCCAATTTATTATTGTCCCCATGGCAATCTGTAGTGCACAGATTCTTTTTTACTTAAGGCCCCATTACTGCCAGAGGAACCTGATGCAAGGTCACTGAAAAAAATGTCCAATTTAACTGGTCTTTGACTTTGGTATGTGTTAGAAATTGGGCTAATGGGCTAATGGTTGACTGGGGTATGAGCCCTAGGCAAGCAGCAACCACAATCTTAGTCAGAGCCAGAAGCAAGCAATCTCTAAATTAGCCTGTGCTCATCCTCTGGTAGTTTGGCACACAGCAGTCAGGCTAAATGTAAAGGCAATATGTTAATTATTTGTGCAACATTCAAACAGTAATACAGTGAAATCACCACACAGAAAGATTCCACGCCATAGAGCTTAACGTAATAAATAAAACAAGACCAAAATGACAAAAATCCAATAAGTACATCTTCAAGCATTGAATTTCAAAGTTTTCAGGCAAAGTAGAGCCAAGAAGCAAAAAGTGATATTTGAGATACCTGGCTGCACTGGACCAGGACAAACTCAAAAGTTCAGGTGACCATGATAGAGCTCGGGCTGGCTACAGGGACACAGTTGAGAATGCAAGGCGCAGCAGGGGCAATTCGTCAGTCCTGGTGCACGCTGAAGTTTTTTGCGACAAATCCAGTCCTTGTAACAGCGATGATGCATCCGTTCAGATTGAAGATGCACTGTTCAGCCGAAGAGAGTTCTGCTAGGGAATACGTTGCCCAGCAGAAAATGCAATGATTTTGCTGGAGACACACTTTAGGCCCACTTCCAAGGGACTAGGATTGAGGTGGTAACACTTGGCAGGGTAGACTCATAGATGGCAGTCTAGGTGCACAAGTAGGTTGGTTGGAAGTCTTTTATGTCTCTGAGACTTTAGATCAGGAGGCCAGCCAGTAAGCCCTTGTAGTCACTCTTGGTTCAAGTGATGCAGGTCCAGTCCCCTCACCAAGGCAAGAGGACAGAAGGCAGCAGGTCAACACACCAAGGTAGGATTTCCTCAAAACAGCCGTCCAGCAGAGTGGCAGTCCTCACGGCAGCACAGCAGTCTCTCTTCCTGGCAGAGTTGTTACAGCTCCAGAACTGTACTGAAGTGGTACGGTCTGAGGTCAAGTACTTATACCCAGTTGTGCCTTTGAAGCAGAGGAGACTTAAAAGACATGCCTTTGAAGTGCGCAGAGGTCCTCCCTTCCTGCCCTGGCTCCAGACTCACCCAAGAGGGGATATGCAGCCCTTTGTGTGAAGACAAGACACAGTCTATTCAGGTGTAAGTGAGGCTAGGTCTAGCTCCTCCCTCCCATCCTTTCACGATGGCGCATCACATCACACCTAAGCTCCCTTTGTGTGTGGTTGTCTAAGGGGAACACACAAAGCCCAGCTGCCACCCACCCCAGACATGCGGTCAGAGACAGGCAGCAGGCACCAAATGGCTAACATAAGAAAATGCCAACTTTCTTAAAGTGGCATTTCAGAATTACACTTTAAAATCTGACTTCACCATAGGTTTAGATTTTAAATTGTATTTCCAGAGACACCAGATTTGAAGGGTTTGTTCTCTTCCAAATTAGGAATTACACTTATAAAATCTAATCAGACAATCCCAATGTTATCCTATGGGAGAGAAAGGCCTTGCAGTAGTGAAACGACTTTGACAGTTTTTCACTACCAAGTTGTGTAAAACTTAAAAGTACATGCCCTGCCTTTTAAATTCAGGGCACCCTGCCCTCTGGGTTGTCCAGGGCGGTGCTTAATCTGAGCCGGTTGTTTCCGGTGCTCAGCACTGACACTTAATTCTGAACACCGGCACTTATGGCAGTCTGCCACACGGTGGCGCTGTTTTCCCAAATCACAGATGAGCTTAACAATAGTTTATTAATTCAATTCACATTACAAATAACTAATTCCTGCTACCCAAGTCATTCTTATAGCTTTGAGACTGGAATGGTCAGAACAATCACAAAGGAGTGTGGTTATCAGTTGTGTTGATACTGTTATTGGCAATGCCGGCAGGTGCAATCTGCAGTGGAATCACTTATTTTTTACAAACTTAGCACTGAATAAATGGCCCTTAATTTCCTGAGCAATAAAGTGCCAGAACAGCCTAGAGCGATTCCTTTGCTTACCGAACAAAAAAGCAAGCGCTCTCGGTTACAATGCTCTTTGTTTGCATAACCTTAACCAATCGAACCATCTAGTCTTAAAACAAAACAAAGAATCATGTCACATTACTCTGTCACAAATATAACTTTACTTGAGGCAGGTACATTTCTAGAGGCGCCCTACGCAAGTGTTTACTTCATTCAGTCTCCTGAGTGCTGTAAGTGCATCTCTGATGTTTAAAAAGCAAGCCTGTAATGTGCGTAACGCGAGGGACTTCTCTGCCGCATAAGGACCCAATATGTACCATATGTGCAACTTGAGCAATAGCTCTGCTATTTAAAGAATGAGCTTGTGATCTCTCTTCGAGGGTAAAATAAAGGTCTGCTCCATAAGAATTCACCATCTAATCACTGTGGAAACGAGTGCACGATGGTGTACGTGTTCAGCCTGTAATATGTACGTAAAGTGAGAGATAGGTCTGACATATAATGAATGACATACTTATGTAACGTAAGGGGCAGCAAGCAGCCTTATGATATTTCTGTAACGCTGCCTTGTAGGATGGGAGCTTGAACCGTAGGAAGCAAATGGTGACAGGGGGGGCGTAGTTTAAGAAGGCAGAAACAATTTACTTAGGAGGCAGGAGCTCGGAACTGCATCCTTCGAGGTGCAGGAGCAACTACACCCACGTGGAGGAAAGACGTGAGATCTGCAGCCCTGTGAGGTAGAAACTGCAGGAGGTGCCGCCTGTGAAGGCGGGTTCCTCCTTGTGAAGCAGGCGCTGGAACCGTGGTCCTGGGAGGAGGGAGCAGCCGCAGCTCCCGCGGAGGATGGCTGCACAGAACATCTCATCTCAGTCGTCTCCGGGAGCAGCTGTGATGCTGGCGCAGGCTGGAGCCTGGTACTGTAAGGCAACATCGCAGGGTTCGGTCTGCTCGTCTCTCTCGCCTCTGGAACCACCGTCTGCTGCTGTCTAAGGAGGCCGGCGGCGACCGAGGTGCCTTCAATGCACAGATCTCAGAGCTCTCAGCGCTTGAGCTCTCGGCGGCGCGCGACACAGGGCTGCAGGAGCTGCGCAGCGCGTGCTCCCAGGACCCTCGCTCCAAGTCACGGATGTCTAGCGGTTGTCTGCTCTGAGGGCTCCGTCAGAGTGAGCGGCCTTTGAGGACCTCGTTAGTAAGAAGCATGCTCGGAGGCAACCCGCCGCCAGGATACATAGGGAGCCGGCTCTGACGCCCCTTGGTAAGGAGCCTTCTCTCGGGACCCCCTTAAAGGAGTCAACTCCGATGACTCACCTACCAGAAGCCGCCTTTGTCGGAGCCTGCAGTGAGTCCCGTCACAGAGAGTGAGTGATTAAGCCGAGCCACCCTCCTCCCCCAGAGATCCTGCTCTGAAAAGGAGACCCATGCCAGGATGCAGAAGGAACCGGCTCTGAGTAACGCCATAAGTATCCTGCCCTGGGGTCCTTCACAGGGAGCCAGTGATAAGGACACACCCTCAGAAAACTTACATTCAGGCTCCAAACTAAAGAGCGTATTCTAATGACCCACCCACCTGTCTGGTGCGCCCTCTCAAAGGGAGATTGAGCTGAAGATTCTACTACAGGGAGCCCGCTCCCAAGAACCCAACCTCAAGGTACGAATAGGGTCTGGTGCGTGTGGACCTTCATGTTAGGATGCAAAGGAAATCTTCTCTGAAGACCCCCTCATAGGGAGTCAGCTCAAGGAACACTCTTATTGGGGGTATGCCATAGGACATTGTATGTCAGGGTGCAGAGAGCATGCCCCGAGGCCTTCATCACAGCATATCTGCTTTGACGACCCTTGTGTACGGATTCACATGGTGCATGTGCTGTGTATCCAGATCAGAATCAGCTTGTCCTGAGAGTTCCTGTGACAAGAGGAACAGTGAGCCTCCTCCGAGGAAGCTCTCACAGTGATGTTGCTGTCATAAATTTTTTGCAGGGAGCCTTCACTAAAAGTTGAGCTAAACCTCAACATACACGTGGAACCTTGTATGGGGACGCCCATCTTAGAGAACCTGTTATTAGCAATCTCATGGTAGGATGCACCAGAGAGTGGTCTGACTATTGAAGAGTATTCACATCGCTGGCACTGGACAGCTCAAGAAAACTAGCGTTCTTTCCTAACACCAGTACCACACCCCAGAATCACCCGCGTGTTCGCCAGGACCACCAAAATCATCAGGTCTACCAATTTCACCAGGAGCCACTAATTATCTAATGTCACTGACTGAACAGTGTTGCTGAGCTAACCAGAACCAGCAAATTTACCAGAGTCACCACACTCTCCAATTTCGTGATGAAGACTCACCAATGTCTAGGAGAAACAGAGGTGTCCCAGGCTGCAGGCGAATGTGGCAGCAGTGGGAGCTCAGGGCTATCACCAGGCTCAGAATCAGATGGCAGCAGCATGGGGTATGGCGGTATGAGACGGCCCCTGTCCAGGTATTGGAGCTTGGAGAGCCTGCTCTCTGCATCAGGTAAGAGCTACGCTCTGAATCAGACAAGGCCTTCAAACACTTTAAAGTTAACACTCTACTAAACATGCTTACCAATATATCAGTATTGTGTGCCAGAATAGACATCCTTGGAATCACCCTGCTAAACATGATCAGTTAGATCACCCTGCTAAACACTTCAAATCTCTATGTATCAAAGTCATCACACTCTCAAACATGGCACACGTCTATGGACATCCCTACGCTAAATCTTGTAAACATTGGTTATCTCCATAGATATCAATGAAACACACAGTATATATATATATATCTTCCAATCAGCGCGTATGGATGGAGTTCAACCCAATCGTCGGGGGGTGCTCGTGAAACGCCCACGACCAGTTGTTTACAAATCCTAATGCTTCCGCAAAAATTGAAATCGCAGAACAGCTCTCTGAGTAGAGTTATAATTATTTATTCAGCTTGGCAGAACAAACCCGTGTATAGCTATACATGGTTTTGTTCTGCCAAGCTGAATTAATCACCGTAACTCTACTCGGAGTGCCATTCTGTGATAAAAAAAATTGCGGAAGCATTAGGGTACACATATATATACACACACACACACACACACACACACACACACAAATATATATATATATATATATATATATATATATTGCGCTCAGCTGTCCGCCATTAACCCCTTTCACTCGCCGCTGGGTGCTATGAGCGCGGTGGCAGACACTGCGCGGATTACTAGTCCAAAGCTCACTCGCATCCACAACAGAGTCGAAGCACTCACAGGAAAGGTAAACCAAGATTTTATTCGGTTTACATGCACATACAAGTACATATATATAGCAGGGACATTGTAGTTAGGCTTAGATTTCACTCATACAAAACCATTGAAATTCAGCAGTTACAGTTACCTGAGCTAACTATAACTTACGCCTCCGCAATGCACTGCTTATGGCCTCACATATTTCATCACTCATGACATGGTCAGTGACATCACTGATGACATCTCAAATGGCATCACTGATGACATCAACAAGTGAGTTTAAGTGTTTTCTAAGAGTTTATGAGTATTAAACATATGTACTAATCTACAACAAAAGTTAGATTAGCATACTAGTTGTACCACTAATGTGTGATACTATGTCTAACATGTTATCTGAGTGGGTGTGTGACTGTCTGGATCTGTGTGTGAATGGGTGTCTGAGTGGCTGTTTGGCTTTATCTAGGGTCACCTCACCTTTATCTGGGGCCCTAGGTCCAGCCCTAACATGGCCAACTCCCTGCATATTCCTTGCAGGTACAATAGATGTGTGTTGGACTTTGGCCCTTAGGGCAGGTTCACCCCTAGACTTTTTGCGTGGAATGGTGACCTGGCAATGGTGATTTTTGGGATTCTGCGCACTTTCACTGTGTCCCAGTGGAAAGTGCGTGCGCACTCTGAGTGCATGTGCTGAGCTAGGCCTGCCCGCCCATAGGAATGCATGGGGAATGTATGTGTCCCTGGTAGTTCCTGATGCGTGGGGTGTACAGGCTTGAGTCTGGTATGTGTGAACTCGTGAGAGTGAATGCTGCGAGATGGTGTATGCAGCATGTATGTGTCTAGTAGCGAAGCGCCATTTCTAGACATGGCTGTACGTGTGCTGTGAGGGTGCTGGCGTGTGATTGGCTGGAGCTGGCTGGCATGCCAGGCTCCAGGAAGTCTGGATGGGTCTGCCCGGTGGTGAGTGGGAGATTAGCATGAGTGATGTGTGGGAGGAGTGTACCTGTGTCCTGGATGGGCTGGGTTTTCCCCACACAATGCTGGCTCCGCCCCCCTGTGGTGTGTCTAATGACCCAAGCCCTGCCAGTGAATAGAGAGGGTGGTTGAGGTAAACAGAGTACTCAAGAACCAGCTGCGACTGGTTCCGCCCCCCACCCTGCACCTTCAGACAAAGGGAAATGGTGTATAAAAATGGGGCTGTGTCCCCACAAATGTTGTTCTCTTCCAGGATCCTGAGGGGGCTGTTGCTGCTGTCGCTGGGCCAGAGGACCGCCACTTGGGGTGTCTCCCTGCCTGGAGACCCAGTGAGCTGGCTCTGGGCCCAGCCTTGCCCCCCTGCCTTGCTGAAGGACTCTGCTGGACCTTTATTTTACTTATAGCGCCTGGGAGCGCTCTATTTTGGTCCTCTAGCGCTTGGGAGCGCTTGATGTTGTTCTAGCGCTTGAGAGCGCTGTATTTTGCATCTAGCGCAGGGAGCGCTTTAAATTGCCTTTTAGCGCTGAGGAGCGCTTTGTCCGCCCAAGCGAGTGCCACCTCGCTTTTATTTGTGAATTCCCGGGAGGCTACCCCGGATTGCGGCAAAAAGAAGTTCCCCTCGGCCTCAGCAGCGCGACCCGGAGCCTGGGGGGCTCGTCTGCAGGGCCGCGCTGCCATTGGCTGTCTCGCCAGCCTATCAAGCTTTAGCCTGGCCGGAGTGTTGCCCGGCAACGGGAGAAGCGTCCTCGAGGACGTCGGTGAAAATGGCGGCCTAATCGCGGCTGGGGCGCCGGCCGCACGTACTGCCCAGGAGGAAGAAGAAGCCCAGCGTCTTGTCCTCGGCGAGGCTCTCGAGGGTGAGAGAGCCCCGCCCGTGACCCGGTAAGGAGGAGAGCCAAGCTCCGGACGAGGAAGGAGACTACGGAGAGACCGAGCCGGTGAGTGCTGGTGCTTGGGAAAGGAGAGGGGGGGCGTCGGGACACATTGCCGGTGTCCGCCCCGCCCCCTCTCATCAGCGCGACCTCTGGGGGCATTGCAGGGTCGCTTGAGTCCCGAGAGGCTCAGTGCGCACCATTGCCCTGGGAGTCCCCAGGAGGGGGACTCCCGCTTACAGCGCCCCCATCGTTCAAGAGCCCAGAAAGGCTCATAACGGCGGCATTTGTTTGTTGGAGCCTGCGAGGCTCAGGGGCATTTTCCTTGGAGCCACGAGGTGCCCCGGGGGCATCAGTTGTTTTGAAGAGCCCAGAGAGGCTTGTGAGCCCCACAATTGTGTTTTGAGCCCAGAGAGGCTCAAGAAGGGCATTTTGATTTACTTGGAGCCCAGGGAGGCTCAAAAGCGCCACAGTTGTGTCTAGAGCCCTGAGAGGCTCTAGGGGGCACATCTTTGTTCTGGGGCATAGAGCCCAGTGAGGCTCCCACGTTGGCCCCAGTATTGTCTCACACAGCTGCCCAGCACTTCGTGGGCAGCTGCTCCGTTTAGGCCCTGACATTGGGACACATGGACAGTCACAGGTGGTGACTTGTGAGATTGGCGCAATTATTATTGTTCTTACACCTCTGAATGTATTCTGATGCATCATGTGTTTTCCTCCCTTACACCTCTGAATGAATGTTATGCATTGCATCATGTGTCATGTGCTTCCACCCCCACAGGTATTGTGATGTGTAGGTGGTTGTTTTCTCCCTAGTACTGGTGGTGCTAGTGAGGTCCTGTTACCAGTAGTTACTGGTTTTGTGCTATTTTGTGCTAAAGTAAATTTATATTTTACCTTCTAAGTGCTATTTCTGAAAGTGCTACTTCTGATTCCTGACAGTGGTCCAGGTGGCCCTGTCTTGTAAATAATCCCCTGTAAATTCTGCCCGTGCCTCTGGCACATTGTAAAGTGTGTGTTTTATCTAATGTGTTTTGGTGTAATACAAAGGCTATTTTTATATAACCTTGTGTGGAGTTTCCTTTGTGGTGGGCCTTTGGTTGTTGTTGCTGGGGTGCGTGCGCAAATACTTAACTTACATCGCCTCCAAGTTTAGCCTTGCTGCTCGCGCCACGTTACCTAGAGGGTGAGCTGGGGTTATCTTGGCGTGTAACTCCCTTGCCCTGACTTGGGGGTGGTGGTCTCTGACTGACTTTGGCGAAAGCCCTGGTCAGCCGGGGATCCCATTTCCAACAATGTGTCATTCGGGCGGTAATTACTAGTGTAGTCTAAGGGTTGATATGAAGTACTTGCAAGAGCAAATTTATGACAGGGTTCAGCATACCAACAAGGATGGGGCCTTTTGCACCTGTACTCTATTGCTAATTGTGCCACAGGTGAGGGGCCTGACAAGAGCCCTTGATGAACCCCCTTCCTACAGACTGTTCTCTCGGTTAGGGTAGCAACCTCCGATCTAAGGGCAGCAACCTCCTCTCTCAGTGACTCAATTAGCAACTTCAAATCATGCACCTCGCAAGCAGGGATTTTGCAGAGCTTTTCGGGATCATCTAATCCGGCTCCTAGCCCCCCTATCTCCTCATGATCAAGGACATCAAATCTATTATGGCACTCAACTTAAGTAACGTGTGTCACACTAGGGGACCCGCTCGACTCAGTGAATAATAACAATGTGGCCAAATCAGATTCTGGATCAGAAGGTTTTTTTTCCGAACCGTGCTCTTCCCTTTTGAGCATTGGTTAAACATTTATGGTATTCATTTTGCTGATTTTTTCCCTAGTAATAGCTTGGGTGAGATGGTTGACAGGGCAACAAGATTAGTGTCGATACTTACGCCTGTTCTGACTAAGTTACCTATCCGAGAAGGGGAGCTCAGTTGGCCGACATCAGCTATTTCCTGGCACTCAGTCAAGATTGTCTCTATCCGGTCCATAGTCTCATGGCAGACTACACCAAGGGATTTCTTTTTCCTTTTAGGATTTTCCATACCCTGGGCCCTGTCGTGACCTTTTCTTTTGCCCATCTTTCTAGGGACCCCTCGGTTGGTTATATTCAACCCTCGCGTTCCGAGGGACAATACTCTACAACCATCACCAAACCCCTGAGCACAAGAGGAGAATGACCACCTGACAGTGGTTTTGATGTCTACTTTAAGAACATGTATTTTCAATAGAGACAAAAAAGAGACAAATACCAAGTGGGGCAGTTAAACCTGCACTAGCAGAAAAGATGCCCAACTTGAGGCAACAGAAACCAAGGGAGGTTGCCCCGCCCCACCTCTTCCTGCTGCTGACGGGCCCTTGGCCCGGGCTTCACCCTCATTCATCCCGCTGGTTCCTTAATGTGCCTCTGGCGCATTGATGATGACACAACGCCTCCTGGCGCAAAGGTTGATGGGGGCTGGAGTCTCCTGCTGCCTCCCGTCTCAAAAGTGCTTAGTGCAAGGTTCAGAGAAGAGAGCCTGCGGGTTCCTTTATGCGCCTCCGGCACATTGGCTATGGCACGGCGCATCCTGGCGCAAAGGTCAATGGGGGTTGGAGTCCGCGGCTGCCGCCCGCCTCAAAAGTGCTTAGTGCAAGGTTCAGAGAAGGGCTCCCGCCCCCGGGAGCCCGCAGGTTTCTTTATGCACCTCCGGCGCGTTGGCGATGACACAGCGCCTCCTGGCGCAAAGGTCGATGGGGGCTTGAGTCCCCGGATGCCTCCCACCTCAAAAATGCTTAGTGCAAGGTTCAGAGACGGGCTCCCGCCCCACAAATTTGTTTTCCTTAGGCCAATGTAAGTTCTCAGATCCTAGGGGGTTCCACGAATCATCACAATCTGAAGAGCCCCTCGTAAGTGAAGTCTTTTTGTGTGCTTTTTTGTTGCCAGGCATCATGCTATGCAAGAGAAGCAGTGAAGACCACTTCAAGAATGCAAAATGGGTGGTGGGTTATAACTGGGCCAAAACATTTCTTAACTCTAGGGCCAAGATTTACAAAGGTTTTGTGTCAGTTTTACTTTTTTTAACACAAACCCAACATTAAACCTTTCTGGGGATTTACAAGCCAACACAAAATGGTATTTGCATTGGTTTGTAAGAACATTTACACAAACCAGTGCATTACTTAGTGTCATGGGGGTGTTGCAGCGGTTGAACATGTGAATTCCCATGCAACCACCCATGCTTTTTGTCATGAAAGCCTATCTACTAACATTAGTAGACCGGGTTTTTCACCCAAAAATAGCACTACTGGAAAGCAGGTTTTAAATTGAGAAATATTTTCATTTTGCCTCACTTTTCCGACTTAGCATGTGTGCTGCACTGTAAGCACACATACAAAGTAGAAAACGTTTTTACAATTATCTATTCGAACTTCATACTGGAAGAATACAAAACCTAAGCTAGACTCAAGCACACATCCTGGAATTATGGCAAAAAGTTGTGTGTATGACGCTCGACAGCAAAATTCTGTGCCAGCGGTAGGGAGAGGGAAGGCGAGTTCCATATATCTGTACATATGGTGCTCGCATGCTCTCTGCCTGTCACGCAATGTAGCGCAGGACCTTTGGGTGCTGTGATGCGTTGTGTGAAACCTTTGTAAATCTGGGCCCAAGTATGATAGGGGGAGTCCCAGATGGGTGGATATTGCTCCTCAAAAGCCAAATAAACCACCTCAGGATCCGTGACTCTGGTTGCAAATCAGCAAATTCTCTGAGCTGCTATTTCCTATGTTCGCAGCAGATGGATCAGAGCCCGATTGGCAGCCCTGAATCAGCTGGTCATGGCCACAGATCATGTGTATCATTTTGGGTCCATGTATCCAGATCTGTGGGTGTGGAAAACCACAGTGCAGCTGCTCCTGGTCATGGATCTTATAAATCTAACCCTGTGAACACGTGGTCTGGGTGCGGGGACTGGTGATGCCTACGTCCTGCAGCCAGCCTCTTCCCTGCACAAGGTCAAAAGTCTTATGCAGTGAGCCATGTCCACACCGGGGCAGTGCACAGTGGCTGAGACCGCCTTCAACTACTCATCCTCCAAGTGAATGTACCGTGAGATCTATGGATACATGCACTTGGTGCACCCTCCTGTTCCCAAACTGTGTACATAGGCCTTATGCTAAACCCCACAGTGCATGGCAGATTGGAATGAATTATATCTGTAAAGGCCCTTGGCAATGGGCCCAGCCCTTTGTCAGTGGATGGTATACCCTGAGCCCGCTACATCTGACCAAAGGCCATCTACATGTTGTGCAGTTACGATAGTGGTTGCCACAGGGCCTTCCCTCTGGCCAGTCCCTGCTCCAACTCCTCGGTGCATGGCCGATGTTCATGCACAGTGAGTTATGTTCTCAAGGGGGTCTGTGTCAGGGTTAGAACAAAGGGTGGCTCTGCACCTTCCACTCACCCCCTGTGCATTTAATCACTAGGACCAAGATAATGGGCAGCTGCTTTAGGCCGGATGGGTTCTATATGCATGACCTCACCTAATGCAAGGCCCTGAGCCCAGAGCCCGCTGTGCATGGCTGAAGGATGTGCACATCTGGTTTGGGTGAGATAGAGGATGGACATAGACCCATGTAGCTAGTTGGTGTAGAACTTTGCCAGAGGTACGTTCTTGTTATTTTTACTGCAATTAAAAGAATGTTTGTTAATCAATAATTCAAAAATGTCCTTATAACGAGTTAAAGTAATGTCATGGTTAACATGTAAGACCTCAACCCTACAGAAGTTCCACAGTTATGGTAACCGACACAGACCAGTTGTTCTTGACCTCACACATGGTCTGAATGGTGACATCTCAAATGACATTATTGATGACATCAGTAAAGACATATCACTTTACATCAATAATGACATAATTGATCAGTCTACACATGTCATCATCAATGACCAAAGGTTGGGAGGAATAGAGGCTGGCCTCAGGGAGTGAGCAAAAGCCAAAGACAATGGTAGGTATTCTTTGAAGCTGTGATTAGGGAGGATATTGGAAAAAGGAATACACTGAGGGAGTTGCACAACTCAATTCCATGCAAAGGTTTCCAAGAACTTGTACCTCCTAAGCCATCTGTGCACTATTTGGGTATTACAGGGGCTGAGTGCAAGATGTTCCCAATCCGAATTGCCCATGACCCAATTAGCCTGGGCCTGAATGAGAAAACCTTTGACTTACATTGAATTCCTTCGTCCTTTTGATAGCTCGGGATGGGGGTAGCTATATTACTGTTGACTTATTTCAGTATCCATGTGACATCAAATCTTAAAACTACAGCTGCTCAGTTGCCTAGCATGGGGAATGTTGTAATTATTTCCATGATACTCCTCCCTATATTTCAGTGACTGTGCCCCAAATTGATGCTAGAGGGGCAGAGGCACAGTGCAGGGATGGGCAAAACCTCTGTGCTTCAGTTTGGCTGGTGCTCTGTAGGCTCCCCTCACTCCCTCCAACCCAATCTTATACAGCACATCCTCTTACATCCCTTTACTCTACAATGTTTCCATAATGTCAGAAGCATCAAATTATTGCTTATGTATTAGTATGACTCCCTAAAAAAACAAACCCAAAGAAAATTAGATAGGAGCCCCTCAGTGATCAGCCCCTTAATCGGGTTTCTTTCATTATTGCGTAGACCCCTTGCTAAACTTCTCTAAATTCATGGAATGTAATCTGTCATGTATGTAGAAGAGACCCAGCTAATTTTAAGTCTGAAAAATAAAGCTGTAATGCTTCCAGATGAAGTCAGTTCTGTACTAAGTGTGGTAAGCAGATGAATGCCAGCAACTATCTTGGTGTTTTCTAGTGGTACAATCTGAAATACTGCTGACCGTATCACACTCTTCTTGTTAGAAATCTATTGTGTGGTCTCTTTCACCAGCTAATTACCTTCTCCCACTATAGATGTTAGGAATTTGGACAGTGTGATCAATGCAGATCTTTTACTTAGAGCAACAACATTTAGCTTGGCTAAAAACTACTTTTTAAGCTTAGTTAATAAACATCCTTCATTTTCTGGTTTTCCGTCGTTGGGTCTCAACAGACAAGGTCTTTATGGATTTTCATTCGGGCTACCAACGTGGGCTGCATTTGATAGGCTCTAATTATTCCCACCCATAATACTTTTACTTTTACTTTTACAAATGTGAGCATGGTTTGGCAGTCGTTTGCTCATTACTCTTGATGGCTACTGAAAGGAATTTTCCAGTTCTACGCCCAGACTTCAAAACTTCAGACCCACTTCTCCTGAGCGAGACATTTAAGGTGTTTCTGTTCAGTCTTGCTCTCTGTTCCTCCTCCAGCTTCTCCATCAAGTATCAGCATTTCATTTCAGTTTACATTAGTTGGTGGTTGAACATTCAGGGTACAATCTTCCATTGTTTGTTAAAATGCCCTTTCAGAGAATTTAAAGGAGGAAACCCGTCATCATAATTTTAGGAAAGCTTTAAAGACCTTGGGGATGATTTAAATTTGGCAGGAGGCCCGTTTCTCCTCCATGACAACTAGTAAATTATTCTATTGTCGTTATGAAGTTGCAATGCAGTTCCCTCTCCCCCAACAGTTAATTTGGCCACCCAGTTCTCCAGTCACTGAGCTTTCGGCCGTTCCTAATTTTCTTTCTTTCCATTTTTGTCTTAACATTTAGCAGCAGCGGCTCCTCTGCCAAGGCGGAGGAGCGTCGCCACACTGCTTCAACTGCAAGCTGAATACAAAAAATAAAATGATAATAACGTTCCCTTATTATCATTTTGTCTTTTGTATTCAGCTTGCAGTTGAAGCCAGGGTGGGTAAGGGCGGGCAGGGCTGGCCTCCTCGCGTCACAGGGAGGAGGAATGGTGGCTGCACCTTAAGTGTGCATGACAGTTTGGCCGGCCATCCTGGTGCGGCCAAACAGTCATGCGCACTTTACATGTTTTCCATCCAGGCTGTATTACAGCCGTGATGGAGAACATGCCCAGCCTTCCACTCCCTGTCTGAGCGCCAAACCACGGCACTCATACCAATCACAATGCTGCTGTAAGGCAGGGTTGTGATTGGCCAGGGAACTCTGGGAGGCTGTGTGCTTCCTGGTGCAGAGAGGAGGACAGAGAAGAGGACGCAGTCGGCGGTGATAAGGTATGTGCTTTTAAAAATATATATATTTCCTCACCGCCGCACCACCCCCATTTGGTAGCAGCCACTAACAACATTTAGCACCATGACATCTCCGGTGTGATCATACTGCTGGGGCCAATGGGTTAACGGAAATGAGTTTAATTTAATTTAGGAACAGCACCAAAGGGCTTATACTGCAGATCTCACTTGCTGCCATGATCCATGCTATATTTGGATATATATTTGATTTCACTCATAGCAAGCATCAATGAACCAATACCATTTAACCTCACTCATTGCCAGTTCCAAATGGGCTCACGTGCATGAATTAAGTCTCACGCATTATCAGCCTCATTAGGTTCGTCGTAGCCATTAGGATCTAACTCACAGCCAGCCCGTTAGGGCTTAAAGGACTGAATTAGATTGAAGTCACCAACTCCATAAATCAGTTGACTTCTAATCATTAATTTGACTGCAGTGGTTGGCAAGTCCAATAACTCCCTGCATGTCAATTGCATAGCCTTCATTACCATCCCCAGTGAGCTAAAAGACATGAAATCGGCTCATTTTTAACTGCCCCAACTAGCTCAGGTATGGGTCGTGAATATCGAAGACAGAATATCGATGGGTCACAATATCGTGACTGTCAGAACCCCTTTCTGAGTGCCATTGGGCATGCAGGGGCTACTGGACCCAACTGTGGTGGTTGATGCCTTTTACCGACCTACTATGGATCCTGAATAACTGGGCCAAGTACCCCGTCGGCAATCGAGTCTCAGTGATAAATGTGGATGAACAGTCGATCCTCCCTCGAACGGAAAGTGTGGCTACAGGTTAGTGAACAAGAACTCAAAGTGCACTCAGCAATGTCAATAAACCAATGTCCAGTCACAAACTTGATTTTATATTAAAAATAAGTATTTTATTCCTAACTCTGCACATTGAAAGAATTATTACAACATTTAAAAGCAATAACGCAATCCTCTTGAGGTCGGAGCTCTAGTGTTTAAGTGGCGTGTCCCTGTCCCACTCTCTTCCTCATAATGTGGTTGGGGTTATTTCCCATTCGCTGGTGGCCGCATCCAAGGAATGCTTACTAGTAGACCTTACTCAAGAGTACACTCTGGCTCTTAGAAAACAGTCAAAAGTGTATGTAGTGCCACAGCATCATTGGTATTGAGCCCCCCAAGGCCCAGCAGGCCTTTATCAAGTCTTACCCACTCCAGCAGTGTTGAAGCGATCAGTATCTCAGTGGGTGTCCCAACCACCAGCATTCACAATGCTCCAGTCTTGCTTGGTCGAGTATGTCTACATGCAGGACATGCAGCAGCACACGTCAGGTGCAGGCTCTCCCTGAGCTGCTTGTCCAGCTCCAACAGTGATCAGAGGCGCTCCTGGCATCTGTCTGAACGGTAAGTTCAGCACTCCTCAAAAGTGGGGGAAGGGTTGATCCTGGTGCTTCCGATCAGATCCGAAAATTGAGAGGACTACAGAGCCCACAATCCTTGGAGTTAGTCTTTCCTCCTCGTCTTTCGTGACAAACAGGAAACGGGGGAATCACAGGTTTCCTGTAGTAATGTTTTTAAACCATTAGTAACTGTCTGACTAATTAACCGTGATCAGGGTAGACAGAGCTACCGAAATGCGTTGGTTAAATCTGTGCGAAGACCAAAAATTGATTTAAGAATAAATTAACTTTCTGGAACAAATGGCTGGAGTTGCGGCTTAATTGTCTTCCTCGAAGACGTTGTTGGAATTGTTAGAGGTTCTGGTTTGTCCGCAAAAGCTACACACCTACCAAGAAGCACCAAAATCGGGGAGAAAAGGAACCATTCAGTGTGAATATATATATATATATATATATATATATATATATATATATATATATATATATATGTATGTATATATATATATATATATTCACTGAAAAAACCATAGGTTTCAGGAGTTATATAGTTAGGAATTAGTTTCTAAAAAACCTTTGAAATTCACTCAAAAACTATAAGTTTTAGTGGTGTTATAGTTAGCTGGACATTTTACTCATACAAAACCAATGAAATTGCTCCTATATAGTTAGTTGTACTAACTATATTTCGCCCACCCGCAATCCACTGCTGATGATGTCACATATTAGATCATTCATGACATGGTCAGTGACATCACTGATGACATCTCAAATGACATCACTGATGACATCACTGATGACATCATCCACGTGACAATCACATACACCTTTTCATACACTATTACAATTTTTCATCACTCTTTGTAAAATACAGAGTATCATATTTAAATCCATTGTCACAGCAATACAAGTATCTAAAAATCCACTCAGTGATTCATAGATGTATACACACATCTAATCACTTACCTATGGATTCACTCATACATGTTGTCAATAAACAATAGAACACTATCAAAAATACTTATACATCTATATCGACATTAAATTGATTGACATGATTTTTTCAGTGAATTTCAAAGGTTTTTTTAAATGCTAATTCCTAACTATATAAGGCCTGAAACCTATGGTTTTTTCAGTGAATTTCAAAGGTTTTTTAAATGCTGATTCCTAACTATATAAGGCCTGAAACCTATGGTTTTTTCAGTGAATTTCAAAGGTTTTTTAAATGCTGATTCCTAACTATATAAGGCCTGAAACCTATGGTTTTTTCAGTGAATTTCAAAGGTTTTTTAAATGCTAATTCCTAACTATATAAGGCCTGAAACCTATGTTTTTTTCAGTGTTTTAAAAAAAATAATTGATTGGTTAACTGGCTTATTAAGTGTATCTTAGTGAATACATATATTAGCGAGTAATGTTTAAATATTTAAATATATGCATGAGTGATGTAATATGTGACGTCATCAGCAGTGCATTGCAGACGTGCAAGTTATAGTGAGTCCAAGTAACTATAACGTGGGAATTTCAATGGTTTTATGCGAGTAAAATTTCCAGCTAACTATAACTGGTGTGAAACCTATGGTTTTTTCAGTGAATTTCTAAGGTTTTTTAAATGCTAATTCCTAACTATAACTGGTGTGTAACCTATGGTTTTTTCAGTGAATATATATATATATATATAACATTTCTATGGCAAAATGAAACCCCTCATTTTGTTCCTTTTCAAATTAAGTGTTACCACTTTATTCCAATCAAGATGACTTCAGGTGTGCCATACTTTTGTCATAAGTAAGACTGTTAGCGTTCTAGTTGTTCTTTAGAACACTCTGGGACATTCTGTCATTGGGCTATAGTTGGGCTACATCTGGCTGATATGTGGGCTACATTTGGGCTCTTTTGTCTCTGGTGGCCATCTTGGGAGACTGCATATCAGAATTTTTTTTAATGAAATATAAGAGGATTTGAGAAGTCACTCAAAATGTGCCCTAATTTTTCTTTCTTCAGCACTAATCATAATTTCTATGGCAAAATGAACCCCCTCATTTTGTTCCTTTGCAAATTAAATGTTTTACGTGTTAACACGTTATTCCAATCAAGATGACTTCAGGTGTGCCATACTTTTGTTATAAGTAAGACTGTTAGCGCTCTAGTTGTTCTTTAGAACACTCTGGGGCATTCTGTCATTGGGCTATAGTTGGGCTACATCTGGCTGATATTTGGGCTACATTTGTTTTTTTTTGTCTCTGGTGGCCATCTTTGGGCTACATTGGGCTACATTTGGGCTCTAACATATATATAGCCCAATGTAGCCCAATATATATTTTTTCAAAGTTAATTTTCGTAAAAACCACTGAAGCACATATCTTGAGACATAGCAAAGGCACATCGGGATACCAGTCCCTACAATTTTGCCAAGTTTGGTGGAAAACCATTCAGCCGTTCGGGCTAAAAGTGAGTCCAACCGCCCTATGGAAATTAACATGGGGAAAACACGTTTTGGGACCCCCCTTTTATCTCGGCCCCCGCTTGACGAATCCCCCCCAAACTTTCAGGGAAGGAGCGGAGCGCCGCGAGGCAACGTTAAGGAAAATTTCAGGAAGATTCCTCAACCGGCGCCAAAGTTATTCCCAATAGAATGTTGCGATTTCTCTATGGAAAACAATCCTAACTATATATACCTACTGGCTATCGCCAGTAGGTAATATACATATATATATATATATATATATATATATATATATATATATATATATATATATATATATATATATATATATATATATATATATATATATATATATATATATATATATATATACATCCAAAAGCAAAAACCTCCAGGCACAGGAGCCCCTGACTCTTCAGAGCGTCCTCACGTGAGGACGCTCTGAAGAGTCAGGGGCTCCTGTGCCTGGAGGCTTTTGCTTTTGGATGTTTAGCTGGAGCTCGACTCACTCATCGCTAAAGAACCTAATCAAGGTTCTCCTGTAGTGCTCGTGTAATCCTGCTCGAGTGAGCTGCGGGGCACTGCCACCATTTCGACCAAATAAAATCCCAAGTGGGCTTGGAACGAGTCTGCTGAAAACCCTGCAGCACCGTAGAACCTTCTCAGCGCATCCCCATGCCTCTTCACAGCAAGGCGCCCCCAGGCGCCGGCATGAGACCAACTGCGTGGCGGAGCCTCCTCCCGACCGGACCGGCCGTATATATCCAAAAGAAAAGGGTTGCCCACATTGAGGAAGCCAACACGCATGGGGTAAGTATTCACCGCTTTATTTGAAGAAGGCTGCAACATGTATTCAGGCACGCCTCAAAGGGAGTACGAGCACTACAGGAGCCAGCATGCAGTGCGCCTGGGAACTCCCTTTGAGGCGTGCCTCATCATGAATATCAGGTGCTGGTTAAAATGCGAGGGGCTGCTCAACTGACTTCATTACCCATGACTAAGTGCAAGGGTGCAAGAAACGCGTCGGGTACATAGACTTTGGAGGTGTCCTGAATACATGTTGCAGCCTTCTTCAAATAAAGCAGTGAATACTTACCCCATGCGTGTTGGCTTCCTCAATGTGGGCAACCCTTTTCTTTTGGATATATATATATATATATATATATATATATATATATATATATATATATATATATATATATATATATGTATATATATATATATATATATATATATATATATATATATATATGGCTGTACTTCATTGTTGATTTATTATATGATTTTTTGCACATTTTTCATTATTGAAACGAAATAATAGGCACTTCTGCACTTTATTTCCCTCACACACTCACTTTTTCACTACACTGTAAGCACTCGCATGACAAAGGGCCACCTGAATAGAAACACTAAACGATGTTGTTTGCAGGACGGGGCAAGGGAGTTCCTGGTGTTATGTAGGAAGTACCAACATGGCCATTGAATAGCGGAATTCTGCTATATCGTCTTAACTACTAGTTGTGAGATACCATTCGGCTATTTACTATACGAATTAGGCACCAATTAAGATTGTACTAAGTATGCATATATATTAACTATTTTCAACGGATAAAATGAATAATTGATGGTTGTACGATTCTGTGGATGTTATGATCCTCCTAACATGTTGATTAGGTGAGGTCGTGTACTGGATTGACACGTTACACCGATGCCTTTGAAATATATGAATGAAGTGCCGAATGATTAATTCCCGAAACATTGTACGATGGAAATTTGGCCGTGGAAACTACATTGCCCAGAAGTCTTAGCTTTCATTGAAATACATTGGAATTTTTCTAAATCTTTATTAACATGTGTTAACTAAATGAATTATGGTATACAATGTGATGAATTATTTTACCCCTTATATAATTAAGATTGATATCGTGCAATAATATGAAATTGTAAGATACTTGGTTAGATCGATATGGATGAAAACGATCGCACTCGTATATTTTTTCCATGTCTATTGTCTTCTGGTTAGAGGAAGGACTTAAATACACATTGTACCAAAATGGTGGCCACTTGATAAAGGCTTCTCGCCGAAACGCGTCGTCTTTGTTTGGAGAGTGCACAATAAAGACTAATTGTGCCTGAACCTACCTGGTGTGCTGTTTTTCCTTGAAACCGAATGTGGAGGTAATTGAGGAATTGCTGGTAAAATAAAGTGTGGCGACTGCGGTCACCCACGGCACCAGCGTTGTGAGGCTGAGGATCGCCGAAGCAGTACTGTTTGGAAGATATATACATATATATATATATATATATATATATTTATTTATATATATATATATATATATATTTTTTTTTATATATATATATATTTATATATATATATATATATATATATATATATATATATATATATATCACACATACTGTCCAGTACTGACACCTCCATGCATTGCGCCACCTCGGGTGCACATTATTCCAGCACACACATTCATTATGTGCACACTACTAGGATTGTAGCCCTGCTGTGTTGTGCAGTGATGTGCGACTTGCAAAATCACACACTTCCAGCACATACATTCACCGGGAAACATCGTTTACAACGCACGCATTACAACGCGTGTCATTACAACTAAGGTTTTACAACACGAAATCCATTACAACGCATGTCATTACATCGCATAATCCATTACAAAGCATTCCCCAAAGTAACGCCCCAGCGGAGTCAGAATAGTAATTGTGTTGTAATGGATTATGCGTTGTAATGAGATGCGTTGTAACGACATGGGTTGTAAAGGATTTTGTGATGTAAAAAAATTGTAATGACACGCATTACAACGCGTGTTGTAAAGTATCATATTCACATTCACCATGTGCATGTTGCACAGTATTTCACGTTTCATGTATTGCGCCTTTTGCAAGCACACATACAGCCAGCACATGCTTTCACTGTGCATGTGACACACAGCACTATATCTCTCATTTAATGTATCCTTCATAGGTATATATGCACCCAGTGCACGCACTCACCATGCATTTACTGCACAGTACTTCTTTATGCCTGTAGTGTATACTTCCCAGGCACTCATACATCCAGCGCAGTCACCACTCCTGCGCTATGCAGCACTTTACATCTAACTGATGTAGGTCAAGGGAAAGTTAAGCACACAGCAGCGTAACTTTTAAAAAGGTGAGTCAGCTGGTGGCTGCAGTCCAGTGACACAGATTAGAAAGGACCTGTTCGCTCCAGCTGATCACTAAACAGTATGCTGCCAGCAGTGCTCTTGTGCTGTGTTGCTAAACTCCTGGTGAAGGCAGTAGCCTTCCACCGTTATGAGGCTAGTGCTTTGGGCACACCTCCAGGTCCAACAAGACCGAAATCCACGAGACAAGCCCATGTCATGGCTCACACGATGATCCGTATCTGCCTATGACAACAAAAATCAGTATTAGGGATCCAGACAACAGTACAGTTGGGCACTCAGGGCAGGGGTACGTGCCCATTACCATGAAGAGGACCTTCCTGTCCCAACAATAACTAAATTAATGTCAGACAAAATCTCGAAAGGTAAGATTTGCAATACCTAACTCCACATTTACATACCTTGTTGAAATATAGCTTCAAAGTACTTAGATGTGGAGTTCAGAAGAGTAAAAACATACCTCTCTCTGTCCACTTGCCTCTTAGATATTTTGTTCTTCGATATTCTGGTCACGATATTGTGACCCTTCAATATTCTGCCTTTGATATTCCATACCACAGTCACTATCTCATGGAAATAAATGAATTGGATTTCATTCTTTGCCATCACCAGTAAAGATCATAGATGCAAGTTAGATTTTACTCCGTTATTAGCCCTAAATGGGTTTATAGACAAAAAATTGATCCCACAAACTCAATTGGAGTCCTGGGAATTGAGCTCAGGGTCCTGAAAGAAAAAAATGAATGACATTGATCATGTAAGAAATTAATGTGAGTTTCTAAAATGGAAAAAAAGAATGGTGGTATGGAAGTTTCCTTAAATGATAGATGCTCAATTTGGGGATTAAATATTAACTGTGGAGTGGAACATTAATAGTGGCAGTGGAATTGTATGCTTTATCAGAGCTGAAAAGAGGCAAATAGAGGTGACTCTGAACAATTATACCACGACTGGGGCATTTGTATCACATCTGGGGGTGGTAGTGTAAGGTTGACTGAGTTCCATTGTAGGAGATGGGATTCCCTTCACCTTTTTCTGATGCAGTCAGCCTGGCAAACACTCCTCATGATCTCGTCAGGCAGCCTGTTGCTGTAAATGTGCTAAATGCGCAGGTGCTATTTGCCAGGCTGAAGATTTCACAGCCCGGTGGGCTTGATCTCCTCTGCCCGACAAAGTCTTCTGTGAGCCTTCCCTCGTGAGGGGGAATGCCACTGATTGAATCGGGCCTGGGCGCTTCAGTTGTAAGCCTTTAAGCGCCCAGGGCCTAGTGGCCAGCAGTGGCACTCGTCAGAGTGTGAGGTAGGGTCAGCAACTCTCACTGACACCATCCTACTCTATGACAAGGTAAGGAAGGTCCTCTACTCATTGGCTGATCTTTGACAAGGTCAGCCAGTGAGAGGAGATGGCGGGATCTTCCTGGTGAAGCCTCTAGGAAACAACAGAGACTTCACTCCAGCCACCAGAGATCACTGCGGCAGCCCGTCAAGTTTTTCTTTTTAATTTTAATGTTGTGTACGTACGTTTGTGTGTGTATGTATAAATGTTTGTGCTTTTGTGCCTGCATGCATACTGTGAATCCGTGTGTGCCTGTGTATGTGCCAGTGTGAGTATTTGTGTGCTTGTGTGAAAGAGAATGCATGTGTGTGTGTGTGTGTGTGCCCACCCCACCCCAGCTGCACATTACAAGGGGTCACTGCTCCAGAAGAATATGAACTCAATTCAGACACGTCCTGGATGAAAACTGAATTGGGTGATTGGATGTCAACTGAGGATGAAAATTAAATCAAAAGGAAGGTTAACTGCATTCCAGGACCTTTCTGGCCTGGCTATTAATGCTGCCAAGTCGTTTGCGTATTTCTTTGATGATTCGGCGAGAAGCGGTCACTTTACGTTCGGGCCCTGGACCTTCCACATAGCGCCTGACACCTTTCAATACCTCAGTATACAGATCTATTGCACTGCCACGGACCTCCTAGATGAGAACTTGACGTGCGCAATCAATACTCTCAAATCTCAAATCCAATTCTTGATTTCGCTACCCCTATCGGTGGCAGGCAGAGTGACCAACACTAAAATGGTGCTACTGCTGCGGCTACTTTATTATTTTACCAATCTACCTGTACTAGTCCCCTCAGGAATTTTTAAGGTATTGAACTCTCTGATGATAGACCTAATATGGGGCACGGGTCACAGACTTATAAACCTAGCCAAATTACAATTGAATACGAAGCAAGGGGGGAAGTGCCGGACTTCCGCGCATATTGCTATGCTAGCCAGTTGCAGTGGCTAGCGTATCGGCTAGCAGGCCGTAATTTGCAAGAGCTGGATATGTCATCACGGGACAGGGACGGGGGGGTCATCCACAGACTCCTGCTACCTCGTGCCCCACTGCCAACATCAACACCCCACTTGCTAAAGATAGCCATTACATATTGGAAAGATGCAGTGCGATACACTGGTCGGTCGACACTGTACGCTCCTACTATTCCATTACTGGGTATCCCTACACGATCAGGACTGCTCACTAACCATGCATTACAGGTTTGGGTAGACGCGGGCGTCACCACGATAGGAGATTTTTTCTCAGAGGGTGTATTAATGTTGCATGTAACATTTGTGCGCATGCATGGTGCCTCTGATGCACTGTTCCTGTTGCATGCACACATCTCCAGATATATACGCACCACCTTGTCACCCGATGGCACTGAACCAAACACAAACACACTACTTACCATGCAATACCTCAAGGGTAACGGGGCACGCCTGACAAAGTGGTTGATTCACGGAATTCGAGCTGAGAAGGCGATCTCATTACGTCAGCTGAAGGGCAGGTGGGAAGAGGATATAGGCCGTGAGCTTACAGACAGGTAATGGGACACTATACTGGGATACACCAAGAAGGTATCTTGTAATCCAAATTTTAAATGTATTCAGTTGATGCTATTACACAGAGCTTATTTAACCCCACGCAGATTGTGTGCTATGTTCCAAGGGGTGAATGATTCCTGTCCACGCTGCCAGGCACCACATGCAGCGCTGATACATATGATATGGGACTGCCCTCGTCTGAGACACTACTGGGTGACGATATGCACTGTACTGTCGGATATAGCCCCGGTGCGTTGTAACAACACATTGGAATACTGTATACTGGGATTAGGACCCCGGGAAAAAAAGGGTAATTCCACCTGTCGATTTGCTAATCTTGTGCTCCTCTTAACTAAAAGAGCAATAACCACACGTTGGAAGGCTACTAGGGCCCGTCCCTACAGGACTGGCATGCCGAAGTGATGAGATGGCGGAAGGGGCTGAACTTAAAAGGGAGGAGTATAGGGGCCTATGGAGTACGCCGATCTCCTTGAGTTGGAATGCAATGTTGGAGGAATTTGCTGCGATAGATATATTATCCTACTAGGGAGTGACGTCACTATTATGGGGGGCTTGGACCACCATCATGAGGCACGTGGGCTTCACATAACACCTGTGGGCTTTGACATTTGTTGCATTGCGAGACTGATTTGTAAGCCTCAGACAGTCTGGGGAACCGAGATCTATGTGACTTTCATGGCGATATGTGTCACCAGCCGCGGCCCGTAGTAGGTGTAACTGCAGGGCGGTGATGTGGGGAGGGGGAGGGGCAGGGTGGGGGGTAGTAATGTATGGATTACAGACTTTAATAGGTAAGTAAACATATGAATAAATAAAACGAATTTAGTTGCGCGCACTGCATCGCATTTGGTGATGCAGTGCACACAAAGACATTCGTTTTATTTATTTATATGTTTACTTACCTGTTAAAGTCCGTAATCCATACATTACTACCCCCCACCCTGCCCCTCCCCCTCCCCACGTTACCGCCCTGCAGTTACACCTACTACCGGCCGCGGCTGTGTGTCACTACTACTATAGCTGTATATTGCTGAGCGTGAGGGGGAGGGATGGGTGGGTAGGTTGTGTTAGATAGATGTAGATGTAATGGATATTGATTGAGCTAATTGTTCATGATAGGTTATACTGGTTTAATTATGTGACTGACAATGCTGTGATTATCTGTACCAATTTACTGTTTATTAATCATATAACGGTATTAGACATCTGTGCACAGCTCTGCAGGACCTTTCATAGACCTTTGGCATTACAGAAGTGTACTTTTCTAATCTGTTTTGCAACTATGTATAACTAAGTTATGTGCCAAGGTGAATGGGCAGTGCTAATCATTGTGAAGCGGATTATTGTGTAAAATCAATAAAAACAATTGGGGGAAAAAAAAAGGAAGCTCAACTGTTAGGGATCAATATTTAACTGGAGATGGAAACTTGTTGGAGAATGTACTCTCAGCCGGGAAATTAAATCTTAACTTAGAGTGGATTCTTAACTAGGAACCGAGAATCCGAATGTAGGAAAGAAAATATACCAGTAGCATTTGAGTAGTATTTCTGTACAGTGTTCTGAAACTTTGAGTCTCCTTAAACTCTGTCATCATGTCCATTTTATATTTGTCCACCAAAATGAAAATAAATAGAAAAAAAATAATCAGTTGACAAGAACCCAGTTTGACTGGGTAAAAGGAACCACTTCCAAGAGCAAACTGACAGACGAACCACGCCCCCTAAGTAAACAGGGTCCCCAGATATACACGTCAAGAAAATATTTGCATAGAATAGACTCGGTGGGCAGCTATAAACCCTGTGCCTTTCTCCTTCTCGTTATTGGTCTTCATCTCTGGCTTCTTGTCACTGAACATTTCTCCCTCTTTCTGTGAATCTGTGACCTTTCTCTTTCAGCACAATGAAGTCGTGGTTCTATATTTGGCGCACCCTGATCTGTTGTCATAGAAATGATCGTATTGACATAGCTACAGCTTCCCTACACGGGGAAAGAGAACAAAACGCGGCCAGCGAGAAGGAATGCTTCTAACCTCCGCTTGCGTCAGTAATTTGACTTTTGAAATTGAGGGAGCGTGGTTTTATTCTTTCTAAACAGATAACCACAGTGGAATGTGCGACTCCTTGTCGTTATAGCTGTGGGCACAAAACTCCTGTGAATGTCGCATTCAGTTTACAGTCTGTAACCAGGGACATCTTAAGGATTTGGGGGCCCCGGTTCAAACATATTTTGGGGGCCCCTGGCCAGAACAGCTCTGAATCTATGATCCAATTTAAGCTTTTCCATGCCCTCTTTGGCCAGGGCACTGACACTGCAGAGGCATCGTCATCTAAATTCTAAATCCGTTTCCTTCGAATATTCAGGGACAGAGATTTGTCTTTTCAATATTGTAATAGAGCAGCAGCTCACTAATATTAATGCAAATAAACTCTGCAACCTGACATTTGTAATATGTGAGGTCATGTTTTTATCTAAAAGGGACTTTAAAAATGTTTTTGTTACATGGAACTGAAAAACATAAAACAAGAATTTGCTACTAAATGTTTGTAATTTAGCTGGTTATACAAGCATCCATACTATCTCGGCTCGATTACGCCAGTTCGCTCCTGTTGGGGGCTAACCAGGCCTAAATCGCCAGGATGCAACGTGTTCAGAACGCCGCAGCCAGAGCATTGGTAGGCTTACCGAGATTCTGTTCTGAGAAAACTACCATCCGTTCTCTGCAATGGCTGCCTATGGCACAGAGGATCCATTTCAAGACCTTGTGTCTAGCTTTTAAGATTCTTAAGCTGGCCTCTCCTCAGATCCTCAACAATCTTCTGGTTCCTTATGTGCCTACGCGCTCTCTAAGATCATCTGGCCAAAATTTGGTCATGGTCCCTCGGTTTAGGTTGTGTAGGGCGGGAGGCCGATCTTTTCGAGTTCTGGCTGCTAAATTGTGGAACTCTCTCCCATCCCACACCCGCGAACTTGATGATCTCCTGAAGTTTAGGAGGGCGATAAAAACGTACCTGTTCCCTTATCCATCTTAGGGCCAGATGTAGGTAAATCTATTTTACCGACACTTAAATACCGAATTTTACCGATTCGGTATTTAAGAGTCGGTAAAATAGATGTACCGAGATGTAGGTAAATCCAGATGTGGATTTACCGATTCTTTAAAAGTCGGTATTTACCGATTCGGTAAATACCGACCTGTAATGCTCCATTCATTCCTATGGGCTTTGAAGCCCATAGGAATGAATGGGGCATTACAGGTCGGTATTTACCGATCGGTAAATACAGATTTTTGGCAAGGGTGCAGGGGGTGTCACTTTGACACCCTCTAGCACCCCCAAAAAAGGTTCGGGGGCCATATGGCAGGCATACCTGCCCTAAGGGCAGGTCTGCCTGTCATATGGCACAGGTGTGCATGCACACATTTGCATGCTCACCTGAATCGGTATTTCACCATCAAATTGAATTTGATGGTAAAATACCGATTTCTTAGGCCTTGTGGGACTCATCAGAGTCCCACCTACATATCGATTTTACAGAATCTGTAATTTTACCGTTCTGTAAATTTACCGACCGGTATATTTACAGATTCTGTAAAATTACAGATCGGTAAATTACAGAACGGTAAAATTACCGATTCTGCCCCCTACATCTCAAATTCCTTTTACCGGTCGGTAACGGCCGAATTCGGCCGTTACCGACCGGTAAAACCCTACCTACATCTGGCCCTAAGCTCTCTGCGGCTATTTTTTTCGCTCTGCTGTGTTGTGTATGTGTACTCTGTCTGAAGCGCCGGGACGCCCCTTGGCTGGGGCAGCTGTGCGCTATAGAAGTGTTATTAACATAACATAACATAACGTAACAAACTCCCATAAAAATTCAATGAAAATTGTATTTAAAGCAATCTGTGTTTAAAAATACATCAGGGTCATCAGGGCAGGACTGTGTGGAAAACAGAGCCAGATCTATCAGGGGCATACTTTAAGGTGTATCATTAATTGTTACATTAAACCTGACTTAATGCTGAAGTTGCATTTAAAGTAACTTTTAATGTAAAGGTGACTTTAGAAGGTCACCACTTTATTGCCCCAAAGTTCTAGTATCTGTTTCCGATTTACTACAGCAGTTGTCACCCAAGATGCCTACTGCCCTCCTGCTAGGAGATGTGAATGGCTCTCTGGAAAGGGGAACAAAAGACCTGAGGGCTGTGGCCACAAACTGCCCAGTTTCAAAGAGGCTGCCGACTATGTTAGGCAAATTCGAATCACACCTGAGCTTGTTTCTCTTTTATGTAGGTAGACAGACTGGCATCTCTTCCAGAGAAGGGAAACTCATTGAAGAATCAGTTTTTCAGGAGGGGTACTCATTATACTGGACACAGCTCAGGGTTGTGCCCATAGCGCTCACCGAGGGAAGAAGGATCCTGACATCTTACATTTAGGCAGAGAGATGCACATTGGGAATGTTTAGTGCCAACCCTCTGGAAGTGATGTAAGAGTGGGTAGATTTGCCCGTGGGAATTTTGCTTCCATTGGTTAGAGAGCCCGCACCACTCACAAACCCGGAATTGGCATAAAAGTGGCACCCCTGGCTACCAGGCTCAGAACTCTACTGGACTCAGCAAGAACAGATAAGGGACTGCACCTGCTGAATCTGTGGACCTCACAAAGGGAGGCTGCACCAAGAAAGACTGCGCCTGCTGAACCAAGACAGAACTTCAGAAAGAGAAGGGCTGCTCCTTTTGTTAAACTCAAGGGGAATCCCATGATTAAACCTGCATTTGAAACCATGATGAGAGAGCCCAGGGCTGGACCTTCTCCCATTTGTGCCAGCGACCAGTGAGTATACTCCAAGGGCCAGTTTACTAGCCTCCTGTTAAGCTTCAGGGACACAAAAGCTAAAACAGCCCTGCAACTGCACAGCGCCCAGCTGGTCGGTTGCCATTGGACGTGCCCTGGACTGTGTTGGTGTAACCAGGTGAGATTGAGTCTGAGCCCCCAAGCGCTACCACCCATGACCTGGATCCTTGGAAGATACAAGAGTGTACTATTTCTCCCCAAAGATCTGCAACCTGTGAGCCTAAAGTACAAGATAATTGTTTTGGGCAAGGAATCCCAAACTATTATCTATAATGTTATAGAAGATGTCATGAGTAATGTAATATATGGGGTAATTAACGGTGCATGGCGAGTGCGCTAATTATAGTTACCCTAGGGCACAAGCTATAGTTACTTGAGATAACTGTAACTGGTGAATTTCTGTGGTTTTTAGAGTTTAAAACATTATGTGTTACTGAATATTTCACTTAACTGTAATGTTACATTAACCTTTGTGTTTTGTCAGTGAATTCCTAAGGTGCTTTTGATGTAAAATAATATTTTGTTACCATACGAAAAGCCAAACACCCGCAGGTAGCCACCAAGCCCACCCTGCGCACAAGCATGGCAGGGGCTTGGCCACACGCCCTGGCCTGTGGCCAACCCCCCTTCTGTAGGCAGCAAACACAAGGCTGAGCACGGTCTTTGACCATGCGCAGTAGGGGGTGGACCATTAGCAACCCAACCGAAGGCAACCAAGTCCCCTACAGGCTGACAACCCTATGCCACACACAGCCTTTGGTAACGTGGCATAGGGTTGGCCTTTGGGCCCCGCGGACCCTATCCCCTGGGTCAGAAATTAGTATATTAAGGATGGAGGGTGGAGGAGGGCGTGCAGCCCCCTTTCCAAGCCTTAATAGGTCCCTGGGGCCAAATTCAACAAAAAAAGGGAGGGGCCACAGGGCCCCCATCCCCTTGCCTCATTAGGCCCCAGGAACACCATCCCCGGGGACAAGTACAATTAAACAGGGGAGGGGGCCACAGACTAAAAAGCCCCAGGGACCCCACCTCCCATAGTCAAGTAATTAAATAAAGGGAAGGGGTGTGTGGCCCCCCTTCCCGAGTCTTATTAGGCCAAGTGAGCCCCATGTCTCTGGGCCAAAATATAAATAAATGAGGAGGGGAACCATGCGGCCCCCTCCCAAAGACCTAAAAAGGCCGGGAGACTCCATCCCGCCGACCATCCTGTAATAATGGTGGATGTGGAGGCAGCCAATCAAATCTCAGCTTAAGATCTGTTGGATCCATGGACGCTCCCCATCCCTAGAACCACAACATTTTCGGGCATTAATTACCCAAAAAGTACTGAACGAATTTTCACCATATCACAAAAAGTGCTCTTTCTAGACCAAGAGCTAGCTCTCTTCCAAATTTGGTGCCAATCCGTTCAGTGTTTTGGGCTGCGGTTGTGTCTAAGTTTCCTATAGAAAAATGAATGGGGAAAACGCATTTTGGGACTACCGCCTCCTTTTTGACAGATCACCCCAAAACTTTACATGTGCAAATTAGTCAAAAAAGCCCTTCCAGCCCAAAAGTCACTGCGCGCCTGGCTGAGAATAATAACCTTTAGAGTAGTATATATTATAGTTGATTCAGAATACATTTACATTAACTGGTGGTGCTAGGGTGCTGGAGCAAGAAAGGTCCTGATTTTTAAAGTCAGATGTATAGGAAAAAGAATGAATTCTGTGTGGTGCGAGTTACTATCATTCTGCCTCTTTCTAGGAACTCGAAGCAGGGAAAAGAAATGAAGCACATGGAGATTGACTTGCACAAGATCACACAGTTTGGTTAAGCGGGAAAAATGTAGTGCATGGAGACATAACTCCGGTTAAGGTATACTATTCAAGTAGATCAGATTCATACACATTCAATTGGAGCACTGTTAGACTTGTGGAGAGATTGCCAGGGAGTACGGCGGTAGAAAATGTGTGTTCTAATTGCTTTCGTATCCCACTTCCCCATACCTTCGTACGGACATCTCATCATGCCTTTTAGTTAGGTGGGGAGGATGCTTGGCAACAAAATGACACTACTCCGCCAGACAACTATGACACAAATGATTTCCTGCTTATTGGTTTAAGCTCATGGACGATGATGTAATGAATTAGATAATGGAGTTACACTGCTTACGGACGAAGGCCTTATGAGGTTAGAAAAGAAATGCATTTGAGCTGCTTCTCAGTTTGAATGTCATTGTGAGTAACAAAAGCCAGGAATCAACGTTGTTGCTCATCCCCCACACATCACTGTACGGATCTTTAAACAAGATATGTTTTTTTACATCAGAACCCAAGCCATCAGCAGAAGATTTAGCAGTCGCGCTGAAGAGTCAGAATCTAAAGGCAGCTCAGCTTCAAGAGCAACTCTGTCTGCCATTTGCTATCACTAGCGGGTAGGGTTTCTCTATTGAAAATGATAGTCCTGCCTGAGTTATATCTATTTCAATATATTCCAAAGCTTTTTTCGTTCACCTACGCTCCCTCATGATCAAGTTGGCATGGGCAGGCAGGCAGGCAGCCCAGGATCGGCTGGCACACCTTGCAGCTTCCATATCGCAAGGGTGGGTTTGCAGCCCCCTACTTTGAAACTTACTGGTATAAGTACAATTTATCCACCAATGGTTCCATAACAGCAGACAGGCCCCACAAGTTATTATCGAGAGAGGCCTAGAGTCCCGCGCCCTTCTCCCGGCAACCATTCACTCAACTCTCCAGACCAACCCAGGAAATCCACAGTGCGTTGCACTGTTTGGGCCTAGAATAGGCTAGCCACTCTGTGTAATATATCCACGTCATACTCCCCGCAAATACCCTTTAGGCATTATCACATGCTAAGACTGGATTGCACCCCTGGGATTATACAGTCAGGGGAAGAGGCACATTACAACACTGGGTGATTTATTTCTAGCAAACAAGTTTAAAACATACCGAGAGTATATGGGCGACTCACAGGCTACTAGGCTAGACGTTCTTACTTATGGCATTCTCTTGAATGGAGCTCGACGCCTCTTTGGTATGCTCCCAGAGGAGCCCCCTGAATGGTCGTTATTGAGCATCCTGCTTACTAGTAACCCACAACCATACACACTTATCTCAAGATTGTATACTGCAGTGATGGACTGCTTGATTCCGGAGTCTCCTAGGGCTCACTGGGCGTAGGCAGGTGATCTGGGACAGGAAATAATAGATCCTCCATCTGCAGGTATGTATGTATGTATGTATAGATATTCTTATATAGCGCATTTGCTGTCACCCAAACGGGCATCCTGGCGCTTAGACAATCATGACATACAAGGTATTACCAGCATCCGAAAAATCTATTACAACATCCTGGGGAATAAGTGGGTCTTCAAGTTTTTCTTAAAAGAAGGGAGATCTGCCATACCCCTCAGGTCCAAAGGAAGAGAGTTCCACAGTTTTGCTGCGGTGAACCTGAAAGCCCGACCTCCCATCCGGGAGCGTCTGATCTTAGGTACTGATACCAGATAGGCTGAGGCTGACCGAAGTGGTCTGCCCGGGGTATACCAGGAGAAGAGGTTCTGCAGTGGGAGTGGGCCTTGACCATGAAGAGCCCTAAATACCAAACACAGGGCTTTAAAGTCAATTCGCTGCGAGATTGGCAGCCAATGCAAGTCCCTGAGAGCCTCAACAGAGGAGTCCAAACGGCGGCGCGACAGTGCCAGTTTTGTGGCAAAATTCTGCACAGGCTGCAGTTTCCCCAGTAAGGTGGCAGGCGCCCCCAGAAGCAGTGCGTTGCAATAGTCGAGACGACTTAAAATAATGCTCCGCACTACCTCTGGCCTGGCATGTGAAGGGAGCAAGAGTAGAATCTTACGCAGCGAGCAGAGCAGTGCCATACAGGTGGCTACCGTTTTGTTCACCACTACGTCTAATTGCAGATTGGAACTGAACATCACACCCAGATTCCGTACTGATTCAACAGAGGAGTCAGTCCCTTGGAAATCAGGGGGCCAGAAATCCAATGGGAGAGGCCTAGGGGTACGGTCCATTGAGCAATGTAGCACCTCAGTTTTCATGCTGTTAACTTGCAAGGAGTTGTTACCTAGCCATGCTGCCGTGGTGCTCATGCATCGATGGAAAACCTCCTGGGATACCGCCTTCTTGCCTTCAAACGAGAAGACAAGCTGGGTGTCGTCTGCATAGTTGGTGACTGTTATGCCAAAAGATGTTATCAACGAGATCAGGGGACGGAGGTAGAGATTAAATAAGATGGGACTGATGGAAGACCCCTGTGGTACACCCTGCCCCACCTTCCTGATGTTAGATTTGAAAGGTGGCAGGGATACCACCTGGTACCTATGATCAAGATATGATACCAGCCACTGTAGGGCCAACCCAGAAACTCCAACCTCCGCCAACCTCCTGATCAAGATTGCATGGCTAACCGTATCGAACGCGGCCGACATGTCAAGCAGCACTAAAAAGGCCGCTTGACCCGCTCGCCCAAGTGAAGGGCCGCTCATCCAAGTGAAGCTGCTGTTGCTGTGTTTGCCTTCACCTCGCTACTGGAGTAGCTGACAAGGTGACATATCTGCTGCCGGACTTGCCTGAAAAGCCTGTAAACAACTTTGTGGCCGCAGAGGAGGGAGAGGCGCCGGCCCCGGGACTGCGAGGACCAGCATACAACACCTTCTGCTGGGTCCTCTTCCCGCGTGAGCCGCGCCCCCTCCCAGTGCCACACCCCCAGCTAGCACCGATAACTTCTCGCAGCCCCCGCTTCCCGGGTGCCGCTCGCCCAAGTGAAGCTGCTGTTGCTGTGTTTGCCTTCACCTCGCTACTGGAGTAGCTGACAAGGTGACATATCTGCTGCCGGACTTGCCTGAAAAGCCTGTAAACAACTTTGTGGCCGCAGAGGAGGGAGAGGCGCCGGCCCCGGGACTGCGAGGACCAGCATACAACACCTTCTGCTGGGTCCTCTTCCCGCGTGAGCCGCGCCCCCTCCCAGTACCACACCCCAATCCCAACACACTATTTAATTAATCCCTCCAACGCGCCTCGCGGGACGGAGCACGGGGCGAAGCCCGGGCAAAGGGCGGGCCGTCTGTGGCCGTCCGGGGACGTACTAGGACGGGACGGGCCAGCTTATTTTCATTTTCATTGTTCATCATTTTTCACTATTTAACTGTGACCTATTAGACCCTGGTATCCTAGGGTCGAGTAACATCGCACAACAGTGCGGTAAGTGTAACATCTATTTCTTTGACTCTGCAAACGGGGAGACGACTCTCTGAGCTGTTGGCCTATCAATCTACAACAGAGAAGGAAGTATCACCTATACCTCGCAAATTCTTCTTAGGAAAGTAAAATGGCTTTTAAAAAACTAAGATCTCGCACAATATTCATGAAGCGAATGGGAACTGAGGAAGCGGTCAGAAAATCTTCTGACAAAGCAGTTAATCATGGCCGGATAACTAGAACCCCGGCAATTAGTAATTATTTTTCAGCTTTATCTCCAAAAAAACAAGCTCCCACTCACGTATCGGAAATTCCAACAAATAATGATACTTCAAAAACCAAGGAGATTATAGAGTTGCCCCCCCCCGGTTCATCAAATTATTCAAAACTCTAGCGTATTGGGTCCTGAATCCAACCAAGAGATATTATTCTCAACACAGGAATCACAAACCCCGAATCTCGAGACCTTACACTTAACATCTTTAACACCTATAAAACAAACAGGTAGCCTCTCTTGTATTGAGGATCCTTATGGAAATGATATGAAGTCGATGGAAAATATTTTAGATCTTCAGTCAATTCCAGATAAGTCAATCACTAGGTCCCAGGAAAAATCATTAGAACACGAAATAGTCCTTGATTCTTCTTTGGACCCATTTCTTCTCAAAGACATTAATTTAACAAATACTGCAACACCTATATCAAAAGCTCTTTATACCCTACAGGAAATACTGGAATCGGTACTTTCTTTCCTAGGTCACATCCTGGAAAACTCTGATCAAACTTTAGATGTCCAAGTTGGCATATTAAAGTTCTTAGTAGAAGAAAAAAGGAAAAAAGAACTCGCTGATGCAATAAATAATAAACATATAACTGATGCGAAACAGGACAACTACAATTTTTCTTCTAATATCATCACAAGTTCTGAGCCTCAAATAAAATGTGACATTAGTACCCAAACATTCGATGAAATAGTACTAGAAAAACCAAATAAGAAAATTCGGAAAAATCTTAAGGATGAAAAAATATACTCCTTGAAGAAACTTTTTAGAGAAGAGCCTTTACCAACTGTCAAACAGTACCCTATTTTTTCGTTTTCCAATAAAATAAACCTGCAAAATACTGGGCCAGATAAGGAAGAACAAGGAAACTCCACTAAACTTACTTCTGATGAAGTTGGAGATGACAAGATCTCCCAAACAAAAATTAATCAAGAAAAAAAGGGGAAAAGTAGAAGAAGGAAACCGCTAAGAAGAATCAATAAAAAGAAATCCCGAAAGCTAAAATTCAAAAACATAATCACTCCTCAAAAAAATCAAGAGGGACAAGATGATAAAATAATTTCTGACTTTCCCATAGTAGAGGCAACTACTGTTAGGAAAAATATACAATCAGTAAAGTTATTGAATTATAGAGTGAATGAATATATACCCTCCACATTTACTGAAAGAGCGGGTCAGACAAACAAGGAATTAAGTGAAAAAGATAATAAGATGCCTCTAGGCGGTGAACAAATCTCGACTAACCATTTACAATTTGAAGAACTCTTTCCAATCGATAATTTGCCATTAAATCGAGGAAGGATAATTAATCTTCTACAGCAAATATATCCTTTACAATCTATAACCAGCAAAGAAATAGATCTGGTGACCTTTCCTATAAAAGAAAATTTTAAAATAGCGGAAGTAGCATTTTGGTCATCAGTACTACCCGGGATTATTATAAAGGAAAAAGAAACATTACATAAATGTGGTTATGACGTTATCGAAAGATTTCCACCGAAGGAAATTAACTCCAAGGAAAGGATTACCGGCCTCCTAGGCACTAATTTGAATACCATAAATAAGAATTGTAATTCAAATAATTCCAATCATGATGATCTGGGATCAACTAGCTCAAGAAAGGAAATTTTGAAAATTCACGTGAATAAAGGTGAAAGAAAAGTCTGGAGCCAAGACCTAGAAGTAACAGAGGACAAAAAATCAATAAAGTCTTGGGCTTGGGTCCCGGAGATATTAAACAGTAATACATTATTTTACCATTAACAACCTACTGTTTAACAATGGTTTAGAGATCACTTCATGGAACATAGCCGGAAAAACAAATAACAAAATGAAGGAAGCTCTCAAAAATCATCCTGATATTTTGGCTTTGCAGGAAACATGGGCAACAAAATATTTCTATCAGATGGGCTACTATGTCTATGATATTCCAGCTAAAGCTACAAACCGAGGCCACGCAAAGGATGGATTGGCAATTTTGTTGAGTGAGGATCATTTATGGTCCCAAGAAGTTGTTGAGTCAAATTCTGATAACTTTCAATGTATTAAGGTTTCGCTGACGACACATAATGTAGACCAAAAAAAGGCCTTTCTACTCTTTAATATGTATGTCCCCCCCGGCACCAACCAGGACGATATTTTTGTGGAAACCATGGAAGTAATTGCACAGATAATTGAAGACCGAGCAAATATGTCCTATTTAATCATGGGCGACCTGAATGGAAAAATTTCTAATGTCGAGATCGCAAAATGGGCTAAACTCTATGAAGAAGAATCGCTGGAATTATCTATCCCAATATTCCCCAAAGGAAAAGCTTCAGACAAGAGAGGTAAACTGCTATTAGCATATCTGCCAAACCTAAATGGGACAATCCTGAAGGTAAAGTGGACGGAGACATACCGGCGTCCTTTACAAGACAAGGAAAAGGATCTTTATCAATTATTGACTATATAATCTGTGGCATGGAGTTAGTGGACACAGTTTCATATTTGAGTGTCAACTTTTTAGATGAAAGCGACCACGCTCTCTTACAATGAAATACTGGTTGGTTGGTTAATCCCGCCTCGACAAACCGAATCATGTTCCATAAAAGTAATATTGAAATTAACAACATCCAGAGACGGATCTTTTGGAACTCGGCTACCCTGGACAATATCACTGAAATGATTACACATAGTCAACTTTTAACTAGCATACATTCTGGTGACCAAATAACAAACTTTGAAAGTATTATTAACAATCTCAAGAGAGCTCTCTTAGATAGGATAAGACAAGACAAAAACAGAAATTACAAGAAGAACAACAAAAATATAACCAGGAGGACTTTGACTTCGAAAATGCTCAACAACCTTATCCGAGGTCAATATTTGAAATATTCACCTGTAATTCAACAAGAAATTAACAAACTAAAAAATCAATTGAGAAGAGAGAAGAATAGCCAAAAAAGAATGTTGCAGGATAAAAATTGGGTTGATATCCAAGTGGCGGCTAAAAAATACAATCAAAGAAAATATTGGTCCCTAATTGCCAGAATGACAGGAACAAAAAAGAAACTACATGCTATACCAGTTCCACCGCAGGAATGGGAAATCTATCTAACCGACCTATACAAGGTAAATCCAATCAAACCAGACAGAAAAGCCATTGACACTATTATTATAGAAAATAAAACTATTCAGACAGCAAATACTACAGCGTTTTCCATAGAAATGCATATCAGAAAAGCAAGAAGTACCGCCGCGTCAGGTCCCGACCAAATACCCATTAAGGTCTTGCAGTCAGATCCTAAAGTATGGAGTCAGATGTTACTACCTCTCTTCAACTATATCTTCAACACTGGGAGAATACCAAAATCATGGCAGGGGAGTATTATAATTCCCATTTACAAAAAGGGGAGTAAAAATATCGCTGGCAACTATCGCCAAATAGCATTGATGGACGCTACAGGAAAAATCTTCGCCGCAGAGGTTTTGGATAGATTAAAAGACTGGGCCTTCTCGCAGAGTTTAATACCTATGTACCAAGCAGGATTTCGTCCAACCCATTCGGTCATTGACAATATCTCAATTCTCCAGACTATATTAGATAAATACACCGTACGAAAATCACAACCAGTGTACGCTGCGTTCATCGACTATTCTACAGCTTTCGATCGCGTAGACAGACCTACACTGTGGAAAAAATTAAGGAGACTGGGAATTTCTGAATATCTGCTGCAGATCATAATTAATCTACATACGAACACTTGGTCCCAGGTGCAAATGGGGAGTGAAAAAGGATTAACTAAATCGATCAGAACTGCTAATGGCCTCAAACAAGGGTGCCTCTTAGCACAAATACTATTTTCACTACATCTTAGTGATTTACCACACCATCTGCATCAATGCTCTAGTCTGCCTCCCAAGATTGCTTCACATAGTGTTCACGCTCTGCTATACGCAGATGACATTGTAATGATGGACCTGACTCCCTTTGGCTTGCAAAAGCTACTGGATACTTTAAATGATTACTCAAAGGATAATTTTTTGATTCCAAATTTAACAAAAACCAAAGTGGTAGCGTTTACTGGTAGGAAACAAAGTGTAAAATACTGCTAGAAGCTAGGCGGGGCAAGAGTCGAAGAAGTTGATGAATACACTTACCTCGGCAGGATTTTCTCAAAGAACTTACAAAATACAAAACAGATAAACAATCTAAAAAGAAAATCAGAACTACACGCCAGGGCACTTTCCAGATTGTACTCTGCCACAGGAAATAGGCACTTTTCTTCATTGTTAAAAGTGTATAGAGCAAAAATTCCTCCGGTTTTATCTTATGCCACTGAGCATATACCAATAAAGCAATGGTCTTATATGGACCTAACTGAAGGTAAAATTCTGAAAAAAATCTTAAAGGTTTCAAAATCAACACCTGTTCAAGCCCTAAGACTGGAATTTTCATTAACAAGCTCTTATGCTACAGCTGTTGCCAATATCATCAGATGGGCTTATAACATCTTGCACGCAAAGGAAGGTTCATTGCGTTCCTTGTTAAAGACTGAGACATTTGAATTAGACGCATCAAAGCTTACCTTTCACAGGAATATGTCAGCGGCATTTGAAATTGCTAAACTTACTAAAGACATTTTGCTTACTTGGTCAACCTCCCAATTGAAACTATTTCTAAAATGCTTTACACCTAGATTGAGCTTTGATCTTGATTTTGCCTATTGTAGTAAGTTGGCTACATATAAACTCTATACTGAGACATTGGAATACAAGCAAGTACAGCCATATATAGGGTTTTCCCTTACGCATGGTGCAAGAAGGGCTATAACAATGTTGCGTTTAGGTATTTTACCTGTGTCAACCTTTACCTTTAGATGGACACCAGCTGGCTCCCCGATATGTAAATTTTGTCAAGGAGGTGATCAGAACATTGAGCATATTTTATTTGTATGTCCTCATCCTAACATAGTTTCAGCACGGGCAAGATATCTTGACCCGATATATCGCAAATGTAGAATTAATACAGTAAAAAATGTGTTATTAGTGGGCAAACAACCACCCAGCGAATGGGTTTGTTATAATTTTTACAAATTTCTAAAGTCTTTTCTTACATTATACTAATCTTGTTGATTTATTTTCATGTAAATGGTTTTTTAATTTGTGGTCCTCAGTAGAGTACCAAAACAAATAAAAATCTTTTGACTTTGACTTTTGGCCGCTTGACCCTGGTCGGCCCGCGTCCGAAGGTCATCAAGAACAGTCACCAAAGCCGACTCCGTCCCATGTGCTGGCCTGAAGCCAAACTGGACCATATCCAAGCACTCGGTGGACTCGAGAAAGTTGGAGAGATGCCTTGTGGCCAGTTTCTCCAGGTATCGATTGATTCACTATAAGTTTCTACATATAGTGTACCTTTCACCATCGGATCTTGGACGTTATTATCAAGAAGCTGACACTAAATGCAAGCGCTGTGGTACTATGGGAGCAGACTTTTTCTATCTAGCATTGAACTGCCCAGCAGTGGCCACTTTTTGGACTCAACTCGTGTCTTTTGAAGCTCATTTGGCCATGTTCTTGATATGCAATGGCTTCCTGTGATTGTGGAGTCAAGAACAGTAAATCTTTACTTACCTATATGCACTTTCTGTCCTGATACTTTGGTTCTGAATATTTAGGCCCCACTAAATGTTGTTGCTCAATATTTTGTAATAGTCTGCTTCACAGTTCCAAGGCAGTGCCTGAAGAAGGAATACTGCCATATACTCCTCAACATTTCCATATACATGTTAGGAAACCCCATTCCTCAGTATTTCTGCGGATGGCTGGATATGCTTACTATTCTTGTTCAGTGCAATAAGGAGCTGGTTTTGCAAAAGTTTCAAAGTCTGGTTGAGGGGTCAAACCTGCGCTCTATGTTTCAGTGAATACTGCTGCTTCTTTTAACCCATACGTCATGATTAGCAAAATTCTAGATCTGGCTTGACATAAAAATATACACCTCTGTACCCACAAAGGGCTGTTCTAGAGTAACAAAACATCCTGCATTAATAATCAGAAACAGTTGGGGGAGGGGTAGAGGGAAGAGCAGTGGGTCTAAATGGCCTGGTCCCTACCTGTTTTGCAGCCCAACGGACAAAAGAGTGCCCGACAATCCAGACTGATGCAATAGTTTTACAGGATCAGCAACACAATCTTAGAAAAACATTTTTTTTTCCAAATGTTAAAAACATAAAAACAAACATAAAGTACCACCTCACAACTTACTCAACTGCACATACCTCCTCAGGACTTAAATCTCCATCTACCCCATTGCTTCAACCTATTTTAAATAAACATAACCTCTGTGTCTCTTTCACAGCACTTATTTCAAATTATTGTGTTCCAAATTCATTGGGGTGCAAACTCATACTGAACAATACCTTCCCCAAAACCGGAAGAATTTAAATTGCTGTCAAGAGCAAGTCACTTTAGTGCAGGAAATATAACCTGAAAATCTCCTTGCCATTTAAAAAAAAGAAAACGTGGGCCTAATTTGCTAAATGTTGGCATAGATAGGCGGTGTACAGTCTTAATATCGAGTCATTTATTTCGACTGGACATAATATCGACTAGAGAATATCGAGATGGCATTAATATCGAGGTAAGTAATATCGATTTATTTTTTATCGATTGTTATGTATGTAAAAAATATCGACATAAAAAATATCGAGTAATATCGTCAGTAAAAAATATCGATATGTTTATTAGTTTAAAAATATCGAAAGTTGTGTTATCGACTGTCACAATATCGACTCTCATGATATCGAATTTTAATATGTATATATATAATATGTAATAGTTCAATGTACACTGTTTTAATGTTTTATAATAGCATTTTGTGTTAAAATGTATTAATTTGATTTATTTATTTATATAGAACTAATGTTAAAAATAATTAATAAATTAAAAAAAAATTATATTACTATAATAATTTCTAGGAGCGGGTAGTGGGTTTTTAGGGGAATAGGGTGGGAAGTATTTTAAATATAATTAATTAATTATGTAAATATATTAATTGGTATTAATTAATTAAATATGTAAATATATTAATTGGTATTAATTAATTAAATATGTAAATATAATAATTGGTATTAATTAATTAAATATGTAAATATAATTATTGGTAATAATATGTAATTAATTGTTAAATTACTATTTAATTAAATATATAATATGTAATTGGTAAATATGTTATTTTAATAGCTTATTTGATAATTATGCTTATTTAAATCATTTTTGTCATGTAGCGGGTTGTGGGATTATAGGGGATTAGGGTGGGAAGTAATTTAATAGTAAGTAATTAAATCTGTTAATTAATTAATTGGTAAGAATAAGTAAATAATTGTTAATTATCTTAAATATGTTAATTATATATAATTTAATTGTTAATTTATTTAAAAAAATGGAATTATTGTTGAATATGTAAAATCTAACTTTTTTAGGATATGTAGTGGGTTGTGGGATTATAGGGGAATAGGGTAGGAAGTAATTTAATTGTAAGTAATTCATTATGTTAATTAATTAATTGTTATGAATAATTAAATATTTGTAAATTAAATTAAATATGTTAATTATATTTTATGTAATTGTAAATTTATTTAAATTAATGCAATTATAGTTAATTATGTTACATCTCACTTTTTTATGTTATGTAGTGGGTTGTGTGTTAATAGGGGTATAGGGTGGGAAGTAAATTAATTATAAGTAATGACATATGTTAATTAATTAATTGGTATTAATAATGAAATAATTGTTAAATAAATAAAATATGTTAATTATATAGATATAAATAGATATAACTAATATTATAATAATTAAATATAAAAAATATATATATGAAATATAATTGTATAATTACATTTAATTACATATATATAATATATTTATAATTAGATATATAAAGATATAATAACATATATATATATAATTATAGATATTCTCATATATATATTATTTTGTATTTGGGGAAAGAGGTCGGTTTAGTGTTCTGGGTTAGTTTTCTGTTTGGGTATTAAGGGGTATATGTTGTGTGCAGAGTCAGTTGTCAGTTTTTTGGTAAAGGGGTATTTGTAGGGGTCAGGGTCAGTTTTCAGTTAGTGGGTAAAGGGGTATTTTTAGGGGTCAGGGTCAGTTTTCAGTTAGTGGGTAAAGGGGTATTTGTAGGGTTCAGGGTCAGTTTTCAGTATTTGGGTAAAGGGTATTTTTTTTCTTTCAGAGTCAGTTTTCAGTTTGTGGATAAAGGTGTTTTTTAGGGGTCAGGGTCAGTTTTCAGTTTTTGGGTAAAGGGGTATTTGTAGGGGTGAGGGTCAGTTTTCAGTTAGTGGGTAAAGGGGTATTTGTAGGGGTCAGGGTCCGTTTTCAGTTAGTGGGTAAAGGGGTATTTTTAGGGGTCAGGGTCAGTTTTCAGTTAGTGGGTAAAGGGGTATTTTTAGGGTTAAGGGTCAGTCTTCAGTATTTGGGTAAAGGGTATTAAATAAATAATACCCTATTTTTGGATGAATGAATGAATAACAGATAGCTCAATAAATAAGAGTCAAGATTCGAGGTAGTAGGAGTTTCTGCAGGTTTATTACAGCATAAGGACAGGATCAGGACAACCTGCATAGGAACAGAATGACAGGGCCCAGCAGGACAACTGGGACCCAGCAGGGGAAAAAAGGCCCAGCAGCTGCTGGGGCTAGGTCTGGGATGAGCGCGCTAACATTTAATAACAAGACATTCATTTATATACATAGCGCAAACACATAGCATTACATTGCAGTAGGCGTAACAGTGGGTGGAGTAGAAGGCGTGACTCGTAACAGTCGCGAGAGATAACAGTAAAAAGAGGTGTAACTGGGAGTTTACTTAGACATGTGATGCAAAACGTAACAGAATATGTCATGAATGGGCGGAAACATAGGAGGGGGCTACCTAAGGAGCCGGGACCTCTAACCTAATGGTGCGCGAAAACTAGCAATGACGTATTACTAGGAGAAGCTGGGGGCTACGAACTCTGTGCTAGGAGCAGAGACTAGAGTCTGGAGGGTCGGAGCGACATGTACCTAAACCCTATCTGGTATCTAATGTTTAGGGAACATGTTGATATAAACTAGAAGTCATAAGGGGAGAGGCTAACCTGATTCTAAGACTGGACCATGCATTATTCTACATGTAGTGCGTGAAGAATATTAAATGACCATTAAATACAGTATTTCTCTAACGTGGAGCCGAGTAGGCTAGACAATGACGGAAACTATTGATGCAGTTCAGTAGCTTAGGAATGCAGAGGAGGAGGACTGGACTGATAGCAGGAACTATAACATACTTTTGGCAGACTCAGAGGCAGAGCCGGGGTGCACCGGGCACTGCGAAGCAGGAAGTAAGTGAAGGGTCGAGGATACAGGTGGGGGCTGTATCGCTCCTCAGCGAGGCTTTCAGGAGACAGGAGCTGAATCTGTGGTCCGGGCTCTTTTGAGGCCTGGAAACGGGGACTTTATAATGGAATAACGTGCACACTGAGAAACGTGGCAACATTACTTACATAGGCCTGATATTCGTAGTATTCACGAGGACTGGAAACTAACATACTAGAGGTGGACACAACTGTAATTGCGTCTTTAATCAGAAATGGGGAATAACATATGCATATTGGTCATGCACACATAACACATGATGGATGAGGCGTAGGGACACAGAACATGGCAAAATTTACTTTTCCACATTCCCTCCTTGTCACTACGTTTCCATCAGGAAACATCAATATTCATGATACCGTCTATCATTTCATACAGTACCATTTGCTCGTCTCGAATTGTCTTGGAACGGGATTTAGAACAGGGCTTGGGACTGGGAATACAAGAGGTAGCACACATGCTGCAAATCGCAGGGCCACATTGTATACAGAGGCAGCAGCTAAATATGATCGCTACTGCAATACCTAGAAAGGACAGGACTTTCCATCCCCATGCGGAAATTATATTCCAGAACCAACCGGACCATGTCCAGGTGCCTGGATCTTGGTGTAACAGATGGGCAATTTTATGGAGTCTGGTTATAGCTGAATAAACAGACGGTGCGTTATTTGGAATGAAAATGCAACAACTGGATCCGAGAATTCTACAGGCCCCGCCCCTATCGGCCAGTATGACGTCAAGGACGAGACGATTCTGTAAAACGACAATTCTCATAAAGGATTGTTCTTCAGTTAAGTTACCTAGAGCGGAGGCAGTCTCATCTACTACTGCTTCGAGGGTTCTGGTTAACCTACGAATTACCTTACTATTTACAACTGTACCTAAATAAGGAAAAACACCTTTATCTATATCAATGAATTGCTCTGCGGCGGTTTCAGTATAATCGACAATCGGGAGATTTCTCTTGTGTCTAGTGTGTACTAAGAAAGAATTCCTATGATAGTCAGGTGGGGCTAGAAAAACAGGTGGCAGTAGGAAAGCAATATAACAGGTTCCCTCCCAATCGAGGGGCAGACGGACATATGCAGTTTGACCACAAACAAAATAAGAATGACGTGAAGCTATAAAAATAGATTTCCTACTGTCACTATACTGGATAACAGTAGTACATTCACTATGACCTATATGTACAGAACCATAACTACGGACACATAATTCGCCTTTGACTGGTAGTACTGAAATAGCGGGTGAGTCTGGAGTAGTATCAGACTGAACATTCAGGACCATGAAATTCGACGAATAATTTCCTAAATTATATACTTCATTTTCTAGATCTAAACCTGTTCTGTGGGGGAAACCTTGCTTGTCTGGGAAACATGTACTGTTAAGAAAAGACATATCTGTTGAGGACGACGTTAACGTGGACCATGCTCCACACGAACCATTGTGTGAGAATGGATAAGGAAACAGTGGCAGAACTCCCTTCGGTGTCTGGAAAGGGGGGAGTCGACCACACACCCAACAATTAGTGGCATTGCTGGTCTGGTGTGAATAATGTAACATACGGATGAATGTGTTATTACGCATGGCGAGGCGGTATGAATATTCGTGAGGAGGCAGATCACTAAACGTGTGCTCTACTGTAGCATGAGCAGACATATTTACATGAGGAACTGGAAAACACAGATAGAAAGCATAACTGGTGCAAGAAATCATTATGCTGAGAAATAATATGAAACTCAGAAAAACGATACATTGAAGTGAACTTCGACTGACTCTCTCACTATGGGGGTCTATTTTATACATGTCAGAAACAATTTAACCGTTTCACCTAGGGGAGGACTTATACAATCAAACTGGCTGACTTATTAGACCTGAGCTTTAACTTATACTCCTGTTGCGGAGTTTTCTCTAACAAGGGAGGGGTTGTAATAATGTTCGGTGCGGGACAGTCCTTTAAAACAATGTTCTGGCAATCCTTCGGATCCTGGAAAATGTTCTTGGCAATGTCTTTGGAGGCTGGCTTCGGTCCTTGGAAAAGTTTTACATGAGAAAGATGAACCCACCCCTTCCTGCCTTCTAACTTGACGGCAGTTCGGGTGGTCAAGAGGACCTGACGTGGCTCCTTCCAACGTGGTTCCAGCGGACTTGATCTGTCAAAATTTCGGATCATCACCAAGGATCCTGGAACGATCTCGTGCGGTGCCACCTCGGTATTGTCTGGAAATGCGGCGGCAACCTGTGAACGACATGAGTTGAGGGCAGACATCAAGGAAGCTAGGTAATCTGTCAGCATATTACATGAAACATCGGTAATACTTCGGGGTCTAGGAGTACCCCACATGTTAGGGGGGCGGCCGAATACGACCTCATACGGGGACAGACCTGATCTGGAATGTGCGACCATACGCATGTAAAACAGAGCGACTGGCAAAGCTACTAACCAGTCCACACCCTTGTCTTTACAGACTTTTGCTATACGGATCTTCAGAGTCTGATTATGTCTCTCGACTAGTCCAGCTGCTTCTGGATGGCGTACACAATGGAACTTCCACTGGTACCCTAACAAAAGGGAAACGTGTTTCATGAGTTCGGATGAGAATGGCTGACCGTTGTCAGAATATACGACTCTAGGGAGTCCATATCTAGGGAAAAATTCACGAACCAACTGCTTGGCAGTGGTCGCGGCTGTGTAATCTGGGACTGGATATGCTTCTGTCCACCTGGACAAGGCACATACAACTACAAGGACATACTTGAAACCTCGACATCGCTCCATTTGAATATAATCCATCTGGAGGACCTCAAAAGGGTGGTCAGGGGGCTGGAAACCACCTTGTTCCACCGGGACACTTTTACCTGGATTAAACTGACAACATATCATACAGGACATACGGACTTTCTGCTTGGCTGCAGCTCGTAAATGCTTGTTGAACCAAATGTTCTGGATACTGTCTAACATAGCTTTTTCTCCTAAATGTGCTGGACTATGTGCGGTATTGATAATGACTTGAACCATAGAATCGGGGAGAAACCATGTGGCTCTACCCTTCGTTAACCATCCTTGATCTGTCTGGACCCCTCCTTGTACAGACCATTTCTTGATTTCATCGGGGGTAGCATGTAACTGGATATCTATGACATCTTGTGTAGGGTCCTTAACTGTCATGCATGTAGTCAGATCTGGAATATGTGTCTTGTTTACTGGAATGTCTGGAGTCTGTGCTGTAAGCTTGGCTGTGCGGTCTGCTAAATCATTACCTTGGGAAATAATGTCAGTAACTTTCGTATGTGCTTTGCACTTCATGATAGCAATAGATGTCGGTAAATGTATGGCATCTAACAGGGCTTGAATAAGGAGACCATGCTGAATCTTGGTTCCATGAGAAGTCATGAAACCTCTTTCCTGCCAGAGCACTCCGAAGTCGTGTACAACTCCGAATGCGTAACGTGAATCTGTGTAAACATTAACCTTCAGGTTCTTGGCATGTATACAGGCTTGTGTCAGAGCGACTAGCTCTGCTGCTTGAGCGGACAGAGTATCAATACGGTGTGTTTCAATAACTTCAGTGTCAGTAGTCACTGCATACGCGGCGACTAGTTCTCCTGTACTAGTTCTCATACATGAACCATCCACATAAAGTGTCAGGTCAGGATCTGATAACGGAATATCTGTCAGGTCTTGTCTTGGCTTTGTCGTAATGTTAACTACTTCCACACAATCATGTGGGTCTGGATTTGAACTAACTGATGGTAACAGTGTAGCAGGATTCAGGACGTTGCAGCGTCTAATTTCTATGTGTGGCTGGAACAGTGTCAATTCATAACCCGTTAAACGTGCAATTGTCAAGTGCTGAGTTTGTGTTCGGTTTAAAAGAACTTCTACTGAATGTGGAACTTGTACTGTCAGGGAATGTCCTAAAACTATTGAATCACTTTGTCTGATAGCTAGTGCTGTGGCTGCAACTGACTTGAGGCACGCAGGCAACGCCTGGGCGACTGGATCTAATGTGCTCGAAAAATAAGCACAGGGCTTGTATTGACCTGCTTGGTCTTGCGTGAGAACGGATAATGCTGTACCTTCGCGTTCAGTAACGAAAAGTGTAAAAGGCTTACTGTAGTTCGGTGTAACTAGAACTGGAGCTTGACATAGGGCTTTCTTTAACTCGTTGAAACTAAGTGTATGTTCAGATGTCCAAGGGAGGACAGTCGATACGGCTGCCTCCTGTGTCGTTAACTGTATCAATGGCTTGGCTAGGAATGCATACTGGGGAATCCATTGTCTACAATAAGAAGTAAGGCCGATAAAAGCACGTACCTCCTTCTGGGTTCTGGGCTGGGGAAGATTCGCTATTAACTGGATACGGTCGGGTGTCAACTGCCTACCCCTCTTGGACAGCAAGTGTCCTAAGTATACCACTTGCTGGACACAGAATTGAAGCTTTGAAGGTGACACCTTGTGCCCCATTTCGGCTAGAAAATACAGAACTGTAAGTGATGCTTGCTCGCAGGCACGTTCAGAACGGGCTGTGATCAGTAGATCATCGACATACTGGAGCAGGGCAGTGTCAGTTGGCATGTGAATATTGTCTAGTTGTCTCTTGAGTGCTTGACTGTAAATACTAGGGCTTTCTGTGAAACCTTGAGGAGCGCGTGTAAACATATAGCTCCTTCCATTTAAACAGAATCCGAAAAGAAACTGGCTGTCTGGATGAATTGGAACACTAAAAAATGCATTCTTGAGGTCAATAACAGTGAAAAACATGGCTTCGGAATCAATGGCTGTTAACAGGGAAGAAATATCTGGGACAACTGGGTACTGAGGAATAATACATTTATTAAGCTCTCGTAAATCAATCACTAATCGATATACTGGGGGTGCATTTGGATCAGTACGTTTCATGACTGGAATGATCGGAGAATTGCATACATTGGAGTCAGTTTCTACAACTACTCCTTGAGCCATGAGCTCGTCAATAATTTTTGATAAGGCTGCTACAGCCTCAGGTGGCAATCTGTACTGTCTGATTCGGGGTAACACTACACCTGGCTTGAGAGTCACACGATAGGGTGTGATTTGCATGTAACCTACATCAGTTGGACCTTTCGCCCATAGATGCTGCGGAACATTAGACAATCTTGAATCAAAATCTCGTAACACATAGTGACCCTTAAAGTCACGTAGGAACAGACGTATTCCCTCTGGGGAACAGCAAATAACTGCACCTAACTCTTTCAGTGTCTTAATACCTAATAGATTTTCTGGACATGACTTAGTAAGTAACAGATCAGTAGTACGGGACAATGGACCTACTTCTAGAGTAACTGGCTTTGATATCTCATTAACGATGGGTTTTCCTGAAAATCCAAGGGAAACATTTCTTGAGCCTGAGAGCGGAGCCCCTGGAACTTCGGCGTGACTAATTGTGGTCCTACTTGCCCCTGTATCGATCAAAAACTTTCTGTCTTTCCCTAATACTTGGCTGTGAACATAGGGACCTTCTTGGTCTACAGGTATCTCGATGAGAGGCAAGCCTACCTCCCTCTCTAGGCTGTTTCATGAATATGACTGGTACTCTGGATACTCAGACTGTGCATACTGGTACATCTGCTGTGTAACGTGCTGTGTTGCAGCAATAGGCTGCGGTGCTGTAACTGTCTGTTGTGCATTCTGTGGCTGAGGAATCTGTGAAACTTGTTCTTGTCTCGGCGGACGTGGTCTTTCTTTAGTCTTACCAGTAGCTATATTATGTTTCAGAACTGCACACTCGTTTATAAAATGACCTGGCTGTTTACAATAATTGCAGTTCCCTTTAACGGGAGCCGCAGGATGACTGGCTTGATTCGGACCCCTCTTCTGACTGTCTTGAGGAATAGATTGTGCAACTAGCACTTTCATTTTCGTGTCTTTCATACGTTTTCTCTCGTGTTCTTGCTCTTCTCTGATTCTATTCTGGTGATACTGAAGCATCTGGAGCATCTGGGACGGAGTATTTGCTTGCCAGGTGCTTTCGACTTTCAAAACTCGGTTTTTAATTTGTGGACTTGAATTCTCGACTAATTTGGTAACGAAAAGATGAGGGTATGACTCACTACTTGTCTTGAGACCACTATTAATACTGAAACATTTCTCAAATCTAGAATAAAAATCACTAATGTCTTCATCTTGTTTCTGTTTACAGGCTGAGATTGCATCCCAGTCTTCTTTCCTAGTTGTCAATAGTCTGGGCAGAACTTGAATCAATAATTCTGGTAATTCTTTACATTTATCTCCAAGACCGGTACCTGGTACTCGTGCCTTGTCTTCAGCTTCTAGAGCTGTCCAATCGATCTTTTTCTCTCCCACCTCCCATTCTTTTTCTTTTAATTTTTCATACACCCCTGCGGGTAGCAGGACCTTTAACATTTTAATGACATCTGGGTAAGTGTATTCTCCCATACGGAGCATGTCTTTTAATTCTCTATGGAACCCTGCTGGATCTTTGTCATGACAGGGAATTAATTTCTTCATCTCGAGGAGTTCCATCTTTGAAATCGGAGTGTATACAAACACTCGTTGCATTACGCCACCCGCCCCTTGGACTGGGTGGACTTCTCGTAACGGATTCTGTCTGTCTATATAGAATGGTTTACTTTCTGGGGGTGAGACATGAACAAAATGCGGGTTCAAAAACGTTCTATATTTGTGGCGCTGTTCTAGAATGACATTTATTAAATCGGTACCTAGACCTCTCCATCTATACTGGAGTAACTCGTTCAGGATATCGTGTAACGGGCCTGGATCAGAATGTTGACCCTCATACAGAGTAATGAGGTGCTGAATCATATACATACCCACCAGTCGTTGCTCGGCTGGGGGCAGTTTCAGAAACATTTGTGCCACTATTTCGTCTGGAAAAGTGGTAGAATCAGTAATCCATCGGACTGCTGATCGGGCTAGTTCTTGTTCATGCATGGTACTTAACTCGCTATAACCGACTCGTGATTTCAGAATGTGATCGGTAGCTTGAAATGCTTGTTCTAGAGAACCTTGTTCTGGTGCTGGATGATGAAAAACAGACTTGGGTTCTAGGCGTAAATGGCGATCTGGAAATCTAGATTTTCCTACATACGCTATTCTGGCGGGATTCTCGTCTTCCTCTTCAGGATCAGAGATACTTTCTTTCTCGCTTACTTGTGCTGCTTTACGCTGTTCGTGTAACTTTACTATTTCTTTACGAATTTTCTTGTACATACTTTCCATGGCACTAATGGTCTTGTGCTTACCCTCGGCTATATTATCACTCCACCTTGTCAGGATTCTCATTTCGGCGGGATCTTTAGACGGATAATCTTGTTCTCTTATTAGACAATTGATCAGGAACTTTAATATCATGAGCTGAATCTCGGCTTTTCTTTGAGACATAATCTCGCCAATACTTTCTGGATCATCCCCTGTACGGATGAAACGATATATTCTGTCTAGATCTTCTTTCATACTCGGCAAGGTGACTAGATACTCGGTCACTCTCCTTACACGTACGGAATATAAAACCATATTATATTCGCCTGGAACTGGATCATAAACACATTCGTTAAGGGCTTGCCTGATTTCTGTAACAGACTTATTACTTTTAGGAGTACGCTGTAATGCTTGAGCATGTAATTCGAGTGCTGTTAAACGCTTGTGTGGCGGCGGGGTTTGAGGAGGAGCTCCTCCTGCGGCCCCTAGACTAGAATCGTCGACTGACATTCTTCGTGCTTGCAGGGTCGGTAATTGTAACGTGGGCTGAACTTGTATGACAGGCTGACCCGGGGGTACCGTAACAGGTACTCCGGTGTCTGGAGAAACGGGAAGTGCCTGATTTACAGGGACTGGTGGAGCGCGAACTGGATTTGCATATTCTGGGACTGTGTCGTCCAAATAGGACGAAATAAAAATATCAGCTGCTGTCGGTTTGTGACGTAGCTTGGTCGGAACTAATGGTGGCGGGAAATTACTGGGTGCCTCTGGGGTCGCTTTTGGCAAGCCTTCGGCAAGGAGAGGATACATACCCTTAATAAGGGCATGCCTCTGTCTGTCTGACTGTTCGGTTTTGACTTGTTCACCTATCTCGATTAATTCTCTTTCTTGGGCTCGTTCTTGGGATTCTCTACTTAACTCTGACTTTCTGACTTCCTTTTCCGTTCTTCTATGCGCTTCCTTACGCCATAACTCGATGGCATCTTTCTGTGACTGTCTGGCTTTCTTTTTCCATAATGCTTCTTCTACTCGCATGATACATTCGGCATCCCATGTACCCGATACGGGCCATCTATACTTTTCTTCCAACTGTTTGGTATACTCTACCCATAAATCTAGATACAATATGGCGCTTATGCCATGTTTCTGATACATAAAGTGACCTGGACTGTCCCTAGGCGGAACAGGAACTGCTGCTTCCAGCAGACCCTTTCTAGTTTTTAACTGACGTAACTTGGAAAAGAGCGGCATTCTAAACTTGAATCGGAACACAATACAATACACGAAAAACAATAACAATTGGGAAAACAATTCAGGCATACCACGACATTGGAAATACATTGAACACCATTATAAATAACAATTCGAACAGAATACTACCTGAAAAACTGAAAACAGAAACAGAACAGAATTTCTCGAGAACGGAACAGACTAGAGTTACTGGATGCACTGCTATAACAGTACGGAACATACCGGTCCCATAAAGGGACACATCAAGACCCGTATCCACCTAGGTGAACACTTCGTTTGTGGGCTTGGGTACCACCAACCCACGGACCAGGAGTCAATTTAGACTGACCCTGTCTAGACACTACCCCAGCAATGGTACTCACCGGGCAGCACGGAACGGAAGGCCTCGGACGGGACTGGACTACGACGACGAACTTCGGACTTCGGACTTCAGTTACGGGTGGACCTCCGGATACCTCGGACCTTGGACTCTTGGCTTGGGCTCTGGTCGGGACTCGCCGCGTTCCTCCACCGTCTCGTTCGGATGCTGGACCGCCTCCTCCGTCTCCTCCGTGGGCCTGAGGGATACTTGAAGCAGAAATATCTGCACTTGGCCAGTATGGTTCCGTCACGACTGCAGAGGGTCAGGGGGTCGGCGTGGCTTCACCGACGCGTGGGGAAAGGGCAAGTCCCTGTTCGGGCGCCATTATGTGGTAAATAAATAAATAATACCCTATTTTTGGATGAATGAATGAATAACAGATAGCTCAATAAATAAGAGTCAAGATTCGAGGTAGTAGGAGTTTCTGCAGGTTTATTACAGCATAAGGACAGGATCAGGACAACCTGCATAGGAACAGAATGACAGGGCCCAGCAGGACAACTGGGACCCAGCAGGGGAAAAAAGGCCCAGCAGCTGCTGGGGCTAGGTCTGGGATGAGCGCGCTAACATTTAATAACAAGACATTCATTTATATACATAGCGCAAACACATAGCATTACATTGCAGTAGGCGTAACAGTGGGTGGAGTAGAAGGCGTGACTCGTAACAGTCGCGAGAGATAACAGTAAAAAGAGGTGTAACTGGGAGTTTACTTAGACATGTGATGCAAAACGTAACAGAATATGTCATGAATGGGCGGAAACATAGGAGGGGGCTACCTAAGGAGCCGGGACCTCTAACCTAATGGTGCGCGAAAACTAGCAATGACGTATTACTAGGAGAAGCTGGGGGCTACGAACTCTGTGCTAGGAGCAGAGACTAGAGTCTGGAGGGTCGGAGCGACATGTACCTAAACCCTATCTGGTATCTAATGTTTAGGGAACATGTTGATATAAACTAGAAGTCATAAGGGGAGAGGCTAACCTGATTCTAAGACTGGACCATGCATTATTCTACATGTAGTGCGTGAAGAATATTAAATGACCATTAAATACAGTATTTCTCTAACGTGGAGCCGAGTAGGCTAGACAATGACGGAAACTATTGATGCAGTTCAGTAGCTTAGGAATGCAGAGGAGGAGGACTGGACTGATAGCAGGAACTATAACATACTTTTGGCAGACTCAGAGGCAGAGCCGGGGTGCACCGGGCACTGCGAAGCAGGAAGTAAGTGAAGGGTCGAGGATACAGGTGGGGGCTGTATCGCTCCTCAGCGAGGCTTTCAGGAGACAGGAGCTGAATCTGTGGTCCGGGCTCTTTTGAGGCCTGGAAACGGGGACTTTATAATGGAATAACGTGCACACTGAGAAACGTGGCAACATTACTTACATAGGCCTGATATTCGTAGTATTCACGAGGACTGGAAACTAACATACTAGAGGTGGACACAACTGTAATTGCGTCTTTAATCAGAAATGGGGAATAACATATGCATATTGGTCATGCACACATAACACATGATGGATGAGGCGTAGGGACACAGAACATGGCAAAATTTACTTTTCCACAGTTGCAGGGTCAGTTTTCAGTTTGTGGGTAAAGGGGTATTTTTAGAGGTCAGGGTCAGTTTTCAGTTTTTGGGTAAAGGGGTATTTTTAGGGGTCAGGGTCAGTTTTCAGTTAGTGGGTAAAGGGGTATTTGTAGGGGTCAGGGTCAGTTTTCAGTTAGTGGGTAAAGGGGTATTTTTAGGGGTCAGGGTCAGTTTTCAGTTAGTGGGTAAAGGGGTATTTTTAGGGTTAAGGGTCAGTTTTCAGTATTTGGGTAAAGGGTATTTTTTTGGTTGCAGGGTCAGTTTTCAGTTTGTGGGTAAAGGGGTATTTTTAGAGGTCAGGGTCAGTTTTCAGTTTTTGGGTAAAGGGGTATTTTTAGGGGTCAGGGTCAGTTTTTAGTTTGTGGGTAAAGGGGTATTTTTAGAGGTCAGGGTCAGTTTTCAGTTTTTGGGTAAAGGGGTATTTTTAGGGCTCAGGGTCAGTTTTCAGTTAGTGGGTAAAGGGGTATTTTTAGGGGTCAGGGTCAGTTGTCAGTTAGTGGGTAAAGGGGTATTTTTAGGGGTCAGGGTCAGTTTTCAGTATTTGGGTAAAGGGGTATTGTTAGGGGTCAGGGTCAGTTTTCAGTTTGTGGCTAAAGGGGTATTTTGTGGGTTCTGGGTCAGTTTTTAGTTTGTGGGTAAAGGGGTGTTTTTAGGGCTCTGGGTCAGTTTGGGGTTTTAGGTTAGAGGGATACAGGGTAAAAATATGGTCAATTTATATGTCTATTAAATTAGTTACTTTTTAATATATTTTATATAAAATATTTCTATTAATATACATTAAACACAATTATTGGTATTGTAGGACTTTAAATATTAATACATTTTTAAAAATATTTACATTTATAAGGCATTTTTAAATAGATTATTTAATATGCAAATAATATTTATATACAATAATAAAGAAGGAAACATAGACAGGGTTAAATGCCATAAATGAAAAATTGTTTATTCACATATAAAAATTTATTTGTAAGTAGAGATTCATTTTTTATTTATATTCAAAAATTTTCATTCAATGTTTTTATTAACATAACAAAAATATGAAGTACATATATATGTTTTTAACACATAAATTATATTAACATAATTTTATTATATTTTACATATATTAACATTTAAATAGTTTCTGAAACAAATTGGTAATATGTACTTTTTATTTAATAACAAAATATTTATTCAGATACACATTGAATTTATTGTCATTGAAAATTATGTACATTTTTTTGTAATAGTAACATTTTTGTTTTTTACCAAGTCATGTTATATTTTTGGAAATAATTATTATGAATATTGAACATATTTATAATATTCATTTTTAAATACATAAACACCAAAAACATTTATTAGATACATACATAATGTTTTACATAATATTTGCAAATTTTAAAAAAACATTTCTTGTAACAAACTTATATATGCAATTTATTTTTACATAAACATTATTTACTAAATGTATTTATAAATCATAAAATAATTTTTTAACTATAACATAACAGTTGAATAATTATTTCAAACTTATGAATATTTATGAAATAATTTTATACACTTTAAATAAATATTTACACTTAATATAATACTCTGTGTATTTTTTTAAGTGTTGGAATATAGAAATTAAATAGCATTTAGCTGTATACAGGGACTACTTTTTAACCGCGTAATGTTACTTAGGCGTATTTGGTGCTTCAACAGATCGCGGTTGGGTGCTGCTTCGCGTTAGAGAGGGTAAGTTTGTTTTAATTGTGTTTTATAAGTTTCTGAACTTATTGCTAGTGTATGTGTGCTGTGTTTATGTTTATGTAGGTAGAGTTAATTAGAGAAGATTGTGTGTTCGGTGTTAGGTAGAGTGTACGATATTGGATTTTTACCGCGTTTTTGTTGTAGGTGTGTGAGGTGAGGTAATATGTTTAAATGTTACTAAGATAATATGTTTGATGTATAAATATGTGTTTTTATATATGTATGGGTGTTTTTATGTGGGTGGGTATGTTATTTATTTTTTCTAGGTTATCGTCGCGTTTCGCTGTTTTGGAGGACTCCCTTCTTTTTTGATCAGAGCTGTGTAACGAGTATTATATACTCTTATTTTTGCACACTATTTTTTGGGTTTTTACATTTTCTTGGAGCGTTTATTTTTCGCTATTACGGATTTTCGGGTTTTCTATGGTATCTGGTGTCTACTGAAGTGGAAAGGAGTCGCTATGGATTTGCTTGTATTTTTGCATTTTTTTTTGGGCTTCCATGGATTGTATGGGTTTTTGGAATGGTGTCCTATGGATTGCTTGGAATTGGATTACGTTTGAAGCTGCATCAGAAATGTAAGTATTTTCTGGAATTTTAATGGGTGGGAAAACTGTTTTACATTTTGCTTTACTTACGTTGTATGTAACATTTTGTAAATACATTATCTAAATACATTTTATATATGTTAATAATATGTATTTGATAATTTAATTGCAATTTGTTACATATTATAATGAAGGATTTTAGGAAAAATATGTTTAGTTTTACGTGTATAGTTATGTAATGTTTTAAAGAATAGTTTTGGCAATCATTGATAGATATTCTAGTCCTTTGCTAGTTGGATAGAGGGTAACTTGACTTTGGAGTGTGTTATACATTTTTTTAGTTTCTTTGGTGAGTTTAGGTCCGATCAAAGTTACTGATTGCTCCATTCGGAGCTCCTGGTAACTTTGTTCTTTTTGTAAGGATTGTATTAATTTGTGAAGGGTAGGCGTTCCTCGGCCTGTAGTTGCTTGGAAGGCATTGTGCCATCCTTCAACTGCATTGTTTGTTTTTGCTTCCTTATTTAGTGTGCTAAGGTAGACATTCCACCAAGCTATTTGGTATTTGGGTTGTCTTCTATGGCCTGATCTGTGTAGCCTTCCTACCCATGTGTCTTCGAAGTAGTCAAGCATAGGGCTTAGTTTATCTTCGTTTCTTTTATAGTAGGGGCTGTCTATTAATAAGTTATAGTGCTCAGTTACATCTGTTAGTGGAACATAGGCTAGGGCGATGAGTTTTTTTATTTGATAAGCAAATGTGCTATCAGTGGCGTATTGGATACTCAAGGTTGATTTTTGTAGATGTCGCCAGATACATTGATTAAAGTGGTAATAGCAACCTTGTATTGCTGTGTGTGGGTATGTTTTAAGGATGCTGTTTATCATAGCTTTTTCAAAGTCAATGATAATTTTTTGTGGAAAATAGTTGTTAGTATGTTGCTTGACTTCAGTTAGTATTTCTTGATAGGTAGTTTGCTGTTTGTTTGGTAGAAGGGCATAAAGGAATGGAATATTTGCATTTTGGAAATGACCATGGATGGTGTATAATTGATAAAAAGGTTTGGGGCATACAGAAAAAGTACCGTCCATCATCCAAGTTTGGCATTGGGTAAGTTTTGTCATGTTGTTTGCTGTGGCAAACACTATAATTCTTTTATCTTTAGATTTGTTGTCATAGAGTATAACATTTTCTTTATTGTGAGTTACAGAGAGTTCAGGGGGAATTTGGACTTCTTCTAAAGTTTTTGGTGTGGGAGGAGTAGTGCATGTTGCTCTTTTTTGTCTAGCTACTGTTCTTTTAAGGGATTCTATAGATGGTAATTGGCTAGAAGCATGTTGGGGAAGTACACTTAAATGGTGTTTCAGAATAGCAGTTGTTGGTTGATCAGTGCTAGTACTAGCTTCTTTAAGGGAATCTAGCATTTGTCTAATCTCTATTTCTGTTACATTGGGTGGGTGATTATGTTCTTTAGTATAAGTAACAGTAGTTTCCTGAGTTATAGCTCTACCATAACATTTGTTGGCATAATATTTCGTACACTTCCAAAACACTTTCAAATCTTTTTGTTTCTCTTGAGTGTAGACATATCCCATGTAACAAAGAAGCATTTTCCCTTTTTGTGAATAAATGAATTTAGCTCCTTCAGTCATGATAGTATTGTAGTGCTAGGAGGTAATTAAAAGAGAATGTAAATATTTTTTAAGAAAAAAAAATGTTCTAATCACATTATACAGTTTCATACATTTTTATTTTACCTGTAAATGTTTTGATGCTTTCAAGTCGTTATTTTCAGCTGTTGATGTTCTTCAAACTGTTATTTTCTGTGTATATCTTTTTGTGCCTGTGGAAGTTGAGAAAATGTGTAGAAATATTTTATTACTATTTATGATAATTTGTTCGACGTTTTTTGCTAGTTTAGATTTAGTTACCTATCTATTAATTCTCGATTTTACATTTCTAATATATACTTACTTTTTTATATGTAACTTTTGATGTCCAGGTGTTGCGTAGGTCTTCTGGTTTTTTTTTCGTCTGTAGGATGAGTGCTAAAAAAAAAAGATATATTTGATGTATTTTGCTTTAAAATATAAGTGTGAGCTTTGAGAGTTACATTTTCGCTGACTAATAATGTAGTAGTACTTACTTTAGATATGTGTAGGTCTCTTTCTGTTGAAGTCCATCAGTTTTCTTCCAGAAATCCAGCAGAGTTTCGTCTTCCTTTACTTAGGAGATGTATACTGCGTTTTTAGTTACTTATTATTTCATTTATATAGTATTAGGTTAATTGTTTCAGAAATAGGATTGGTTGTTTAAATGGCTAGTCTGTTTTTATTTGTTGATTTGAATTTTTTTCTCTGTTATGCTAATTGCTTTCCTTATATGGGTGACGCCAATTAACGTTTATTGAATGTGTAAGGATTTATTTTGTATAGGTAATGTTCTAGGTAATGTTATTTTGATATTTGTAAAGTGGAGGAATATATATAATTAGTTGTAAGAAATGTGTAGAAGGTCGAAACATTGTTTATGTATTATAAAATGTATGTTAGTATTTATTGTGTGTTGTAAATGTTATGAAAATATATAATATATGTCATCTATTTATATTAACTAAATCTGATTTTTTATGATCAGTATGACTTAATTATTAAATAATAAAGTCATTTATTCTAGGATCTATTAATGGCGATTTTTTTACAATCGATAAATTTGCTATCTATGTTTGTGTAATCGATATTTTGACTGTTGTTATATAAATATTTAATAATCGGTGTTTTAGAAATCGATAATGTTGTGAGTCGATATTGTTGTAGTCGTTGTTTTTAGTAGTCGATATTGTGTAGTCGATAATTTTGATGTTTGTTGTGTAAGTATAGTAAATCGATAATTTTGTTGTCGATAATTAGTCATCGATATTTTGTCCAGTCGATATTCGGTCTGTCGAGGTTATGTCAGTGATCCAGATAGGCGCCACAGGTCTTCCTGCTGCGCTGCCCTACGTCAAAAGAAAAGGGCAGGAATGCGCCATATCAATGAGATACGGTGCATTCCTGTCCTCTTCCACTGCGTTGGCGAACAAATGGCTGCCTGGCACCTTTGCACCATGGTGCAAGGGTGTCTGCATTGAAATCCGGTAGCTTTGTGGGGGAAGGAACACCTTCCATTACAAAAACAACCATACACCACCCCTGCGAAGGTGTAGGGTTATGACGCATTCCCAGGTTTACAGCATGTTATAAATCTGGTAATGTGCCCAATGCCATGGGTGTAATGTGGGAACAACCACGTAACACCCATGGTACGCCTCCCCATCGCAGTGTGAGGTTGGCTCACACTATATCTACGAGCTCATGAAAAGCTGCACAGGGTGGCTTTCTTGCCCTCATAGATATGGCTTAGTCCTGTGCGCTGCAGGAACGTCAACAAAAGTGACATTCTGGCAGCACACAGGGCTTGTAAATAGGCCCCCAAGTGCTAACAGGGCAACGCAATTCCTCAGCTGCACTAAATAAAGTCATCTCGTGGCCTGTACCCAGTTAGTCCATTTAGCTCCTCTGAAGCCAAGATGACACTTCATCCTTGGAGGCAATAACATGATCTCTCGTCATACCTCCAATAAACTGACAGTAGGAAACTACAAGAGGACACTGACACAGCGACAGTAGAAAATAGTCACTGTCACAAGGAAAATGACTCAGGCAAATCAACATGGACACTTGGTTACTGGCACCAGAGCATAAACACAGGCATTTGAACAGTGACACTAAAGCGCTGACATGAGACTTTAATACTAATGCTGGGCAGGGCTGGACCGGGAAGAGCAACCAGCCCTGGCAGATTGCTGCTCGACCGGACCTGGGAGGGGGTGCCAGTAAGAAGCACCGCTCCTGCTTTAGTTACAGGGGGGCGATATTGCAACACTGCTACAAAACCCCCACGGCCACAAAACCTGCCCCCACCCCTCAAACCCACCAGAGAAATGCCAGGTGCTCGCTACCGCCAGTGCGGCCTTGATGCTGGGGCACTGGTATAGGGGGGCTTCACTGGGACATTGACACGGGGACTTTAGAATGCAAAGTTACTGTCAATAGTATACAATACCTGCACAATATCACAACACAGGGAACAATAACTGACTGGGGGGTGGGGGATAAGACATTGTTTCATGGCATGTGGATATTGACAGGGGGATGCTGACATTGAGACATGGACACTGGGACATGGGGTCTATAACATTGATACATGGGCACCAACACTCACATGAGTATTTTGGCATCGGGCCAGTGAAACAGGAACATTGACGCCTGTCACAAACATTGACACTAGGACACTGACACATGGACACCAACACTGATACTTTTATTGAAGAATATTTACTATTTTGCACCAAACTGGTGTCTCCTTGGTAGAAGGTCTAGTTCTAATCAGTTTTCAGTTTCATTGCCCATAAGTTTATTTAATTGTATGATTCACGACACCTAGATTACAGTGGTGGGTAAATAAAGCAGAGGAGAGCGTGACGCCACAGGGAAATTCAAGCGACACGGGCAGACAGTGGATTTGTCTTTTAAGTGTCAGAGTACAATTTGTGCTGCCTTATTTAACTTCTTAAGCAGTAGAATTGTCCTCTCGTCCCACAGATTAATAAGTTATTTGTCAGCCTCATAGTGTGGAATTAAAAACACAAGTCACCCCATGCTTGGGCTCTTTCATGGCCAGTTATGCCCGTCCCATTGTCTATAGGTATGCCTTCTGTTAGTGTTTCACCCATGTTATCACCTCTCTACTCCCTTTGATAACGAAGTGTACTTTAAAAGCTTTCCACTACATGATTAAGCAGTGTTTTGCTGTATCCCGTGCTAATCCCAGGAAGCCTATAGTGCTTTCCTTCTTAAGCTACCGGAGCATTAAGCCTAATAGGCTACATTCTGTTTTTTGTAAGTTAGTTCTCCCAGTAATGTCCTCCAGCACGGTTGTTATTTCTGTCAGCAGTCTTGATTCCCAGGGCAGGCCAATGAAGGATGCAAGGTACATGCCCTGCCTGTCCTCCACCTCGGACAGTCTGCATTGAGATGCCCATATAACTTACGAAGCTTGCAAAGGGCAAGGTAGGTTCTATGAAGGATATTGTACTGCAATAACTTAAACCTGACATTTCTGGACACCTTAGGAAACACTGGGACTTGAACTTAGAGCCACCAGTAATCATACAGCGGCACTGATACAGGGGCACACTCGCTGACACATGGACACTGACATGGAGACACTGTCATAGGGACGTATGCATAGATACCAGCACTGGGACACTAACATTGATATTGGACACTGCAACACTTCCCGGGGTTACTGCCACAGTGGCACTGCCGGGGCACAAACACTGGGTCAAAAGTGAACTGAGACAAGGGCAGGTACATTGGCATGCTGCCATTGTCCCATGACCAATGACACTGAGCTACTGACATGGGGTCGTTGACCCTGGGACTCTCCCACCAGGGCATGGAAACCCGGGAGATGGTGAAATATAGACACATTGACCTTGATAGTGGAACACAGAGACGGGGAAACAAACAGAGGGACTCATTTGCACGAACACTGACATGGGGACACTGACCCAGGAACCCTGCCACGTCCACAAATATTAATGATGAGATAGTGAGACAAGGGCACCAGCATTGGGACACTGATGCGGGATGCTACAACATATGGATACTAACACTGAGTGTCAACATGACACCAGGGCATCAGCAGGAGACACTGATATTAGGGAACTGCCGCTAGGTTACCAAAGCGGACTCAGGGAAACTACCAGGAGAGACAGATATTGCAGCACCAACACTTGTACATGACAACTGCTCGGGGGACACTGATACAGGGATACTGACACTGGGGCAGTGACACAAGAGCACTGATGTGGATACATGGCTACTGGAACACAGGGATATTCATATATACACTGGAACAATAGACTGTACATTGAGCAGTCCGTTGCTGCCGCTGGCACACAGCCTCAGATACCGTGGGACACTGATACTGAGATGGTTAAAGTTACATTGGACACTGACATGTCAATGGTGACACTAGGATAATGTCACAGAAACTTATACAATCATATTCACACTGGTACTCTGACACAGGCACAAACTGGCAAGTGGGCACATGGGCATGGAGGCACTGGCACCAATACAGACACACTGGCATTTGGACAATTATGTGGGGACCCTGACAGAGACATTGTGGCTGACACTAACAATGGGAGACATACTGCTACACCGACACTGGGGCATGGGGATGCAGGCACAATGTGTCACTGACAAGGGCACCAAAAGTTATAAAAGGTCACTGGCACTCGTGCATGAGGACATAGGGACATTAATGCATGGGCACTAAGACTAGGCCTGTGAGTTAGGTCGGTAGACCAAAGACACTAGGAGTATGGATATAAGAACAAACAAGCCTATGGTCCCAACTAAGTATCAGTGTTCTTTAGCAACCCCTAGTACCAAAAGGGCATCATGTTAGCAGATGCTGTTGATCAGCAGTACTTCCTAATTCCTGAGACAATAAGGCAACCTATTAGCTTCCAAACACAATGACTACTCAGCACTTGCCAAACAATCTGAACCCTGCCTCAGCCAATGTAAGTTCCTAGCATTATTTTTTCAGTTGTTTGTCCTTGTTGTTTGATCTGTATACATAATTTAAATTGTTCTCCGTGCTGCCTACCCAGCCAGTTTAGAAGCACTCTAGCCAGTAAGAGATGAGTACAGAGTGGTCTCTTTCTATGGCTTCCTCCAGAGTGTCTCATTGCCGCTACTTGTAAATGGTTTGTGGTACAAGCAGTGCTTAATTTGTCAAATAAAAAGTTTTGGGCAAGGCCCGTAGCTGTTTCTTAGAAGGCGCACACCGTTTTACTGAATCTCAGGCCTTCCAAACACCAAGGCTGACTAGTTCATATTCCACTTTGTGTCTTTTTCTTCTACCACCCTACACTTTCTACCTCCATGCTACATGCAGGTTCTTGGTCATCCCCTCTATCGCCTTTTGACACTGTTTTCCTGAAAAGTTGGTCTGGTTCCCCAAAAATTAGGGCTGGTGCCTGTCACCTCCAGACACCAGCACACATTAAGCACTGGGTCCAAGGCTTTGGAAGGATGAATGAGTAGCTGCCTGGCTAGTTCTAGCTCTTTTTGACTAGTGTAAGTGGGTACATTGCAATACTGACTCCCGGAGCTGTGCCAAGGCTCCCCCAATAACCTAGGCCTACCTTGTCTTTCAGTTCTGTAACTGTTCCTTTGAGTCACTCCCTTAAGAACGATGTACAGGCAAAGAAATGCCGACTGGCAGTGGGATCATATCTTTGCATGCACGATGTCTATCTACTCAGAAGTGTACCAATGTGTTTACACCTGCTTTAAACCCTGTTCAATTATTGTCAGTGGTTGATAATACATTTTGCCTAGAATGGCAGTATTTGCCACACTTTTCACCAAAGGTGACTTGATAGAGAATACATATCCCGCTATATAATCACAGTTATGTTCTATTCAGTTTTCACCAATCTTATTGTCCAGAAGTGCTTTCAGAACGCTATTTGACACAAATTTCCGGAAAAGATCCCTTCTCACTGTGGTTTTAATGGCGCAATTCTTTTTACTATTTATCACAAATAGCTGTTCAAGGTAGAATACGTTAAAAATATCAGCAAATGTGTTGTGTTCATTAAACTCTATTGAGACTACTGTGCCTTTTTTTACAAGATATTGTAGGGGAGGCATATCCCTGTTCACCCCAAGATCCCTTTCATGAAGTAGTTATTGCTTGAGGACAAGCCCCCCAAAACATCCTCTCCTGGTGAAAGGCCTGATGTTTCCACCAACAATTGTATCAACACTTCCACCTTCTTTTGCTGCAACCTCACTTCTAACCTGTCGTAATCAAACTCAATGCCTAGAAAAGTCAGCACAGTTACTGAGCTCTCAATTTTTTCAGACGCTTTTGGCACCTCTAGTTCTCCCATCTCTGCTTATAATGCCTGCAACTCTAATCCACAATTATAAGCATCTTTTCACTAAAAGAAACAAAATTATGGAGGCAATTGGAAACTCTGTGAATACCAGACTTAAACATGAAATAACACTTCAAGAATGAGCTAAACAGCTCAAACAATTAACATGAAGCTGAGCATCCCACACTCAACATCCTGTCCATGAAAAACTTACCATCAAACTACAAACCCAAAAGTCAAAAATCCTCTGGATGAATGGGCAAAAGCCTGAAAGCCGATTTTATGCCTGATTTTGAAAAGTCTGCACCTCTACCACAACTTCTTTTTTTAGTTCAAAGACATGTTATTGATATAAACAAAGGTGTCAATACAAAATACAAAACATTAACGGATATCGTACAGATAAAGAAAAAAAAATCAATCAAGACATTTCTTCAATAATGTTATATGATATGAAATGGGCCTGGAGGTAAAAAAAAAGTAAAATGACATACCGCACTCATGAAAAAAATAGTAAAATATTAAAGAATTCAAGAACGTTTAGGGTAATCAAGGAGGTTTTGAAACTTCTTGTTGAGTGGGCTGCAGCCAAAAAGAGCGACTGGCACAAACATCAAGATACATCGTAACAGGGGACCATAAGTCTAGACGTTTCGCTGCCATGTGAATAGAATAAACAAAGGAAGTATCTAGCCTATGGTTATGGCAGACATTGTACCATTGTACATTGAGATTTTTGAAAAATCTTTCCAATTAGTTGTAATTTGCTGGAAAGCAACTGCTAACAATAAATCAGTAATATTAACATTGAATATAACATTTTCCCAAAAAGAAGAAAGGCTTCCCAGAAAAACATGAGCAAAAGAGAAAGGAATTTGAGTCTTGAAAATTAAGTTAATTTGGGACCATACTTGTTTCCAGAAATTATGTACAATCTGACAAGAAAATAACATGTGAAATAAATTTGCATTCGGGGAGGAACAAGTCCAACTGGCATCTGGAGTTGTAGAAATGTTTTTGTTTAAGTCATGCGGTGTAAGGACAAGTCTGTTATATAGAAAAAACAATGTTTGCGTTATACTAGCTGCTCTAGATGATTTGCGAATTTTGACCCATATGTTATTCCATAGAGACACTGGCCAAGATGTGGCAAAATCACGCTCCCACAACTCTTCCACTTTGGATTTTGGCCTTATAGTGCCAGTACTGTGGAGATACCTGTATATAATGGAAGCCTTGGAAGTGGTTTTTAAGAGGTCATGAAGTTGTGAGGTAGAGTTGGAAGTAACAGGAGAGGTATATGTATTGGACAACCGAGTATAGGTAGCCATCACTGCTTCCTTAAGCAAAAGATATTTATGAATGAATGAGGCAGGTAAATTAAATAATTGACAGAGATGAGAAAGGTAGGAAATTGGACGGTGAGAATCGTTGATGAATCCAAATGAACCCCCTCTGACGCCAAGTCCTCCAATAGAAAGGTTTGTTCTTAATGAGTACATTTTTGTTTTGTCAGATGGTGGAGTTAAGAAAATCATCTACCGTTGTGAGAGGAAAAGAAGAGGAGGGTAAAAGTAATTTGGATGTGAATTTGATTATAGGATTGGATAATGCCTGTGGTTTACGTGTGAAGGAAAGGTATTCGACAAAGGAAAAAGAGGATTGGAAGAGACGTTCAATTGTAGTCCATAAAAGGCAGTCATCTGAGGGATCCTGTAGCCAAAGGGAGGCTTGTCGTAGAAGAAATGCCTTCTGATAAGCCGGAAAACCCGGAAAATTAACTCCACCTTCCGATTTGGGATGTGTTGACCTAAGAAGAGACATTCGATGACAATAGTGTGAGTTTTTTGTTTATGTGTGTTGAATTACAACAAGAATCATTGCTTACACTTCGATTTCCACAGGTTTTTCTCCTTTTTCCCGCTCTTTTCCCTGCAGACATTGGGGCATATTTACAAGCCCCATTCGCCACTGGAGCATCACTTTTTTTGACTCTCCAGTGGTGTAGCGCCATTTCCCATATTTACAAGGTGGCGATAATCCATTTAATGAGGCTTAATACCACCTTGTAAATATACCCCTTTCCCTGCAGTCCACTGTGGCAAAGGGGCGTGCAATGGGTGTTACTGTGGGCAATTCGCCGCAAAACCCATTGTTTTGATGCTGCCCCAGATGTACTAGGTTGAGGCAGCGCCAAAAACAGCTCATTCTAACGCCATGGATTACCAGGCGTTAAAATAGCGATATGCGATGAAATTATTGATTTCTCCTTATGTTTTCCTCTTTCCATGTCTAAGGCATTCACAAAGAAATCGTCATGAATTATTGTTTATGTGCAGGAAGGTGCCCCTTCCTGCACATAAACAATTGCCCCTGCAGCGCAGGTGCACTTGCTACATGGCGGTGGGGTGCCTGCTCTGGTGCTAGGAAAAAAATGTTGTACCAGAGCTAGGGGAAACACAGGGGTGTACTGTATTTTTGTGAATATGGCGCATCCCTGGGTTTAAAAAATGTCAGAGCGCGACTCTGCTGAATTTGAAGCAGATCATCATTCCAAATTTTTTTTGTAAATATGCCCCATTGCGTCAGGCTTTTCCTGGCGAAATGGGAAAATCCAAAGGTAGGGCTTTCTTATAACACTTCTAATTCTGATATGAGCGCAATCACAATGTCACTTGCAATGAGGGTAGAGCTTAATTTGAGCAGGTGGTTGGAAGTTGGGCCCATCAAATCAACTTTAGGGCACTGGCGCTTGGAAGGAGGAAAAGAAATATAGTAAGCCATAACAAAGGGAGAAAGCAGGGATCAAAAGAACCCGCCAGAGTGCGATGGAGAGGCAGGAAGTGTCTGGCAGTGGATTAAAGAGGCATGAGGTGAAATCAAGATGACAAAAACTTGGAATTTGGTACAAAAGGGGGTGGTGATGGATGGAGCATCTGAATCAATCAAACACTCACACCCAGTCAAAAGATCTGGGTTTAATCCATCGCCGTTCCTTAGCCCACTCTGCCACCCCAGTTCAGACATGGCTATATGCACATCAGTCTGACCCTGTGCCTCATGGGAACAGTCCAGCCCGAACTGCCAAGCCATGCCTTCCCTGGACCGGAAACAAGCTTCCGAGGACCGGTTTCTGGCATTACAGCCGTCTTCAGCCCGGCTTGGTATTCGGCAGCCCAATTTTCGATAACACCTGACACAGGCTTCTGAGCAAAACTTTGTGCCCCAGCACTTCTTCCTTTGAAAATTAAGCACTGAATGAGGGCCTTTGTCTCTTTCTTGTTTGGATGTGGCAGGGGTACACCAGGCACTGATCTAATGACGAGATAAACTGGTGTCCAACCTCCTCCTTACACATGGCCCCCTGTGACTTGGCTCATCTTGATTCTCGGACCATCGGTCGACAGAGAAACAGCTAAGGACCAATGCGGCAATCAGACTCCGAGCTGCACGGTCTCGCAGTATGATTCACCACCTGTCTCATGCACTTAGGTTCCAGATTACCCTGTGAACGCCTGCACGCCTAACACTACCAGACACTTCTGGAGCAGAGGGAAGTAAAAATCTGACACAATCTGAGGTAATCACTGCTGCTGCACTGATTTAGAGTTTGGGCTTTTAGGAATCATTCAGAGCGCTCATTGTTTTGACAAGAATATTATTTTGCTTACGAACCTGGAAAATGGAAATCACATTTCCACAAACAACAGCTCTCCAATTCAGCTGCGTGCCCTGAACTCTTTTATGTTTACAATAGGGACAGAACTGTTATTTTCATTAATGTAACATAACGTGTATATGTAAAGAAGGGTTTCTTGGCGCTAAATAACAGATGTTTGTTGTTACCCAACTCTTTGGCATTCATTATATTGACCTCAGAAAGCTGAGTGGACCTGCCGGGATTTGAACCTGTGACCACGAGCGCGACCAGAGTCTCTACTTGCCAAAGCCCTTGTGTTGTGCTGTCCACCTAGGGTGTGCAACGTCTAAAGGGCTAAATGGGCTTCAGTTCCCCCCTCCCCCCTTCATGTGTCTCAGCCCGGGCTGCTGCAGCTCGAGCTGCTGTGGGCTCGGCTGGGCAGTGTCTGGAGTCTTATTTCCGGCACGCCTGAGTTGTTCACAGTTCTTTAACCCCTCCGCTGCGCCAAATGTTCCGCGCTGGTGCGGAACGTTCTATTGCGCTGGCGGGGCCGGAACGTTCAGCGGACATGCGCAGCACTACCGAGGTAGTGCACGCGACGTCCGCTGAACGTGCGCCGCACTGAAGGGGTTAAAGACCATTGGCATATTTACATCCCTTTGTAAACTGGTTACAAAGGTTTCGTTTTTTTCTGGTTCCAGTACCCCCTGGGCCCCCACTCTGCCTATTCCTTACATTTACTTCCATAGTGTGAGAATGCATTTCATGAAAAGAAATATAAAGTAGGGATACCAAAAGAAAAATGCCAACCATGTGTTGTTTAAAGATTCTGCAAAGACCTCGTCTTGACACTACATAGGGTTATAAATAAAAAAGAACGTATTCATTTGTAATGTGACTTTCCTCTCTTTGTTCCCTTTAATTATCAGTCATGGATCATTCGGGCAGCCCTAGAACACAATTAAATGTGTTTTCTAGTTATATTTGCTGTTCGAAGTATACACAGATGAGTACTGAAAATACAGTTTTAGGTGACTGCTTATTTTTGTACCATCTGGGACATCAAAATAATGAGCTGACAATCCTAATCATAAGACTAGAGGTTTGTTGCAGGATCAGAACATTATTTATTTCCTCCACCCTCAATCTCACTCAAACAAGCCTATCACTAACCATGCATTCATTCGTCTCACTCTGAACTTACATCCACTCCCAAATTCATATGGTCACCTCACTCATCCTGCAGTCACTCCTCTTACCATACTCTCATACTGTTGCATCGCTCACCGTGTACTTATATGGGCACTCCTGTCACCCACACAGCGCACAAGGTTAATGTGCCTGCTACAAAGAACGTGTACCTTGCAGATCACAGAACTGAGTGTGAGTAAACTATGAGTCAGAAAGGTGCTATAGATGAGGTGCATTATTGGTGAGTGGTAGTGAGGGAATTCATGGAGAAGGAGGAAATGGGAGAGGGGGTGCCAAAAAAAAAAGACTGTTGCACCGTGTGCGACCAGTGGTAGGACCTGCCCTTCCTGGGAGTGTCAGCCCCCCCCCCCCCCAAAGTTCGGGGCTAGTTATTATTATTATTATTATTATGCTGTTTTATTACGCGCTCAATTACTGCCGGAGTATCCTGGCGCGAAGAGAGAAAGAAAACAGAAAAGAAGACTCAGCTATACAGGAAACTAAAAAGCCAACTTAAACAAATGGGTTTTCAAGGCTTTTTTAAATGGCCCATAATTAAGGATAGCTCGCAAAAACAGTGGAAGGACATTCCAGGCGGAAGCGGCCTTCACCGCAACCGACAGCCCTCCCAGCCGAGAGCGCTGAAAACGTGGGACCTGCAGCAGATGTTGGGCGGCAGAACGCAGAGGTCTGTTGGGAGTGTACCGGCTAAATCGTTTCATCAAATAGGCAGGACCCTGGCCATTAATAGCTTTATGCGCCAGTGTAAGAATTTTAAAAACAATCCGTTGAGGCACTGGCAACCAGTGCAATCTCTGTAGATGATTCTTTACACTCACACGGCTGGAGATGTTGCATAGCAGTCTGGCGGTCGCATTTTGAATAACTTGGAGGCGCCTCACCGGATAGGCCGGGGAGCCGCTCAGCAAGGCATTAGCGTAATCAAGACGCAAGAGAATTAATGCCCTCGCCACTGCCTCTCTTGCTGTGGAAGGAAGATAGGGAAAAAACTTTCGCAGCACTTTTAGGGTCCCAAAGCAACACCCTGTCAGTTTCTTGATGTGCGCCTCGAACCGTAGGTCTTCTCCGAACCAGACCCCTAAGTTCTTAGCGGGAACATTTACTGAACAGGGCTTCGGAAAGCCAGCTGGCCAGAGTGAGTCTCTAAAACCAGGGGGAAAATGGCCATACAACAGAATTTCTGTCTTGTCCTCATTACATTTCAATTGTGCAGCGGCTAACCAATTGAAAACTGAGGAGAGACAGGACTGAATCAGAGCTGTGTCAAGAACATCACTGGGCCACGTAAAAAGCAGCTGCTTGTCGTCAGCGTAGGCGATAATTTTGGCCCCCAGCTGTTCGGCCAACTCTATCAAGGGGGTCAGATAAACGTTAAAAAGCAGAGGGCTCAAAGTAGAGCCCTGAGGGACCCCCGTCGAAAGAGGCTTGGCCGTAGATGAAAAGGGGGGAAGCCAAACCTGCTGGGATCTGGACAGAAGAAAGGAACGCAGCCAGTCCAAAGCTAAGCCCGTAACACCAATATCAGCAAGCCGCGCGAGAAGGCGCTGGTGTGGCACAGTGTCGAACGCGGCAGAGAGGTCCAATAAAATTAGAGCCGCTCTGCCGCCACTGTCCAGACACTCCCTGACCGCTTCAGAGATCTCCACTAATGTAGGCTCCGTGCTGTGGGCAGCGCGGAACCCTGATTGTGCCGGGTGGAGAGCCCCAGACGATTCAACAAACTCGTTCAGCTGCCGAAATGCCATTTTTTCACCAACTTTAGCCATAGCCGGAAGTAGTGAGATTGGCCGATAATTGGCGAGCACGGCAGGGTCAGCACCCGCCTTTTTAAGCAGAGGCAGCAGCTTAGCCTGTTTCCAGTCAGCAGGCACGCTGGCCGACTTAAAAGAAAGGCCGATGATATGCGTAATTTCCTGAACCACCACCTCGGCTATACCAGCGAACACCCGCGCCGAGCAGGGGTCAGTTGGCGACCCTGATTTCAAAGATTTAATCACGGCCAGAGTGTCGACTGCTGAGGATGGCACAAACTCCGATATCTTGGGAGAAGAGGGCCCTAGGGGAGGGGAAGGGTCGGGAATGGGGTCAAAAGTGGACCTGGAGACAAAGCTGGACTGAATAGCAACAATCTTTTGCTCAAAGAACGAGGAAAGACTCTCACACCACTCCCTCGAAGCCGGGACCATTCGCTGCTCAGCACAAGGGGAGAGAAAACTATTGACAATCGCAAAGATCTCACGGCTCCTGTTATTAGCCTTATCAATCCTGCTAGCAAAGTACTCCCCCTTGGCCGTTTTAATACAGGCATAGTAATTCTTCTGTGCTGTCCGTAGAGCCGCCTTAGCCAAGGGGCAGTAAGCTTGACGCCAGGCTCGCTCTAACTTTTTACAGGTGAGCTTATGTGCGCGCAGCTCTGGGGAAAATCAGGGTTTAGAAGGGGCAGAGCGAGCTCTACCCGAATTGCCACCTTTAGATGAAGAAGCCACCCCCGCTGCAACCCATTCATTAAAAGTCCGCACTGCCTTTGCCAGCTCATCACCCAGCACGGGTCGTCTCTCACTCAAGGCGGCAGACAGGGTACCCATATTAATTTTCTTGGCACACACGGTTTTTACCGCTAAAGGGATGATTTTCTGGGCTGACCATGCAAATCTGATCAGCCGATGATCCGACCATGAGAGAATTTGCGGGGATTCCACCTGAAGGGGAAAGTTCGAACAGATCACATCGAGCGTGTGACCCCCCGAGTGCGTAGGCAGAGAAACCCATTGAGAAAGGTGGGCAAGACTGAAAAAATCCCACAAAGCTTTAAACTCCGGGAGCTCCGCCATCTCAGCATGAATATTAAAATCACCCAGTAGCAGAAAACACGGGAACCTCAGAGCCCGAGGCACCATAGCCTCGAGCAATGCTTTAAGAAAAGAGCCAGAAGGCCCTGGTGGTAGATAGATTAAGGTACCACCTAGCGTGAAATGGGGGGAGAGGACCAGGGAAAAATTCAAAACTTCCCCGACTCCCAACTCGTCTGGGGGATCTACATGAAGAACCCAAGACTCTTTCAGAATGATTGCCAGTCCACCTCCTCTTCCAAGTGCATGATCTTTCCTACATATTTTATAGCCTCTAGGAATGGCCAACTCGACATCCGGTGCACTGGCGTTGTTGAGCCAGGTTTCTGTGACAAACAGAATGTCCAAAGAGCCCTCCTCCAGCAGTTCAAATATATACGCAGCGTGCTTGCTCAACGATCAAGCATTGACCAAGGCCGCTGAGATAGAGTGCGAGGTACTCAAAGGAAGAGATTGATCAATCAGTGAGGCAGCACAGCTAAAGCCACAAGCAGAACAAGGAGTAAATAAGTCCGAGCTCCCCACACCCTGTCCAGAGCCCAGACAAAGAGCGCAACTGCTCACTAGTATAAGAAATGGTGGTCCTATCTAGGGCTTGCGACTTTAGGTCAGTGAGTCCTGCGTCCGCCACGGCCGAGGCACGGACGGGCGCAGATGGGCTGACCTTTGGCTTACCTTTGGCGCGCCTAAGGCGCGTCCGCCATGCGCGGCCGCTGCGCGTCAGAGAGGGCATGTTGATTTTATAGTAGGACCTCCCTCCCCCAGCTAGACCGCTGCCACAGGTTCAGCCGGGGTGCAGGACTACTTGGAAGATGGCCGCCCGCCCTCCACACAAACGGCACAGCAGCCGCGATGGACCGGGGTAGGAAAGGCTCACCTCACCCTAGGAAAGTGATCAGGTAGGTCGTAGCACCCCCCAAAAAATAAAATCAGGTTTAAAAAGTCAGCGCCAGAAAATACACGGACTCGAAAGCGCGGGTCTTAACATGTGCAAAACAGTGCAAAACGCAACTAAAATGTCACACAGATCAGTAGGCAAAGTACAATATTAAAAATAACAGGGATATGGCCACAAGGCAAAGCGGGTCAGTATGGGAGCTGCCACCAACCCACACTCGCCGCAAAGATCTCTGTCCACAGCTGATTTTATAGTAGGACCTCCCTCCCCCAGCTAGACCGCTGCCACAGGTTCAGCCGGGGTGCAGGACTACTTGGAAGATGGCCGCCCGCCCTCCACACAAACGGCACAGCAGCCGCGATGGACCGGGGTAGGAAAGGCTCACCTCACCCTAGGAAAGTGATCGGGTAGGTCGTAGCACCCCCCAAAAATTGCGCCCCTGGTCCTCCTCCATGCCCTGGCTTGAGATTCCAGAGCTACGGAAAAAGTGTGAATTGCCTGCTTCACAGGTGTGATTTTTTTTTATCATTCTTTTTAAAAGTGAAGCTGTTGGAAATTTGTAGAAGAAGGGATACAGTAAAACACTGTGAAATGAAGTCACGTAATTCATTTGACCCTGTCTACTCCTTTTTATCTAGCGACGGCTCTGAATGCAATGCATTTTATTAGTTGCCTTTCCTTTTTCTGTGCATTATCCTTTTTAACTGATACAAGAAGGCACTATGTAAGACACATCCATCTGATTAACATTAATTTTAGAGGGAATGAGAATGTTTATACTGACTACAATACGTTTTCTCCCATTGCTCGGGTCTATGCTCAATGTGGAGACTGGCAATGAACATGGGTGTCACTTATGGTTATGGGTGACACTGATACTCCTGTATTACTCTTTGCTTTCCGCTTGCCTCAGGGATCATAAGGGCAGCATTGGGCAGGGCTCTCAGAGCCTTACCTTTGGGTCGTTTTTACATCTTCTCCTTTGGCTAGAATCTCAGCAGCAAATGGATACCACTGAAGGACCAGGGAGCCCTTGAATGGTCATCCAAGTGATGTCATCAGAGGTCAAAGGGTGCACAAACATTTTGTTGAATCTAAGTACCTGGCAAAAACCTCCACGTTGTAATAGCTCCTCAAAAGATGTGGGTGGTACTTAATTAGAGCCATTTTTAGGATCAAAAACATGAGGGAAGCGTCCTCTTTTTTGGTCAAGCCTGGGCAGCGCATGCTGTATTGGAGTATGGACTTGAAGTCTCGCCCACTCTCCGCACATATTTGTCATTGGCTTGTGTCATTGTCTTTCATAAATGCTGGCTTCTGATTTGTTAATAAACTTGTTAGTCTCTCCTTAGTACTGCCTTGTCTTCATTTGTAACCTCCCATGAGGACTGGCCTTTTACTTCATTTGTTACACAGTAGTCTCATTTAGTTTTAGTCTGTAGGCACTATTTTCTCTAATGAGTTTCTCCTACTGCAGGAACAACATGCTTTCCTGCAACATTCAGCACCCCATGCGCACTTTCACTTTCCAAGCAGCCTGGGAGAATGGCGGCCGCTTCCTTGAAGTGAAATAGGCATTTACACGATTTTGAGCTATTGAAATTGTAAATGACAATGCCTTTTATTTGTGTGTTAATTATCAAAACAGATAAATAAAAGGCATTGTCATTTACAATGCCAATAGCTTAAACTCTCGCAAATGTGAGACCTATTGCATTGCAAATGCTTGTTTCGAATATTACTGAAGCCCAGCAGGTGCATTTTACATTCACTCTCTAAACCTCCCCCAGAGATCCTTCTCTGATTCCACCTCCGCACCAGAATCTTTGCTTGCTGTAACTAATGACTGGGTTGTGAAAAAATAATGACGCTGAAACCATCCTACGCTTAGAGGAATTAAAACCAGAATGCATTACCAACAAGCACACAGCTGCATAGTCTCACAAACAAAGGACAGAGTGTTTTTCCGCTTCAATTTTGGCTGCTCAGAACCATAATAATGTTGTAATTTTCATGTTTTATCACATAATGTACCTCTATCAATTGCAAGTTACACTGGAGGGCTGTGTCGTTAAAAAGACAGCTTTTTCAAAATGTTGTTTTCGCGTTTATGTGTGATAGCATTAATTTATTGTTTTTGTAAAGTGGCCGTCAACAGACCACTTCAGATCAGAAATCTCACGCACCATGCTATGTGGTTTAATGTAACACAAATAATTTAACACCATTTATAATCCATAATATTGATTTCTTTAGTTTCAACTAGGCGAGACAACATTAAGATCTTATTGAGTCTTAAACAATGTCTGTTTTCATCAATTTGTTCATAATGTATATAAATTAATTTTTGGTTTAGATATGAATACCAACATAATACACAAATAGTTATATTCTAATTGATCAAACTAAGTTGAAAGGGAGGTGGTAGGTTATGGAGCCCAATTAGGAATTCTGCAGGACCTCAAGAAACAGTTGTAGCAATCAACTCTCATAGCACTATCTTAAGGACCAAATAGAGACGGGTTGTTTTGTGGTCACAGACTTTTAGGCATCAATTATTTTTTAGTTATGTCTTCTTTATTAACCGATGAGCCTTTTTTATCATAGTCAAAATGGCCAACATGTGTTTTGCAATTAATATATAATACAAATGTGGGTACTGCAAGGCCACTGCTTAATTTGAGCACGGTGGTTTCCAGTGCTCGGCGCCGGCATTTAATTGTCAACACCAGCACTTATGACAGCTGTCACATGGTGGAGCTGTTTATGCAGTTAAAAAAATGAGCAGAACAACAGTTGTTTATTAATTACAATATATATTAACAACAGACAATACCAGCCACCCAAGCCATTCTCATGGCACTGGGGCATGGAATAGTCTGAATTGTCACACTTGTAGCAGTGGGATGGTTAGGAGTTGTGTAGGTGCTGTCATTGGCAGTGCTGGCAGTGGCAATGGGTGGTGCAAGTTGTGGTGGCCTTCTGACGAGGACCCTCGCCCTTATGTTTTTTACAAATTAAGCACTGTCCAGGGCCAACTTAGTAGTTATTTTAGACAGCTTGTCAACTGAGAAATGTGTGTCTTGCATGCCGATGCCGTTTGAATCCTGGTTATCAAGCTATGTGTTTGTTTTAATTTAATTAAAAAAGACTTGTAATCAGATTGCTGAAAATCAAATAATTTCGAAGTACCAGTTTACAAGCTCTCTAAAATAACAATTAGCTACACAAACATTAGTAATTCCACACTTATAGTTATCTCTTAAATTTATGATTCAAGCACCACTTGTGCACTTATTTATTTATTTGTGATAAACCCAAATTAAACCGCACAAACATTTGACATTCTAAAGTTAGTTGTCTCTTACATTTATTATTTACATACCACTTTCAAATTCATCCTTATAACTCACATTTACTCTTACGCACCACCTTCAAATTGATATAACTCATGCACCTCCGAACAGTATTGTCACCTCACTCACCACACTAGATTAACTATAATTAGTCACTGTACCATGCATTTTGTTCTGTAAAATCATGTAATTTCAGATGTAACAAGTGTTGTTATTATTGCTGTGGTTTCACATGCTATAAATGATGTATTATACAAGGGTATAGCTAGTGTATGGAGAAAGCAGCAGTGAGTACCAAGGTGCCTGTGTAACCTATCCCAGAGGAGCCGGGTGCATAGGTGTCAAGTGGTGTTGGAAACCTTTGTCGTTTTCAATGGAAAGCTGCAAAGAAGTACTGCTGCCAGGAAGGCAAAGAGTGTCCGGTGAAATCCAAGCCTGGATCCAAGGTTAGAGGAACCTGAAAGCAGAGGGGACAGAGTCTGGGTCACTTCTTGTGACCAGGGGCTCAGTAGTCGAATGCCCACCGATGTCGGTGCTTCAGGTGTAAAGAAGGGTTGCTGCTTGACTCTGCAGCCACGGGGACCAGGAGACATCTAGGATGACCAAAATCCAGAGGTGAGCTGTCCCACGAAGAATGTCAAGAGCTGAGGGGTCGATGCCCGGCTGGAGCACCTACAAGCCAACTGCAACCCATGCGGTCAGAGGAAACAGGTTACGGTGTGGACCATCAAGGTCCAGGGGACTCTCCAAGCAATAGAGAGACAGGGCATGTCTGGGGCAACCAGGTAAGCGAATTTGATTAGTTGTGGATGGTGCACAGCCTTTCGTTTAGTGATTGCGTTTATCCATTTAAAAATGGTTTATTAAATTTCTTAGGTGCTCTATAGGTGGCGTCCTCCGTCCATGGGCGTCAAATTATACTCAAGGATGTGCTTCTAACAGATCATTAGTCGCATCCCTATAGGCACACTTTGATTCCTCTGTTAGAGAAATGAGGATTCCACACTGGATCATGTCGTAACTTATATCATTTTTATTCCAATTTTTCTTGGATGTCTTTAAATTTTATTCAAAGTATATAAACTTTTTCATATCGGCACTACTTAAGCAAAATCCAATGCATTTCGGGTGTATGGGTCACCCTTCATCAGGGAACAGTACAAAGACAAAGTAAAACAATAGCAAATAATGTAAACTGACACTTATGGTAGGTCTTGATAATGTCAGTAGTGTGTTGACAACAGTGCGTGATGTGTGGTTTGAATGTGCCAAAGTGTTAGTTAATTCGTGATTCTACCGGGTCACCTTACAACCTTTACGCCCTCATTGTGAAGAGAAAACGGATAAAGATAGGGAAAACTTACATGCCGTCTGCTGTTGGCAAACTGACGATCTGTAAAAGGAATACGTGGAAAAACGTATAAACAAGTCGTAACGAAAAGCAATGTTTGTTGCATATCTATACAACAGCCTCCATCCATAGACCTTGTTACCACTAACCTTATGAATCCCGTTATGGTTTTGCAACTCGATGAGTTTCCAAAAGCGTTCGAATAGACCGGCACGAATGGCGCGTTTCCTGGTGTGTTAATGTTGCGCGTCCCTATTGGTTAGTGATCCGATCATGTGACTAAACGAGTCCCCGTCGCCAGACATCTAACTCAAGGTTCTAATAAAGGTTATGCGAAGGAAATCGCAATTCAAATATCAATACATGTATACGAGAGTGACGAAAAAATAATAATGATGGAAATGATAAAAATAATGTAAGTAGATGACGCCCGGTTGGTGAATGTATTAACTGGGTCTGTGATGTGAGTGAATTGAATGCATTTCACAACTGAATATATCACATAAGTAAATCACATAAGTAAATTACAGGAGTCATGTTAGTAACCAGGGAACATTTCACAAAAATATTTACAAGTAGCAAGACAGTTCTATGCGGTCATTAGGACCGTTAGGTTTGTGGGATGACAGTCTTTGTATCCAAACATTTTCCCTCTGTAAGAGGTGTTTTGTGTTGTCTCTCCCTTCCTTTATCTCCACACATTCCAATATTAGAAACTTTAATTGAGATACATTGTGTTGCTTTTCATTAAAATGTGTGGCAACAGCAGATTTCATTTTGTTTGTGCGAATATTAGATTTATGTTCTGTTATTCTCACTTTGATTCTCCTCTCGGTTTTTCCCACATATACTTTTCCACAAGGACATTTAAGTAGATATATCACATTTGCTGTGTCACATGTTGCTGTTACTTTTAATTTGATCTCATGACCTTTCATTGGGTGATTTATCTTGTTGCCTTTGATAATATTATTGCAGCTTCCGCAGCTCAAGCATGGTCTTGTTCCTTTGTATGTTTTATTTACTGGTGGTTTCTGTTTTAGTATTTCTCCTATGTTCTGACCTCGTGTATAAGCAAATAGAGGTGGTTGCGTGAAAGAAATGTTAAAATCAGGTTCCATCACACCTGTTTTTAATGATATCTGGTTTTCCACCATTAAAATTACTTTGGGATAAAACAGACATCTTTTAACTTGCACTACTTTCACTGCTGCACTGACACCACCTCACCAAAACCTGCTCCACTGTAATTCAGGTGTCGTAGCACACCAGGGAAGCACTCTGCCTCTCTGGTGGGAACCCAATGATAAAGCATGTCACCAACTAGGTTGGTGAGTGAGGGTTCTTTTTAATAAGAGGTTTTCCTCGTGCTGTTGTCCCTCCTTTCCTTCGTATTTGCTCTTTTGTTGTTACCAAGTTCACACGTTAGGGGCAATAAGAGTGATTGTCCCTCTCTCTCTTGTTGATAATATATATAAACAACATTGCAACCGCTCGCATAGAGAACAAGTCCAGCACTTTCTTAGATTTAATAAAATCACATTCACTAATAATTCCTTAAAATTAACAATAAATAAAAGGCAATGCAGGTAAAGTAAAACATATCTATGAAGTGCCTATGGGCAGTAAAACAGAAGAAGCAGAGTTGAAAGAGATAATTCTGTAACACCTCGAATTTCATGCAAGGTAAATATAATTTTTAGGGTTTACAGCTTGTCTGCAAGGATAACGGCTTAGACTGAACCTGCTAACCCAAATTTGCTAATAAATTAGTTGAGGATTGGCCTGTTAGTTCTTATATCTTATGAGGATTGAAAGCATGGACTTGGAGATTCTTAAGTATTGGAAATGGAATGACTAGACTGGACTGACAGAGCTTCGGTAAATTTAAAAAATGGGCCGACACCAAATGTATGGCGTGGGGGGGATCGAAAAAGGAAAGGAGAAGGTAAGGTTGGTCAAATGACGGTCTGTGTGTGAGTAAGCCCAGACTGCCATCCCCACGCCTACAGTCATAGGGCTCTATGGAGCCTCGAAAAATGCAATTATCTTCCACTTCCCTCCACTTCACACATAGATGTCCTAATTCCCTGTTATCCACCTGGTATCATGGCAATAGATAGCCTTAAGCCTGCTCTTCAACAAACCAGAAAGCACTTCTATCTTGCACATAGATAACTATCTCATAAACACCAGTACCTACTAGACAAAAAATGAGAGGTGCGTCAGCAGCAGCCCTCCCACTCCAGTGCTTAATTTGTGTTGTTAATAGCAGCTGGTGGTGATCACCAGCACTCATTTTTGAAAAAACGGGGCTCATTTTTCATTTGCAGACTTTGAACCAGAGAGAAATGCAGAAACTGGAGAAAGGTAAAGCTAGAAATCAGTGGCAAAAGGAGAACAGGGAATAGAAAAGAACTGGCATTCAGTAGTACTAGCGATGGTCTCCTAAGAAAAACACTCTGGACCCTGACATTATTTGTTTTTTGCAAAGTAAGCACTGCTCCCTCTCCTCGACCTGCCCTTCACATGAGCAGCATGTAGTGCACAAGGAGCTATTCATCAGTAGGTAGATTGACGTCGCGACACTGCCTGCCATCTCAATGCTCCTGCTAGGCCACAACCTTGTGCAGGTTCCCTTCCTAGGCAACTGAGAAATAGGATCTTTTTTGTTGACTAGGTTGCATTGAAGGGAGTTCCGAGGATCCACTCTACACGGGTTCTTCTTGAAAAATATTGATTTCAGTAACAAGCCAAAGATGTTACATACTGATAGAGAGCTCTTCTGTTTTTACCTTAAGTGAAGCTCATGCAGCAATGTACAGGCATTACAAAACGAGAGATAGTTGTGCTATTTACAGCATAGCAAAGCTCCTTTAAACACGTCACATGTAGTACAGACTATGGGGCTTATTTACAAGCCCCATACGCCACCTCTACGTCACTTTTCCCATGGTAAAAATGACGCAAAGGTGGCGCAAGGGACTTGTAAATAAGTCCCTAAGGGAGCTCTGTTGTCTAACGCATGGCAAATCCCCTTTAACAAGTCAAGAGTTCTGGGAGATAACTCTTCTGTTTAGTGACTTGAAATGCGCAAACAAACATCTAAATTATGTGTGGACGAATGAGGTAATGTATATAGCGCGCGCGCACATGAGATCAACCATTCTCCTGGCGCCAGATTCAGTAGGAGATAGGATTGTTCTGCTGTGTACTGCTATGTCAAACCAAAACAACAAGCCACATTCGTTATAATTAGAGAGAGTGCTGCCATTTTGTTCAGTGACTTGCAGTGCACACAGCGAGATTGCTCCGCTACTTCTAAAGGGCAAAAATCCTTCAAAACAAGCCTAGGTGTTACCCTGAGAGACAGCGAAACATTTTTTTCCGTATTTTTTTATTAAAGATTATATTTACATGGAGCATACATATGCTAACGCGGGATTACTGGTTACTAATTATCTTACCAAATCCCATTTCCTGTCGACTGAATCGTTGGTACCTGTCTTGAGTAAAAGGTAATCTCGAGGTAAACAATCAATTTAAGAACTTACACCACTCTAAATGACCACTGACCAAAATTAAGTTTTAAAGATTTAATATAAAGTCAAAGATAACTGAAGATACAAACTTCTCAAGATGAGATTCAAAAGGTATATCGGAATCACTATGAACATGAACTTCTTGAATAGTCTGAGTCTGAAGAACAAAATAATAAGTACAAGTTCGAATACCATCAGGGTTGCTAAAATGGATACAAGTTGCAACCTCAAAGTCATTACAGAAAAGAAAATTAAGGTTAGTCTGTCCCTACACTGTACTAAATGACATCCCTACTTAGCAAGATCTTAACCCTCTAGGTGTCAGCCGTGGTGACTTCCTAAGAAGATCACGCACTTCTCTTTGTCTCTTCTCTGATAATGGGTCTCTCCTGATCAGCCTATCTGCCTACCCATCCGCTTCCTTAGGCTCCCAAAATCATCTGCTCTGCTCTCTTCCCGGGTCACTTTCCCTAATACCAAATCACATTTCCAATAGAAACGCCCCTTGGGACGCCCCTCACGTGGTACATCTTTCCGCGGCAAACTCCATGATGGTACTCTTGAAGACCCTCGTTAAAGTTGACCTTGGTTCCCAGGCTTCTTCTTCCGTGCGCTGATACCCCCTGAAATTCCTGGAAACTCCTACAGGCCTGCGCAAGGCGCCACTGAACAAAGTCCCTTTCATTCGAGCTGATTAGGACCCTTGCACCTGCATACAGCTCTTCCTGCAGTGGGCCTCAAATTCCAGACTTCACCATATCTTAGGCCATAAAACACTCTCAGAGCTCCATACTGGACACCTCACGACCTTTCCTCTAACGAGCACATGACGATTTAAACTACATGACATTATCGGCTCTGGCCTACTTGATTTACATGCAGCAGGTTCCTGCACTCTTAAAACGTTGACTTGATTTAAACAGCAAACATCCTTAACTAGCATACGTTTCTAAAATAACACATCTATAAAGCATATACTTTTAACCCTAAGTTCAATAGTACATTTTGAAAGAACCATGTCAACCTTGTCTCACATTATTTTAGCAGCACGTTTAGATTTGCTTGTGAATTGCCATGAGGCCTACACAAAATACTGGTTTTAGAGTTACATTCAACTCTTACATTATTCCTTTAACATGAGAACATGAGGTTTTCATATTCATCCCAAACATTTCTACATTAATCTCACACAGTTATGATTATTGTTACTCTACTTAAACATTCTATGCATTTCACTACTGAATATAAGACACTCGGTGTATTTCACTTCTAAATATAAACACTCTGGTGCAAAGTACATGTTAACTAACTACGTGCTTGTAAATATGGCGTACTTATACATTTTTTCAAACTTGTGCTCTCTCAGTCCCCCCTTTGATGACCTTCAGGGGTCATCATTACCATGACACTAAAAATGTAGAACCTTTAAAGTGAAGTCAGGACAGTACCACTTCTTTTCATACTCTCTAATGCTTTCAGACTTTTGTATTGGGTGTCCTGCATCGCTGTCAACTCTTCTTCCTGTTTCTTCATAGCTCTCTGTAACCTATTTGCTCTATACCATTGATACAAACGCACCAATCCCCACAAAGTGATTACACAAATCACTACTATGATGATGGGTTTCAAGATGTACCAAACGATACCCTTTCCTAAGTTGGCAAACCAACTTCCAACTTTACCCATTCCATGGCCTACTTTTTCCCACACATTTACCTTTGCCAGGTCCTCAATTTCGTAGTGTATGGCAGTAATGTTTTGTATATACTTCTCTAGAGGCTTTGAATTGTCTGGAATGTAAGTACAGCATTCCTGTACCTTCAAGGCCCTACAGACTCCTCCCTCTTTTGCTAACAGAACATCTAAAGCAAGTCGGTTCTGAAGAACCATTGCCCTAATCGATTGCATCTCCCCTTCTATCAGCATCAAGGACCTTGCAGTACTGGCAGACAGTCTATCTACGACTGTAGCTAACCTCCTGATCTTAATGTCATTCATTATCAATCCTAAGAAAGGGAATGCAGCACCTATTACATCTCCGATTACTTCTGCTGCACCCAGCCCTCGCTTCCATCTAGTTGATATTTCTTTCTTAGGTGTGTCTAAATTCTCAACATGATATATTTTAGGGAAGACAACAGCCAGATAGCATGATCCGTACCAATTATCTGGTAACTTCACATAGGCATATCTTCCACATACAAAATATACATTTGGTATTGCTTGCATCCCTTTCATGAAGTTCTTAGAGTAGTACTCCAATTGAAAAGCATGTTCGCAATTGACTTGTCCTACATAAACGTTTTCATAGTAGGAGTAACTCCTGTGAATGCACAGTTTCCCCCGTTTCTCCTTATCTAAAGCAATTGGACCAATACTACCTTTTCGTTGTTGTGCCCTTTCCTCCTTGGTCCAATCTGTTTCTCCTTGTCCTGATGCCTTCAATGCCTTCTGCTTTCTGTATCTAGTATCTACCTGAGCTATAAACTTTTTCTCAACTTCTGATATTTGACAAGTCAGATTGTTGTTTCGAGCATGTGAAGTATCTAACGTTTTCCATGGAATAAACCATTTGTGTAACCTGTCTTCGCTTTTGTAGTAGTCCCATTTGTTCAAATGCTTGAAATTCGGAACCTCTGGCAATGTCGAGTCGAAATTCGAGAAGTAATACTCAAATCCGTCTCGTCCATAAAACATACTTAACAATAAACTGCACGTTATTCCATATGTCAACGGGAGATGATGGTATTTGATACCCTCCTCCACCGAAATTGGTAACTGCATACATACATAGCAGTCCTTTACCTCCATGGCATCAACATATTCATAAAGCAACTTAGCATAAGCATTTGACTTGTAATTCCCCTGTGACTCATCCATGTGTAACCTTTTTACTTCTGCATCTAACAACGCTTTGTCTTTCTCATTGATGTTTCCCTTCTCCTTAATAATGGTAGTTCTCGGTGTTGACACTCCCTTATCCTCCTTAACTGTGGTTCCATCCCCTTCGTGTCCCGCTAGGAATGAAACAGTTACCACTAAAATTATAAGAGAAACCACTACTCCTAAAAATGTAACAGCTATACATTTTGCCCTGCGGTTCGGGTTGCCAGCCTCCATGTTCTCAAACAGTGTAGTTTTCGACTTTTTTCCAGCATTCACTTCCTCTTCTTTTCAAACAAAGTCTTTCTCTCTTGCAATGTCTTTCTTAGAACACTAGGAAGCTTGACAATTGGTTTCCGCAAAACAGTTCAAAGTCCAGTAGAAATTAGACAACACTAGCCCTTCTCCATCCACTAAAATGAAACCCCTATCACTTTTCTTCTTCCACTCGGCGCTAGGTTATCTTGCAACAAGTTTACAATTTCTTTTCAAAAGTCTTATTTTCGTCTGAAGTTATGTATGACTCAAGGAGTGACACTACTTCTTCATAAATGTCCATCCGAAGTATCATTCCCTCAGGTTCTGGACAGTTCGTACCACACCATGGAAAGTCAACCTTTTCTAGGATTATTCTCCTTATTTCGCTCAAGACAAGTGGACGGACGAAATTGAGAGTTAGCGTTTTTTCAATTTCTAATCCTGGTACTATCAGTTCTATATCCACAATTACAAAGGGGTCCGTTCTAATCAAGATCACTTTCTTCACTTTTCCAGATCTGCACCCCCTTGAAGACATTCGCAATATGATCTTAATCCACAACAATAAGCACTCCTAGCAATTCTACTACTCGTTCCAGCATTTCCAAACGAAGAAGAGTTCCCTCCAATATTGGATATCGTGAACAGCAAACTGGAAACTCAACTGTCTCTAAAAGCAATTTTCTTATTCCACTCAGGAGAGCAGGATGAACGATGTTGAGTGTCAGCAACCTTTCGGTCTCCGCTCCTGGCAGTAGAAACTTTATTTGCACTGTGATGATCGGATCAGTTCTGATCAGTTCCACTTCCCTGATCCTCCCTGTTCTGTGTCTCCCAGACATCTGCAACAAGGTAGGTCCAATCGGGAGTAGAGTATCTTCTGCTAGGCACTCGCACCCTACTTGATCTTCTAAGACCCTCCTCGGCTTGATCCTGGATATCTTCTTCTGGATCTGAGTCTTCAGATATAGGAGTAAGCGTTTCTTCTTGGGCCGACCTCAAACTTAGCCTTCTTCTTCTTGTTGGCCAAGTGGCAGCTCCAAGCCTTATTCTCCTATTGCTTGTCCTCCCACTTGGTTCTTGATCGCTCCGATACGGATCTGAGTCTGAGTCGTATTCACTTCTGCTCTCTCCTTCAGTTGCGTCTTCTGTCTCACTGCCGTCCTGCCTTCGCTCTTCTTCTGAATCCGATGCGTTCCCAACTTCTTCCGACACCCCCTCAGCTGCCTCAATCCCTTCTGGCGACTCTTCTTCCACTTCCGGGCTTTCGTCTGGGATGGGAGCTGTTCCTTCTAGAGGTGCTGGAACTCTTCTAGTATGGGATGCATGAATCCAATTTGGCAGCCCCCCGCACTTCACCGCGGTGTTCGTGATCAGGATTACCTGAAAGGGCCCACGCCAGCGAACATCTAGGCAGTTCTTCCGGACGTGTTTTTTAACCAGGACCCAGTCCCCTGGGTTCAGGTCATGACACAGGTTCCTCGCTGTTGGAACTTCAGCCGCATGCACCTGAAGGGACACAGAATGGATGGCGTCAGACAGTCCTTTACAATAATCCAAGATCAGATCATCTGTAATATTCAATAGAGCAGTAGTTGGAACTGTAGGAAGTCTCATGGCCCTCCCCATCAGGATCTCGTGAGGAGAGAGACCTGTCCTCCTATCAGGTGTGCTGCGCATGCTCATGAGCACCAATGGAAGAGCATCTGGCCAACTCAAAGATGTGGATGCCACTACTTTAGCCAATCTATTCTTCAAAGTGCCATTCACTTGTTCCACAATTCCTGAAGCTTCTGGTCGATAACTACAATGCAGCTTTTGATCGATATTCAGTGTGGAGCACAACATCTTCACTATTTCGCTGTTAAAATGTTTTCCTCTGTCCGATTCCAAAGAGGCAGGCACCCCGAAGCGCGGTATCAACTCCCTGAGCAACAATTTAGCCACTGTGAGAGTATCGCACCTACGTGTAGGGTACGCTTCAACCCATCTGGAAAATACGCATACAATCACCAACACATACCGAAGGCGATTGACTCTTGGCATTTCGATGAAGTCTAGTTGCATTCTATTGAAAGGCCCCCCCGACCTCCCAATGTGACTCAGTGTGACTGGTGTTCGTTTGCCTACGTTCAGTTGTTGGCAGGTAACACATCGCTTACATACTGATTCTGCTGCTATTCTGAATTTCGGGCAATACCAAGTCTGCCTAAAAACTCTCATCATGGCATCCCTTCCTAGATGTACTGGACCATGTATTTCTCTCGCCATGGGATTAGCTAATTCTTCAGGTAACACAGCTCTCCCATCTGCTGAAACCCAAAAATCCATTTCACTTCGTACACAGCCTGCTATTTCCCATGCCTTTTTCTCTTTTTCAGGTGCGTTCTCCGGCATTATCCTCAAATCCTCCCAAGTGTCTACAGTTTCTAACATCATACTTAATTCAGTCTTTTCTTCTGCACCTTCTATTTCCACCTTTGAGAAGGAATAACTTTGTTCCGCACAATAGCGTGCGACTTCATCAGCATATCTATTACCTTGTGACACAAAATCTGTATTCTTAGTATGAGCTACACACTTCACTACTGCAATATCAATAGGACCTTGTAATGCTTCTATCAGCAATCTCACAAATTCTCCATTTCGAATGGGCGAACCAGAGGAGGTCATGTAACCCCTCTGAGACCACAACTGCCCGAAATCATGAACCACACCGAAACCATATTGGCTATCCGTGTAGATGGTGACTCTCTTTCCATTTCCTGCTATGCAGGCACGAGTTAGGGCAATAATCTCTGCTACCTGTGCGGAATGTACTCCTTCCAGGCAAGCGGCTTCCACAACTCCAGTAATGGTACAAACAGCATAAGCTGCTCTCAACCGACCAGTATCGTCTCTTAAACATGAGCCATCAACAAAGTAAATTTCATCGGGGTCAGACAATGGCTCATCCACTATATCTGGTCTGGGTTTCGTGCATAGTTCAGTCACATCAAGGCAATCGTGGTCTTCACATCCTTCGCCTTCTATTACAGTAGGTAATGGCATCAAAGTAGCAGGATTCAAGACAGAGCATCTCCTGAGAGTCACGTTTTCTGCGGCAAGTATAACTTGCTCATAACGCGTGAGCCTGCTATTGGTCAGATGCTGCGTCTTCGTCCTGGTCATTAACAATTCAACTGAATGTGGTACATACACCACTACTGGATGTCCCATTACAATACTCTCGCTCCTTTCAATGCTGACACCCGTTGCAGCAACGGATTTGAGACATCCGGGCAACGCTGCGGCTACTGGATCTAATGTAGCCGAAAAATATGCAACTGGTCTACGGGCATTACCGTGGGTCTGTGCCAAGACTGACAAAGCACATCCCTCTCTCTCACAGCAATAGAGTGAAAACGACTTTTCATAATCTGGCATTCCCAAAGCCGGAGCACGACATAAATCGTCTCTCAGCTGTAAAAACGCCACCAGACATTCTTCATCCCATGGTACCGGATCACTCACCTCCTTGTGCGTCAGTTTCTGTAAGGGCTTTGCTTTCAGTGAAAAGTTAACTATCCACTGTCGGCAGTAACCCACCATTCCTAGGAACATTCTAACCTCGCTCTGAGTTGTAGGCGCATTCATTTTCATTATCGCCTCAATCCTCTCTGGGGACACCTTACGTTTCCCTTTTTCTAACCTGTGCCCTAGATACTGTACTTCTGTCAGACAATACTGTAACTTGCTCGGAGATACCTTATGTCCATTTTCAGCTAAATGATTCAGTAAGGCAATTGAATCTACTTTACAAGCTTCCTCTGTTTCTGACGCAACAAGTAGGTCATCTATGTACTGTACCAGAACCGAGTTCTGTGGCAGTACTAGATTCTCAAGATTCTTCTTCAACAACTGATTAAAGATGGATGGACTGTCTGTGAATCCTTGTGGAATTCGACACCATGTTAAAACGCGATCTTCCATTTTAAACGCAAAAAGGTACCTGCTCTCTTCATCCAATGGGATTGAAAAGAAAGCCTGGCAAAGATCTATCACTGTGAACCATTCTGCTTGACATGGTATTTGAAACAATATTACTGATGGATTCGGTACCACGGGACAACATGAAACGACTATGTTGTTAATTTTTCGTAAATCCTGAACTATCCTAAACTTCCCGCTAGGTTTCTGCAAACCCATAATCGGGGAGTTACAAGGACTGCCCACGATTTCCTTCAGTATTCCCTGCTGTATCATTGACTCGATCACAGGCTTTATTCCCGCAATCGTTTCCTGGGACAATTTGTATTGAGGCGTTCTTGGAAACTCAACATTTGGTTTTACCAGAATTTTTACCGGTTCTACCCCTTTAATCAATCCTATATCTTCTCCTGTGAAATCCCACACCTCTGACGCCACTGCATCTCTTAAGTCTTGTGGAAGATCTTCTACAGTCAGAGTGGGATATAGTTCTACACAGAATTTTGAATTGGCCACCTTAAAGGTAGCATCATCGTCGGTAGTCTGTACCTCCACTCCTTGTGGGGTGCAGTATATGGTGCAATTCAATTTGCATAACAAATCCCTACCTAACAGACATACCGGACTCGAGTCACAAACCACAAACTGATGTTCGTTCATGTGGTTTCCAATTTTCACAGACACTGGTTCTGTCAAGGGACTAGTCATTCTTTTATTTGCGACTCCTACCACTTGAATTGTTTCCCCTGACATTGGCAAGTCTGGAACTACCGTTGACCTCAGAGTCGAACGAGTAGCCCCAGTGTCCACTAAGAACGTAGTGGGACACCCTGCCACTTCTGCCTCAACAAATGGCCCTCTCTGATCCACTTCTAGAACTGCCCCGAGGGTACAGTCCTCTTCACTGCTCACCCGTTGTCCTGTCAATGGATCAATGTAATAACATTTTTCTTCCTCGATAAACAGAGGCATTTGTTTAAAGACCTTTCCTCCAGCTGCTATCTTCGGTGGCTGTGGGAATTGGGCCCGTGGAGCCGAAGTCCCCCCTTTGGCCACCTTACTGCTTGGGACTGTCACTTTTTGCACTGGGTCTTCTTGGACCTGCTCTTCTACTTCTTGCTCTCCGTTTTCAGGGTTAAAGGGACACTCGCGTCGCCAATGCCCCACCTGATGACACAGATGACACTTTGTCGTTTTCTTTAAAGTGGCAAAGTCTATCCTAGGTCTCTGCCCTTCTTCATTATCTTTGTTCTGACCATTTGGTTTTCGTCCCATCCCCTGCTTCTGCTGGCCACCCTTCCCAGCGGACTGCATTTGCACCACCATCAATTTCTCCTTTAGATTCTTGGCTTTAGAATCTATCTCGTCACTGCAGTACCTCGCATATCGTAAAATCTCATCTAGTGGTTTGTTCTGCCAACAGATTAAATGTTGCTGTATCATCAAACAAATATCAGGTCTCAACCCCAAGACAAACTTTGACACGAACTGCCCTATGTCTTTGGGATCCATTACATCTAGTCCACTGTATTGCTTGAATGTTTTCAACAATCTTTCATAAAACTCGTGAACTGTCTCCTTGGGTTCCTGCCTTGTTCGGTCTATTTTTACCCAATCTATATCCTGTGGTGGTACCTTATCTTTCAGCCATGCTATTACCCTTTCATACTTTCGCATGACTATCTCAGCTGGTCCATTAGTTCGAACATCTCTCAATGGTTCAGCATTTGGCCATTCGACACTAGTCTTACAAGGGGTCCACAAATCAGATGGGACCACGATGTCAAACAACGTGTTCAAATCTATCCACAGTACTTTCGAGATTTTAACGAACCTCTCTACCTGCTTATACCACTCGACTGGGTTGTCCCGCAACTTCGGGAATGAGTTGGTAAATGCGGCTAAGTCTCCTCTACTCCAGGGCACATGTACATAATTTCCATTTGATATTTCTCGCAAAGGGAATGCCTCCATCTGCATTACCCTTCCCTCAGGGGTCACCACATTTGTACTTCGCCTAACTGTACCCTTTTTCGACCACCTTTCTTCCCATTTATCCAGTTCTCTCCACACTCTTATCCCTGTTACCAGCTCTCTTATGTGTGTTTTTAATCCAGCAGTTCTCTTTTCATCTAGATCTTGGTCTGCGTACTGTAATCTGTGGTTACTCTGTAATGCCCTTGTCCTAGACAAATCCACGGCGTACTTGTCTGCCAAATCAGTCAGTTTTTCATGAACCGCTCTAGCTTTCCTAGTAATATCCTTTGCCATGAACAATAACTCATCCTGTTCATACAATTCTGTCCTTTCCAAAGGCAATGTTCCATCTATTATCTCATCTACATCTGATTTTAAACTGGTAACATCAAGCCTTTTTGCCTTTATTTCAGCTTTCAAGACACTCAATTTAGCTCCTCCATCTGCATCTCTCCCATCCCAGCTCCGAGATCTACGTTTAGGTATTGGTGAATTATAGGGAGTCCTCCCCTGTTCCCATCTCTCTAGATCCCATGCCTTTCCGTCTTCTCGGGGTGGGTGGTGAAACACTCCTTCATGCCTCCCAGCCTCTCTCTCTCCATCCTGGCTAGTTTCACGGGATAGAGGGTAAGAGGTTCTATTACTCCCTCTTTCTTCCCTACTTCCCTGTGCTTCCTGAGTATTCGAGGCGTGGCGGGATCTATCGCTGTTCTCCTTTCTCCAATGTTGAACGTCTTCCCCAAGTGTATGATGAAGGCACCTAAACCTATTCTGAAAATTCCGTACCGCCTCATCTCCTCCGTTCCCCCAGAGACGGGACATTTCCTCACATTCTACAATCCTAGTATTTTGTTCCGGCTGTTCTCTCTGATTTGTAGGACCTGCATCCCCTCTATTCTCTTGACTTTGGCCTTCCCGGCCCTGACTGCTTTCGCTGGCCCCACAATGAGATACAGTCCCGTTTCCCCTGCTTTCCCACTCTGGTTCCGTTCTTGTCCTGTTACTCGGAGATACTATGGACCCGTCCCATTCCCTCAAATCAGCTCTTAACTCTGAAAAAGATCTTGGCCGCGGTCCCCTTAGATCCATTGGTCCTCTCGGACCTCCCTGTTCTGAATTGGGACCGACAGTTGTGTCTAATGGGGTGTTCCACGTTACCGAACCTGGTAATTGTTTCCATGCATTTGTCACATTATTCCTCCTTTCCATCTCAATCCTTTCCCTATCCAATTGCCTTTGTTGTTCCCCTCTATCTCTCTCAGAATTATAGATCGAAACTATGGGTCCTATGGTAACAGGCACTTGAAGAGCGTCTGGCAATCCCACAGACTCAACCCTTTCTGTGGCTGGCGTTTTCTGCACCACAAACCTTCCCACTACACTCTGTACAGTGTTGTTTGGAGGTGTTTCTCCGCCTTTGCTAGGTGTCCATTCCGATATAGGGAGTGGTGTATATCCCTCTATCTCATTCCCATCTTCCCTTGCGAGCCCTCTATCTTCTATCAATCCCACTCTCGGAGGTGGTCTATCCATTAACAATCTGTTTATCAGATTGTCCTCCGACTCGCTTTCCTCGTCTTCTTCCATGAGGTTTCCTCCTCCTGACACCTCCCTCATCGGATACATCTTCTCCACCTCAATAGTCTGTACCCTCCAACGCTTTTCCTCCTCATCCCATTTGGAATCTCGCACTGCCCTTACCGATCGCGTCAGCCTTTGTTGACGCCTGTTCAAATTTCGGTCGTGTGCAGCCTTAATCCATGCATTAAGAGCCTCAAACTGTGTTGGTCTGGGAGAGGGTTTCAATGAGGACATGGTTGCTTTTAGCCGATGTAACACCTCTAACTTAAACGTCCCATACTTCGGGAACTGCATTTCCTCATTTCCTTCCGTAAGCTTATTCCAAGCCCCAATCCACAATATCGTATGCAGCCCAACATTCGTTGCCATATAATGAGCTGGCGTACCCTCTGGGGGAGCCTCTTCCCCGTAATAATGTTCACTTCGTTTACGTTTAAAAATCCCTTTCAAACACTTAAAACACTTCATGATTTCTCTTTTCTCCGCGTTTGTTTACTTCCTGATGATATTCCACCAATCTCGGCGCCGTTCTCACTAACTGGCCTATCCGTACGCGACTTTCCTCCGACGTCACGCTAGCCGCCCAACCAGAGCGCGGCTCTAGCTAACGTCACACCAACCGCTCAATCACAGCGCGGCTCTAGCCGACGTCACCCGTCCCCCTTCGCAGCAGTTCCCCTCCTTTCTCAGCTCGTCTCCTCGGTCATGCACGCATCCCATTCATACTCTGAAAAATGATTACTTCCGTCCAAGCGATCACCTTTCTTTGACTGTACGCCCACAGTCTTTCTGTAGTTGTCCCCCTAACTTGGCGAAATGTCTTTCCGTTTACTTCCAGACAATCGCCTTCTCCGATAGGTTACTCACACGCAGTAACTTTCGACCAGCGTCCGTTACTCATACACTCACTCTTACACTCCCCCTATCTTGGATCCACGGCGGTCAATGGTACCTCGTGACCTCCGTACTATGGTCGACAACTACCCTGGATGTTCGATACACCCAAAACCACTTAAGCTCTGGCCTGAACTTAAGATTTCACCAGTTCACCCGTTTACCAGGTTACCAGTTTACCAGGTTGCGCGCGCTCACAACCTTCTCTCATTCACACTACAGGCATTCAACTCCGCAAGACATTACAATACAAATACAACACAAAACACCGCAATCTGTTCACGCATGACCCTTTTTATACTCACTCTCCGATACTGCTGCTTTTCTCGCACCGTCTGCACCTTTCGGCACACGATTCTTCCGCTGCTCGTCTCTCGACGTCTCGGGCCTTGGGGTAAACTAACCTCTCTAGATTACCTTCCTCAAGAAGATAACCATCCTCACTCTGCTACCAACTGCTAACGCGGGATTACTGGTTACTAATTATCTTACCAAATCCCATTTCCTGTCGACTGAATCGTTGGTACCTGTCTTGAGTAAAAGGTAATCTCGAGGTAAACAATCAATTTAAGAACTTACACCACTCTAAATGACCACTGACCAAAATTAAGTTTTAAAGATTTAATATAAAGTCAAAGATAACTGAAGATACAAACTTCTCAAGATGAGATTCAAAAGGTATATCGGAATCACTATGAACATGAACTTCTTGAATAGTCTGAGTCTGAAGAACAAAATAATAAGTACAAGTTCGAATACCATCAGGGTTGCTAAAATGGATACAAGTTGCAACCTCAAAGTCATTACAGAAAAGAAAATTAAGGTTAGTCTGTCCCTACACTGTACTAAATGACATCCCTACTTAGCAAGATCTTAACCCTCTAGGTGTCAGCCGTGGTGACTTCCTAAGAAGATCACGCACTTCTCTTTGTCTCTTCTCTGATAATGGGTCTCTCCTGATCAGCCTATCTGCCTACCCATCCGCTTCCTTAGGCTCCCAAAATCATCTGCTCTGCTCTCTTCCCGGGTCACTTTCCCTAATACCAAATCACATTTCCAATAGAAACGCCCCTTGGGACGCCCCTCACGTGGTACATCTTTCCGCGGCAAACTCCATGATGGTACTCTTGAAGACCCTCGTTAAAGTTGACCTTGGTTCCCAGGCTTCTTCTTCCGTGCGCTGATACCCCCTGAAATTCCTGGAAACTCCTACAGGCCTGCGCAAGGCGCCACTGAACAAAGTCCCTTTCATTCGAGCTGATTAGGACCCTTGCACCTGCATACAGCTCTTCCTGCAGTGGGCCTCAAATTCCAGACTTCACCATATCTTAGGCCATAAAACACTCTCAGAGCTCCATACTGGACACCTCACGACCTTTCCTCTAACGAGCACATGACGATTTAAACTACATGACATTATCGGCTCTGGCCTACTTGATTTACATGCAGCAGGTTCCTGCACTCTTAAAACGTTGACTTGATTTAAACAGCAAACATTCTTAACTAGCATACGTTTCTAAAATAACACATCTATAAAGCATATACTTTTAACCCTAAGTTCAATAGTACATTTTGAAAGAACCATGTCAACCTTGTCTCACATTATTTTAGCAGCACGTTTAGATTTGCTTGTGAATTGCCATGAGGCCTACACAAAATACTGGTTTTAGAGTTACATTCAACTCTTACATTATTCCTTTAACATGAGAACATGAGGTTTTCATATTCATCCCAAACATTTCTACATTAATCTCACACAGTTATGATTATTGTTACTCTACTTAAACATTCTATGCATTTCACTACTGAATATAAGACACTCGGTGTATTTCACTTCTAAATATAAACACTCTGGTGCAAAGTACATGTTAACTAACTACGTGCTTGTAAATATGGCGTACTTATACATTTTTTCAAACTTGTGCTCTCTCACATATACATGGGGGCCAGCTGAAGTTCAGGTCTCTCGTGGTACATGCCACGAGTGTGCTGCTGAGGGGGGTCTCGCTGTTCTGTCAGTCATTCTACCTGCCAGCGAAGGAGGAACCCCATCTGTCACACATTAATGGCCACTGGCAGCACGCGGTACTCAGCCTCCCCCCCCCCCCCACCCCCTTAGGAACAGCTCACAGCAGAAGGTGCGGGCAGCTGTGCCAGGACATGCTTCATTCAACAGATCAGCACAAACAAATCGTTTGTACAAGCAGAGCGAGCGGCAAGAGGTTCATACACTTCTATGCACGAGTGATGCACTGACAGTAACACCTACACAGCTATTAGAAGAGCACTCTCCAGTCATGTCCCTGAAGAGCGAAGCATCTACCTGCAGCGCCTGTGCACCCGAGGGATACGCCTGCTGTCTCTTTTGCACCATTGGACCACTCATGTACCCTGAGAGGCAGTTATGTACCCTGAGAAACAGAGCGCAAACCTTCAGTTCAAGTGCATCCTACGAGACAGCTCATCTTTCGTTTAGGCCCACTATCATCTACGTAACCTGAGAGACAGCACTGCAATCTACGTGCAAGCCTTTAATTTCAATGTATCCTGAGAGGCAACTCTTCTCTCACCTCTCTCATTGCACCTGCTGTATCGTGTAACCTGAGAGACGACCCTTATGTCCAAGTTCAAAGCCTTTAATTCTTGTGGGTCCTTTTCAGCAGCTCTTTGGTCTTGCTTTCACTCACTGTGTCTTCTATGCAACTTGTGAGAGTGTCCTGCTGTCTTTAACTTTAACTTCTGTGCTTTGGGAGACATAGATCGTCTCCCATTTGCACCCGCTATATCATTAGGTAACCTGAAGGACAGCCCTGCTGTCAAAGGTGCTAACCTTTAACTCTTTGCAACCTTTGGATAGCTCTGCTGTCTCTGGTGCAGACCTGTAACCTCTGTGCAAACTCTGCAATAGCTATGCTGTCTGAAGCTGAGCATGTTACTTTGTACATGCTTTATAAAATACACACCTAATGTAGCATGAATAAAGTACACACGTTTTTTATGGTGATCTTGGATTACCGAGTGCTGGAAGTTTCGTTATGTCTTGACTAAGCAATTTGCAACTCTGTTCCGGTCTCTACACATTTATGGATTTTGTACACTTAACCCAGTATCTGTTGCATAATGTCAGACTTCCAGAAGAAATTAAAATCTGTTTTCAGTCTCAAAACTTTCAAAGATTACTACATACTCCGCACAAGAGCTTCAAAACAATACCAAATGTTTTTCTAAAATTCAGCTGTGGGTTGCTGTATTCAACATTAAAGACGCGTTAGAATTGTGCCTGGGAGGTCTAAATATCTCAGAGTAATGGATATTTATTGTGCATGAAATGAAACCCCTGCATCTTTTAATGTTATTGTCTAAAACTTGTTTCCTTCCTTGCCACTAAATTTATTATTTATTAAATATATGTTTACATCGCAGACACTGTTTTGGAAGGAGCAACTATCGTATGAGGACACTGAGGGCATCATTTATGAGGCCCCTTGCGCTGCCAGAAAGTCATTTTTTGTAACGTTCTGTTGTGCTACCTCATATATATCTTTCCTTTTAACGCTGTTTTCTGCGTTAAAGGGACATGCAATGGGTGTTGCTGGGGGCGTTCCAAGCAGCACCATGGCTTTTTGATAATGCCCCAGATTTACAGCAAATCGTAACTCTGAGGATGCGCTAAAAACTTACGCCTTCCCAGGGAAGCACAGTAGGGGAGGCAGAACGAGGAGAAATAGCTTCATTTCTCCTCGTTTTTTTTTTTTTTTTCCTTTTTCTAGGTGTGCTGCATTCTGTACTCATAAAAAGAGGAAAACGCCTCTTGTGATTGTTTTTGTGCAGGACAGTTTTCACAAAAATAATTGCACCATGGTGCAAAGGTGCCTGCGTTGGCGCACGGCAGCCCATTGTGCGTCGGCGCAGGGGAAAAGGACAGGAATGTGTCATATCTGGTAGATATGTCGCATTCCTGCCCTTTTCTTTTGGAAATGCCTGCAGCGCTGCCCTACGGTGAAACCTCATAAATGAGGCCCTGAGAGTTTAGACAAATCTGAAACATACTGCATCCATTTTAGGGTCTGAAGTTGTATGTCAAAATTGACCCTTGTGAGACACTCGCATTATAATAATGTAATGTAATCTATTGTTTGTTTAATGCTAAAACAAGGTGTTTATAGTGGCCCTAAAGTGTGAACATATTTCAACCCAAAACTGACACGTTTTAAACAAAAAAACAACCAAAATAGAAAGAATAACGAAAAAATGTCCAACCACAAATGTGTACAAGAAACACTTTTGCTCTACTTTTAAAAAAATTTACTGATCCCTCTCGGATCGTCATATAAAAAGAATTTTTAAAAAGGCGCCCGCATGATTTTGCAGGCACGGGCATGTTTGTTGACGCATACACACATGCCTTCAAAATGATGTCGCCATGCTGCGTGTTTTTTATCTTTAGGCATGCTACATCGGGCATCTACAGCATTACTAAAAACCACTGGCAAACACAATAAGTTCCAAAAGTGAGACCCATTGGCTTTGCTCATGCTTGTTTTAATTACCAACTTGACACATAACAGAAACGGGCAGATTGGAAGGGCCAGGCTGTGCTTATCTGTCTCTCCAATGTAAACACATTAAAAACAATAAAACAGACAGCCGGGTTCGGTCTGCAAGGATATGTTTTCAGAAAACTGGAATGTGCTCATTAGGATTCTTGTCCTCCCTCTCTCCTCCCCCGCCACGGCTGGAGCCTAAGGGCCGATAAACTAGACCATGGCAGCCTAGACCCTCATTCCACGGATGCCGAAATGGATGACGGGTGAGGGGGTCACTGGGTGACATTATCTCCTCGAGTTTGTTAGTAAGCGGGGAGGGCATAGAATCCCGTCTTTGTGTATGTATGTGCATTTGTGCGCATATATTTGTGCAATCGCTTCTCGTGTGCATAGTTTTGTATGAGTAGCATATAGGGTGACCAACTGGCATTGGTGCAAATTCAGGACGGTGAGTGTAAAAATTCAGGACAAAGGGTCAAAATTCAGGACAAAACTTCAGGACAATAGGTACGTTTTACAGACACATCAGAGGTCGCGCAATAGTATATAAGTAAGCCCAGCTATTTCCAAACATATTCAACCATTTGCAAACCTATCCATCATGTAACCTTCTATCTATCATTTCACTCCTCCATCCCTTCATCCATCCCCTCATCCATCCTTTCACTCATCCTCCATTATCCATCCATCCATCCACCCTTATACCCTATCCATCTGTACACTTATCCATCCACTCTTCATCCCATCCATCCATTCACTCATCCATTCAGCCATTTACCCTTTCACCAATCCAGCCATCCTTTCACTTACTAATCCTTCCACCCATCCACTCTTTTAGTCACCCATCCATCCTCCCTTTCTCTCTCCATCGACCCTTTCACTTAGCCATCCTTCCTTCCATCCATCCATCCACCCACCCATCCATCCATCTACTCATCCACTCATGAATCCATCCATTGACCCTATCACACATCCATCTATCATTTCACTCCTTCACACATCTATTCATCCTTTTGTCCATCTACCCTCCCTTTCCCTCACTCATCCATCCTTACATCCACCCTTTCATTCATACGTCCATTCATTCACCCTTGCACTTATCAATCCATCAATCCATCCATCATTTCACGTATCCACCTACCCACCCATCATCCACCCAACCATCCACCCACCCACCATCCACCCACCCATTCGTCCATCCTTTCACCCACCCACCATCCAATCCACTGATCCATCCTTTCACCCACCCACTCATCATCCATCCATCCATCCTTTCATCCACCCACTCTCCATCCATCCATCCTTTCACCCACCCATCATCCATCCATCCATCCGTCCTTCCCCTCACCATCCATCCATCCTTCCCCTCATCATCCATCCATCCTTTTGCCTCATCATCCATCCATCCTTTTCCCTCATCATCCATCCATCCATCCTTCTATCCACCCACTCATCATCCATCCATCCTTCCCCTCATCATCCATCCATCCTTTCACCCACCCCCTCATCATCCATCCATTCCCTCATCATCCATCCATCCATCCTTTCACCCACCCCCTCATCATCCATCCATCCACCCTTCCCCTCATCATCCATCCATCCACCCTTCCCCTCATCCATCCATCCTTCCCCTCATCCATCCTTCCTTTCATCCATCATCCATCCTTCCCCTCACCCATTCTTCCTTCCCATCCATTTATCCTTCCCCTCATCCATTCATCCTTCCCCTCCATCCATCCATCCATCCATCCATCCATCCTTCTCCTCATCCATCCATCCTTCCCCTCATCCATCTTTCCCCTCATCCATCATACAGCTACCCTTCCACCCATACATCCAGCTATTTACATTTTCTCTCCATCCTTCCCCTCACTCATCAATCCATCCATCCTCTCTCATTATCCATTTATTCAATCGTTCATTCATCCATTCACCCTTTCACTAATTCATCCAGCCATTCACCCATCCCTTCACTTACTTACTCGCCCACCTTTCCATATTCATTTTGAGCTGAGCCCTTTTGAGAAGAGGCCCATCAAGAACTTCACCCTCGCTGCAGGGGCCGTACCAGGATTGGGACAGAAGCCACCCAGGGCGGAGACAGGATCCACCACAGGGGGGGACAAGAGCCATCACAGGCGGGGGTGGACTGGAGCCACAACATGGGGGGACAGGAGCCATCACAGGCAGGGGGTGGACTGGAGCAACCACATGGGGGGGACAGGAGCCACCACTGAGGGGAGGGCAGGAGCCATCACAGGAGAGGGAACAGGATCCACCAGGGTGGGCACAGGGGTGGGCATGCAGTATTCTAGTATCATCTTGGGCTCCTCGCCCCCTCCTGCACAAGACAACGAGAAGACAGGCTCTCTGTCCAAAATGCCATCCCCCACTGTGATGTACAGTACTTACAGGAGATACTCTAAGAGAACTGATTGAACTGATTGTCCTCCATACTTTGTTAATCAGTGTGGGTGCGATTGTGCCATTTCTATATTGTATTACATTATAGACTGCATGTTTAAAGAACCGAGGTTTGCTTACAATTTAGTGACAGTAATTACGCTCTGTGAAGAGAACCACGTGCTGCCTCGGTGTAATCAGGGGTGTAATCTGGCGGAGTCTAGGATGTTTGGGGCCCTGGGTAGAAATGGAATGTGTGAGCCCCCCTCTAAATAGCAGAGACATGATGCATTCAGGGCTGTTTGCATCTGAATAGATGCCCCTGCTCCTGAACCTGCAGCCCCTCCCTGTCAATCACCTTCGAAGCACCTCTTAACAGGTCATCAAGGGCTGGAGGTGTGAGGGTTGCCACCCCGCTGTGGCTCTCCAGTGCTGCTGAGTATCTGAGGAGCTTTGGTGCTGCATCGGAGTGAATAAGGGAGGTGGTTGCAAGCTGTGCCGGCTTTAGGGTGAGGCAACCGGTGCCCTGTTAAAATGACGGACAAATGGCGTCCGTTAAAGAATCCTTCACGGACAACGGACAGACGGCCGAAATTACGGACTGTCCGTTGAAATTTACGGACGGTTGGTCACCCTAGTAGCATAGCATGTGGTGTTTGCGTTTATTTTATGGTATAGCATCGTGGTTGTGTGTGTGTGTGTATGTGCCTATGTGTGTGAAACTCTCATACCTTAGAATTTTGGGTGTATCTTTGTGTGAATGTATGGCATAGCTTTGTCTAAGTGTGTGCGTGCACGCTGTATGTGTAATAGCATTTGGTGTGTGCAAGTGTGCCACCGGTTTCAAGTGTATGTGTAACTATGGCATATCATTTTGTGTGCCTGCGTGTAATAGCAGTTCTTGGTTGTGTATGTGTGGCATGGTATCTTGAGTGCTTGTGTGTTTATATGTGCTACAGCATGGTGTATGAGCAGGGCCGGTCCTTGAACTTCTGGGGCCCCGGGTGAAAGAGAAGATGTGAGGCCCCTCTACTTTGCATGAAACATCCAGTCGCGGCCGGCATGACTCGCGGGTGGGGGGTCTCGCGGGTGGCGGTCTTGTGGGCGGTTCACAAGCAGGGGGTCTCAATTTAAAAATAAACTAAACTTACCTTACCGGGTCTCGCGTTATCTCTGCTCCTGACCTGCTCTCCTGCTTTCCTGCCTCTGGCAGGAACAAGAAGCAGGCAGCCTCCCTCCCCTAAGCCAATCACAACGCTGCAATGGCAGTTTTGTGATTGGTCGGGGCGCCGACCAGCCAGGCGCCTATGGGGAGGCCATTTCCTCCATTAGGCTGCATTACAGCCTACATGGAGAAAGGCCAGAGTGCGCATGACTTGCTTGGTCGGCCCCAGAGGGCCGACCAAACAGTCAGTGCCCTTAGCAGTGGGCAAGGCACTCCTCCCCTGCCCTAAAGCAGACCCACCTGCCCCCAACCAAACACTTCTGCTTTCTTGCACTGCGAGAAGCAGAAAAATACAATTGTAGTTTTAGCATTTTGTGTTTCTGCTTCTCGCACTGCGAGAAAGCAGTGAGGCAACACTCCTCCGCGCTAGTGGAGGAGCCGCCCTTGGTAACATCACAAGAAGTGACATCACAGAAAGTGCCATCACAGGACTATTGATCTTATTTGGCGTCACTGAAGAGACCTAACATGGCTATCAGTAACATGGACAAAAAGATAAATATACAAATTAAATAAGTCCATATATTTTAAAACAGTATTAAATGGATTACATTTGTCACATTGGATGGAAAAGCTAGGAGCAGGTCTCACAAAGATGTATATTATTTACTCCTTGTTAACTGATTGTTTCCAGATGAGTGCATGATACAATTTCCAGTTCTGCCTCATAAAGGGGGGAGATCCTGTTGAGGTAATGAGGGGCGAGATCATTCAAAATATAAAATGACAGAAGAGAAAACGTCTCACACCATGGATATAATTGCAAATTTCAAAAGGCTCCCTTATCTTTACAAGACACCATTGTAAACAAATAAAGATTGTACATCAATAAAAAAAGACTTAGAACACCCGAGACCACTGCTAAATCATAAATTGACTTGAAGATATGCTTCAGATTCAAGGGGTTTTCAGATCAACATTTTTGATTTGGTGTTAGAACTGTAGGAAGTAGAAGTGGCTCCCTTTAGCGCTGGTGGAGCCCTGTGAGACAATGTTGGTGCCACCCAATGACTTGCTCTGCCACGGATTCCCTCACTACCACCCTTTAACAGTGCCCCTCAAGTCTCCATAACCACATACTCGCTCAGATGCATTTAATTTGATTTACAGCGCCACTGATACCAGTGTAGGGTGTCAGAGAACATTATATCACACATTACACAGAGACAATCAATCATATGCGTGTAAATCACAATAGGTAATGTTACATAAGACAAAGGACTGGGAGTCACATGACAATCATACTTGTAGGCAATATAGTTTAATCGTGATTGGTCTGGAGAAACACAACCTCTGAAGTTAGAACGCAATACCATGGTTGGGGGTTCTCTTTAATAACCAGAATTGTTTTCTGTCCAAATGAACCCTTTTTGCAACATTAGGATAATCAAAGGCTGGGGGAAAAACCATAACGCTGTAATTTATACCTTACAGTTTGCATGCAGCTCTTAGATGACAATTAATAGCTCATTGTTCTATGTTAGGCTTTTGACTTAGAAACTGCAAGTATCAATAGGATCTCACTGACAAAAGCAGTAACCCACTGGCCTATTTACATTATGTGGGTGGACTTAGTGATCTGCATGGTACATGTTCTTTGAAGCACCTCTGCGCTACCTTTCCACAAGTCAAAAATTCCACTTGGCAATACTCCATCTCTCTCTAAGGGGAACATTAATCACCGGAGTTATCATGACATTTTTATTGTTGCTGAAAATTGCTGGAGGCCAGAAAGGAGGCAGCAAGTTCTTTTAGAAACATAATATACTCGCAAACATGACACCCCCGCCCAAAGTCAGCGCTCAGGGTGATCTCATCGGTCACACCGCCCTAGTGCCTTCCTGCTCAAGGGTCCTGTGACCTCAGTGACAGAGTCACTGTTGCTCTAGGGTGTGCTGCTTCGTAGGCCTGCCCAAAAGACTCTAGGTGAGCTACAATAGGGGTTGTAGTGGACAGGCCTTCAAGGTTAACCCACACTTGCCACCGCTATAGTTCACCTGCTGGTGCTCAGACACCATTCTTCTAAGGTCTTTCGGGCCTTCTAAGGTCTAGCATGGAAATGTGCTCTCTCAGGAGAGTGCTCTGGTGTACTGGTCATGAAGGCTGAACCTGGTTCCGCAGTTCCAAATTCGGCAGCTCTGACCATTGTGCCACATCCACTCCCCTACTGAACACCATACTGCCCCACTGAGAGAAACTTGCACTGCCTTCAACTAAAACCCAATTGCGCCCCGCTAAACACCTGGAGGGGACTTAATTCAAATTAGGCACAAGACAAGAGCAATATGCTGCCTAAAAAAAAAAGTTACAACATCCTGGAAAAAGAAAACACTCATAAGGAATGTAAGATTAAGTAAAAGCATGTGAAATGTAAGCAGGAACAACATGGTTACCTTAACGCTTTTGCACTTATTATTCAGAAATCAATGAGTGCTTTAGCACGAAAAGTTAAGGCCATGACTACAGGGCCAGAAGGGACCAGTTTCAATGTCCTTTGCTTATATCTTTACAAAACGTAAGCAATATGGTTTAACAAGACTACATTCATGAATACAGAGCTGCGGTATACATTTTTTTTTAATCTGCCCATCAAACAGGTATTGCAGTACATCCAGGAATTGTGCACTTCCCCACCCGGGGAATGTTCAGAGAAATACAAGAAAACAAAAGTAGCGCTTCACTGGCAAACTCTGTAAAGTAGCACTAATATGTTTTGGGTGTGAATCAAATCAATCTGGCCCCTTTTCGACCCACTCTGTCTTGCTTTAGTTATTTTTTACATTTTTAACATTTTATTACTCTCCATTCTAAGGCTGCACTTTGGAAGTGAAAAATGTCAGAAAAAGGACGACATTTCCAGCAAAAGCGTTTTTATGTTTTGGACTAATTTCACAGGGGAACAAATAAAGGAAAGGAAAGAGGGAGTACTGGCTACAAGGCCTTGAAGGGGGCCCCCACACCTTGCAGCTTGCTCTAGTGCTTAGAGGCCCAGAGAAAGGGGGCCCTCCCCTGGGCATTTGAAGCAGTAACAAGGCATTTCGTAAAACACTGCCCCAGCACTGATGCAAAAGTTAACAAAAGCCACTTGATCTGGCTCCCTCCTCCCCTCATCCACCTCGCCTTACCTGTGTCTGGCTGGTCCTGGAAACAAAGGGGCCTTCTGTCACCTACCAACAAAATGCAGAAAGGGAATGGCCGGTACTTAAGAGAGGTGCTGCCCCGCCCCTGACACTCTGAGCCATAATTGCTGGCCTGGCTGCTGTGCCTTCCCTACTCTGTTTGTACCTTCCCCCCACCCCTGCACCCCCAGGAATGCCACGACGACGCCCTGACCAGCAAGGTCTACTCGAGACATCTCGCATGTGTATTGTGATAGTGTGGGGCAGGGGGCCTCAGAGGAGCAGGTGGGCTAACTGTGAAAGGGTGGCCTTTCACACGGAAGCAAGCCCCCCTGTCTTTCAGCTGAGCGCAATGCCCTGGGCAGCTGCCAACACTGCCTATGCCTAGTACCAGACCTGTGTATGAGTATGTGTGTGTGATTGCGTCTGTGGCTTAGAATCTTGGGTGTGTTTTTGTGCAAGTGTAGCAGGTGCTATCAACAGTTACATTGTTCTTCTACTAGAAAATCTTCCAGTCACCATTGGTGTGTCAGTGTCTGTCCAGGGAATCGCAGGCTACTCTTTGTGATCCAGTAAATATTTGGGAGTTTTTGCACGATACTTTCAGCTGGGATTGGCAGTCTACAACATCAGAGCTCAATGGGCTGCAATTCAAGCTTTCAGGTGGGAGGATGTAAGGGGGATTACTCCATAGCCTCGCGTCTTATGCTTTGTTTTTTCTCCAACATCATTCTGTACATTCTCCAGTTCCACCTTCGGATTTATCTCTGGCTTTTCCTTCGCTTGAGCCGCTGGAAGTAGTTGCTCCTAAATTATTGACAAAAAATAGATTTTTCTGGCGGCAATTTGTTGAGGACTTTGGGTTGTGGAATTGGCTACATTACTTTCAGTTTCCCCATTCATTCGTTTTCTTCCAGATAAGATCGACCTTCGTCTTTGTCCCTCTTGCGTACAAAAAGTTCCATTTGCATTTCACTGCTCTCAGGATATTGTCTTAACAGTGTTTTACTCTGAGCCCTGATCGGCTGAGAAGGAGATGCTTCATACTCTGGACTTGCATAGAGCCCTTTCTGTGTATTTGAACAGAGCTGCTCCATTTTGCAAAGTAAAATCATTATTCATCACCTATGATTTGTTGAATAAGGGTTCTCATCCCTCAACATCGACTCTCTCTAGGTGGATTGAGTCCACCATCATCATGTGTTATGAATTGGCTTGGGCTCATTTTCCTTCAGTCATTGAAAGTAGATCCGCTAGAGGATAGTCCGCCTTTCAGGCTTCTTTTGGGGGGACTTAATTGAGAGACATTCGCTGTACCACCACGTGGCAATCTCCACATACTTTCTTTCCCATTCTCCAGTTCAGTTGGGTAAAGGTATTTCTACTTCTTTTTAAAAAAAGTGTGTTCTTTGCTTTATCAGACCCATAATTTGAATGTTTTATAGGAGATATAATCCCGTATTAAGCCTGTTGCTAAGCATTAATCAGGTGTTGGTATTGTGTTCTGCTATAGTGTTTTACATTCAATCTCAAATAGCTTGGGTATGGTCTCGCAGGTGAGGACTGGATCGGGGAAGATTGACGAAGAGGTAATGCCCAGGTACTTACTGGTACTCTTCATTACTCCTAGTCCAAGTCTTCCCCAATATAGTCCTGTTTAAGGGAGAGTGAGAAATATTACATTTCTGTTGGTTTCTACTTTGGAAGTTTGTGAAATGGAAAGTAAGTGATGCCGGGTTTCCTACCTTTTCTACTGGCTGCTGGGTAGTCGAGGCCATGTTTGAAGTATTTTCAAGTCAGCCAGGGAACAGGTTCTGCAGGACGGAGTAATGAAGATTAACAGTAAATAACTGGGGCATTATGGGGGAATGGCACTTATTTATCATTTTCAAGCTATGACCCAAAACCTAGAGAGAGAAAGTCAGAAAGGGGAGAAGGACTGGGCACGAGTAAAATGGAAAATAGTTTACAAAGGAGAAAGCACGCATGAATAAGAACCTGAGTGAGATAAAGGTGCAAGAAGTGGGTAGTGGTGAATGAAAGAGACATGAGGTCTAATCCAAAGCTAGACAGCCTTGGTATTTGGAAACTTCGATTGAACAGTGGTAGCGAAAGGCGTCTGACAAAAACTCTGGGCCCCAGCCTATTCTTTTACAAACTAAGCACTGCATACAACACCTGTGGCGACCATCACAATGTATTCAAAACCGTGCCGTACCTCTGGAGGCACAGAGGCCTTCCCAACATTTGGCTGGCCCTGAAAGCACAGTGAGGAAAGCCGATGACACTGCATGGGAATGAAATCTGCGCTCAGCCGCTGTGTAGAGGAAGAGGCCAGCTGTTCCCAGAAATTAGATATATCTTCAATCACGCTGCTCGAAGCTTGTACCAGGGCCAAGTTCTCTCTGCGAGTACTGTGGGAAGAACTGGCAAAACACTGCGCGTCAGCAGATCTGGCCAAAATGAAAATAGGGATTAAAAATGAAAGGAAGCAGCCACTCGACACCTTAAGAGGCCACTGTAGGAAGTGTGGAAGCCACTCCAGCCCACACAGAAGCACCATTCTGTGGGGCGCCTTGAAGCAAAGGCCACAGAGGGCAAAGTTTAGAGGTCTCATGTTTGTGACTAATTGGCTTTGCCAATGGATGACCAATTAGCTTTGGCAATGTTTTTTTAGCCATGCTGTATATGATCCCCAATGCTATTAAGCATGCCTAGTGGGGAAAAAAATATGAAAGAAACGATGCTGTGACACGGTGGTGGCATGATTGTGTAGGCGGGAGCACAATGTATGAATGTGCCTATAAAATGACGAGCAATTGTTTTTATATATACTGTAGATGGATCGAGATTTTTTTTTTTTTTTTTTAAGTAGCAAGAATGTGGGGGTGCTTTTGGAATCCCGGGTGACCACAGAGGCCCAGGGTGGGGAAGCAACACAGAGTGCGAGGGTGAGGGAAAGCAATGCTGAGGGCATTGAAATGTTAAATCTGTAAAAAGGTGTAAAGTGTAATGCTGCATCTGTGTGCCTTTTCACTTACAGATATTATACTATTAAAACTCTGCCTTGCAGATATTGACAAATGGATGGTCCAATGTTTTAAGAAGTGGAAAACTGCAAAAGGAGACCATTTCGTACTGCTATCAAAATTAGCATACATTTATGAAATCGAGAAAAGGAATTCTGCAGTTGAACACTCTGCTCTAAGGCATAGAGTCATCAAACAAAAATCCGCTCGCAAAGGGGCAGATTCTGAGAATCTGCCCCTTTGCGAGCGGTATTTTTGCATTTGGGATGCATCATCTCAAATGCAAAAATCGCAAATAGAGAATTCGCTAAATTGCGATTATTTGCATTTAAGGAATCTCAAATTGAGATTCCTTAAATGCAATGCATGAAAGTTTTAAAAATAGCGAATTTGCTAATAGGGCACGCAAATTACTATTTGCAAAAACTTTGAAAAATGCACTTTTGTGCATTTTTCAAAGTTTCATGTTGCCCACACACATGCCCTAAGCGCAACATATGTGCACAGATCAATTTCAGGGGTGCAACAGGGTGTCCTTTGGGCTCCCCTGCACCCTTGAAATCGCGATCTCAATTTGCGAATCGCTAATTGCGACTCGCAAATTGAGATTGTTTTCCCATTCATTCCTATGGGCCTCTAGGCCCATAGGAATTAATGGGAAGGTATTCCTTAATTACGACTCGCAATTTGCGAGTCGCAATTAAGGAATTCTAAGAAATCGCTATTTTTTAAGTGATTTCTTGATGCATTCCATGTTGCTATTCCTTAATAGCGAATCTGTATTTTTCGCTATTAAGGAATCGCAAAATGGGTTGTTGATGCATCTGGGGGTAAATGTGCCCAGGTTGTTATTGCTCTTGGCACCTTGTTTTATTCTGAATAGTCGAGAGATTTTAAATAACCCAGTTAGACCTACACAACAGGTTGTCTGGCTCAGGTTTTGGTCACATGCCTATGCTGAGGCCTCTTTACCTCCTGTGAAGATGAGCAGGTAGAACAAGTCCTAGCTCTGGCCTCTCTTGCTAAGAAAGATACAATTCTTGTAGGCTGGTTGTGGTCCATATGGAGACCCTGTAGGCTACACACATCACCTCTTCCTCGAGACTGGTTTGTGCTGTGGCATGTTACCACATTTCCCTGCTTTTGGACACTTTTTTGGGCACTTTTGTTATCTTTTGCTAGAGCACTGTCAGGGCTTTAAGTGGGCCGGGTCCTGCCGGTTCTCAGCACCAGCAGTTCAAATAAACAGCTTCTGAGATTGGTCCCCTTCGGGCTCTCCATTTTTGCACAAACCCTCAAGGTTAGAAAAAAAAATCTGAACTCTACATCAGTACCACCTTTCACTGATTTCGGCTTAACTTGAACGAGACTCGTTTTGTCATTTCACAATTTTATCATTCAGAACCGAAGCATTTTCAATATTATATAAAAACGAAGCTGTGGCTGTTGCTTTTTTTTATGCAACTAACGACCTTTGACAAAACCAATAGTCCTGGCTTGTTATAGGTATAATGTTACTTGTTGCGTTATATATCTGACAATGACAGAAACAGCAAAATACCAGTCGGGCGACACACAATGCTAAGCACAGTGTTTGAGCTATCGTGCTTTTAAGCCACGCCCTTAATCACATCGGCCTCGCCCCTTTGAGAGACCCCTCCCAGTTTTTTCAGCCCACTTAAAGCCCTGAGCACTGTTATCACATACTGGTGCCCTAGTAGTACAGCATGGAGACAAGTAGAGTAGCAGAGCAGACGTTTCATAAAGCGCATACCCTGAGTCGCATCACCTGTAGGTCCTTGGACTTTAGTGCATGTGAAAGGTGAAGGATTAGGGGTGCTTGCAGCTAAATCACACACCCTTATTCCATGGCATTACAGTTTATTACCCATTTCAGAAATGGATCAGAACACAATAACCAAAAGGGAGGATAAAGGCTAGGGCGGTTGACTTCAAATCTGGGGAACCGGGTTCGAGTCTCAGCAACAACGCTCAACATCCTGTGATTCTAGGCAAATCACTTAATCTCCTCGTGCCTAACAAAAACATGAATGTGTCCTTCTGTAATGCAACAGGTGCTCATCTAAAGCTCTCTGATACCTGATACCTTTGGGTCAAGTTTGCGCTATATAAAACTCCGGGGGGGGACATAACACATGCCCCCATCTGAATGAAAACCATTGAATCGTGCAGAAGGTTCCTACAGACAGCAGACAACACTACGAGAACATAGTAATAGCAGGTGAATGCTATACATATACCTCTAACAAGTCATATTGTCTATGCATCCATTGCAGTGTGAGCTCCTCACATTCTTAAAGAGCTGTGCTGGAACCATGGCATGAAGAGGATGTTGGAACCATCCTACCATTCGATGCATTGTAAAAGCAGTAAGTGAAAGGGTATATGGTATCAGAAGAACTTGGATGTAATAATCTCTTGAAAAACCAAAATATCAACTACCAAAATATCGACAAAGTCAGTCTCTATAGGTAAGTGTAAGTTTACTATACCTAGCTCCACTTATAAGTCTGTTGAAAATATATGTATCTTCAAAGTGCTAAGATGTGGAAGTAAGAGTAGTAAATGTATACTTACCTATATGTAAATATCTTGAGAATATTTCTGGAGTCAATCTTTTGGCTACCGTATTCTTGCAGCACTCTATCAACATCCACCACATTCTGACAGTGAAGGTCCTCCTTTGCTCCCCTTGGCCCCCTGTATTCACTGGGATGTGGAGATGCTCTCTCAAGTGCATGCCTCCACATTGCATGTTCGAGTGTGGCTCCCTGATCCTGGCCAACAGGCAGCTCTTAAGCTCTGATAGGTGCCTTTGGGCATGACATGGCGTCTGTGAAGACACTGGTACTGAGAGCAGGGTAAACCCTCAGAAGTAGACGGTTGATCCTGGGACAGGTAGTGGCATACCACGAGTAGCATGAGTCAAGGGGCAAGAAAGGAGAATGGCCCTTGGCCGTTGGGTTTGTCAATAAAAAGCTGCAATAATCAGCTTTTATTGGGCCGGGGGTCTCTGAGCCCTGGTACCACTGCACCTACTGCACCATTGATAGTTGCACCCCGGGGGACAGGGTGACTCAGGCACTGAGGCAGGGAGATACTGGGATAGAGCGCCATTGATACTGGAACAAAGAGACGTGCACACAGGGCAGGGAGACAAGGACTCTTGAACAGGGATATACACTTGGAGTGGTAGACAGGTACACTCGGACAGGGAGACTATGGGAAGGGAACACAGACATTGAGACAGGGCCTCATGGGCGCTCTTGGATGGGAGACAGAGTGCTCCCTCTAAGAGATGCCTCTCTACAGGACCCCCATCTCTGCGCGGAGAGGAACCCGGCAGACGTCCGACAGTGTTAGGAAGCCTTCCCTCTGGCAAGTACCAAATATCAACACAATAACATCACAAAAACAAATGTGTGATAAACAGTTTCCCTTTAACCTTCAATACCTGCTTTAGGCTTCGGGCGGTTAGGACGGATTTCCCTTTTGTCAGGTACATCTCGAACTTAGGAGAGGGGGTCTGCCCTTCACCCTATATATATAGTATTGGTTGCAAAGCAGGCATGTATTTGTTCCAGTGTACGGCTAGTAGATGTAAACAGCTTCGGGCAATAGGACATGTTTTGCTGCACGGAGGGGCATGGGTGAATTTTCCAGCATGGAGCTTGTGAGCCATGCTACTTGCGTGGCAGAGGACTGGGGGGTTATTCATCACTGTGAATCACGTCGGAGAGGCGTGCTTCTGGTGGAATGCCATTGTTCTGCCCACTGCAGCCCCAGCATCTGACGTTCAACAGAAGGGCTGCAGGCAGCAGTGACTGCGGGGTCCGTCTGGTCTTGTCTGGGGTTCCGACAGCTCGGACGTGCCGGCGCGGGTTCCATGCGTGACGGTAAGGACCCGTTCCCATATATATTTTACTGGTACATCTCAGGCTTAGAACTGCAGCCGTTTATTCTGAGAAGGATGTGGTTCTGATGCGAGTTACCACATAGAGCAAGCGAACATAGTTTTTTTTGTGTTGTGGAATCCATAAAACCTTAACAAACATTTCAACTTGTTATATACAACACCCAGGGATTTAGCACTGTGATCTATTAGGATTATAGAAAATTCCCGAAAAGTTAATACTCATATGTACTATCAGCACTTCGCTCCAAAATAAACTAAAATTAGAGGACTCCCATTAGCAAAGCGACTCTTGAAATGTTTGAGACGCATTGTTACAAGGCAATTGGTTGGAAGAAAATATTTTCTATGGAGTAAAAGGCAATTGAAAGAATGCACTGAAGATATGGACAGCATTGTTGAGTATAAAAAAGGAGTCAGAGCGTTGCATGTAAGTGTGATTACGTGCTATGCGAGTTTTTTCATTAGATTAGCATGATTATGCAGAAAGCAGAAAGAAAACGCCTTATTCCTATACAACTCCAGGACACCCTGTGAATGCTCCATGTGTGAGGGGATAGGGTTTGAGTCTCAGAAGAACCAAAAGTGACAGACCAAGTAGGCATAGCCAAGGTTCTGCACCACCACCATCTAGGCTCTGAAGGAGGAAGCCACTGCATTTCCCAGTCCACCTTTTCCTGCTTACCGTCGCCAAAGCCGGACTAGTATAGAGGCGTGAGCTGGGATTGATCCCCAACATTGTTCTGGTGCAGTGTGCAAAATGCTGCCCCCAGGACATTTTGCAGCTATCAGTGCACTGCACCAGGGCACTTCTGTGCTTTGACTTGGATACACAGAAAGTATAGGGGTTATGAGGGTCAGACAGGACATAAGCATGGGGCACATCAGGACACAGGCTTGCCAGAGTTAGGAGGCAGATGAGACTGAGGCAGGGAGCAGTACCGAAGAACAGACATAGGCCGAAGCTGGAGGGTCCTCAACGGCACACATCCTGTAAAGAGCCCCAGAGCACCTTTAACCCCTTAACTCTCTGTGTCACAAATATGTCAGTAATTATTATCCTCGCCCACAAGGCTGTGGGGCATGGTTGGACTATGGCAGCCCATCCCGATGGGATGCAGCCTCCTAGCCTGCAGCCTATTGGGGAAATGCCACAATGGCCCTCGGCCTGCAACCCCAGGCTCTGCCCCTTTGTGGCCCACTTAAGGTTAGAAGCTGACAAGAAGCAGACTGAGTTGAGGGGCCACACTCTCTTTATATTATTTATTTGAATCTGGCATTGTGCGTCAAGCAGCATAAGGACATTGCTATGAACTATGAACTACAATCCACTGCCCGACCACTGAGTGTTATGGCATTGGGAATACCGTGGATCAGGAGGGCTATATATTGCATTGTATTGTAAATGCATTTATATAACAGTTACTACCCTGGACTGAGCACTAAAGTGCTTTACACCAAGCCCCATACTGTTCTAAAACCCAATGTTAATGGTTTTTTCTCCCACTGGTTATAGTTTATTATTGACATTAGTTTTGTGATCTCAAAGAAGCCATCACATGCATTTACTCCAGTTTCTATGTTGTAGATTAAATTAAATAAATAAATTAGAGCTATGTGTGATCTTTAGCGGGGACGGTGGTATGCGAATTAATGCAAATGGTTGGTGGTATTAATGAATGAGCAGCAGGAGAATAGTTATTGTTAGGTTGAAATTATATGACTTGTAACAGAGAGGTTGTGACCTTTTACCTGAGGTGTGGGCAATTTTTGGGGAGAAGAGTTGGCCTAAGGGCTAGGCTGGTCGACCTCGAATCTTGGGAACCGGGTTCGAGTCTCGGCAATTACGCTGAACATCCTGTGATTCTGGGCAAATCACTTAATCTCCCCGTCCCTAACAAAAATGAATGTGTCCTCATGTAACGCAACTGATGCTATGTAAAGCGCTCTGATACTCGATACCTTCGGGTCAAGTTTGCACTATATAAAACTCAGGAAAAAAACAGTAGAAGTTTTAAGTCATGGTCAGTTTCCCTGGAAATACAGCACAGGCTTTTTTGAGCTGGCAAGAAATCTGAGAATGCAAAACTTTAAATGTGAGGAAAGTGGTTTATTATATGGTGTGGTTGTGGAACCTCACCATGTATTAAAGTCACAATTCAGTATCAGGTCTAATCAGGTTCATTTGAAAACCTTAGGTCAGTTCAGGGTAGCTGTGATGCAGCGCAGTCTAGCTTTATCAAAGGAACACATGTAAAGCATTAAGAAGTACCAAAAGAGTTAAATAGGAAGAAAACACAACACAATAAAAATGAATCCAATCCAGTATTTATAAAAATAGGTTGTATTTTTATCATTAAATAGACACTTCAATGACAAAAATCCATCAGAAACGTCCAGAGATATGAATTTTTAAAGATACACTAAACCACAACTTTTCACTCCATGCAATAAATCATTGAAATCTACCGTGACTCATGGTTTGTGGTTAGCCACAACAGGTAACTTGAAAATGGCTATAAAGGCACTCTTGTGGGGACCACCTCTGGCAGAGAGCCAGTCACAGGGAACAAAAATGCCCAGTTGAACAGTTACCTCACAGTTTAAGCAGTTTCCAGTCCAGTTCCAGGGTCTATAGGCTAACCACCGTAGAAGTCAATGGAGTGGCCCTGAGGCAATGGATGCAAGATGTTGAAGTTGCTCAAAGATGCTGAGGATGGTAAGCCAGTGTCGAGGGGTCGACGAGCACAGTGGGGTGACTTTGGCCTCAGGGGTCGATGTCCCATGGAGTCTGGATGAAGTCCAGCAGAACACCAGTTGCCACTGATCTACTGGTTTCCGGTTAAAGCAGAACCAGCAGTTCCCTTCAACTTACAGTAACGTCTGTGCTGGGTGACCAAACTGCACTCTAATGACTCTCCCATATCCAGCAGACTCAGGTGTAACTTTTAGGGGTTGTGCTCAGGTTCCCAGGCTGCACCTTGGCATCAAGCGGCAATCAGGCTTCTTGCTGCTAGCCTCTCAGCCGAGCAGGCTTCTCAGCATTTATAGCCCTGTGTCTGTAACAAGGAGTCAGCCAACTGACTCTTGGAATCACCTTTTCTGTCTGGGGCTCGGTGATGACTTTTGCTTGAACCGGACACCACAGTCCTTTCTTTGAATGCCTAAGATGCAGCAGGTGCAGTCCAGCCTTTAGTTAAACTTCTCTTTGTTGTGCCATGGGAACAATGGCAGCCTTTTTTGGTCCTCTCTTCAGATGAGGCGTGATCTGAGATCTGGGTGCCAGGAGTGCCACTTTTAGGTCCACTACCAGCCTTTTCACAGTAAAAGAGGCAGTGCCGGATTTTTACAGTTAGAACATGTAAAATTAATTAAAAAACATGTCCACCTTTTAAATATGATGCACTCTGCCTTAGGGCTCAGTAGGCCTGCCTTAGAGGTGACATATAAATATTTAAAAAAGGAAGGTTTGGGCTTTGCCATTAGTTTAAATGGCATAGAGTTACTGGGACACATGCTTTGCTTTGTCACACTCGTAGTTGCACAACAAGTGCTGCGGTCCATGAGGGACACAACCTACTGTCCCTCGGTACCCCTGGCACCATGTACTAGCGACTTATAGGTAAGTTTACTTATGCTAATTGTGGCTTGAACAACTAGACATACACATTTTAAGGGACAGAGAGGTGCCACTGAGGCCTTTTTGAGACGACTCAGTGCACATTTAGAGTCGAAAAAACAGCAGCATCAGTCTAAAAACGTGGGTGGTGTTCATGCAAAAAGAAGCGTTTCTTCACAGTAGAAAACTGAAAATTGTTTGCATGTGAAACAGTGCTATATTAGGTAATTTTGATAAGCACTTTAATCAGGTGACCATTCTGTCCACTAGTAGGACACCCCTAGGCCACCACTCCAGCAAGGACAGCTGATCAGCGCAGGGGTTTGACGTGTAAAGTAATGACTGAGCCCATATAAAGGGAAATATGGAGAAATGTAGGCTGTGCTCAGAGGCAGTAGCAACCTCATGATCATAACAACATGAGAGAGAATACAGGGTAAATAAAGAAAACATTGAAGAGGAGATTCTGCAAATGTTGGAGCAGATGTCTTCTGATTTTCACTCTTAAGTCACTGCCCCTACTATGCGCTCTATACTTGTCTTTCAGATGTCACAGCTTATTAAGCAGAGTAGGTGATTACTGGAGGTCGTTCTTATGTAACATGGAGATGTTGTTGATGTGAACATTTTCATACCTTTAACAATGTGTATCTTTTCACAAGAAATCTTTCTATTCTACCACATATGATATCTTGTTTAGTCGATCTTTTTCTTCATCTCAGTGCTTATGTGTTTGGTGCAGACATTTAACAATAATGATAGGATTTGTACTTTCATTGAAATGGCCGATTAAAAAATGAGCCAAGAGTCTCAACTTTAATAGGGAAAGACCATGCAGTGTATGGTTATAATAATATGTCTTCGGCCATAAGTCTGGCATGTCCTCCTGCTATGTGTTCTCTGGTTTAATTTCATGCCTTGAAGGGTAAGAGTGAGCTGTAGATATCAAAAACATACAACAACTGAAGGGGGTTAATCTCTCATCATGATTGATAAATAAATCTGAACCAAGTATACTGGCCCTAATCCTAGCAGTATCAGTGGATTCAGAAGTCTTCGCTTTATGTGGGGCATCACATGGAGGCGACACACAGATGAGCGCATACAACACAGACGCCCTCAAGGAAAAAACTAGACATCACTGAAGCATTCAGGTCTGGGCAGACACCTCTGCGAGTTAGGGAGTCGCTATAAATGGCCTGTGCCATACCTCAACAGGGTGGAGAAACTTTTATAACACATTCTCTACTTCACACACCTATTTATTGTACCATATGATATATTACTAAGTCTTTGTAAATATGATGGCATCAGAAAATTCCTCGATAAATGGTTTAAACCCACATATCAGTTGCTGAGCAGGTATTGGACCCGACTTTGGCATATAAGAGTCCATCTACCTGAGTTCGGATCTAAGGAGCTGAACATATCTGGAAGTGGTCAACTGCCACAGGGATGGCACTCCTTGTGTGAACTGTCCCTTCCCTGCTTGCTGGCACTATCATGATAAAGAGATGGACGAGCACCAGTAATGTATTACTGAGGTAAAATAAGTAAATTTTACTCTTGGGAGTCTTTGATGGGAAAGAGATGACCCATGGAGATACTTCTACCCCACTCTGAATTTACCTGGACTCCTGAGGTTGTACCTAAAGAAGAGCAGCATGCCCTGTCTCACCCTGGGAAATACAGTACCTGTAAGCTGTAGAATCCTGCCTGCACCAAAGTCAGGGCACGGTGTACATACTGGATAAGAGATGCGTGGCTTACCCCTCCATTCATGGCCTGCAAGAGTAAACCACTACTGTATAACTGAGAGCGAACCACATTCCTCCAGCCTATCATATTAAACCAAATACCTGCATATACAGAGAAGTCCTTTATGCAAGGTTTCCAAGGTGTCCAAGACCCTGAGACAAAAATGCCATTAATCAAAAGATCTTCATGGCAAGATGCTGAATGGTGAGATGCTGTATCATACTTGTTCCATTTGTGCCACAGATATCTCATAAAGTCCTTTCACATTACATGGGGCAAAAGGCCACAATGGTTTTAAGTGAGAAAACCATGAACGTCAATTCACCAAAAGGCCTGGGGTAGCGGAAGTGACATCACTGGCCATTTGACCTCACGCACACATGCTTACACACAAAGTCACACTACGCACACTCTCTCTCACATAAACACACACTCACCTGCATGCATACATACATCACACATTTTTAAGCATTTTTTTTTACTTATCTCTGCTGCCAGGGAGGGTCATATTCCAGCTAACTGTACTCAATTTTTTATTATACTAAAAGTGAATATTATAATATTAATCAGAAATTAGTATAAATAAAACAATTGACAAATAGCAAGTAGATTGGAGCCCTAACCGACGTCAATGAGGACGATCTGCTCCTGTGTTCCTTGCACTGATATTGAGTCCAGAGGTCGCAAATGGAGAGCCAGAGGTCTATTTGAGCAGCCAAAAGTCACAGCTGTGACCCCTGGCGACCCCTAAATGACGTCCATGGAGTAATCAAAAGATGGGGTGAAGCAGACAAGAAGGCTCAAATGTCAGCTTCCAAGGTCCTTCATTCACCTATTGACTGTTGTCACCATATTACATTCTGACAATTGAAAGTCTTCCCCAAAACCAGGTTAAAAATGCTCCATTCTTGGCAAAAAGCCATTAAAACCTCCTTATTTAACTACTTTCAAAACAACAAAAGCCCGATTATGTCCTCCTATGCCCTCATGAGTTTAGGAAAAATGGGGGACAGGGGGAACGTATACAAGCTCAAAATAGCCACCAGGAATGATACTTAAAATAGTATACCAAACATTCCAGGCAAAGCAACAAATCCATGGCTTACTATTCCTAAAAATAATCATTGCCAGAACACACAGAACAGCCAGAGAAACACCAGTAGCACCGAAAATATCCGGAGACATAGACATAATCAACACTTACTACACATCTGTAAAAAGACACCTTTTTCTATAATATAACAACTTCAATAACAATAAATGTGTAATCATGTATTCTGGCAATAAAAATTTACTAACCTTTGTGCAATGTCACACATGGATGATGGATGGCACTTTCAAGTTGGGTCCTACTCCATTCCATCAAATATATATAATACAATGGTCAATGCCAAAATACAAACATTCCATTATTGTATGCACTGTTACCTAAAAAAACAAAGTCTAACTTACAATGAAATGCTGGCACATATAACACAACATACTAAAACCACAAAATATCATCATGAGTAGTCTTGCTTTACAAGCCCTTGATTGATTGGTTGATTGATCATAGATTTGGAACAGGCAAGGATTTCACCCATAGCCACGATCTATCCACACAATGCAATTCAGGGCCGCTACAATCACTTGGAGTACCGTACAAAATCCGCTCTGAGCATGCAACTAACCTAAAATGTGCACAATAAATAAAAAAGCTAATAGCTTTAGCATACATCCCTAATACAGACGACACTAAACATTATGATGTACTAATTGAACTGCCCTATTACCAACAACATGAAACAAAACTAGCTCCACGAATAGATTATTTTTGTGGATAGTTGGATTGGACACCTGCGCCAATCAGGACACCGATGCCAAACCAAGTATCACATTCTAAGGTGGAATTTCTATAACAGTGCCATGTCCCGAGAAGTAAAGACAAATAACATAGTGGAATTGTGGGACAATTTCTTCCAAGGAATCCTTGGCGGAAGACACTCTACCCTCTATCAATTCCTAGAATTATGTAAATAAAGAACAATGCTGCCAGGAGGTAAGAATGGAATAATCCTTAACCCAACTCAACCCAAAAACCTACAAACAATCTTAACAAACTAAACAAAGGAATGAACTCTTAGCATTCAATGTAAGACGGCCAAGGTCTACATATCTAGATTCCATAGCATGAACCCTACTTTAGTAGCCGCCGCAGTGTTAAAAATGCATGTTGTGCGTTTCAAAGCACAACATGACAGGCACCGCGCGGTGCCTGCCATGTTGTATTTTGAAACTCAGGGGGGTATCATAGGTACCCCCCATGTGCACCCCCCACCCCCCTTCACCCTGGGGGCCCGCAACGGGCCCCCAAAGCAAGGACCGTATGCCTTTTCGTGGCGGCATTTCCGCCACGGAAAGGCATAGCCCCCAGCACATCCTAATATGGCTGGCGGTGTCTGATAGACACCGCCACCATATTAGAGCTTTTCCGCCGCGGTCGCAAGGCGACAGCGGCGGAAAATTTGTCACCAGCCTCTAGCGCTGTTTCTCTCAGCACCTGTGGTTCATCTTACCTCTGCCTTTCCTTATATGAATGGGTTGCTTTGTGGCAATTTGCCCGGTGTTGACGATAAGAAAGCATGCAGAGATAATGCTTATGATGTAGTGGGAACATCCAGTTGCTGTTCAGAGGTTACAGCACCATTGAGATGGGCCATGTGTTAGGTGTACCTGCGCAGAGTTGTGTGCTGTCTGAATGTTGTAAACTCCAGTCCCAGTGATACTGCTTTACTGGATCATGTGCATCCTGAATGGACTTGTGTGTAGTTTGCAGGTCAAGTGTAATTCATTCTTGGCATCCGGGTCTAGTTCCATCTCTTTTGCCAGTGGTGGAACACTGACCCCAGTATAAACGCCCATCTCTTTTGCTTTTGTCCCCCTAAGCCCTGGTGAAAACATAATGGGTCTATTGCATTGAAAATGTGAGGAAACTCTGAAATTCTGACATGGTATTCCAGGCCCAGAGAGATGGTTCATGTTTTTGGTGTGCCTGCTGCAAATTTGTATGTGGATTGTGTGTTGCAGATAACAGTTACAATGGCAAAGCTTGTTAAGGTGGTGTCCCTGCTGCACCAGGCATGGTTATATCTGTACTCTGTGCACCTCTTACCCTTCTGTTTTTTTAATCTTTTGGTCTGCCAGTCCCTTACTCCCCATGTTGGTCAACCTCTACTTCACCCCCTTGAGGTCCAGTCTCTTTTACCGCCTTCCAGCAAACATTATCCTTTATTCGCCCCTCACCCCCACTGAAGGTCTCCCCCAGATTACGCTGTCCCACGTCTCCCTTCACTTTATGAGTCAGTTTTGCCCTCAGCCCCAATGGGCCACTCTATCACCTGCCCCAATCCCTTCTCCCTGCTATCCCTCACCACCTCTCAGAGTTTGCCCACTCCCTCACCTGTCCTCTTTCATCATGAATAACAGACTCCCATACCCCCTAGTTTTCCCTCTCGCTCTCCCCTCCACTGACTGCACTCCTTCATTCTCTCCCTAACACCTTATGGCCACCACTGAAAGTTCTCCGTTGCCTAATTTGCAACAGCAGATTTGTATGGTGAGTTGCAAAGTGAGTTTGCAGAGAACTTGCACTGCTGCTGTCCCTGACTGTGTGTGGGGAAAGTGGGTGCCTGTACTTCACATGTTCTGCTACAGCTTGTGTTTGTGTTGCTTCCTGTACTGCAACTGCTTTTGGAATATTCCACTGCTGCGGGTTGCATTGCGCTAAGCCTTCATTCTACCTGCACCGTTACCGAGGTTCAGGAAAACATGTGGCCTTATTGACATAGCATGTTACAAATTAAATTAATAAAAAATAAAGCATTTGGCTTTGTCACTGCCTGTTAATACAGATATCAAGTCGTATTTGCTTATTAACACTCTCTCAGTTAATTGACTGCATTCATAGCCAAAAGTGGAATGACATTGTGCGCCTCTGATGGAGCAGAAGCAGCATTGGCAACGTTAGCAGTCCGTCTGAATGCATAACGTCAGCTCTTGAAGCATGGGCAGCACACAAAGTGAATTTAAATGCATGAGAGCCTCTGTCAGAGACAGTAGGTCCAAAATACAAAGCAATTTCACCATCGGAAAATCACAGGATTTGGGACTGCAAAATGGGTTTTTATATGTATGAAACCCATTTTGCTAGTCAGAAAAGCCGTTCTGACGTGCAAAATTTGTTTTGCAATCCAGTCTAATCACGAAAAGAAATGGGAATGGAAGAGGTGCACCCTCCTAGTTGTGAGTTGCAATGGTATGTATCAATGGGTTGTGACCGCAATTACAGTTGCAAGCCATTGATCAGTTGCCAACACCTCAATGGTGCTAGTAATTGATTCACAAAAGGGAAGGTTTCACTTTGGGACACTTCACATTTATTTATTTATTTTATTTATTTATTCAAAGTTTTATATAGCGCGAACAGGATCCTTACAGATATCAGAGCGCTTCACAAGACAGGGTAGGTGCAGTAGGAGTCAACAGAGATAATGGGAACAATATAATAGTCAATAGCATGGTAATAACATGGATAATAAAACATACATAAAACCAATCCATATACAATCAGGTAAGGAAGTAATAAAGGATAGCACAAATCATTGATCACTACAGAGGTGTTTAGGTGGATCAGAAAACCAACGTGTAACATATCTTGGTCGGTAGTAAGAGAGTAGCGTAGTAGTGCCCCCAACAAATAGAGTATAGTGCCAAGGGATAGGGTGAGCAGTGGTATAAGGCAATGCAGAGTCTCTGAACCAACATCTATAACGATCAGGAGATCTTGGCCAGAAGGATTGTTTTCACCTCTTTCTTGAAGAGTGCAGTGGAGGAGATCAGTCTTGTTTCAGGAGGGAGCGCATTCCAGATCCTGGGTGCCATTCCTGAGAAGGAGCGCTTGTAAGTTTTCACTTTCCGGAATCTACGAGGTTTCAGGAGTAGATTTTTTGTACTCCTATTGGATCTCGAACCTCCTGATATAGACAGCTTTTGAGCGAGGTAGTTGGGTGCCTTGTGGTGCACGGCCGCGTGTGTCATAACTGCAATTTTTAGCTGTATTCTGGCTTCAAAAGGCAGCCATTTTAGAGACTTTAAGTCTGGGGATATGTGCGAATGTTTTCTAGAGCCTGTAATGAGTCTCGCGGCAGCGTTCAGGGAGGCTCTTAAGGGTGCTGTTGTGGATAGCGGGAGACCGCTGAGGGCCGCAATTCCGTAGTCTATTCGAGGGATGACTAAAGCTTGTACAGCAGTTTGGAAGTCTTTGGCCGGGAGGAAGGGTTTAATTTTCCTCAGCGTGTTAATTTGGAAATTAGCTGCTTTTGTGGCTTTGCTGACGTGCTGCTGCATGTTTAGCTTAGCGTCGAGTGTGATGCCTAGGGATTTCGCCGAGTCCACGATGGTGGGTTGGACATTGAGTGCTGTTAGGTTGTTGAGCCAGGTTTGGGTGGTGGAGATTTTCGCCGGGGGTGAGATGAGTAGGAACTCAGTTTTCAGGGCATTTAGTTTGAGGTGATTATCAGCCAGCCAAGATTGGGTGTTAATAAGTGTGGAATTCAGATGTTTGATGTCTTCCGGGGATTGTAACTTTAGATAGAGTTGTGTGTCATCGGCGTACATATGGAATTGAGCATTGGAAGCTTGAAGCAAGGTGGCGAGCGGTTCCATAACGAGGTTGAACAGTGTAGGGGAGAGGGTGGATCCTTGTGGAACACCTAGATCTACAGGCACAGGTGTAGATAGCACATTGTCGATCTTGAACCTCTGAGACCGATTGTGTAGGAAGGACGAAAACCACTTGAGAACAGTTCCCGATATCCCCATTCTAGTACTTAGCAGCTCTAGCAAGTTCTCATGTTTGACCGTGTCAAATGCTGCCGAGAGGTCAAGGAGGATGAGGAGGCAGGACTCATTGCGATCCAGAATTTGGAGGGCATCATCAATTATGTGTGTCATAGCCGTTTCCGTGCTATGTTTCGCTCTGAAGCCTGATTGATGAGGGTTGAGGAGGTCATATTGATCAATGTGTTTTGTTAGTTGGAGTTGGACACATTTCTCCAGCAGTTTGGCCAGGGTGGGGATATTGGTGATGGGCCGATAGTTGTTTAGGTCAGTCGGATCAGCTGTAGGTTTCTTGAGTATAGGCGTGACTTGCCCCACCTTAAGGGAGTCTGGAATGTGGCCTTGTTGCAGAGAGCTGTTGATGATCTTGGTCCAGAGAGGGAGGAGCAAGGGGATAAAGTCTTTTACAGCATTAGCAGGTAGAGGGTCTGTGAGGTGATTAGAGGGCTTCAAGGTGCAGAGCAGTTTGTGTATTGCTTCTTCCGAATAGGTATCGAAGTGCTGCCAGGATGCCTTGTTTTTAGGTTGAGTGTCTGCCATTCTGGTGTGGTTGGGGTATCGGCTTACATCCATGATGAGGTCATTTCTTATGTTGTCAGTCTTTAATTTAAAGAAAGCGGAGAAGGCTTCACAGTGTGGGGTGTCATTTGTTGTGCTGTTTGATTGTGTGGGTTGTGCCTTTGTTTGGGTCTTGATTAGCTCAAACAGCTTTCTTGGCCTGTTCTTCGCTTGGTCCAACTGGCGGCTGAAGAAGTCCGACTTTGTGCGCTTTATTTTCCTAAAGTAGGCATTTCTCTTGTTCTTAAGCTTTTTGAGATGCAGTGCTGAGGGGTCCGATCTCCAAGTGCGCTCTGCCATTCGCATATTACGCCTTTCGTCGTTGAGTCTGTCATCATACCAGGGGTTAGAAATTTTGGTGGAGGCTCTCTTCAGTTGCAGAGGGGCGACTTCATTGACTATTGTATTCATAGAGTCAAGGTAGTGGTCAGTCAGTGATTGAACATCTGAGGTCCCTGAAGGGGGAAGGAGGAGGTTGCCGATGTGGGGAGGTAGGGTAGAGGGGTTGAGATTCTTCAAATCCCGTTTCCATGTTTTGGTTTTGATTGGTTGAGTAGGGTTACGTTTAACTTTTTCGTTGATAAGAAAGGTGATAATGTGGTGATCTGACCAGTCGCAGGGTAGAATCGCCTCCAGATGAATAGCGTTCTCTTTGGCAATGATGAGGTCGAGTATCGCGCCTTTGTCGTGTGTTGGTTTATCACATAGTTGGGTGAGGTCAAGCGCATTGAGGAAAGTTTTGAGACTATTCACCACGGTATCTTTCTGATCGTTCCAGTGAAGATTGAAGTCACCCAGGTAGACTTGAGTGGTCTGCCGACCGGCATTGGAAGTGATCAGGTCCATGAATTGTTGGGTGAATATGAGATTGTCACCGGGCGGGTGATAGATAAGATGTAAAGCACAGACTTGTTTGCCCTCACTGGTGATGTCGAGGCAGAGTAGTTCACAGGAGGAAAGGGAGGGGGAGGTGACTTGAGTAACGGAGAGGTTGCTCCTAAAAATGCATGCAATTCCCCCGCCCGTCTTGCCAGGTGACCTGTCCAGCCTAATGATGTGATAATTGGGGGGGACTAGTATGTCCATAATAGGGGTAGAGGCTTCAGTGAGCCACGTTTCCGTTAGAATGGCTAGGTCTAGATCCCTATTTGAGACGAGATCCGCGATGTCAGAGGAATGTCTCTGGGCCGATCTGCAATTTAGTAGGATGCATTTGAGTTTGGGAGAGAGAAGGGTGGTCGAACTTTCTAGTGTGAGGGGAACTTTTCTGAGGTTGTTAGGGACGGAGCCTCTGTTGTTGAGTGTTGGGAGCCTTAGAGGGTTTGTAAGAATTGTGGGTATGGGGATGTGTGAGTTGGAGAAGTCTTTTACCGGACCTGGGCCATAAGAGCTTAGGAGAGAGCATAGGTCGCGGTCCGATAAGGGGTTGAGAACACGACGGGGGCGGTGGGAATTATTGCGAACGGGGATAGTAGGCCATTGCTGGTGTCGTCGGGGGCGAGGGTATGTAGGGAGGGTGCGTCGTTTGTAGGGTAGTGGGATGGTGGGAGGTAGATTGGGCTGTGAGGAGAGAAGGTTTTTGATTGCGTGGATGTCTTTTTTGATTTGTAAGATTTCCTCTTTGACTTGTTGGAGGGTGGATAAAGTCAGGTCAGGAGGAGGGTCATTGGGGAAGGTGTTGGTGGAGAGAGCCGTTGGTGAGTGGTTGAGTAGTGTGCTGGAGAGCAGGCAGGGTATCGGAGGGGTGTGAACGTGTTTGTGGGCGAAGGGTGTGAGTGAAGTGGGTGGGACAGGCGGTGGGTGGGAAGCATAGGTAGTGACTTCAGTGGGAGGCGGTGCCGGTGAGTAGAAGAGTGAGTGAAGGCTGAAGACAGTGGGGGAGACAGGAGGGTAGTGAGGGCTGAGAATAGGAGGTGGGAGAGAGGGGGATGCTACGGTGAGGGAGGAGGTATGTTCTGTATCTTTTGTTGGGAGGGAGATAGAATTGTGAGTGGGAGTGGGGGGGGAGCAGGGAGGGGAGAGTTGTCCGCCGAGGGGGGGATGAGTGGATAAGCTCCGAGTGATGGTGTGTGCCGATGTAGGCGTGTTGTGGGTGGGAGTTGTTGTGTCGGGTGTGAGAGACTCGTGGGTGGGAGTGGGGAGGGAAATGGGGAGGGAGAGGTGTCTGTCGTGGGGGGGATGGGAGGAGGGGGTGTATAAACTTTGGGCGGTGGCTAGTTCAGATGGTGGTGCGTTGTGGGCGGGGGATGTTCTGTCCGGGGGGGGAGGGATGGAGGGGGTATGGGTGGGGATAAGAAGGGTCATGTTAGAGGGGTTGCTAGTATGTGCGGTGGAGTTATTTGTGACTGTCCTTGGGGAGTGAGGGGCGTTCACAGCAGGTGGGCCATTTACTGGAGTGCTAGGGATAGCAGTGTAGTAGGTGGTGGATGCGACGTTAGGGGTGATAGTGCTGGCGGAGTTCTGGGTGGTGGATCTCAGCTTGGAGAGGTGCTCTTTGAACTTGGGGAACAGGTTGTCTAGTAATTCCAGGTTCTTGTCCTTGGATTGGATTAGGACAATCCCGTTATTGTAGATAGTAATGGTAGACCTGCCCGGGAAGAGGTGGGAAGGTGTGATGGTGAGAATTAGGCCATGAGTTGTTTTCCTGGTGGTGGAGACTGTGAGTAGGGATAGGAAAGTTTTCCTCCATTGGGCTCTGCGTGAGGTGTGGAAGATGATATCAGTATTCAGGGCTCCATTGCCCAGTGAGAAGTAAGTGTCGGCAAAGGGTGTTTCAGGGTGTGACCTCAAGAAGTTGTGTTTAAAACGTTTAGTGGCATTTTTGGAGAGAGGAGTGGAGGGGTAGTTAATTCTAAAAGTGTGCTTGCCGTTGAGCTCCATTTTAGAGAGGCTGTGGTGTTAGAAGTAGGAACTAGGACGATAGTATAAGCTGTCAGCTGCTAGTTACAGGGCCAGGGAAGACACTGGTGAGTGTCACTAGTGATAGCCTATAATATAAATAATAATAATATACTGGAAGAAAAATAGAATACCTAGGCAGGCAGTAACATACCTGAATCGAAAGTGACAGTAGTGAGTAGTCAGAAATATGTGAGGTACATGTGTCAGTAACAAAATACAATTGCAGACAAAAGTCAAATGCAGAAAAAGTATTCTCATTCTGTGCGTTACGAAGTTCAAAATAAAGCTAGTAACATAATACTGCAATAATAGGCAGACATTCTTTCAAATATGAGGTAGCAATATGCGCGATACATATGTTCAAAATATAGGTAGAAGTATAATACTACAGTAATAGGTAGACATTCTTTCACACTAGTCTAAAATACTAAAGTCCAATAGAGACTAGTCTAAAATGGCCGCCAGGTAGTACAGATCGAGACAGTAGTCCTCTGTTTGTTGCTGTTGCTTCGATAGCAGGGGAGAGCAGCTTCCCTTCACAACCATGCAGGCAAAGGGAGATAGAGACATTAGTCCTCTGTCTGCTGCCATTACTTTGAGCACCGGGGATGGGATTACACTTTCTCTTTAAGCAGGCAGAGCTCAGGTCTAGCTGGGAGGAATTCTTATCTCTGTGTGGGGGAGTTAAGCTGAGGGGCCTCGTGGACAACAGAGGTAGGTGGGGGATTTATTACTACAGTTTTATGGCTCCAGCCATTTTGTACAAAAGGAGTTAGATTTTAAAAGAGAGCAGGCGGGTGGGAGAAGTAAATACCTTAAGGTTCTGTGTGCCTGTTAATTTTGCCCGTAGAGTTATACAGGAGCAATGCTTTAGCCCATGATAATGATGATCCCTTCCGCTTCGTAGATGCGACGTTTCATTCACTCCTATAAAAAAAGTTCTTCTTTTTTCTGTATGTTGAGCTGTGCTTAGTACAGTGTTGCCCCTGTGTTTGCTCGCAACCTGCGTCCCAGGCCCCTCTCAGCCCTCAAGACCGTTAGCGGTCCTCTGTTGGGTGAGGGCGGGAAGGGGGGGGGGTTGCGTTGTCGTTACCCGGTGCTGCTATCTGCGTCCTCCGCTGCCTTCAGGAAGGGGTCCCTGCTTCAGGTCAAAAGTGGGGGAGGGGTCCGGTGCCCTTTTCGTTGCGCAGAGCGAGGACAGCCGCTCTGCATATAGTGTCACCAGCTCCAGCGCAAGCCCACCACACACCGGTGCAAGGGAGGGGGAGGGGGTCAGCTTCAGAGCCGGTAGTCACCCTCAGCAACGGCTTTACCGCGCCGCGAGACACCCTCAGTAAACACTCCTAGCGAGGTCATCAGAGGCCAAGTCCAGCGCCTCTATCGTTTGCGCTCCACTGCGGCAATTGTGTAAGGCGAGAGGCTAGCGGCGGGCAGCCGGTGGGGCAAGGACGAAGGCGGCACCGTCGTCCCGCATCCAGCAGCTGGTGGGGCCAGGGTGAAGTCGACGGCCTCAGGGGCAGGAGCCCTTCAGGTATCCACAGTCCGGTGGAAGGGATGAACTCCAAGCCGACCGCCGAGCCTCCATATGATCGAGGCTTGTCGGGAGCAAGAGCCCTGCAGGGTATCCACACTCCGGAGTAGGGGGGGGAGGGGGGAGACTCAAAGAGAGCAGGAGTCCTTCACTATGTCCCCAATCCGATGCCGGTTCCACCGTCCGATGCAGGGGGGAGGGGGCGAGCTTCGGAGCCTCCGTTGGCCCTCCGTGCAGGCTCCACAGTCCGGTGCAGGGGGGAGGGGGGGGCGGGCTTCGGAGCCTCCGTTGACCCTCCGTGCAGGCTCCACAGTCCGGTGCAGGGGGGGGGAGGGGGTGAACTTCAGAACCTCTGCCGACCCTCCGTGCAGGCTCCACAGTCCGGTGCAGGGGGGAGGGGGGGGGGGGCGGGCTTCGGAGCCTCCGTTGACCCTCCGTGCAGGCTCCACAGTCCGGTGCAGGGGGGGGGAGGGGGTGAACTTCAGAAACCTCTGCCGACCCTCCGTGCAGGCTCCACAGTCCGGTGCAGGGGGGGGAGGGGGGCGAGCTTCGGAGCCCTCGTTGACCCTCCGTGCAGGCTCCACAGTCCGGTGAGGGTGGTGATGTCTCCAGACGATCCGGACTGAGAGTCGAGTGGCTAGTAGCTGGCTCCAGCCCTCCGTCGTTCGAGGTAGAAAGAGCAAAAATAAATAAAAATATGCTGGTTACAATCCTGTTACTCTCATGCAGTCGGTTTCACGGAGCGGTGGGTGCTGACAGGGATAAATCCAACAAGTGGGATCCCCAGCACAAGGAGCTCTTAGCAAGCTCCTGCTCCGTCGGCCATCTTCGTGGTTTTGGACGGCAGAGTGAATTTAGTGAATGCTTTTGCTGCTTCAGGAGAAGCAAAATAACTGCCTGCTTCCTCGATGGTTTCCCAAATGGGAAACTTTCTTTAAAAGTAGCAATGATTCCTTTAAGGAATATGGGCTGCTTTAAATAAAGGTTTGCATTTTGGAAACCAAGGTCCAACTCTATCATGAGCTTGCGTTGCCCTTGAGTCACGCAAGGCAACGCCAGCCCTTAAGTTAGATTTACTATGCCACGCAGAACCACCTTGCATGGCTCGGCCTGGTATAGTAAATCTGAAGTAACAGAAGGCAGTGCAAGTCGCTGCCTTGTGTTACTTTGCATGGCAAAGGAATTCCATGGGTGCAGAGGGGGTGTTCTCATGCTTCCACCAATAGTTTTTAGGTCGAGCCTGGAATACGCATCCGAAGGATGCGGTCCAGGTGGAGAACTACAGCTAGCTGACTCGAGGGAATGAAGGACAAGAAACTGCCACGCGCTTCTCTCCGGCTGGATTTCACTGCGTGCACGCGCACCCACACTCACGCATGCGCACTTGCACAGCCACACCGCCACTCACGCATGCGCACATACACACGCATACACAGACACACGCATACACAGGCACACACACCCCCCGTCACCGCCGCACCTACACACACACTAGCGCACCTACACGCACACACAGAGACCCCCCCACACACACACCAGCGCACACAGACACACGCGTGTACACCCCCCTCCCCTCCCACTCACCGGGCTCTTTCGGCGTGTTCCGTGCTGCGGAGAGGCCATCAATCGGCCAGCTTCACTTCTTCCTCGGCGGCGGGCAGAACTTCCTGCCGGATTGCAGGCCCGCCCCCGTCTCGGCAAAAAGTGCCTGACTTCCGGTTTTCACGGAGCAGGGCTGCGGCGGTGATTTCGCGATGTTCTTGTTCCTCTTAGTTATGTTTAACCTATGACATAGGTCACATCTTGACACTTTGATAAAAGGTGAACTCATTCGCCGCTTTGTGTTCGTCCGGGCCAGTGATGGGGCCAGATACCAGAACTGAAGACAGCTGGCCGAACATCTAAGAAGGGGTTCCACTTCTTCTTTCGCCTCCTGTGGTACACCTTTGAGCCTTTAAACTAAGATGCCGTTTTTGTTACAGATTTGAAATGCAGAAACTCTTAACACGGAAACCGGACGAGTGCCTCTGCAAGGCTGGCGGCGCCGGGGATAATCAGTCGTAAGAGATTCACTGGTTCCCTGCCATCCTGGTCATATAGAGACGCTGATCTTAGGATAAATCTGCCCAGTTACTATTAGTGAGGGGGAGGCGGCACCCTCTCAGCACCGATGCTGTAACTGGCTGACACAGCCAGGTTTACAGAGAGCACCACAATTCACTATCACTTGCGGATTCAAATACTGATGTGACGCTAACCTGCCTTCAGGCCCGAGGAAGTAGTGTAGCACACTACTGTGAGGCAGAAAGGCGGGCCACTCGAATCGAGTGGGAGTCCTCGCATCGGTAGTGCTGGCGTGCTGCACTGTCTCGTGCGCAGGCTAGCACCGGCCACAAATAAAACTGCGTTGGCCGTCGGCATTGCCCAGAGGAGACCCGGCGGGAACTGTCAGTGACCCCCCATGACTCCCTCACTCGCCATACATTAATACATTAATGATCGCGGATGGTGCAAGCGGCGCAAACTAAACTGCGGCCAAGTCGGGACGACTCACAGAAGCCACTGGGTCGGAGAAGACTGAAGACTGATGCTGTCCCGTCCGGCAGAGTGCATGGTGCTCCAGAGCAGTCAGTGCTGCAGCTGAGCTGTGCGGCCACAGCAGGGGGTCTCTGTGCGTCCCGCGGCCTCCAGACGGACCGGGAAACCTTTCTAAAGTTGACCACTTCAAGTAAGTTATAATATTATTATACTAACTACATCGCGGCCGCCATGCTCCTCCGGTGAGCTACGAGTGGTAAAAACAGTCAGCTTTATGCCATCAGGGGTGGCCCAGGAAGGGCTGCACTCAGAGGAGGCTCGGGGAGCCTGGAGAATAGCGGCGGGAGTGGGGTGAGCCAATAGAAGCGGCACCCGCCATTAAAGATGAGGAAGGAGCAGGAGCACGAGCAAGACTTCACGTCAGGGACTCACCGCTTTCCTGGGGTGCGTAACCCTAACACTAACTCCACCATAGCCTGATTGCCCGCTTCCTGCTTGCAGTGCCGCCCGGGCCAGCAACCTCAGACACAATGGAGCACTATATAGGTCTGTGGGGCCGAGGGGATATCCGGAAGTGCTGGTTGGAAATTCACCAAGAAATAGGCATAACCACTTAATTAGCAATCTAGAGCTGCGTATGGCCTGGGAGCACTGACTTAAACTGAAGCGGGAGCGTGCCCATGCAAGGCATGTTTATTCCCTGCAGTTTCCTGACTGCACCGTAAACCGTTTGTGTATGTTACTTATTGTCTGTCTGTTATTATTGTTAGTTTTAAATCCTCCGCTTCTTCTAGGTGCTGTGGGCGTATTCTGTCTTCTCTTGAAGGGGCTGTCTGTATCTAGGAAAGGGGTTGGGCGTAAGGAGCAAAAACGCACAGCGCTACCAGTTGCTTTTTGCCTAAACTTCATATATTGCCCTGTCTCATATTAATGTTTTATTTGGAATTAATATTTCCCAACAAGATTTTGATACCCTTTTGTTGACTGTATTTATTTTATTTGATAACTTTTTATAGCGCTGTGTTACAAGCTAAACTGCATCTGGGAACTTTTTAGTCTAATTTGGAAAACCTGGAAATTTGACAAACCATTGGTCTGCAGAGCTTTACAGCTCTCCCCTAACATATATTCTATCTTTTTGAGACCATTAAAGCAGTGGGTGGGGAAGGTAGGTGCGCTGCTTGGTGCAATCGCAGTCTCACACAGAGTCAGTTACTGATGGTATTTCTCAGCTGCACTAGTGCAGCGGTTTAAGATCTTTACAGTTTCTGGTTGCACAAATGGGTCTCATTTCTGATGTTTATGTTTCCCTCATGTTCACTGCTTGATTTCTGCTTGCGAGAAAGTGTCACTCATAGTCATTGAATGTCACTCATAATTACACTGAATTTATGAAAATGTCACACATCGCAATCTGAAACCTTGGCAGCTATGTACCTCTAGTCATATTACCAGTACTGTAAATTGAACTATAGAAGTCCATGCAGTCACTGTCCGAGAGCACCCCTCTGGTACTGAGAAGTGTTGGTGTTCTCTCTAACATTACATGTATTTCTCCAGAGCTAAGAAGTGCTAGTACACTCTTTTTCAAATTAAGAAGTGCAGGCACTGAGTAGCTGACAGTGCCTGCCCATTTAAAGCATAGCAATAGCAATATTTTTACTTTTAAACTTGTGTATGTTTTCGTTCATCTTTAAAGAGACTCTAGTGCTGAAAATGCAAAGTAAAGTAAATAGCTTCATATTATGAAATGGGGGAGTGAAATTGTGCCCCCTCCTTCCCATATGGGACTGCCGTTCGAAAATTAGGACAGGTGGGGTCTCTGATGAATGCTGTACACGAGTCCTCATCTCCAGAGTGTGCCATTTCTGACACTCTCCAGACAGACGTGGTGCATGGCAACACTGTTCCTTAGACTGCCTCCCTCCCCATCCCCCCTCAGGCGGTAAGTCACCCCCAAAACTGCGCACCACTTGTGAAAACTTTGTAAAACACTCCAGAATCCTTCCTGGAGAAGTACTCTAGTCAAAAGGGCGGAGGGAAAGGATGCGATGTCGACCCTAAAAAAGTTACATTGGTAAGAGAGAGCAAGTGTGAAAAGCAGAAAGAAGGAATAAGGAGAGAGACGGACGGAGAAGGGACGAAAGTGGGAGACTGAGTGAGTATCAGAGAAGCAGCTCACTTAGTGTCCCCTCCCCCTTTAGGGGAGGCACACAGTCTGGATTGCGTCCAACTCAAACCGAGCCCACAACAGGACAGGCCTAGTTTATTTTTGGGCACACACAGGGCATTTACAATTATTGGCTGCATGTTTGATTTACACAGCGCTCAGGTGTAAATTTCATTCCACCAAAATCACACAGATTAAACTACCTGCATCCATAACAAAAGGGGCGATCCCTGACCTCTGCTCAAAAAGAGACCCGTCATGGTTCTGCCACGCCCAACCACCAGGTTGATGGCATATATCCCAGTTCTGTTGATCATCCTTGCTCTGAATCAGCCTTAGGGCAACAGAAGTGATAAACAAAAAGACCCCATAACAGACCAACACTACAAACACTAGTCCCACGACTAACAGACACAGAAATGGATACCTGCGAGAAGCAGAACTGTAATGCAAACCAGGGTAAATTTAAAGAAGCTGACATGTACACACAAATTATAGGCATTAATATCTGCAATCAGACATAAGTAATAAACTGCCTATCGTTACTGACAGCCTCCTTAAGTAGCACTGCAATTAGAAGTGATCTAAACCTTACAACTGATCTTGAGTCTTACAAAGAAAATTTAAAAACAAGCATGTGCAATGCAATAGGTCTTGCATTTACGCAATTTTAAGCTATTGGCATTGTAAATGACAATGCATTTTATTTATGTTTTAAAAACAAAGAGAAAAATAAAAGGCATTGTTATTTGCAATGTGAATAGCTCAAACTCTCGTAAATGCGAGATCTATTGCATTGCAAATGCTTGTTAGAGCATGTTCCAGATTTACTAATACTAGTAAAACTAGGAATGCATAAAAATGCTATGCCTTCCAAGGTGATGTGTAATGAGGAGAAACATGTTATTTCCTCTTTATACATGAGCTGCAGCACACATAGAAAGATGAAACTGCTTCAGGATTTCTTTTTACAGGAAGGCGCCCCTTTCTGTACATAAACAATCCTTACTATAATGAAGACACCCATGCACCAGGGCGCAAGAGTGCTTGCATTGGTGCTTGGCAGCCACAGGTACGCCAGCGCAGAGAAAGAGCAGGTGTGTGCCATATGTTAGTAATTATGGCACATTCCTGCTCTCTCTGTTTGATGCAGCCCAGCATAGAAAGTTGTCTTGCTGCGTTGCCGTGTACCAGATGATGATAAATCTGGCCCAAATGCTTTTACAGAGGTCTGCTCGGCCTTTCAGTCTTGATTTGCAGGTGGGATTGATGCATCTGCCCCATAGTTATTTGTAGTCATTGCTGTCTGTGAGAGCAGTGGGAAATCATCCTTTGCTCGTCTTTTTGTCTTTGATATGTTACCCTCTTTCCCTCAGGAGATAAGGTAAAATAATGTTCTAGTCTACTGCCTACTTCTTCACTGAAAGATGAGCCAAAGAAGGGGGACAATTTTTGGTGTCCTTTGTGCTGGACGCCCCGTCCGTCACTACACTCTGTGTGGATGGTGATCCTCCCAATAGAGGCACTCCACTCAGTGGACTATGGGTACTTCTAGTCTTTCTGGACAAGTTCATATTCCAAACGCCACAAGAAATGTTACCATTAACGGTTCTAAAACTTAAAAATTGGGTACATCTGAGAAAGGTATTGGCTCCTCCTGTCAGGGGAACGCCAGAGATTCTTTTTTTTATTCTATATACCTCTCACCCTAAACAATTCCCTTTGCTGTTTTATTTTTCTTGGGATGACCCTGTTTCCTGTATGTCAAATACACAATTTCCACTCAAACACTGGAATAAAATGTGCTGGAAATGAATCTATTGGCCAAATACTCCGGATAGGCACAGACTCATGGCACTGAATATTTAGGCGGACATTTATTAAACATTTTATAAAGATTTTGCACATTTTTGTTACATGTATTTGTTGGCTATTCTCCTCTCGCCAAGTCTTTTAATCTTCATTCTTCTTCCTTCTTCTCTTGTATCCCCCTCTTTACCATCATCCTTTTTCCATCTTTATCCCCTAGTTCTGTATCACCATCCGTGCTCCCTGCCTTCATTTCTTTATCTCTAACCTCATCCCTTTTCTTCCTCTCTCTTTCCCTGTTATCCTTCCCTTTATTTCCCTAGCTGCCCCTTTTTTCCGCACTTGCCTGTTTCTCCCTCCTCGTTCCCACCTTGCTGCATTTTTCTTGTTTCCATTTATCACCTTCTCTTTTCATTCAATATACCAGGCATCCATATATGTTTATGTTTATGTTTTTTGCGATTTTTATAGCGCACAACTACCCGGGGGTGTCTCGGCGCTCAGTATACAGAACAATAGCTATGGCAGAAAATTAATGTGAGAAAAACCAGGTTTTTAATTTCTTCCTAAAGCTGATGAGCGTAGGGGCCGTTTTGATGTAATGGGGAAGTGCGTTCCAAAGTTTGGCTGTGGAAATCGTGAAGCATCTGTCACCCCAGTTGGCCCTTTTTGTACGTGGAACTTTGAGCAGATGAGCTGAGGAAGAGCGAAGCGTTCTTGAGTTTTCAAGCGGGCAGAGGGCGTCTTTGAGAAACTGTGGGCCTAAGTTGTTAATGGCTTTATAGGCAATGCACAATGCCTCTTTCTGTATAAATCCCATCCTCATTGCCCACAGACTCCTTCAATCACACTTTCTGAAAATCATTTCTCTATTTTCATGTTTAGTCACTCACTCTTTTAACCCTCCTTCCATCATTAGGTCTGTTGTTAGCGAAGGCCTTTTGAGTTTATTAAATTATATATATAATATATTTACTCATAGGGTCTTCCAGCAAGCTTTCTTCACCTATTTGTCTGTCATTGAATTTTGTTCTGCCTCTCCGCAGTATACAGCATGAGGCACAGGGTCAGCCCACGTCATCCATTGGTGTACCTCTCTCTGAGTGACAGCATTTTGCTCTTACACAACATGTACTTGCTCACAAAAAGTAGTTCCCTTGAAAAGTGCTACAAAAAAAATCCACAAACGTTGATAAAGACAAAAGTTGCCAGCTAACGCCAGATCTATTGGCTTTGCCAATGCTTGTTTCTTCAGAGTCTCTGTTGATCACAGATAGTAAGTGTTGCACAAGGCTGAGTGATGTCTAGACTCCTTGTCACCTGCCAGTTGCAACAGGAGCTGTTTCATCCAGACTATGTTGACATATTTATGTCGTCATATGCTGTTAACCCCTTGCACGCTGATGACGGAACCGCTCCGTCATCAGCTGCGGGTGCGCTGTGCTGATGACGGAGCGGTTCCGTCATTGCCTGCCTCGCTCGATAGAACGCTCATGCGCGGCGCGAATTCCGCGCCTGCGCTGAGGGTTCTATTGAGCGGGGCGGGCCATGACGGAACCGCTCCGTCATGAGCACAGCTCAACCGACGCTGGTGACGGAGCGGTTCCGTCACCAGCATGCGGCCGCCGCGTGGCCGCCCCGCCCCCTTAGCACTGCGGCGGAATAGCCGCCGCAGTGAAGGGGTTAAACCTCAAACTTTCTTCTAATTGAGGATTTAGATTCTCATACTTTTCAACAGATACAATGTATTTCTTTTGGAGGTGTAGTGGCACCGGTTGCTATTCCTTGTCTTGACTGTAATCCCAAATATACTCCTTCCGCATAGTGATTCAAGTGTAGACCTATTCCCACTTAAAAATCGACATGGTGAATCGTCAGTACGAATCGTCTCCAGGATTTATAACACAGTACAGGTATACCGAGCTAACCACTACACTAAGGCTAGCTTAGCGTGGCAGGCAGACCTGAGCTCGGTGATTGATGACACAACATGGAAGTACTGCTGTGAGAGTACGAAAAGCATTTCATTAAATGGCCGTCGTAGGCTGATACATTTCAATATGTTTAATAGTGTATATTATACACCAGAGAGGCTCTGCAGGTACGGTTTGCGTGACTCTGCAGTGTGCGAGCTTTGTGGTGCAGACGCTGCAGATTTTCTTTCATCTGGCCTGGTTATGCCCTGGGATGGCGACTTTTGGGTGTTGATATTCAAGACTCTCGGGAAAGTCACGGACACCACACGAGCCGGACCCTATGCTCGCTCTATTGGGATACTCCAAACATTTGCCTAAGGGAATTAGATGACTGGTGGGCATGGGACTCCTAGTGGCTAGACATAGGCTTGCAATCTGCTGGTCCCAGGGCCCGACCCCCACTATGATGAGCTGGACAAACGGCATGATGTATTACAGTATACAAACAGAATATTAAAGCGAGTTATTACTCCTCCCCACCCCCGAATCCTCCCCCCCCCCCCCGCAATCAGCCTAAACATTTCTGGGGACTATACCAGGCTTATTTGACGGCCAAGGTAAAGCATGCTGAACCCCTTAAAACATAGCACAGGAGAACTGATTGCACAATATATCCCCTGCTGTTGGACTGGGTAAAGAGCTTTGCCTTATGGCTACCCTTAAGGGTCTCAGGACTAGGACTGTGAACTTGACATGTAAAGCATTGAACTGAACTGTAAATGTTATGGTTGCGAATTGTACGGTGCTCATATTGATACTGTATGCTATAAGATACTAGCTTTTCACTACTGTGTAAGACTTTGTGTACTGTGTATATTGCAGCAAGAATGATATTGATAAAAGCTCATAAACTGGTAAGATGAAGAAGGAGCTTTATTGATACAACCATCAACAAGTAACTGCAACAGCAAACTGAATTCTCTGTAATTGGAATGTCATCATTCTATTAATGATGTAATCTACCAGGAGACTCTTAAAGATACAGTAAACATAACACATCCCCTATTCACAGTAAAAGAAATAAACAAGCCTTGAAAAGCAGTATAGAGCACTAATAAAGGATAAACACAAGCAATAAAATAAACTGGTGAGGCAGCATCGCGTGTACCATCACGAGTGTATTGGTTCTTCACGCGTATCATTGCGCGAGTGTTGCAGCGCCTGAGTGTTCGTTCTCCTGCTCGCTCTTCCGCAGTGTTGGGGAACTCTGACCTCGCGTACAGCGTCACTACGTTGTCACGCACACTGCGTCACATCAGCGGCCATCTTTGTTGACATCGGTTGCCATAGTAACGCCGATGCGCACGGCAGCGCATTTTACTTAACTTTTAAACGCTGATACACACAGCAGTGTATCTTTCGGAATCACTATGCGCTACAACGACGAAAGTTAATCGGAATTAACAACGCTGATACACACAGCAGTGTATTATTTCTACAACGTTGATGTGCACGACAGCACATTGAAATGCTGATGCGCACAGCTGTGCATCAGTAAATCTTTGTTTATACAGCTGCACATCAACTTATCTTAAGGTTTGGACTATTTATTCTACGCTGATGTGCACAGCTACACATTCCTTAATTCTACATTGATATTTAGTGTTTTACACACGGTTTACTTTGCAAAAATTGAGCAATTTATGAATATTTAATACAACTTGTTAGTTCGCTTGTTATCTTTGCTATATTGTTTTGCTGTGTACTTACTCCTTGTTTCATCATGGCCACTACATCTAGCATGTCACAACCTCCACCTTTTCTTTCAGAGGAAGGTGAGCCCATACTTCCTTGGAAGAGATGGAGGAACTTATTTGACTCTTATTTAAAAATATCCTCGGTAATCAAATTGGCGTCATATATTGGTGGTAAGACGCCAAGGGCTAATATTGTTATGCCCTCTGTACTTGGGGTGCCAGTTAACCTGGTTTGTTGGAATACTTGGGGTTGCTAGTAACCTGAGGGATCCCGAGTGGGCTACTTTCATAGAATCCTTTGATTTTTGCTTACTCCAGGAAACATGGGCAGTTGATATTCCCCACAGGGTAGGCTATAAGACCTATGGTATTGGGGCAACACCCTCTAGAAGTGGAAGGTCGTCGGGGGGGTCTCTTGATTTGGGCAAAAATCAATTTAAAGGTTAATATTGAGGTGATAGACGTGAATTCTGTAGATATCCTAGTACTAAAAATAACAACCTCCAATGGGAACAAATTATTCCTAATAAATATCTATAACAGGCCAACCCCCTCTTCAAAGGAATCTCCAACCGTTTCCAAGCTGGATTGTTTTCTGAGAGGGCTGGATCCTAGGGAGGATCTTGTTATTTTGGCTGGGGATCTGAACTGTAACTATGAGCCAATTTCGGGCCTAAGCGAGATTTTTGAGGAAGAAGACCAGGCAAATAAGATCCCTTTTCTCGGGAACTTTAAATCGGTCAAGTGCTCCACTTTGGCTCTCCAGCTGATTAAATTATGCACAGAGCACTTCCTTAGGGCTTGTAACGGTCGGTTACCGTCTGACATCTTAAAAAAACCAACCTTTAGTAGAAATATCTACAAGAGTAATTTGGATTTCGTGATAGCTTCCATCCCCCTTTGGCCGTATCTCATAGATCTCGACATAATGGAGAGGACTGAAAGCGACCATTTTCCCCTAAATTTGTCCTTAGATGCTGCACTATTTAGTGATCCTCTTTCATCACTCTCATCTGAGGAAGGTGCTGGTGACAGAAATGAAATCCATATTAGTAATAACAGGAGATCGCTAAATTGGCCATTTATTCTGGATCATAGCGATATTCTTAGTGAAATATATTGACTTTTTGCTGGGACTTTTGCTTCATATTTGAGTTTAACTCCCGAGGAGGAAGCAAAAACTCCCTTCTTGACTATACATCAGGAGTTTTTTCTTAAATTAAAATTATTGGTTACCAAAATGCCGAAAAAAACCCAGCAGAAGACCCAGAATCTGTCGCACAGTAAACCTTGGTATGACAGATCTTGCAGAGAGTCGAAGAGGGAATTGATAATTGCGATTAAATCCAAGTCACAATTAGATGTTTATAAAGCTAGAAACAACTATAAATCTGTCCAAAGGAAATCCAAAAGTGCGTGGGAGGAAGAGAAATGGGCGGAATTGTTGTCAGCCGCAAGGTCACGCAATACTGTAGCTTTCTGGAGGTTGATAGCAAACGGGAATAATGTAGGAAGGGTGGCTAAGGATACCTTTTTAGATGAGCAAACTTGGGTAACTCATTTTACTAACTTGTATAAAAAATATGAAGATGCTCACATAGCATCCAATACAGCAAGTTATGTAACTCCAGTAGATCCGCTTGTCTTTACCTTGGGGGAAACTGAGCTGGCTTTAAGCCAAGTTAAAACTGGGAAAGCCCCAGGTTTGGATAAAATCCCTGGGGATCTTTACAAGCACGACTCAAAAATATGGGCACCCTATATCAATTATCTGTGCAATAAATTATCATATAGCTTAGAATTTCCTGAAAGCTGGAAGGGAGCTGAAATTGTTTTAATATATAAAAAAGGAGACAGGAAGGATCCCTGTAATTATCGGCCAATAAGCTTAATGGACATCCTACAGAAAATCTACTCACGCCATATTTTAGTACGAGTGAGTAATTGGCTGGATGAAAATTCATTTTTGACTAAATTTCAAGCCGGGTTTAGGACAAAAGTCAGCACCATAGATCAGTGTTTTAGATTCTGCTGCCTCTATTGGAAGTACGTAATGATAAAAAAGGCCCATCTATACGTTGCCTTTGTTGACTTAAGGGCAGCATTCGATCTGGTGCCACGTGATCTTCTTTGGAAAACGTTGAGTGCAGCAGGCATGCCAAATAATATAGTAGCGCAGATCATAAAACTACATGAAGGGAACTTTGCGAGAATCAGATGGGGTCCAAACGGCGAACTATCCGGGAAAATTCCAATTGAACGCGGAGTTCGCCAAGGATGCGTTCTGGCCCCCACGCTTTTTTCTATTTTCGTAAACGATATTCCCTCATACTTAGAAAGATGTAAAAACGATGCACCCAAATTGAATGGCGAAAGGGTAGCATCTCTATTATTTGCTGACGACACTATTCTGATATCCCAAACAAAAAATGGCTTGCAGACTTTATTGAACACTTTTAATGATTATTGTAGTCAAAAGGGGCTAGAGATTAATGTTAAGAAAACGAAGTACATGGCCCTGAACCCAACCAAACCTGATAAGGGGTGTTTAATGTTAAAAGGAGTGAAGCTGGAATCAGTGCCTCACTTCTCATATTTAGGGGTGACACTAGATTCCAACTTCACCTGGAAAGCACAATTGGAAAAAAGCAAACTAATATTTGCTCAGAATGTCAAACCGATACTTAGAGAGCAAAGCTTAAGCACTAGTAAAGCGGTGTTTCCAGTAATGGAACTTTTTAAATTCAAAGTCCAATCATCAGTGCTTTATGGTGCAGAATTGTGGGGGCCTGGGTCTAAGGGGACCTTCAGTGTCCAAGATAATAATTTCATGCGAAGCTTGGTAAGGGTTCCGAGAGGAACTCCATTAGTACCTCTGCAATTGGACCTTAATTTTAAAAGAATAGACCACCATGTTCTTATTAGACCACTTATGCTATGGGTGAGATTGTGGCATGTCCCTGAACTCCAAGTATATAGAGAGGGGCTGATAGAGATCATGGCGCTGGACAGCCAGAAAAAAATCCCATGGCTTAGACATGTTAGTACTTGGTTTAATAACATAGGTCTGAAACATTTTTGGGAGAACCCTGAGCTATTACCATCTAACCCCAAATTAGTCCTGAAAAAGGCCTTTTGGTCCTATGTAGCAAACATGACTGTGAATGCCATAACTAGTGGCTCATTAGTTTTAAAATTTCTAAACTTTAAGGATGAACCCTCTTATGAGACCTTTATGGACGAAATAGAGCCTCCACTTGCCAAAACATTATTTTTAAAGTTCAGATACGGTAATCTTTTACTAAAATCAACTTTGGCTCGCTGGGCAAGGAACCGTGATCCGTCTTCCGAGGCATTGGACGAAGTTTGCTCACTTTGTGAAAATAATCAAATAGAGAATGAGCAACAAATTCTTTTCTTCTGTCCCTTGTATGGCCAAGAAAGAACAAGATGGATGAAACCAATATGCCTACTATTAGGCTTGAGATCCTACCGTCAGGCTCTGAGAATTTTGACTACAAACACTTCACAACAGATAACATTTAGTGTTAGTAGATTTTTACTTTCTGTTTGCTACCGCAGGAAAAAAATGGGTCATCAGCTGTAACCGAGTTTCCTTTATCTATGGACTCGAATTATGGACTTGAATTTGTTTTTAATAGCACCACTTAACTGAAATTGCTTCTAAAATTATTGATGTGTCCTTCAGTCTCATATGATTTTTATTGTCATGCTCCAAGAGTCTTTCTACATGTGTTGCACAGTTATATAGAATGTTCTTAATATTTTAACTGAATGTCATTATCTTTTCTTTTTACTGAATTGTAATGTTTAAATTGCTCTTTTATGGCGTCAAGCCGAAATAAAGATTTGAAAGAAAGAAAGACTCTTATTTAGTTGCAATTTCAGTCTTGATTTGCAGGTGGGATTGATGCATCTGCCCCATAGTTATTTGTAGTCATTGCTGTCTGTGAGAGCAGTGGGAAATCATCCTTTGCTCGTCTTTTTGTCTTTGATATGTTACCCTCTTTCCCTCAGGAGATAAGGTAAAATAATGTTCTAGTCTACTGCCTACTTCTTCACTGAAAGATGAGCCAAAGAAGGGGGACAATTTTTGGTGTCCTTTGTGCTGGACGCCCCGTCCGTCACTACACTCTGTGTGGATGGTGATCCTCCCAATAGAGGCACTCCACTCAGTGGACTATGGGTACTTCTAGTCTTTCTGGACAAGTTCATATTCCAAACGCCACAAGAAATGTTACCATTAACGGTTCTAAAACTTAAAAATTGGGTACATCTGAGAAAGGTATTGGCTCCTCCTGTCAGGGGAACGCCAGAGATTCTTTTTTTTATTCTATATACCTCTCACCCTAAACAATTCCCTTTGCTGTTTTATTTTTCTTGGGATGACCCTGTTTCCTGTATGTCAAATACACAATTTCCACTCAAACACTGGAATAAAATGTGCTGGAAATGAATCTATTGGCCAAATACTCCGGATAGGCACAGACTCATGGCACTGAATATTTAGGCGGACATTTATTAAACATTTTATAAAGATTTTGCACATTTTTGTTACATGTATTTGTTGGCTATTCTCCTCTCGCCAAGTCTTTTAATCTTCATTCTTCTTCCTTCTTCTCTTGTATCCCCCTCTTTACCATCATCCTTTTTCCATCTTTATCCCCTAGTTCTGTATTACCATCCGTGCTCCCTGCCTTCATTTCTTTATCTCTAACCTCATCCCTTTTCTTCCTCTCTCTTTCCCTGTTATCCTTCCCTTTATTTCCCTAGCTGCCCCTTTTTTCCGCACTTGCCTGTTTCTCCCTCCTCGTTCCCACCTTGCTGCATTTTTCTTGTTTCCATTTATCACCTTCTCTTTTCATTCAATATACCAGGCATCCATATATGTTTATGTTTTTTGCGATTTTTATAGCGCACAACTACCCGGGGGTGTCTCGGCGCTCAGTATACAGAACAATAGCTATGGCAGAAAATTAATGTGAGAAAAACCAGGTTTTTAATTTCTTCCTAAAGCTGATGAGCGTAGGGGCCGTTTTGATGTAAAGGGGAAGTGCGTTCCAAAGTTTGGCTGTGGAAATCGTGAAGCATCTGTCACCCCAGTTGGCCCTTTTTGTACGTGGAACTTTGAGCAGATGAGCTGAGGAAGAGCGAAGCGTTCTTGAGTTTTCAAGCGGGCAGAGGGCGTCTTTGAGAAACTGTGGGCCTAAGTTGTTAATGGCTTTATAGGCAATGCACAATGCCTCTTTCTGTATAAATCCCATCCTCATTGCCCACAGACTCCTTCAATCACACTTTCTGAAAATCATTTCTCTATTTTCATGTTTAGTCACTCACTCTTTTAACCCTCCTTCCATCATTAGGTCTGTTGTTAGCGAAGGCCTTTTGAGTTTATTAAATTATATATATAATATATTTACTCATAGGGTCTTCCAGCAAGCTTTCTTCACCTATTTGTCTGTCATTGAATTTTGTTCTGCCTCTCCGCAGTATACAGCATGAGGCACAGGGTCAGCCCACGTCATCCATTGGTGTACCTCTCTCTGAGTGACAGCATTTTGCTCTTACACAACATGTACTTGCTCACAAAAAGTAGTTCCCTTGAAAAGTGCTACAAAAAAAATCCACAAACGTTGATAAAGACAAAAGTTGCCAGCTAACGCCAGATCTATTGGCTTTGCCAATGCTTGTTTCTTCAGAGTCTCTGTTGATCACAGATAGTAAGTGTTGCACAAGGCTGAGTGATGTCTAGACTCCTTGTCACCTGCCAGTTGCAACAGGAGCTGTTTCATCCAGACTATGTTGACATATTTATGTCGTCATATGCTGTTAACCCCTTGCACGCTGATGACGGAACCGCTCCGTCATCAGCTGCGGGTGCGCTGTGCTGATGACGGAGCGGTTCCGTCATTGCCTGCCTCGCTCGATAGAACGCTCATGCGCGGCGCGAATTCCGCGCCTGCGCTGAGGGTTCTATTGAGCGGGGCGGGCCATGACGGAACCGCTCCGTCATGAGCACAGCTCAACCGACGCTGGTGACGGAGCGGCTCCGTCACCAGCATGCGGCCGCCGCGTGGCCGCCCCGCCCCCTTAGCACTGCGGCGGAATAGCCGCCGCAGTGAAGGGGTTAAACCTCAAACTTTCTTCTAATTGAGGATTTAGATTCTCATACTTTTCAACAGATACAATGTATTTCTTTTGGAGGTGTAGTGGCACCGGTTGCTATTCCTTGTCTTGACTGTAATCCCAAATATATTCCTTCCGCATAGTGATTCAAGTGTAGACCTATTCCCACTTAAAAATCGACATGGTGAATCGTCAGTACGAATCGTCTCCAGGATTTATAACACAGTACAGGTATACCGAGCTAACCACTACACTAAGGCTAGCTTAGCGTGGCAGGCAGACCTGAGCTCGGTGATTGATGACACAACATGGAAGTACTGCTGTGAGAGTACGAAAAGCATTTCATTAAATGGCCGTCGTAGGCTGATACATTTCAATATGTTTAATAGTGTATATTATACACCAGAGAGGCTCTGCAGGTACGGTTTGCGTGACTCTGCAGTGTGCGAGCTTTGTGGTGCAGACGCTGCAGATTTTCTTTCATCTGGCCTGGTTATGCCCTGGGATGGCGACTTTTGGGTGTTGATATTCAAGACTCTCGGGAAAGTCACGGACACCACACGAGCCGGACCCTATGCTCGCTCTATTGGGATACTCCAAACATTTGCCTAAGGGAATTAGATGACTGGTGGGCATGGGACTCCTAGTGGCTAGACATAGGCTTGCAATCTGCTGGTCCCAGGGCCCGACCCCCACTATGATGAGCTGGACAAACGGCATGATGTATTACAGTACACAAACAGAATATTAAAGCGAGTTATTACTCCTCCCCACCCCCGAATCCTCCCCCCTCCCCCCGCAATCAGCCTAAACATTTCTGGGGACTATACCAGGCTTATTTGACGGCCAAGGTAAAGCATGCTGAACCCCTTAAAACATAGCACAGGAGAACTGATTGCACAATATATCCCCTGCTGTTGGACTGGGTAAAGAGCTTTGCCTTATGGCTACCCTTAAGGGTCTCAGGACTAGGACTGTGAACTTGACATGTAAAGCATTGAACTGAACTGTAAATGTTATGGTTGCGAATTGTACGGTGCTCATATTGATACTGTATGCTATAAGATACTAGCTTTTCACTACTGTGTAAGACTTTGTGTACTGTGTATATTGCAGCAAGAATGATATTGATAAAAGCTCATAAACTGGTAAGATGAAGAAGGAGCTTTATTGATACAACCATCAACAAGTAACTGCAACAGCAAACTGAATTCTCTGTAATTGGAATGTCATCATTCTATTAATGATGTAATCTACCAGGAGACTCTTAAAGATACAGTAAACATAACACATCCCCTATTCACAGTAAAAGAAATAAACAAGCCTTGAAAAGCAGTATAGAGCACTAATAAAGGATAAACACAAGCAATAAAATAAACTGGTGAGGCAGCATCGCGTGTACCATCACGAGTGTATTGGTTCTTCACGCGTATCATTGCGCGAGTGTTGCAGCGCCTGAGTGTTCGTTCTCCTGCTCGCTCTTCCGCAGTGTTGGGGAACTCTGACCTCGCGTACAGCGTCACTACGTTGTCACGCACACTGCGTCACATCAGCGGCCATCTTTGTTGACATCGGTTGCCATAGTAACGCCGATGCGCACGGCAGCGCATTTTACTTAACTTTTAAACGCTGATACACACAGCAGTGTATCTTTCGGAATCACTATGCGCTACAACGACGAAAGTTAATCGGAATTAACAACGCTGATACACACAGCAGTGTATTATTTCTACAACGTTGATGTGCACGACAGCACATTGAAATGCTGATGCGCACAGCTGTGCATCAGTAAATCTTTGTTTATACAGCTGCACATCAACTTATCTTAAGGTTTGGACTATTTATTCTACGCTGATGTGCACAGCTACACATTCCTTAATTCTACATTGATATTTAGTGTTTTACACACGGTTTACTTTGCAAAAATTTAGCAATTTATGAATATTTAATACAACTTGTTAGTTCGCTTGTTATCTTTGCTATATTGTTTTGCTGTGTACTTACTCCTTGTTTCATCATGGCCACTACATCTAGCATGTCACAACCTCCACCTTTTCTTTCAGAGGAAGGTGAGCCCATACTTCCTTGGAAGAGATGGAGGAACTTATTTGACTCTTATTTATAAATATCCTCGGTAATCAAATTGGCGTCATATATTGGTGGTAAGACGCCAAGGGCTAATATTGTTACACCCTCTGTACTTGGGGTGCCAGTTAACCTGGTTTGTTGGAATACTTGGGGTTGCTAGTAACCTGAGGGATCCCGAGTGGGCTACTTTCATAGAATCCTTTGATTTTTGCTTACTCCAGGAAACATGGGCAGTTGATATTCCCCACAGGGTAGGCTATAAGACCTATGGTATTGGGGCAACACCCTCTAGAAGTGGAAGGTCGTCGGGGGGTCTCTTGATTTGGGCAAAAATCAATTTAAAGGTTAATATTGAGGTGATAGACGTGAATTCTGTAGATATCCTAGTACTAAAAATAACAACCTCCAATGGGAACAAATTATTCCTAATAAATATCTATAACAGGCCAACCCCCTCTTCAAAGGAATCTCCAACCGTTTCCAAGCTGGATTGTTTTCTGAGAGGGCTGGATCCTAGGGAGGATCTTGTTATTTTGGCTGGGGATCTGAACTGTAACTATGAGCCAATTTCGGGCCTAAGCGAGATTTTTGAGGAAGAAGACCAGGCAAATAAGATCCCTTTTCTCGGGAACTTTAAATCGGTCAAGTGCTCCACTTTGGCTCTCCAGCTGATTAAATTATGCACAGAGCACTTCCTTAGGGCTTGTAACGGTCGGTTACCGTCTGACATCTTAAAAAAACCAACCTTTAGTAGAAATATCTACAAGAGTAATTTGGATTTCGTGATAGCTTCCATCCCCCTTTGGCCGTATCTCATAGATCTCGACATAATGGAGAGGACTGAAAGCGACCATTTTCCCCTAAATTTGTCCTTAGATGCTGCACTATTTAGTGATCCTCTTTCATCACTCTCATCTGAGGAAGGTGCTGGTGACAGAAATGAAATCCATATTAGTAATAACAGGAGATCGCTAAATTGGCCATTTATTCTGGATCATAGCGATATTCTTAGTGAAATATATTGACTTTTTGCTGGGACTTTTGCTTCATATTTGAGTTTAACTCCCGAGGAGGAAGCAAAAACTCCCTTCTTGACTATACATCAGGAGTTTTTTCTTAAATTAAAATTATTGGTTACCAAAATGCCGAAAAAAACCCAGCAGAAGACCCAGAATCTGTCGCACAGTAAACCTTGGTATGACAGATCTTGCAGAGAGTCGAAGAGGGAATTGATAATTGCGATTAAATCCAAGTCACAATTAGATGTTTATAAAGCTAGAAACAACTATAAATCTGTCCAAAGGAAATCCAAAAGTGCGTGGGAGGAAGAGAAATGGGCGGAATTGTTGTCAGCCGCAAGGTCACGCAATACTGTAGCTTTCTGGAGGTTGATAGCAAACGGGAATAATGTAGGAAGGGTGGCTAAGGATACCTTTTTAGATGAGCAAACTTGGGTAACTCATTTTACTAACTTGTATAAAAAATATGAAGATGCTCACATAGCATCCAATACAGCAAGTTATGTAACTCCAGTAGATCCGCTTGTCTTTACCTTGGGGGAAACTGAGCTGGCTTTAAGCCAAGTTAAAACTGGGAAAGCCCCAGGTTTGGATAAAATCCCTGGGGATCTTTACAAGCACGACTCAAAAATATGGGCACCCTATATCAATTATCTGTGCAATAAATTATCATATAGCTTAGAATTTCCTGAAAGCTGGAAGGGAGCTGAAATTGTTTTAATATATAAAAAAGGAGACAGGAAGGATCCCTGTAATTATCGGCCAATAAGCTTAATGGACATCCTACAGAAAATCTACTCACGCCATATTTTAGTACGAGTGAGTAATTGGCTGGATGAAAATTCATTTTTGACTAAATTTCAAGCCGGGTTTAGGACAAAAGTCAGCACCATAGATCAGTGTTTTAGATTCTGCTGCCTCTATTGGAAGTACGTAATGATAAAAAAGGCCCATCTATACGTTGCCTTTGTTGACTTAAGGGCAGCATTCGATCTGGTGCCACGTGATCTTCTTTGGAAAACGTTGAGTGCAGCAGGCATGCCAAATAATATAGTAGCACAGATCATAAAACTACATGAAGGGAACTTTGCGAGAATCAGATGGGGTCCAAACGGCGAACTATCCGGGAAAATTCCAATTGAACGCGGAGTTCGCCAAGGATGCGTTCTGGCCCCCACGCTTTTTTCTATTTTCGTAAACGATATTCCCTCATACTTAGAAAGATGTAAAAACGATGCACCCAAATTGAATGGCGAAAGGGTATCATCTCTATTATTTGCTGACGACACTATTCTGATATCCCAAACAAAAAATGGCTTGCAGACTTTATTGAACACTTTTAATGATTATTGTAGTCAAAAGGGGCTAGAGATTAATGTTAAGAAAACGAAGTACATGGCCCTGAACCCAACCAAACCTGATAAGGGGTGTTTAATGTTAAAAGGAGTGAAGCTGGAATCAGTGCCTCACTTCTCATATTTAGGGGTGACACTAGATTCCAACTTCACCTGGAAAGCACAATTGGAAAAAAGCAAACTAATATTTGCTCAGAATGTCAAACCGATACTTAGAGAGCAAAGCTTAAGCACTAGTAAAGCGGTGTTTCCAGTAATGGAACTTTTTAAATTCAAAGTCCAATCATCAGTGCTTTATGGTGCAGAATTGTGGGGGCCTGGGTCTAAGGGGACCTTCAGTGTCCAAGATAATAATTTCATGCGAAGCTTGGTAAGGGTTCCGAGAGGAACTCCATTAGTACCTCTGCAATTGGACCTTAATTTTAAAAGAATAGACCACCATGTTCTTATTAGACCACTTATGCTATGGGTGAGATTGTGGCATGTCCCTGAACTCCAAGTATATAGAGAGGGGCTGATAGAGATCATGGCGCTGGACAGCCAGAAAAAAATCCCATGGCTTAGACATGTTAATACTTGGTTTAATAACATAGGTCTGAAACATTTTTGGGAGAACCCTGAGCTATTACCATCTAACCCCAAATTAGTCCTGAAAAAGGCCTTTTGATCCTATGTAGCAAACATGACTGTGAATGCCATAACTAGTGGCTCATTAGTTTTAAAATTTCTAAACTTTAAGGATGAACCCTCTTATGAGACCTTTATGGACGAAATAGAGCCTCCACTTGCCAAAACATTATTTTTAAAGTTCAGATACGGTAATCTTTTACTAAAATCAACTTTGGCTCGCTGGGCAAGGAACCGTGATCCGTCTTCCGAGGCATTGGACGAAGTTTGCTCACTTTGTGAAAATAATCAAATAGAGAATGAGCAACATATTCTTTTCTTCTGTCCCTTGTATGGCCAAGAAAGAACAAGATGGATGAAACCAATATGCCTACTATTAGGCTTGAGATCCTACCGTCAGGCTCTGAGAATTTTGACTACAAACACTTCACAACAGATAACATTTAGTGTTAGTAGATTTTTACTTTCTGTTTGCTACCGCAGGAAAAAAATGGGTCATCAGCTGTAACCGAGTTTCCTTTATCTATGGACTCGAATTATGGACTTGAATTTGTTTTTAATAGCACCACTTAACTGAAATTGCTTCTAAAATTATTGATGTGTCCTTCAGTCTCATATGATTTTTATTGTCATGCTCCAAGAGTCTTTCTACATGTGTTGCACAGTTATATAGAATGTTCTTAATATATTAACTGAATGTCATTATCTTTTCTTTTTACTGAATTGTAATGTTTAAATTGCTCTTTTATAGCGTCAAGCCGAAATAAAGATTTGAAAGAAAGAAAGACTCTTATTTAGTTGCAATTGGAGGAGAGAAATTCTCAGCTTTTAGAAAACAAGCCATCTTGCTACACAATTTGGGAGTGGAAGGTAGACACACCTATGATAGTATGGACAGTATACCTGTTGGTGGAGCTGATGGTGAACCTGCAGATGTCTTTGAGATGTCAATGACTATGTTAGAACAATATTTTGGTCCAAGAATTAATGTCGTGTTAGAACGACATAGATTCTTTACTCGTGTCCAAGGTTCTCGTGAACGTGTTGGAACATATGTTGCTGCATTGAAGACTCTTCCTGTGATTTTGGAGATTTATCTGAATCTCTTGTCAGAGATCAACTTGTTCGATGCACGAACAGTTCTAGAGTACAAGAGAAGTTACTGTCTAAGAATCCCACTTTGAAAGAAGCTGTAGATATTGTGGAAGGCATGGAAAACACCTCTACATGGGTCAAAGAAATAAGAAAAAATAAGGAAGATGAAAGTCATACTGTTAGTGATAATAAAAAGAAAGATTCTGACTCTGTACACATGTTAGAAGAAGAAGAATTCACTGGTGAATGTCGTGAAGAAATTGCCAAAACCACGAATACAATCAATTCCAAGGCAAAATAAAGACAAATCCAAGAGAATGTCTGAAGAATGGCAATCCAAATTGAATGAAGTCAAGATCAATTTTGAGTATCTTGTGTCCAAAGTAATCCAATATCCAAAAACGAAAATTTGAATAAATCCTAAGTCCAAACCGATTTTCAATGGTAGGGGAGTTGATGGTTGTCGATGCTTGTCCCCAATCATGCCTTGACCTTCGTCGCCAGTGATAAAAGCTCATAAACTGGTAAGATGAAGAAGGAGCTTTATTGATACAACCATCAACAAGTAACTGCAACAGCAAACTGAATTCTCTGTAATTGGAATGTCATCATTCTATTAATGATGTAATCTACCAGGAGACTCTTAAAGATACAGTAAACATAACACATATGTCTCTGTTTTTGTTACCAATAAAAACTTTAAAATAAAAATAAACGAAATAGTGGACTTTTCAGGAATTCACAGACTGCCTTGCATCCTGCTTTCAAACTCTGAAGCACATTTTTTGCTTTTCTTCACATCTTCACTTCTCATCACTTTAGTCTGAGATGGATACTAACCGTACGCATCGCTGTACAAAAACCAACACATATTTATTTGATCTGTAATTCAAAAAAGGTACTCTTTGCCTGTCCTTCAAGATGGTTAGCAGTGTTGCCTGCCATTTTATATACATTACACTCAAACTTTCTAAATTGATCTAATGATAAATCTAGGTAGCATTTCCAAGTAGTTCACAAACCAATAAGAAAGAATGCAACAGTGCTATTTTTTTTAAAACAACTCAAATCTACCCTAATTTGTGTTTTGTTTGTCTTTTGTTTATTTGCCACTAAAACTAGGGGGCATATTTATGAAGGTTTTGTGTTGCCCTTGTGCCACACAAGGGGGTGCAAGGGCGACACAAAACCTATTTCGGATTTAACAAGCCAGGCAAGGCCACCTTGCGTGAACCTGCATGGTTTGATAAATCCAGGGTAAAGCAACACAGCGCAAATCACTGTGTTGCGTTACTCTGCCCCAGCGAGGCGATCCATGGGTGGTGTGTGGGTCTTCCCTTTAGCCCATTCCCAGATTTACTAACAATGGTAAACCCGGGAATGCAACAAAATCTACACCTCCCCAGGGGAGGCATAACGATGAGAAATATAGTTATTTCTCCTCTTTTTTTCCCCTTTCTATATACAGCACACATATAAAGAGGAAAATGCCTCAGAGGTTTGTTTTTGTGCAAGAATGTGTCCTGCTATCCTGCTTACAATGCAGCCACCATGGTGCAAGGGCGCCTGCGTTTGAGCTAGGCAGCATATTGTGTGCCAGCACTGGGAAATGACAGGAATGCACTGTATATTGTTAATAAATATGTCCCTAAAGGAGTATTTTGTATCGGTGCATTGTAAGGCAGTACTACTGCAGTAGTGTTTTAAGTATGTTTAGCGGTATTGTGCATCTATCTAGTGTGATTCACTAACTGAAGCATTATTGGGTACATATGCATAGCATTAAGCCATGTACATGAAGCACTGTTCTATGTATGTGTAGCTGTTTTGTTGTACAAAAGGGGGTGGTGATGGACGGAACATCTGAACCAATCAAACACTCACACTACTAGATGGGGTGATACAGAAAAATGCATCTTTGCCATGGTTGGCACGAATCCTTGCAATCAAATCCTTGCACGTGCCTTGGGAGGTAAAGGGGTAGACAGTCTGACCCTGTGCCTCATGGGAACAGTTCATCCCGAACTGCCAAGCCATGCCTTCCCTGGACCGGAAACAAGCTTCCGAGGACCGGTTTCTGGCATTTCAGCCGTCTTCAGCCCGGCTTGCTTGAATCCAGTGGCAAAGTGAGCAAGGGACTCATGTCTGAGCATACCCTGCCAACTTATGGCGAACAAAGTGGTACAAAAGGGGGTGGTGATGGACGGAGCATCTGAACCAATCAAACACTCACACCCAGTCAACAGATGTGGGTTTAATCCATCACCGTTCTTTAGCCCACTCTGCCACCCCAGTTCAGACATGGCCATATGCAAATCAGTCTGACCCTGTGCCTCATGGGAACAGTCCAGCCCGAACTGCCAAGCCATGCCTTCCCGGGACCGGAAACAAGCTTCCGAGGACCGGTTTCTGGCATTTCAGCCGTCTTCAGCCCGGCTTGCTTGAATCCAGTAGCAAAGTGAGCAAGGGACTCACATGTGAGCATACGCTGCCAATTTATGGCGAACAAAGTGGTACAAAAGGGGGTGGTGATGGACAGAGCATCTGAACCAATCAAACACTCACGCCCAGTCAACAGATCTGGGTTTAATCCATCACCGTTCTTTAGCCCACTCTGCCACCCCAGTTCAGACATGGCCATATGCTAATCAGTCTGACCCTGTGCCTCATGGGAACAGTTCATCCCGAACTGCCAAGCCATGCCTTCCCTGGACCGGAAACAAGCTTCCGAGGACCGGTTTCTGGCATTTCAGCCGTCTTCAGCCCGGCTTGCTTGAATCCAGTGGCAAAGTGAGCAAGGGACTCATGTCTGAGCATACCCTGCCAACTTATGGCGAACAAAGTGGTACAAAAGGGGGTGGTGATGGACGGAGCATCTGAACCAATCAAACACTCACACCCAGTCAACAGATGTGGGTTTAATCCATCACCGTTCTTTAGCCCACTCTGCCACCCCAGTTCAGACATGGCCATATGCAAATCAGTCTGACCCTGTGCCTCATGGGAACAGTCCAGCCCGAACTGCCAAGCCATGCCTTCCCTGGACCAGAAATAAGCTTCCGAGGACCAGTTTCTGGCATTTCAGCCGTCTTCAGCCCGGCTTGCTTGAATCCAGTGGCAAAGTGAGCAAGGGACTTACGTCTGAGCATACCCTGCCAACTTATGGCGAACAAAGTGGGGGTGGTGTGCATCTGTATTGTGGGGTCCGGTGTAACTGAAGAATTGTTGAGTGTTTGTGCACAGCTTTAAACCAATTATCTGAAGCACTATTCAGAGTGCTTGTACGATGTTGTTCATTTGTATTATACGATCAGGTGTACTTGAAGCAGTATTGTTTATATATGCCCAGCTTTAAGTTGTAGAAGTGTAGTGCTGCTCTATGTATGTATAGTGGTATTGTGCACCTGTATAGTATGATCTGGTGTAACTGAAGCAGTATTGTGTGCATACGCACGGCTTCAAGCCGTATAGCTGAAGTACTATTCTATGTATGTGTAATCTGAAGCAGAGTACTTGAAAAAAATTTAACTTTGTGAAGTAATATTGTTTATCTATGCAATGCAATGTAGTATAGGTTAAGTAGTATCCTTTATGCGTGCTGTGTGATGGAGTGTAGCTGTGATAGATCTGTGTTGGAAGATGCAGTTTAATTGAAGTGGCAATGTGTATCTGTGGCATATGTGTCAGCATAAGTGAAGTGGCAGTGTGAATTTGTGCAATAGATGCTGTCATTTTCATATGTCGTTCGGTATATCTTGGTATTATTGCATGCCTGTGCCATATAGTATAGCATAATGTAATTCTATTTTCTCTGCTTTCCTATCACATGTTTCTTCTACTGGGTTTGACCTAGTGTGGGTTCCAGAAGGAACTTTTCCTATCTATAGTGTTTGGGTGCCAGTCATTGCCTGTGATGCAATTGTGAAGAACGTTAGAAAGGAGATCTGTCTGACAGCAATGGTTTTGCTTTTTCAGTAATTGCCGATGGTGCTTTTGATAAGACTACCCTACCAGATGATGTTGGGCTTGACGAAGACTTGTATGATGACTTCAGAGGCTCCAGTCACCGCTATGGACACTCTGGAGGTGGAGGAGAACAACTCGCCATTAACGAGGTACCATAGTTCAGTATCAGAAACATGGCACAGGTCCTAAAGTAATACGTTGACTAATTAGCATAGGTAATTCACAATACTGTCACTTGACTTCACACTATGTAATGCCATTGCTCTATCAAGTAATTTTCTCTCAAAGGAATGGCTATTTTTCACTTTATTGCATTCCATGACCACCTCTGTTGACAGTTACTCAAGCTTCCTCAAGACAAAGCCTGCAACCTCAGTGGTGACTCTCAACAATTTAAAAAGGTGTAACACTAAGGTGGGATTGCGTGGTGTATGTACATTCAAAACCTATTTTTAAGAAGTTGGTAGATACATGCTGGACATGAGGGTTCTAGGCTGGCAATCTGCTCCAAATAATACACAAAAGGGGAAGGGAGGCTGCTTGCAGCAAGTCTAACCACTCTCGATAGCTTGGGGTAGCACTCCAAACCATTGATCTTTTGCTGACCATGTCACCACAGTGTGGACCTAGCCATATGCAAATCAGTAATGACCCTACTCTTCAAGGGAACAGTCCAGCCCGTACTGTCAAGCCAAATCCTCCCTGAACCAGAACACAAGCAACCCTGGGCTGGTTTTGCCCTTGTTATGGGCTCATCAGCGGGGTACAGCTTGGCTCCAGTGACACAGTGAGCACGGGACTGACATCTGGGCATACCCATGCCACTTAGGGCGATACATGAAACACACAAAAGGTGATGGGAGGCTGCTTGCAAGCAACCCAGGACTGGTTTCACCTCATCAGCCCGGGTACTGAGGAGCCCCCATCAGGGCAAAACTGGTCTTGTGTTACTTATGTTCTGGTTCAAGTCAAAATACTCTTTGTTTTAGTTTTTATCATACCACAAAAGAGAAACATCGATTTAGGATAAAAAGAGCATAACAAATTACAATTTATCAGAAGTTTAAACCAATCAATAAAACTGTTCTGGTTCAGTGAGGACCTCGCTTGGCAGTTCAGGGCTGGACTGTTGCTATTGGAGGAAGGCCAAAACTGATTAGCATATGCCTGGGTCCAAACTGAGGTGGCGTGGTGGGCAAAAGAACGATGGTTTGGAATGCTACCCCGAGCAATTGCCAGTGGTTAGACATTGCAAACATCCTCCCGTGACTTTTGTGTGTCTGCTGCTCCAAATAACTCCAACTCATATAGCCACAGCTGTATAAGTAAAAACTCTGTAATACCCGAAAAACTAAACAATCTGCACCAGTTCAAAATGCCTCCAAACCTTTATTTTTCTGCTTTTCGATCATTAAAAAGCCATGTTTAAGCCAGCATAGGGTGACACCACTACTAGATGGGGTGATACAGAAAAATGCATCTTTGCCATGGTTGGCACGAATCCTTGCAATCAAATCCTTGCACGTGCCTTGGGAGGTAAAGGGGTAGACAGAAGTAAGCGATAAAGAGATAATCGAGGGGCTATTGGAAAAATAGAAGAGTGTGAAGAAAGTGGGTTTGAAACGAGGGAAGTGTGTGAGAGAATGGTGTGAGAGATGAAGGTAAAAAAGTTGCAAGAAAGGAATCCCTAGAGAGGAGAGTACAGGGAGAGTGTGAAAAAAGAGATGTAGGTGAAATGAAAGGATGATAGGAATATAGGATACACTGAGATGAGACAAATGGAGAAGCAAGAGTCGAGGTGATGAACATATGAGCGAAAGAGAGGAAGAGAACCAGAGAGAGGATGACTGAGAAGGAGCGATAGGAGGCAAAGAGAGAGAAAGAAAGAGAGTGATATTGTGTCCTGAAAGGGTCCCTCTGAGCGTTGGGCTCACCTCTACCTCTAGCCTCTCACACTCTGAGGAGGGAAGGTCTCTCTAATGGCATCTTAGTGGCTCCAGTCTGTCAGATTTATGGTTCAATGACAAAATGTGCATTTGTGTGCATCTAAGGAAAATAGGTGGTGCTGCTGCACCTATCTTTTGATGTACCTTGAGTCAGCACATCTCTACAAGGGTCCCAATACTGTTTACTGATGGTGTCATCATTAGTCCGGGATAAAGTACCTTGGCAAAGATGTCTGAAAAATGCGGTACTGGCTTTCTAGGCTAGGGCCAGGACGTAGTCAATCTACTCCTATTGTGACATGCAACATAAACTGTTACCCCAGTAATGCAATTTTCTTGACCTGCAACACAGTGGTGTTAGTACATCTCCATTCTACTGCCCACGATGGGTCTGTGGAGCTTCTAAACTGGGTCATATTTTAATGTTTGCTAGTTCTTCGTTGGTGTCTTCTGCCTGAATGTCTGAAGACAAAAATAAATTAATAAGACTGGAAATGAGTATAACAGCAGAGCTGAGGAACTGCCATGAAGAAAAACGACCATAGACAACAAAAATATGTCTGAGAAAGAGAAGCAAATATACTGAGCAGGTGGGAAAGGGAAAGGTAAGTAAGAAAACGTAAGGAGAGGTAAAAAAGAAAGAGTGAAGAGTGGATGGAGGAAACGAAAGAAGGAAAAGTGAAAAGAAGGAGGGATGATGGAAGGAAGCAAGGTATGAAAGGGAGCAACAGGGAGTTGATGGAAGAGTGAGGTATAGACTGAAAGGCGAAAGAGTGGATGGAATGAAAAGGTGAAAGGATGGATGGGAGCAATTTATCTACTTCCCTCTTCAAATAAATTTCTCTGCAAAGTGTCCGCACAAGCAGGGGAATTGTGACACGCTGCACACCCAACCGCCAGACAGCTTGGCAGATTACAAATGGTGTCAGCAGCCAGCGTATGTCCAGAGTGTGAAAGACCCATCTCTCTTAAGTCTAAGAAGTGCCTTTGAGTTTGAAAGTTAAGACTGTACTTCCTCACAAATATCTGATTGGTCCAGGTGGGGCCGGTTCAGGTGAGAGTGTTGGAGCGGGGCGAGAGGGGAGTGAACAGATGACGGACTAGGGAAAATATCATTAAAAAATAAATGAAACCACTTACCTTGCGCTCGCCGCATCGCCGACTCAGCAATGCGGCGAGAGCAAGGTAAGCGGTTTTATTATTATTTTTTTTTTTCCCAATTAATCCGTCTGTCAACTTCTCCCTGCCCCGCCCCACCGCTCTTACCTGAACGGCCACACTTGGATTGGTCACCATGACTGCCATGCTACCAAGCAGACAAGAAGGAGAGGTGAGTCAGATATTAATGCCTCCTGGATAGGAGCCCAAGTTACTAGATTTGTTATCAGATGCCAAAAAGCTTGAAACTGGCGTGGTAGAGCTTTATCCAGAGCTTCGGTCTCAAGAATAGCAAAATGTCACTGCTGCAGACAGTATAATTCACAAAGAGCCCCATGGAAGTCAGAAGTCATGTTGAAACATCGAGTAATAATAAGCAATGACCCAACTCGTCAGGATTCAGTTCCAGTCTAGGCAAAACTCAAAGTACCAATGTAGCTGGCTAATTAGCAAATTCACTCAATTGAGTTTAGATCCAGAAGATCAGTAAACCAAGAAGGGGTTCCATATTGCAGGAAATTATGGTCCAATCAGCAATGAAAACACCAGAAAACTCACACGGTTCTGAGTCAATAACCCTGCTCCATCAAAATAAATCAAAGATTCTGGGCCCGATTCACAGAACTAACTTAAGACAAAATCCTAAACGTACTACTATTTTGGTATTCACAGAAGGCACTTACTCATCTTGGTATTCACAGAAGGCACTGGGGGCAGGTGTATCAAGATACCCATTTGCTATTATCAAATAGCGATTTTTTGAGAATCGCTATTTGAGAATCGCAAATGGTATGTATAAAAAAAATTGAATTTTTTAGCGATGTCTTGATATTCCTTAATTGCGAATTCGCAAATTGCGAATTCGCAATTAAGAAATACTTTCCCATTCATTTCTATGGGCCAGGAGGCCCATAGGAAGGAATGGGAAGTTATTCTCAATTTGTGATTCGCAATTTGCTAATCGCAAAGTGAGAATAATTTCAAGGGTGCAATGGTATCTTAAGGACACCCTGCTGCACCCCTGAAATTTACATGTGTGTGCATATGGCGCACCTACATGCCCTAAGGGCATGTATGTGCGTCACATGGCACCTTTACAAATGCCAAAAAGTGCTTTTGTAAAAGAAATCGCAAATTACCACCAACTACAAGTTGGTGGTAATTTGCGATTTCTTAATTGGAATTTGCACAACTTGGGTGCTTCATACATAGCATTTAAGGAATCGCAATTTGCGATTCCTTAAATGCTGACGCAAATTAAGGAATCGCATATTTTGCGATTCCTTAATTTTGCGATGCGATTTCCATGATACATCGCATTTTCCGTTTTTTTTCTCGCAAACGCTGCTTTTTTGCGAATCGCAGCGTTTGCGATCAAAAAAACGGATGATACATCATGCCCCTTACTCATTTTGGTATTCACAGAAGTTAGGAGTCTTAACTTTAGGTCTCCTAAATGCCTCCTGTGAATATCGAAAGACTTAAAGTTAGGATTTTTCTCAGTTTAAGAGTAGTAAAGTTAGGACTCCTAAATGCCTTTTGTGAATACCGAAAGTATTAAAGTTAGGATTTTTATTAGTTTAGGAGTCCGGCTTGGACTCATCATCTCGGTGTAGGTTGCAGGGGGTCTGGTGTCCTGGGCATTACGTCAGCATGGTTCTGGTAGGTCCTGGTAACTTCACACTCGGTGAGGAGACAGATCAGACCCTCTGGAGCTGGTGTACCTCTTCTGGTTTGGTTGCTGAACCAGCATCGCCGGGGAGCGCCGGACTCTGTGGGTTCAGCACCTGTGGTCTGCAAGAGAGCTGCTCCTTTACTCCAAGGTATTACTTTGGTGAAGATCTAGAGGTCCTCGGGGGTTCTTAGAGGCCTCACAGTAGAAGGACGAGACAGAACACCACAGTGGTCGAGCCATGACGCAGCAGGCAGGGTTTCACGCCAAAATTCTGCAGCAGGTACTCTGTTCTTGGGTTCAGCAGTGCTTCTTTGTTCAGTTCTTCTTTAGGTCTGTCAAATCTACAGATCTGGGTTGAGGGATGCCACCTAAATACTAAATTTAGGGGCATTGAATGGATTGCCAGGTAGTATCCAGTGGGCTACTTACCTTTAGGGTGCCTATACCCTCTATGTGACCACTTCCTGAGGGAAGGGGCACAACCCTGACCCTGATAGGCTAATTCACCCCACCCCGAGATGGAGGAATTGGAAATGTGGGGTTCCCATTACCTGCCCAAAATGAGGGGTGGTGCTGGCTGACTGTGGGCACACTTCCTTAACTTACAAATGTTCCTGACTGTCCTTCTACCAAAAGTGGGGTCAGGACAGGAGGGTTGGCATACTCCACTAACTGGAGAGGCATGGGTCACATTGCAAAGGTTGCATTCCTTTGAAGCTTTCTGCCCTGGATGGCATATCCTTCATGTAGGAGGTGTGAAACACCCCGCCCAAGGCAGGCTTTGTTCCTGGCCTCTAAGAGCGAAGGCTCCCACCCCAGGAGGCCAGAAACATGTCTAGTGGTGGCAGGTTGCCTGAGACTAGAAGGTAAACACACTAGTAGCTGGTAGGTTTTTAGTGGATATCTTTAAGGTGTCCTCCATGTGCAATAGTTAATAAATCCAGCTCTGGCATCAGTGAGGATTTATAAAGACAAGATTTTTTAAACCAAACATCCGTGGGTACAGTGACGTCATCATGGAGCTGAGGAACTCGTACTGACAAGTATCCAGACCATGGTCACTTTATGGCTTCCCTTTGCACTTACAATTTCAAAAAATGTACTTTGAGATTGTAGGGTCATTTCCACTCAAGCAGATATGTCCACACATGGGATATAGTGCACCCTGCCCTAGGGCCCTAAGGCCTGCTGTAGCGGTGGCTTATCTATATCTCATGCATGCGTGTCTGTGGGCATTGCACACAGTATAAGTGCCACGTCGACTCTTCAGTTTTCTCTGCACCAAGATACGCAGCCTGCACTGGTAGTGTGCATGATCTTGGTGAGGGGTCCCTAGGGCAGCACAATACATGCTGCAGCCATATTGGACCTTGTTCAGTTCAAATGCTCTAAGTACCAGGGGTACCATTTACTAGGGACTTACAAGGTGGCCGAAGTTGTGCCAATTGTGGAACAATTTTAGGTAAAGAACACTGTTATTGGAACGCAGGGACCTATTATACCTTAGTCAAAAGTTGCATCAAAAAACAGGCAAAAAGTGTGGGGGGGGGCCTGAAACAAAAGCCCAGTTTCTCACACTCCTGTCAGGCAGAAATTGCAGACAGTATGTTGGTGTACCCATGGATCTCAACAATGTTACTCCTACCTAAATGATGCTCTGTCCTTTATCTAAAACAGAGTAAACCAATACAATGACACAGAAAAAACTAAAACATTTACAAAAGTCAATCTTTGCAACCTTTCCCCATAGACAAATTCCTTTTGTCAGTTTCTGAAAATAAAACGCTCTTACATCAAAGGTTTTTCTCTCTGTCTGTCTTCAGTGTCCTCTCATGTGTCCTCCATCATCAATATCTTATCAGACCCTGGTGAATTCTTCTTTTAAGGTAAAAGTGACCTTCAGAAGCCAATTTCACGCACACTTCTGAGTACAAAGATTGAAATTAGAATTTGAAGATAGTGGTCCCAAAGTGGTGCATTGTGGGCTTCTGTGCAATGTCATCTTAAGTCCTATTGACTCTGCCAAAGTTCGATGTCCAAAATGATAGATTCTTTTTTCAAAATGTTTGTCGTAGAGTGTGGTGGCATAAAGTGGAGTGGTATAAAGTGTCTCAGAGTGCGGTGGCATATAGTGCAGTAGAGTGTCATAGAGTGGAGTGTCGTAGAGTGGAGTGGCATACACTGGAATTGAGTGGAGTGGTGTAAAGTGGAGTGCCATAGAGTGGAGTAGAGTGCATAGAGTAGAGTGGCCTAGAGTGATGCAGAGTGAAGTGGTGAAGAGTGACATTTAGTGGTATAGAGTGGTCTGAAGTGGCATGGAGAGGAGTGGCATAGAGTGTAGTACAATGGAGTGGCACAGAGCAGAGTTTCATAGAGTATTGCAGAGGGGAGTGGCGTGACATAGAGTGGAGTAAAGTGTCATAGAGTGGAGTGGCATAGAGTGAAGTTAAGTAGAATGGAGTAGAGTATCGTAGAGTGGATTGGTGTGGCGTGGAGGAGAGTGGGGTGCAGTGGCATAGAGTGGAGTGGAGTAGAATGCAGTGTTGCAGAGTGGAGTAAAGCAGATTGGAGTAGAGTGTCACAGAGTGGAGTGGCGTGGAGTGACAGAGTGGAATGTCGTAGAGTGCAGTAGAGTGTCATAAAGTAAAGTGTCATAAAATAGAATGCCATAAAGTGGAGTGTCGTGAAGTGACATAGAGTGGAGTAGAGTGCCGTTGAGTGGAGTAGAGTGTTGTAGAGTAGAGTGGAGAGACTTAGAGTAGAATGGCATGGAGTGTAGTAAAGTGGCGTGGAGTATCATAGAGTGGGGTGTCATAGAGTGGAGTATAGTGTCTTTGCGTGGAATCTCATAGAGTGGAGTAGCATAGAGCGTTAAACAGTGGAGTGGCATAGAGTGAAGTAAAATGGCATAGAGTGGAGTGGCATAGAATGGAGCAGTGGGGTAGAGTGGAAGTGAGTGGCATAGAGTGGAGTGGCATCATGTGCTGCAGAGTGGATTTATGTAGAGTGGAGTAAAGTGTTGTAGAGTACATTGATGTGGAGTGGAGTTGAGTGGAGTGGAATGCTGTAGAGTGGAATGCATAGAGAGGAGTAGAGTGTCTTGGAGTGGCTTAGAGTGTCACAGAGTGGAGTGGAGTGGCGTGGAGTAAAGTGGCATGGAGTGGCGAAGAGTGGAGTGGCATAGAGTGGAGTAGAGTGTCGGTGAGTGGAGGGGTGTAGAACGGAGTAGCATAGAGTGTTGCAGCAGGGAGTGTAAAGTGTCATAGAGTGTATTGGCATAGTGTGGAGCTGAGTAGAATGGACTGAAGTGTTCTTGAGTGATAGTCGTAGAGAGGAGGAAAGTGGAGTGGAGTGGTATAGAGTGGAGAGGAATAGAGTGGAGTGTTGCAGAGGGGAGGTGTGTGAAGTGCAGTGGCATAGAGTGTCACAGAGTGGAGTGGCATAGAGTGACAGATTGGAGTGTCGTAAAGTTTAGTAGAGTGCTGTAGAATATCGTAGAGTTGAGTGTCAGAGAGTAGAGTTTCGTGAAGTGTCATAGAGTGGAGTAGATTGCTATACTGCGGAGTTGAGTGTCGTAGAGTAAAGTGGAGTGGCGTAGAGTGGAGTGGCATAGAGTGGAGTAAAGTGGCATGGAGTATCATAGAGTGGAGTGTTGTAGAGTGGAGTAGTGTGTCTTAGAGTGAAGTGTCATAGAGTTCAGTGGTGTAGAGTGTCCTACAGTGGAGTAGCATAGAGTGGAATAAAATGGCATAGAGTGTCCTACACTGGAGTTGGCTAGAGTGGAGTGGGGTAGAGTGGAGTAGTATTGTAGAGTGGAGTGGCGTAGAGTGGAGTGGCATCAAGTGTCATAGATAGGAGTGAAGTAGAGTGGAGTAAAGCATTGTAGAGTGGAGTTGAAAGAGTGCAGTTGCGTAGAATATAGCAGAGTGTCGTAGAGTTGATTGGCATAGTGTGGAGTGGAGTGGAGTGGCATAGAGTGGAATGGCACAGAGTGGAGTAGAGTGTCATAGAGTAGAGTGACACAGAGTGGCGCTGAGTGGCGTGGCGTGGCATAGACTGACATAGAGTGGAGTGTTGTAGAGTAGAGTGGAGTAGAGTAGAGGGTCAGAGTGGAGTGTTGTAGTGTGAAGTACTGTAGAGTAGAGTGTTGTGCAGTGTCATAGTGTTGAGTATAGAGTTGTAGAGTGGATTAGAGTGGTGTGGGGTAGAGTAGAGTGGTGCAGAGTGGAGTAAAGTGTCATGGAGTGGGGTAGCGTAGAATGGAGTGGCATAGAGTGGACTAGGGCAGACGAGAACAGAGTGGAGTAGTGTGGAGTGGTGCATAGTGCAGTGGTACAAAGTGCAGTAAAGTGGCATGCAGTGGTGCCGAGTGGGGTAGAGAGCTGTATAGTGAAGTGGCATAGTGTGAGGTGGCGTAGAGTTGAGTGGTGTTGTAGAGTGGAGTGTCATATCATGGAGTTGCATGGAGTAGCATACAGTGTCATAGAGTGGCGCTGAGTGGAGTGGCATCAAATGGAGTAGAGTGTCGTAGAGAGGATTGGAATAGAGTTGAGTAGAGTTGAGCGGAGTGGTGTGGTGTAGAGTGAAGTGGAGTAGGGTGGAGTGGCATAGAGTTGAGCAGTGTCCTAGAACAGAGTGGAGAAGAGTGGGGTGGCATAGAGTATCACAGAGATGAGTGGCATAGAGTGTCGTAGAGTGGGGTGTCATGGAGTGGAGAAGAGTGGGAGGGATAAAGATATGCTGGACAGCCTAAAACAAACAAAACGAGCAAATAAAAAGCAAGCAAGTGTGGGTTACAAAACATAAAGCCCATGGTGAGCAATGGGCTGAATTCATTCCTAGGGCCGTTATCAGCATGTCTGAATATGACTTTGAAACCAGATAGCTATGCTTTCTTACAGGCTTCGGCCTAAAATAAATATGTTAAAAATAACTTGTTTCCTACTACTGTCATCCAAGATGTGTCACCTCTCAATGAAAACAAGGATGATACAAAATGGAGTACCCACACATTGACCACGCGAGCCAAACCTTTTAGCTTCCCACACAACCTATAATGTTCATATGAACGTGCATGCACTGTTTTTGGTTTTTTTTCTTCAGGTTTTATTTGGTACATTCTGCTTTACAATGCTGAGATAATAACAGCTGCACAGGTGTTAACGTACAGCAATACAAACAGGTGATAAATGTATCCTATAAGAAGTAGGGTTACACCACATTAAACCAGAAAAAGGATCACAAAAGAAAGCAGAGAATAAAGCTTAGTAAGGGAGCCACCAGTGTTACTTCTATCATGTGTCACACCAACATATACCCAAGCATGTGTGAACTGTTACTAGCCCCACGTGTAGACATGGGTGGGAGAGAGAGCCTATAGAAGCTCAAATTGCTTGTCCCATCTGTTATGGTCCAGGTCACAGGTGGTGCAGAACATGACCTACTATACTTACAGTAGGAGTGTACCAGGGAAATGTAAGCAGTAACAAATAGAAACAATGCTTATGCACTAGCAAACGACCAAGAGCATCGTGAGGTAGGATAGTGCATCATGGCCTGTCTCCGCTATTTGCATGCACCGTTCATGCAAACGTCATGCTTCCTCTGATGAGAAAGATCAAAACATTCATTCCACGTTCATTCTCTGAGATTTCATGGAATGACACAGAGAAGGGTTGGTTTAACCATCCACCAGCTTGACCCTTAATTAGACTGTCTAGTATGGGAACTAGACTCTTAAATCCTATCACCCCAATACCAGGTCTGACGTCAGCCTTGCCCCCATGCATTGTCCTCCTTAACCCTATGCAAGGGATCATAACGGTAGTGTCAGGAACAGAAAATGCATATACTGCAGTTTTCACTCATTTTCTTTCTCCCCCCGACCTGTGTTGTCAATGGGTGTTAAATGGTGTATGATGTCACTTCCGTTCCCCTCGCACGGGTGAATCGATGTCCATGGGTTCAGTCAATCACCAAGCTGAGAATTCTTCACGACCCAAGCTTGGGAGTGGGACAGAGGTACACATATTTGTAAACTGAGGGGAGTGATTTTTTTTTGTTACTGTTTAAAATGTAAGCATAGTCTATTAACTTTTTTTAACATTTGTAGACGTCGCATTAACCTAGCATCACTTTAACTATATTTCTGCAGCGAAACACCGTGTAATAAAACTAAAAGCATACAGACTAGGTAGCTGGATTACTAAACCCGGATTTAAAAAAAAAAAAAGACCATTCAATAAACTCTGAGATTATACATTGTCTTTCAGTCTATTTATATAAAAGCAGGCATTTGAGCTAAACATTAATTTTGTGTGTGTTGTGCTTTAGTTTTTTTAAAGTTTCCCATCAATTTCACAGAGTAAGTATGTGACCCGATCTAAACGCCTGAACTTCTGAGCCAGCCTCCCACACATCACTCGGCCTCCAGAGAGAGAGAGAGCGGGGACTGAGTTATTTGTATAGAGCAAAGTGTGCATTCCTACATTCATTTCAATTAGAAGAGGAATTTTCCAAGAACGTGGAAACATTTTCAGATATTATTTATTTTTAAAAAGGCATTGTCTCAACTAGTTTTAACCAGCAGAGTAATTCGAAAAGATGTCCCCTGTTGAATGTGGTGAGGGGCGGGGCCTCTAAGTCTCCAATATGTACAGATATATTCATATGCGGGTGGGGGCACACAGTGGAAATACTCTACCCTCCGCCCCAAAGGTTAGGAGTGTAAGCCCCGTACTGCAGTCGCTACACAGGCCTGCGTTACGCCCATGGTGTGAACTCTCACCATCGTGCAACACCACGATCTGATTTGAAGAACAATCTCCCGTCGAAAACTATCTAGGGCCTCATTTGCATAAAAATCACTCAGCCTGGCGCTCCAAGCTATTTTGCTGCGCCGAACAGCTTCATTTTAAAAGCACAGGGATTCGTCGTATTAACAACAATACAATGCATCCGTGTGCTTTCCCTTGTTATGGCACACAATTGGCTGCCATACACCGGCACAGGCACCATTGTGTCATGTTGCAAGGGTCCCTGTATTGCAGGGATGCTTGTTTTTGTGCAGGGAAACCTTCCTGCACAAAAACAATAATTGATGACATTTTCCTCTTTCTATGCGTGGAGAAATAAAAGTATTTCTCCTTATTGCGCCACACCTACGCCTCCCCTGGGGCGGAATAAAATTCAGACGCATTCCTAGCTTTACAAAACTTTGTAAATCTGGGAATGTGTCAGGTTTAATCGATGTTGCATGGGAATACCCACACCAATACCCACGGACTGCCCCTTTTAGGCAGAGTAATGCGTGAAAGGGGCCCATATTTACAAGGTCATGAAAGGTGATGCAGGGTGACTTGATGTGGCATTGTAAATATGGGCAGGCACACTGCACCGCTGGTGCGTTTAAAAAAGTTGTGCACCGGTGGTGCAATGGCCTTGTAAGCGAGGCCATCATGTTCTGCGTGATCCTACACTATTCTTGGGAGTGGCCAAGCACTCTGTGGACGAGCTTTTGTCACTGCATATGCATAGTGTAACCATTTCTCAATAACCTAAAGGGCTGGTGGAATCTAAATGGATAGCAATAACTTTTTATGTTACACGTTCTACTACAGTTAGCCCTCTCTGTAAATATCAGGTGTTAGAATTACCAAAATGACTGGCATTCAAGAAGGATGAATTTCTTTGGGTCCATAAATTACAGAAGACTCAGATACCAGGGGTGAGTGCTAAAGTCGCTCACTTACTCAATAGGATTACCATACCGTATAATATTTGCTATTGAGCATTAAGTGAGAAAATGTGCAAGCAAAGGGTTCAGAAGTTACGCAACACCACTGCGGACTTCAAACATCAGTCATATGGGGCAGCAATTTCCCAGATCCATATAGAAAAAAGTGTCTCAATTCTCAGTGACATTTGGGGCCATATTTATCTCGTAGATGTCTCGCACTTGCACCACGCAACAGGGTGCATGTGCAACGCAACTACTAAGTGTGATTTATTAAGCCACGTAAGGCCACTTTGTGTGTCCCTGAGTGGATTGATAAATCCAGAGTAAGGCAATGCAGTGTAAATTGTTGCGTTGCTTTACTCTGCCCCAGGGAGGTGTTGAATGGATGGTGTGTGGGTGTTCCCACGTAACACCTATGGATTTTCATGGATTCCCTTATTTACCATAAGTGGTAGACCTAGGAATGCGCCAAAACTACTATGCCTCCCCAGGGGAGGCACAACAAAGAGAAATAGGTTTATTTCTCCTTGTTTTTTCCTCTTTCTATGTGTGCTGCACTAGGGTCAAATAAACATTTATTGCTTTATTTGCAGGAAGGTGCCTCTTTGTACACAAACATAATCCTGCTTACAACAGAGACACCTTGCACCTGCAAGGGTGCCTGCAATGGCGCCAGGCAGCAGATTGTGCACCAGTGTTGGGGAAAAATACGAATGCATGCATTCCTGTCCTTTCCCTGTCACACAGTGCAGCCCAGCATTGTGGCTTGATGCGCTGTGGGATGTTTTGATACATAGGCCCCCAGGTGTCTCCCTTCAACAATATTGTGCACGCAGATCACAGAGCTGCCTCGACGAGCACAGCTCCTCCCACACCCAGAGGATCTAGTGGGCTCAACCAAGAATTTGAATCTACAACAATCTTAAAAAACTTCAGGAGACAGAGAGAAACGTGGCGACATGTGGCATTTCCAGAGAGAATACACCCAAATATGGGTCGGGACCGGTTGCAGTTTCACTAACCTGGACCCTCTCTCCCCAATTGTCGAGCCTCATGTAAAGTTCAACTATACACGTCTTACTGAATCTCACGGTATCACTGTCCTTATGGCTAGGGCACTGCTCGTTTTTTAATATTTACATGCGTTTCTGGTATAAGGTGATGAATTGCTTTTTCACACTCACTTCTGTGGTTTTTGAGGTGCGGAAGGCCTCATGAAGATGATGAATTGTTCATAATGTGTCAATATTCCTAATTTTTATTTTACTCATTATTTTAAATTGCGAAAATGTTCTATTGTATGGCTCACATGTGTTTAGCTGAGACAGTAAAGACTTAAACAAAAAGTTCGGGAGACGCCATAAGTGATGTTTCATGGTTATTAAGACATTATCAAACAACAGTATTCTTTGAATGTGAGGGTTTGAGGCTTAGTGCAGGCACTAGCTCCGACAGTGATCAAGAAGCAATTTTAGTAAGTGCTTCCGCACTTTACTTGTCACCAGCGGTAGGTAATCCGTAACGGTGGAGGAGCGTCGCGCTCGCAGCCATACGTTAATAAAATGGTAATAAATAGCATTTTATTTTGGTTGCAGGCTCTCGCTGTTACAGCACGAGTGCAGGGGGTGGGGCCGATTTGGACAATTGCACTATTACTGCAGCCCCTGCCAGTGCACACGTCAGATTGGCATGCTGCCTTCATCCGGCCATCCGACATGCACACTTCATCCTGCACAATCCGAGGGCTAAGAAACAGCCAAGGGATTGCAGCCCAAGGCCCCCAATCACAAAATGAGCGTGGGGTTAGCCTGATCCAACCAATCCTGGAGCAGCTCTGCGGCTCAAGATTAGTTGGAATGATGTTGCACAAGGGAGGAAGGCCTTCCCTTTCCAGCTGCCTGCTGGAGTCCCCAATGAGGAGAGAGACAACAGACGTGTTTCCGTGCAACATATATGGTGAGTTTTGTGGGCACCTCGCGCCATCATATTTTAATGTTGCCAGCCGCCACTGCTTGTCACACGTATAGTCCAAATAAATGTGCTGTGAAAATTAAAGCTTTTGTATTCATTTTACTCAATTTATAGCAGCAGACATATGAGGGCGCACCAGGACGCCCAATTGTGTCTGGCAGTGGTTCTATGCTCGAGCCACTTGGGAGGTATATCGATTTCTTCCTCAAACCACTAGCTAAAGCTACAAAAACATACCTTCGTGATACAATGCACACCATCAATATTGTGGAGGGCCTTCCTTTTGACCCCAACAAACAAGTATTGGTCACCTGTGACATTGTTTCATTATATACCAGCATTCCTCAAGAGGAGGCTTTGTTGGTTGCAGCAAAATTCCTGGACCAAAGAACCGGTCCCATGGCAGTACCCACTGAGTTCATTGATTCACTTCTCAAGATCGTCATGATGCAGAAATATTTCATGTTCCAAAACCAATTTTTCCTTCAAACAAAAGGTGTGGCGATGGGGGCCACCTTTGCCCCGGATCTGGCCATTATCTTCATGTCAGCCTTTGAAGACAAATTCATTCTAAACGACCACAATCCATACCATCACAACGTGGGCCTCTGGATGCGCTATATTGATGATATCCTCCTGATCTGGAACGGTGACCAATCCCAACTATCTTCTTTCCATTCCTGGCTCAACCAACAATCATCTGATATTAAATTCACCATCCACTCAGACACTAAGCAAGTTGATTTTCTTGATCTTACCATCTATGAGAATGAAGGCTCTCTACAAACCACTTTGTACCGTAAGCCGGCAGAACGCAACTCGCTCCTCCAATACAACAGCCCTACCACCCCACCCCCCTTTCCTTCTGGGGCACAATACGTTTTAAATTTTGCATTATTCTGTGACAATACATACCTACACATTGTGATTAAATAACAATGTTGTTACTACTTCAAGACTTATGTTTCTAATTACTATATGTATATAATTTCTCTTACTCCTTGCGTTCTGGGACCCCTCCTCTATGTACTGACATATGAGCAGCAGCAGTTCCTATAGGCAGCATCACAGGGCTAGACCATGGTTGTGTGGAAGTCCTCTTCGTAGAGGTGTCTAAAGAGACAGCCATAGGGAGATCAAGTTGTGCAGGAGGAGTGAAAAACAGGTTGACAAAGCGAGAAGCATTTAAGAGAGAAAGTAGATTCTAAGAAACAGGCATGGGTGACAGACTGCCATGATCGTAGGCAAAAGTCTTGTATTGGAAATTCAGCAATGGAGAATGCATGTTAGCTAATAAGACGCTGTTTGGCCGAAACATCCCATGCATGCATCTAGCTGTGCTGTCCTGAACTCTAACTTTTTCAGTGTGCCTCTATTGTTATTTCCTTGATGTGTCCCACAATCATGTAAGCCCACTAAGGGTTGTTCCCTTTTACTTACCGGAAGCCCTAGAGCTGGCCTCTGAAGTCCACAGAGCTCCTTTAGAGAGAAACTACTGCCCTCTCTGCCTAGGCTACAAGAGATTGTTGGTGGAAGAATGCCTACAGACAGGAGAAAGGCATTTTATCTGCTCCAATGGAGAAGAAGTGCTTATGAGCTTCAACCATGTAAACTTATATCCAGTGTGCTGTGGGTGCAGAAGGTAGCCCATCAGCCTCTGAAGTTAAAGAGGTGATTCTGTCAGAGTGATACCAGAGGTGGCAACAGAGGTTTTCATTTCAGCCCCCCATCACTACCTGTAGAAGTGCATTGTTTCCAGTTTTGGCAAGGCTGTATGAATGGTCATTGCTGGTGTCCACAGTCCTGTGAGCATTCCAGTCACCAAAAAGTAGTGACCAGGTGTACCGGCTTCCAAGTCATAGGTTTCTGAAACTTGTGTGCCCTCTGTGTGGGCATTGCGATGCACTGGCACCAGAACCAGTTACCAGCCTCATCTTAGGACTTACATAGACTGCTCCATGACACTGGGTACTGGACATGATCTCTCTGCGCCTGAAAAATGTGTTTCTGTTTTCCAAGAACAGTTGGCGTTTCTCTCGTAGTCTTGACACAATACGTGCCTGCAGGTATTTGGGAGGAACCTGGCTGGTTTCTGGGTTGATGCATGGATATCAATTCAGTGCATTAAGAAACCATCATAAAAACTCATCAAAACTTTATTAGAATCAATTGAAACCCCCTAAAGTGTTACTAGGCTTGAAGAGCATCCTGCTAAGTCCTTTGGAGTTGTGTGCATTGTTTTAATTTGAGATAAGGTCAATGGACCTGAGATAAGATCCATGGACCTGTGGACCTATGGTATTATGGCCCAAGTTGAAGATCTTCGCATATATTGGCGCCAATAACATTGATGATAGGTGCTTTGGTTAAATGTTTAATAGTAAATAATGCACAAATGCTATGATTGTGTTTGGGTTGTGTCCCTGGCCACAAAGGTGCCAAAAGCTTCAGGGTTTGTTCTTGCTGAATACTAGTGTATGTGCCTTTTATGCATTATATAGTCGTTTTTCATTTCAAAGTGAAGCACTAACTGAATATGCAGTTATTCATTCTAATAGAAGTGCTCTATTGTTTTATAGGTATCTAACCTCACTTTATCTCTTGGAGTAACCCTTGGACTGTTCAGCCTCCTTAGTTCGAGAGTCAGGTGCTAGAAGGGGGTAGTTGTTTATTATTGTGGGGTTCCATTAGTATGATTGCCAGAGGACACCAGAAGTGAAGACCTTCATGCTTGTATACCTATTTTGTTTTTTTCAATTAACATTTAGTAATTTTCCCTATGTTCATATCAGCAGATTGCTAGCTCCAACGAGGTGTATCTCAAGGCATGGGCCAAGTGAAGTGTGAAGACCTGGCCTCTGGCTGTCATCAGCCTTCCTGAAGTAGCATGCACACAAAGACAAACGGACAGGCCCTCAACAACAGAATCTGTTGACTCCCCCCATCTGCACCACCATCCAGTACATTCAGTGTCCAGGAAAGACTAATCAGTAATTCTCTGCTTAAAAGTCCTCAAAATATCTCTATTAGTAGTACTGTCTCCATCCTCCCTCACTTTAGCGGTTTGGTTTCCTTCCTTCAGCTCCATGAATGTAGACAATACACGTCCACTGTCTAGGGAAGCTGCATGACATCCTCCATTGTATGTGATGTCAAACCAGTGGCTATTTAAAATGAATCTCACTGGTTGCAACACTCATCAAACTCTCACGACAAAACAGAGTCTTGCTAATATCAACACCTTCAATACATGTGCTCAATCCACAGAGAGTATGTCAGGGCAACAGTTTGGGTGAAACATCGAAGTGAAAGTTTACACATGTGTGGATGGTAGGCTGCACTCCTTCAGAAGCAGGAACAAGGTATTTTCAATATCATCAATCCAAAAAAAACACAGTATGCTGCCACCACTACTTCAAGTCAACAAATAAAGCATGGACAGTGGTCTTATGTCATTAAAGAGGTCACTTTCATTGCGCCTTTCCAAGCCACAGGGCAGGTTCTAGACCTTGGATTCACTTCAGACAGTCATAGGCCTCACCTTACACTGTGAATTAGTGTGTTGGCTAGGCCAACGCAAATCAAGATAGCAGCTTAACATGTATTCTTACCACTCAGGGTAGGGGTACACACTATTTTACCATGCAAAGGCTATTCCTTCATAGGTATGGGCACTAATATTGAAAAGCTGGTTAAGATCGAATGAAAGCAGCCAGGCCCTCAAGTGCAAATGTTGACTTCCCACATGCAGCTCAGCTTCCTCAGATCGAGGACTCAAGCAGCTCATTCTCTTGATGTCCCACTCACAGATGAGGAGAAGGTTTCCCATACAGGTTGAACACCATGGATTGTGATTATGCTGTTCATTTATCTATAGACCGCTTGATTAAAGGGTGTTAGATGATAATGAATTGTGGTTAGTCAGTTCATTGCTTAACAGGAGCACCTCAGGTGGTCCAAGTCTGTCCTGGGAAAGTATAACTTGATCAAGTGTAAATTGGTGGTGCAAGTTTCTACAAATTGAGCCTGGAGAGGAATGGCGGCCCACAATCTATGTAAGCTTCTGATCACCTCGCTGTATCTGGACTAGGAGTAATTCATTAGAGAAGGACTCCTTATAACGTAGTGTTTGAGAAAGACGATGGGCCTGATTCACAAAGGGCCTCCACACTCATGGCTGAGGCCCCGCATTCATGGGGAAGTCTCCACACTCAGGGCTGAATTTCCATGATGAGAATTCTCATTGCGGAGATTCCATTTTTTTTTACCTCATATCGCCGAAACTGCTGCAGTCTCAGGCTTAGATATGATGGAAACCGACCACAAGCCTGGTGCACATACTTAACCGAACCAAACAAAGACAGGCTAGGGTGCACAGATCATGTTGGCGCATTGTTGTAATCATAGGACTACTCGATTTTACGGAATCGACATACCATTCCACCTCTGAAAAAGGGGCCAGATCGTATCACCCATACCTGGAGTGCCCCCTGGGTTTAACCTACAAGTTTGATGGGAAGCCATCAGCCATGCCTCTATGGAGGTAGGGTGTGGATTTAGCCAATTGCTGCAGCTCTCCCTTCTAGCAAGGAGCAATCAGTAAAATAACAGACACCACAGAGATCTTTCCAGGAGGTTATATGAAACTGTGGCTCACTAAACAAGATAATCGAAGAGCTTACCTTGATTGTGATTCCCAATATTCCTCATCATTTGCTTCAGGGAGACCACATCCTCTGCATCCTGGGGTCTGGTTTTTTTTGCCAATTTTTCTATCCTTTGAGGGGTCCAAAATATCCTTTTGAGGTTGAAAACAATAATTCCTTTTCAGGTTTGCAGGCTTAACTGTGTGGTACAATAATGTTAAGGATATACTCTGTCTCAGGGATCATCTCTTCCCAGGCCAAGTGTGCGGCCTTCAGATATCCATCAGCTGCATCCAGAAGCTTCCATTACCATACAGAGACTTTATTTTTTATAGGCCACACATACTGCAATCTTGACTCAACCTCTGAGGCACCCCGATCTAGTGATTACCACTGGCATAGCAGGAGGAAAGCTGCAGAAATTTAAATCTAGACCACCAGTCCTAATCTTAAGTGCCTCCCATGATGATAAACAGAATGTTGTAATAATTCCCTGTTGGGGATTTAGCCGACATCGCTCTCAGCCAACCCATCGCCATTTTTTAGAATAAATCCACTGCACAAGGTAAGGATATTATCACATTTTATTTATATAGGATTTCATTCCTCATTACAGAGAGCAATGCCAGCGAGCACCAACTTAACCACTGCTATTAGCCAACTGCCAATAACAATGTTCACATTCCAATACTAGATTATGCCCTTCACCAACCTTCCAATTGCAAATTTCCAATGTCCCACATTCCCCCCAAGTTGTTATACCAGTGTTCCTCAGGGGTAGCGCAAACTGTCTAAAAGATACTCTGGGACAGCCGCGGCCCAAGCAGGTAATAGCGGTGAGGCCAGGTGGGGAGGATTTCGACAGCCGACATCGAGGTAAAATGCATTATTTATTTAATTTTTCCTCGTGGTGGTCTGTCGAATCCCCCACAACCTGGCCCCACTGCTCTTGCCTGCATGGGCTGCTCCTGCTATGGGGTGCCCGGCAAGTCCCAGATAGTTGAAAAATCAGAGCAGTAATTAATACCCAGGGTCTTCTTGACTCTATCCCAAAGACTGAGTGCAGCCTTCAAAACTTTTAAACAGACTATTTTAAAGTATTTTGGGGCCCCAAACATGTTTATAAAACCAGTAGATCCCAGCTCCTTAGTCATCTATGTTAGTATGCTTCCCCAGGTTGAATTATCTGGAGTCCCCTGGAGCATCCTACAATTCTTAAATTGGAAAGCATCACAATAGAGGCTCAGATCTGGCAATGCAAGGCCCCCTTTTTCTAGTCTTTGCCTCAATATTTTCCAGGAAAGCCTAACTGCGCCATAAGCCCAGATAACATTTTTAATCTTTTCATGTATATTAGCTAAAACAGTTTTAGGAAACAGAAATGGGATACAGTTAAAAGGGTATGTCAATTTATGCAGTATCAACATATTAATTAAATTGATGCGGTTATAAATTGTCAATGGAGATTCCTATACTAGGTGAGCAACAGATCAATCTCCTTTGCCAACTTCCCGAGAGTATGTGTGGCAATTGCCTCTAATGAGTGGACGATAGTAATCACCACATATTAAATCCCAGTCTTTACCTCCTTATCACAATATGTTAAATTCCAGCACATAATCTCCTAATAAGAGTTATTTACCAAATATCCTGATATAGACCCAAACTCCTCAGCTAGCTCTTCTTCTCTAGTAATAGTCTAAGCAGGGTCCAATGTATAGATTAAAAGATCATCGACATAGAGCGCTGTTTTATTCATAAAACTGCGAGGTAAAGGGGTTTACCTGTTGATCCCTTCTGAGTAACTGAGCAAATGGTTCAATATAAATGTCAAACAAGAGATAGGAGAGAGGGCAGCCTTCCTAATGCCTCTTGAAATACCAAACCGCTTAGTTAAAGACCGATTAAATAAAATTTGGCAGATGAATTTCCATATAATCTCTGAAGGGTCAAAATGAAAAAATGGTCAAAATCTAGTGCTATTAGAACCTCCCAAAGATATGCCCAACATACCCTGTTAAAGGCCTTGGCTGCATCTATTGTTGCCACTGTCAGAGGAACCGAGTGGATGTAGGCAAGATTGATCATGCCCACTAGTTGTTGAGTCAGCTCGTTGGATCTGCTGTTTAGGGACAAAGCCCTTCTGGTCAGAGTGGATTAATTGAGGAGCCAGATTGGCCAATTGACTGGCTAGGATACCTAAAAAATACTGTCTAATTGCCGTTTAATAATGAAATTGGCTGATATGAGCCTGCCTTTTTAGGAGGGGGAGGGAAACATTGTGGCTGCACTCTAGGCGGTCGCGAGCCTCCAGGGGAGGAGGAGGCCTCCCTACCATAATCGGCGCGCCCGCTTCTCCTAACCTCACCACAGTAGTCTATTCATCTTACAGAATTGTACAAAACACTGTATTTTGGTTTTGAAGGGGATTGAGAAAAATAAATTCATCTAGTCAGTGGTTTAATGTGCTCCCGGGAAACCTGGGTTCAAATCAATTTACTTCATGTGTCTAATCTACTTGATAGTGACATTTGAAAGCACTTTCAAGTAATTCAATTTAAAATGGACTGTGTAAAAAAACACTTGTATGTTTTATTAGCCTGGAAAGTTGCACCATCCATAACAATAATATTGACCATGATGTAAAGGACACCAGATCATTGTTTCACTTTGTTCACTCGTGGTGTAGTCAAGGTGGGGGTTAATGAATGTTTTAAAGTTCATGTTTAGAAACTTATATTTCAGATAGATGCCAATGCAATGTTGTGATCTAATGCACTAGACAGAAACACTATCATATTTTGTTTTTTTATATTTTATTGTTGTATTATGTAGCATAATAGTAGCCAGTATGTGGCAATAGATTCCATCATATAATTACAGAAGAACAGTGCTGGGCTATTGTAACAAACTGACCCATAATAAACTGTCCATCCCCACCCCCACATGCCCTTTTGCCTCTGCTTTGACTATTAGCGTAGGTAAGCAGAGCAATGAACCCTGTGGTGCTTAGAAGAAAGTGTTATAGAGGGGAAATTATGACAGTGTGTCCAAGATAGGCGCCCTTAAACCACTACCTTGAGTAGATGCCTAGGTGTGGCAAGAACTACTATATGCAAACCGCAAGTGCATGTGTCGGAGTGGATTATGGGGTGAGAGTATCCTCCTTGGTGCAGTCTTTAAAGTCCTACACCAAACTTTACCAGTTGCTATGTTGTAGACTGTCTGGTACACTTCATGTGGGGATAGGCAAGGAGGCAGACAAAAAATAGGGCATTTAATGATTGTTTAAGGTATTTGTAAGAAAGTAATTGGCCTGGGTGAAGATTTTAGTCTGCCATAAGGGTTTGGAACTCGGTAAGTAAATATTTATTGTATGTGGTTAATTAAAACCTTTACAAAATTTGCAAAGAGAGTATTTCATAAAATCATTAAAATCAAAAAAATATATATATACATTTGCTCTCTATGAGATCCTGGTTTTTTTTTTCTTTCTTTCTTTTTTCCCTTCTTTTCTTCTTCCTTCTTTTTAAAAAGGAAAACAGAAAGAAATAAAACAATTTAACATTGGCTGAATTCAGAGTCTTTTGTTATCCTCAATCCTTTGGTTTGGTACCATTGTTCGCCATTTTTTCAGTTTTCATTATTAGGAGGCTCGCCTTCTGAAGAAATCTGGTGGCCCTACAGGATGTCTGCAGCTGCTGGCTGTTCAATGTTAACATGACTGCCGGCCGACATGTTCTGACTTGAAATGAGCGAAATATATGCAAGAGATAGTAACGTCTCAGGTTTTTGAGGGATGGGCAAATGCTCAGAAGATGAATCAAAGTTTCTTCTGCATGCCCACAGAGTCTGCAGAGTGATGTCGGCCATGTTTGCTTCCATGCAGGGGTCTGGTCTTTTGAGATGTAAGTTCCCAGCCGTACTCGTAGGAGCATCTGTTGTGTAGATGGTGTTATGTGGCTAACCAAGTATGGTTGCAGGACACACCTCTCGTATGTTGCAAGTACCATCCAGCCGTGTTTTTTCTTTGCTAGTACAGCTTTGTCAGCAATCCAAGATTTTAGATTTGCCGCACCATTGGCTGCTTTTTTGAAGGTCGCAAAGGTGTGACCGGTGTTCCAGGCCTCTTGCATATTGAGATTTGACAGACCTTCTTCAAGTTTTGCTTTCCATGCGTCTTTTCCTTTTGTTTGTTTGTTTATTTCGGTCCAGGAGAGACCCATCAGCGTGTCCTCTTGAGCTGCTCTTAATTTCCAGCACATTTTTAGTATTGCCGCTTGTCAGGCTTGGTGCTGATTTAATAGGCCAAATTCAAGGCGTACTTGCGCTTGTGAAGCAAACTTCGGAATTTGAAAGATGTATTTGAACAGCTCTGACTGTTGGAGATTCAGAAAGTTTGCGTCTTTGCCTCTGAATAGTTCTGAGCCGTACGTGATAGATGGCAAAAATTTTGCTGCGATCACCTTCAACAGATGTGAATTGTAAGGACATTTCAGTTTTGTTTTTAGTAAATTTAAAGCAAAGCGTAATTTATTGGTCTGAGCTTTTCTGTGCAGTCGTTGATCTTTTAATGTCCATCTTGCGTCGACCAGTACTCCCAGGTACTTGTAAGAGGGGCTTTGTTCTATCATATTTCCCTCAATGTGCCATTTGAATTGGAACTCTAGTAGCTCTATGTCAACAAACAGATACCCAATTTTGAGATGCCTGCAGCCTGCCACTGATGGATTTGCCCTGAGCAAAGCTATCCTGTGTGAGTGGGGAGGCCGAGCAAAGGATTTGGAAAAGGCTAGAGCTTCTTCCTGTTAGTGAGTTTACGGGTTCTAGTAGGGCAAGAGAAAGCTGTGTGGGATAACCCCGGATGACATTAGGTAGAATGGTCAGTAGGAAACAATGAGTAGTGCAGTAAGCCCTCCTTAAAGTCTTTACGGGTAAAGCTTGTCTTATGCCGGAGGCGGCCAGACAGCCCGAGCCACCAAAGGAGATGTGCAGCTAAATAATAGTGTTTCAAGTCCCGAAGGGAAAATCCACCAGCAGTCACAGGTAGTTTTAGAGCGGTAAGAGCTACTTGCGGGAGAAACGGTCGGAACAACGTGGGACTACCATGCCTTTCTCAAAAACGCAAGCGCAACCACACTTGCCTTAACCACGTATATGCCTTAATCATGCATATGCATGGTTAAGGCTGTGCGCGGTCTAGCTGCTAGAATGGGCGGGCTGAAGAAGAAGAAGGAAGTAGAGTGATTGGGAAGAATGTAGTGAGGTATGTGGGGCTGGGTTTTTAAGGGTTGGGGTCTTGTTTCCGGTGTAAAGGTGGGTACTGTCTCTTGACCAGGTTCAGAGGCTTGTTTTTTGTAGTCATCAATGTTACTGCAATTCCTACGAATAAGCAGGAATTGCCCATAGGGTAAATTCTCCCTCAGTGCCCTGGGGTGAAAGCTTTGGTACAAGAGGGGACTGTGACTGTCAGTTGTTTTTTTGTATGTGATCGTCTTCAGCTTGTTAGGTTTTTTTATGATCATGAGATCAAGGAAAGGAAGATCCTGTTCCGAGCAATTGGCTGTGAAAGAGATACGGGTTGAGGTTGTTGATCCAAAGGAGGAATTCATGGATGGTGTCCCTGTCTCCTCTCCAGAATATCCATATATCATCGATATAACGTCTCCAAAGGAGAACGTTATTCGTGAAGGGGTTGGACTCTGTGAGCATGTACCTCCCCTCAAAGTCTGACATGTAAAAACATGCCAGACTTGGGGCGAATTGCTGCGCATTGATGTACCTTGTGTCTGGTGAAACTGCTTGTCCTCAAACTGAAAAAAAATTTCAGTGAGTGCGATGTGGGCACATTCCAGCACAAAACTGATGGGGGTGGGTGAGGTCCAAGATGTTCCCTGTAGGATTTCCTCTACTACCTCAAGTGTGTTGATTTGAGCGATGTTGGTGTAGAGGGCCTCCACATCTAGTGTCAAAAGTACATCAGGGAGAAGGCCCTCCGTGTTGGTTGTTTTAATGAGTTTTAAAAAATCCCTAGTGTCTTGGAGAAAGGTTGGGGTTCTGCGAACCAATGGTTGGAAGAAATGGTCACAGCACTTACAGAAACCGCTACCAGTCCACGCCCTCATGACCCATCACTCCCTTGCACACACGGTTCTCAGTACATACCGTCGCTTGGATTTGACAATAATTTGGCATTTTCACGCTATTGCGGTGCACTCCGGCAGCCATCTAGCACCTCGGTGACCACAACCATGCGGCACACCCCACTCCTGGGTCCCGCTGTGATATGCAATTGACTCACCTTTAGTACACTTAGCCACCTTCTCACTCACTCACTAGGCTAAGTCCTGCTCACTATGCTGAATTTTAGCACCAATACCTCACCTTAGTCTTCCTGGCGCTCCTTACTGCAGTTGTGATAATTATCAACCGAGCACCTTTGCGCACTGTATTTATAATTGTTAAAATTGCCTCTAACCGTGTATGCCCCCCTCCTCGCCATCTACCCGGCATAGTTTTACTTATAGTGCCCTAGTAGCACTCTGGCTACCACATGACCTCCACGCCTCACTAATTCTGGAGTGTATTGTTATAAATGTGTTCCTTGCATGATGCATCGACTATGTGCTGCTAAACTCCCTTTCGCTTGCAATGACCCCAGTAGCGCTTTGATAACTACATGACCTCCACGCCACAACCCTTATAGTGTGAAATGTCTTTTAGTGCTACTAGCAATTTTTCCATGATGTGTGCGGCAACATTGAGTAACACTTGTTTACCCCAATCCCCTTTCCCCTCCCCCCCCCGCTTTGTTCCCTTTTACACAGGTCTATCAATTCCCCAGTATACGTCAACTAGGGTTCTCTACCGCCCCTGGTAATTCACAACCATTAATTGAATACCAGGCGGTAGTGCAAGCAATCCACTTTTCTTTATAACGGTCCTGAAGAAGTGCTGATTGACCCGTTAGGGGCAAGACTAGGCACGAAACATGTTGACCGTCTACACTTAGATTGCCCCTTTAGGAACATTAACAACCACATAGGGACCCACTCTCGTTTTTATTTAGTCTAGAGCTACCTTTTTATTAAAACTTGATTCTAGAGGACTGCTCTATACCTATGTTATCCTACTTTATCTCACTGTGCACTACCCAGACCCCACCCCCGCACGCACCTAACGGCTTCCTCTTCAAAAGATCCCCGACAAAGAGCCCCGATTTCGGGAGCTCGTCAGGCATTGCAGCACCGGCCTGATGAGGGGCAACCGCCCTATGATGAAGCATGACACCTCTCGGGGTGTGTGAGGGCATCACGAAGAAAGACCTGTCTTTTCCCCTTCCCTCCATCAACCCACCCCCCCCCCCCCCCCATACTCACATAGGAACTGCACACCTTCTTTAAACACTAGTCTAATTTTGGCGTCTGTGTGCAGGACCTCATAACCCAGCTCTCAGTCCCTCTCTTGGATAATAAGGAAACAAGTTTGACATAAGTTTGGAAATAAGCAAGAGGGGTAAAGATGGAGGTAGTTCGGAAACTGGGGATTCAGAAGCAAGAAGATCATAGACAGGGCTGAGAGTAGGAGTGAGAGGTGATAGTGAAAGAATGAGAAGAACAAAGTAGAAAGTAAGAGATGAACTAAAGAGAGATAATTAGTGGTCAAAGGTAAAATTAGATGTTAGAGGGAGGGATGGTATAGATATTAGAGAATGTAGTGTTTGCAAGTTGAAGGTAAACATGAGAAGGGAGAGGAAAATTGGTGTTAGGGTGGCAATAAAACTGTCAGAGATAGAGGTGTGTGTGAGAAGTTAAAGGTAAAGGTTAGAGAATGAGAAAATCAGACTTGGAGGTAAGCATCAAATTGGAAGAGATAGAGTGACCTAATGGGAGACTGAGGTGCAAAGAAACCCAGGAGAAATAGACCAGAGTGAGAAATTGTCAGAACAAGTAGGAGGGAGTGTGGAGGTTCATGACAGCAGTATGAAAATGAGGGATATATGCTTGTGTTTGAAGAGTGACTTCAAATAAATTGATTAAACCGGAGGAAAGAATTGGAATTAAGAGAACTGGGAGAGAGAAGAAAAGAGGAAGGGAGGCCGGGAATCTGGGAATGATAGAAATAAGAATGACAAAGGTAAATGACAGGAATGGGTGGAAGGCCATAATATGCTGGAGAAGAGTAGCAGTGCTGGAAGAGATTGGGTGAACTGTTCAAAGTAGAGAAGGTGATGAAAGAATGAGGGCTAAAGATGAGAGGCTGTATGGGAAAGATTGATCGAGAAATGTGAGAGATTAAAATGACCGGTAACATGGTACATTGGTGCAGTGCAAATGGAATTTTCAATAGCAAGGTTTTGTTACGCCACTGACTAGTTGTATCATATATCTGGATGCAATGACAGAATGACAGAAACTGCACACTATGATAAGCACAGATTTTTAGATTAGGTGATTTTAAGCCACACCATTATTTACATTGGCCACGCCCCTTTGAGAGCCCCCCTTCCCCGTTTTTTCATCCCTCTTAAAGAGAAGATTGTTATAAAAATCAGGTGATAGTCTCCTGGAACCAAAAGGCCCGAGTTAAAATCCTTGCTTTCCATTTAACCCACAGCTTGTTATCTTTTTGAACCAGTATCCATATCGATGACCTTATTTGCCAAGTAGAAAACATTTGGAACCAGTGTGAATGGCAAGCGTGAACACCAATATTGTCATATAAAAATGCATCGTATATATTCGTATTCTTACATGACGTTATCAGTTTGGTGTTCAGGTTTCCTGAAGGGAAGGGTTAACGAATGAAACGCTTATAACCTCCGAGCCCCGCCTTCTCTGTTGCTACGAGCAGGAGCTGAGCTTGAGTACCCTGATTTCATTGGCTGGCTGGGAGGCAGGCTGTATTCCAGACGTCCATTGGCAACGCTGTGCACTCTATGCAGGAGGATGGAGCACAGCCTTCTCGGCTCAATGAGGCGCAGGGAGGGGGTGGCGTAAGATTACCCCTCGTCAGACCGAAGGCTCGTCCGCCGGGGGCCGTGAGGAACCGCCTGCGGTGTCTGACCTGGTGAGGCGCGCCCCCCGCCTTTACTCTGGAGGCCGTTCCCGGCTTTGGAAGGTACCATTCAGACGAGGGGTCGGTCTGCCGTGCTCAGGTCTCCTTGGACGGCCTGCCCCTGCGTTATCCTTCTTACGATTGAACGGTTGTCATTCGGTCATCCTGACGGAAGCTGGGTCATGGGCCTGTTGCTGCCGCGGAGGATTAAAAGGGGTCACTGAACCCCGAGGCACACGTTGGTGGCCAGTGGACCTCTGCTGGCTCGGCGGACCGTCTGCTGCGGTCTTGGACTCCCAGGGTGCCAGGAGTAGCCGTGTCCGTCCTCCGATGGAATCGCCGCATCTTGTCGGCCCTGCGGGTGGCGTTAGGGCCTACTGGGACTGTGGGTGCGACGGAGAGGTTTCCAAGCCCCTCGCATCTTGAGACAAGCACTGCCGAGGGGACATTTTGGGCTTTTTCTGCTGTTCGCTCTGCAGAACAACAACTTGTACCCCCGAAGGTGTGACATTGTGAAGCATGTAGTGGGATAGTAGTTGTTCCGGATGACGTTTCTCTGAAGGGTCCCATCTCTTGGTTAAAGAAACAAATGCGGGCCCCATGGATCTTCCATTCTGGCACCCCCGGAGGCTACAAACTTACACTTCCTCAGCAGCGACCAATGAGAAAACAGAAGTGAATAGCCTTCCAGTGACCCAGCGCGGTCTATAAGGCTCGTTATATTGTCAAGCAACGAGCTGCCAAGGACATTGTTGGAACCAGCAATCATTCATCCTAAGCAGAGATTTCAGTACAGTTGGCCATCAAGTGTAAAATACACTATGCCGTCCACAGGTAGACCTTGCCACGCCACCACCCTATTATCCAGTACTTGCTAAAGGCCATGGACCAATGAAGCGCCTCCCCTGACGGCTGGGGAGAAGTCACTTAGGACATTGAAGAAGTAGTACTCTATGAAAGTCGTTTATAGGCCTTCGCTCTGCCCCACAGCTGAAATGGCTAACGGACCCAGGCGCAGCCCGCAGCAACTTACCACCCTGCACACAGTGCTGCGCTGTAACATGGACCCAGAGACCCAGAAGGTGGTGGTCTTCCTCATTCTCGTCTTCCTCATCCTCATCAATGTGGTCCTCATGTTCCTGCTGGCGTTTTAGGGTCATCTGGTGTGCAGAGGGATCCCGTGGGACCAACACTACATTAACATACTGCTTGAGGTGCTTGCGGCACTAGCCTTCCTCCTTTCTGAGTGGCACATCTGCCCTGCAAGTGGCAATATAGAGATGATGCCTCCAAAGTGCCATGAGATTAGTTGCCTATGTTCACCCCTGTGCCCTCGAACTGTCCAGCTCCTCGTATGCGTATTATGCTCTTTGACCATGAACACTGTTTGTGACTGCACCGTTTGTCATTATCTGAAACTGGCAAATATTGGGACCAAACCCGGCCAAGATTATTTCTGTTCAGTAACACTGCTCAGATCCAGTTTATATCTGCACCCTGACATTTCCCACACACTAGTTACACTGGTGACTTGAACCTGCCCAGCTTGTTTTCCTGTGCCCTAATCCTTTTTTTGCTCTGAAGATGTCCTGATGTAAGTTATGCTTGTTTCATAAAACCGTTCAAATCTTGATCATGCTTGTGCCTGAAGCTACCCCGGTCCCGGCTTCTGCCCTCAAGCTGCCCAAATCATACCTTTTTTCTGATATTGCAAACATTTTCACCATATGCTTGCGATGCTTCTAATGGCCATCGGGAAGGCAATTTCAGCAAATTTTTGTGATAGCACGTCATGCATTGTCACAGTTTTACATCACACTAGTCACTTGATAAAATACAGAGGGAGCTTTTAAGAGGTAAAATTTAAAATTTTGTAAAAGGAAACGTGGAATTCGGCTTCTTAATGATACAATAGCAGCATAGTGATAAGACTGAGATTCCACCACATAGACCCACAGTCCAAAAAGTGAGTACAGATATGTTGAATTAATCAGCTCACTGTGCTTTCTAATTGACTTTATCAATGCTCATTACATTTAGTAGCACCTGCTTCTCTGACTTGTTTGAGTTGTAGGCTGCTAAGCACACTTTGAGCCACTGACTCACAATTTGCAGGCGTTGCAGTAACAGGACAGAATGTACGATATAAGTGCCATACATTTTGTATGATCTGCTGTACAGCTGGTGCGAGTACTTCATCCACTCCTGTTTTAATGCATGTATTTGCCTGTTTAACATTGTCATTTTGCCTGTGAGTATTTATGTGAGGTCATTGGAATTACCACATTACCTCCTCGCTCCCTTCCTCACTGCAGTCTGTTCTTTCCTGAGGGGAGCCGACAAGTACAAGTTTCGTAATCTCAAATTTTAACCAGGGCCACTGGAATTATGCGGCAGGAGAGGATCAAATCATGCTGCAGGATTGACTAAAATATATGGAAAGAAAAGGCAAATTATGTGGCATGATGTCACTTTTTTAAATATTATTATTTCATTACTTTGACATTTGTATACGTTAACACTCTCTAGGCAAAGGTTTAATCTCATTAGTACTAGTTTAACACACAAAAATAGCAATAAACCACAGAGAGGTGATCAGTCAATTTTAGCGGAAAGGCTTCTACTGTGCTGCAACACGTGTTGCAGAATTTTTAGTAACTTTTGATCCGATTGTGCTAGAAGCAATTTTTCTTTTTGTTAAAATCAACAGATTATGCAGTAGACGACGGATTATGTGGCACATGGGGCCCATCCATACATATGCAGAAAGCTCAGCAGCTGCAAAATTGCATAATTCCGGTGGCCCTGATGTTTTTTTGCAGGGGTCTTCCCCAGTTCTAGAGAGATTGAAGAAACTTCTCACACCCAATCCATTTTCTTTTTGGTATGTCTTTTTAGAGACCTCCACTATGCCAGGGCAACGTAGTTTTATTAATTTACATTTCAATCAAAGAGATGTGTTGGAGTTATGCCGTGTGATTTTGTGGGTTGATCTTTGGAAAGGAAACAAAAGATAGCAACAAGTTTTATCCTCAGTAAAACAAGTGGAACAAGTAATACAGATCAGGGGGTAATGCTCTGATAACTAAGAGGTAATCTTCACTCCTCTTTCCATTATTTGCAAATCACTCAGGAAAAGCTTGGATAGTTACACAGCGGGGAAGAGGGAGTTGGGGGGGGGGGGGGGGAGACTCTTCTTATGGGCCCCTCCATGACAAGGATTCCAATGGAGGAATTGGAAGAACTTTTCCAAACATATTGTCCATATCATGCCTGTCTCATAAAGCTGTAAATACTGGGAAGAGGAAGGTTGAATCAGAGCAATGAAGGTTAATGTATGGCCAGTAATCAAGCATCAGAAACCAGTTGGCATATAAGCAGCTGTCCCAGACATTGTGACAGGCCAACAACAGTTCTCATCACCAGACAGAGGTTCTGAGACCTAACGGCAGAAGGAAGAAATTTGTTGTATTATTTTTATTTGTATTTAAGGTGCTAGGTGACTGTATTTTCTTAATTGCGTATGAATAAGCAGAGCCTCGATCTTAATCCAGAATCCCCCCACCATACTGTTAACGCAGTATGCCTGTTCTCAGGGGTATTGCTATCACTGATGCAATAGGTGCAGTAGCACCAGGGCCCAGGTTTCTGAGCGGCCCACTGCACCATGATTGGGGCTGTTACTACATAACTAAGAACTTAACTGGCGCCACTTTCCTTCAGTGCATTAAGGTCCATGGAAGTATGGGTGTGCAACTGCCTGTTCAGTGGCATCTTTTCATTTACTCTGCTGGAATATGGGCACCCCTGCTGGAATATGGGCACCCCTGCACACAGCATGTCCCCAAATGTAGTGTGTAGGCGGGCAAGATGCACAGAAGTTTGCCGGCCTCAAACTAACTCCCACAAAGAAAACAATTTCTCCCCACTCACCCATCAGGCACTGGCTCTAGGAGTGAAGCTGATCAGACGTGGAACAATCATTTCTTCCTTTTAATTTTCTGTTAAACATATTCTGCATATTGTGTGTCAATAAACTTTTTACTGCTCTTAAAAAGTGTTTTGTATCTGCATGGTGTGCCGTTGTTCATTATGTTGTGCTGCTGTGGTCTGTTAGTTGTTTCCAGTGGTGCATACAGTGTGTGGCAAGCAGCCATGGATCCATATCAATGAAAGGAAGTTCACAATTTTCTCAGAAGGGAATAATGCTGGACTTCAGCACCCATTACTTTATAGACCCTGAAAGAATACATGTATGGCCCAAAGAAATCTTAATTCTCCAGAAAATGCCTCAGAACAGCATTGCACTGTTGTCAGTCCCGACAACCCCACAGTTATGGAGGGGACACGTCAATTGCTTTTGACACTGTTACACCTCCTCCAATAGCCACATTAATCAAAGAATAACCATCTGAGACCCATTTTTTTCAGGTCGCATTTATTTAACAAATGCATAACTCATCAGAAATTCAGACAGGCACATTTACTTACAAGTTTTTGCAAAATGCTTTCCCCCAAGATGTAGTTAGCTAGATACATGCAAGCTGGTCCTTCGTGCATCAAAACATTTTTGCAAACTCATGGATTGACTTCTCACCTGGCCCCGCTAGCACACCTAACCCTTCTGGGTCGGTCACGGGCCCCACCTCAGAGCAAAAGAAATCTGCTCTTATGTAAACCCAGACTCTATTTACTTATCCTAGAGGCCAATCCCCCAGAGCACCCCCCTGGAGTACCACCATCACCCATTGGAGAGATGGGCTGAGCCACCAGGCCATAACTTGGTCCCTGGGCGCAGGCTGCATACTCCCATCACCCCAAAGGGCCACTAAAAGTTTGATCAAACACCAGGAATGTCAGGTAGGTAAAGGCCGCTTATGCAACTGACCTAACCCCAGTAAATAGTTTTCCAGTACTGCAAATGCCCCCTTCGAGGTCCATGTGAAACTTGTATTATGTGTGCCTTATATACCCCGTCACAGGCCAACATTTTTCATCTACCATATGGCCTCCCTGTAGCTTCAACACAAATTGATAGGCAAATGAAAACAGTGTATTCACAAGCATGTCAATACCTGGATCAGAAAGATGCATAATGTCGGGGAGAAAAAAGCCTTGTCACCCTAATGTATCCATGGGAGATACACCTAAGTCGAGGTGCCTCTGGAAGTCTTAACATCTTTTTGTTCTGATGCTTCACAGATTCTTTAAGCGCCTGAACAGAGAAACCGCCACACCACACTTGCCCTGTGACTAAATGGGACCATGCTATACTTGTGCCAGGGAAACACAAAGCTAACCATGACTTCTCAGCTATAATTATAACCTCAGATTCCTTCGACCATGCTCAACTAAACCATTATCTCCCAAGTGGAGAATAAAATGGGAGGCAGAAACCCCCTTGAAACAATCTTCTTGATGACCTTCCTCAGACATTTTATGTGCAAGCCTCCTTGGCCATACCACCTCATCTTGAGGCCTGCTTCCTTGGCCCGCTCTGTGAAATCCCCAGCTTGATATATTTCCCAAGGCCTCCGATGTAAGAACGTCCCACCAACACGATTTCATGTAGAGGCATAGCACCTAGATGCACAATAAAGGAGAGTGATAGGAGGGAAAAATGCAAGGTTGCACAGTTGCCACAGGTTTGACCATATTAAAGCAAACATATTATTTGAAGCAATCCAACTTCTAATCCTCTGAACTATCTGTGCCTCAAATTCAGAATCTGCGGCTAAAGTGGCTGAGCCAATGCGAAAATAATGTGAGCTAAAATTACCTGGGTTGATCCCCACTGCCCCAACACCAACTTCCGCACCTTTGTGAACTGAAATCTAGAGAGCGAGACGCTGTCAGCATGGAGTAATAGTGCCTTCTCCAACCCCAGCATTCAACTTTCCATGCATTCCTTCTCAGCTTGCACTGGGAAACATAGATTTCCGAGGGCTACATTGAGAATGATGTGTTCACCTTGAACTTTTTGATCAGTCATAGAGAATACAAGGAAACCTCCAGAGCAGCCCCATACCAGCTAATCCCTTCAAGCAGTAAGTACTGATGCATGTCAGATTTTGACCTAGCCACTAGCTCTACCACCATGACAGTCCTATAAAAGGCCAGGCAGAAGGTAGCCTCGAAGGAAGGGACCTAAAATTCGCAGAAAAATACCACCAGAGCCCCAATACAATGACCTCTAGCTTACAGATGTCAAGGATTTGCCTTGTGTCAGGCCTAGCCAGGACAAGCATTTGCCAATCTTTCATATCTCTCTCAACAAAAAAGGAATTGGTCAAGTCCCAGGCTCCAATAATCTTTACAACAAAGAACATTGTTGGCAAATGCCTCCTTGCATAAGCAGCTGATCTGCCTCCCTGCTTCAGAAATGAGAGAAATGCAACCCAGGATCCATTTGAACACAACTCCCCATTGTATCAAAACATTTAAGTAACTCTGGAATGCCACCTCATAGGCCTTTTTAGACTCCGACACTAAACTGGCTGCCACCAGGTCTGATAGGAGAGGGTACCAAGCCCACATAGTTGATTGGAGAACAGAGTGCCACTTCTGGTGCCTCCAGATGGAAATGCTTGAATTCCTGAAATCTGAAACAAGATGGAGCATCAGCAATGTTATTCATCACCCCTGGTTCATGCTTAGCCTTAAACGTTTCTCTATTCTGTATGTACACCAGAATGATCTCTTTCAGCACCCCAAGTACCATCTTGCACCTTGCATACTGCTGGTTAATGAACTCCACCAGACTATCATTGACTGAATGTAGAAGCAACCAGTCTATACCGTGAAGGCTACAAGGAAAGAAAATAATTGCAGAAAAGCCACATTCTTACCTAAACTAGAAACAAACCTTCAGGCAACTTATGCGCACACTATTTTTGTCCCAGAATCACTCCAAAATCTACACTTCCTGCACTATCAGTGAACAGGCCTAACTCGTGTCTGGATTTAAGTGGACCTGGCCAGATCACCAATCCGTTAAAACTCAAGAAAAGTATCCCAGATTCATAAATCCTTCTTTACCTCAACTGACAACCCTATCAAGTGATGTTTTAACTTAAATCCAGTTATCACCCGTGCAATGGATCTGGAAAAGGGGTGGCCCATGGGTATGATGTTCAGTGTGAACTTCAACTTCCCTATTAACTGTTGTAGCTATTGCAACCTCACCTTCCGCCTCTCAGCATATTTAGATGGAGTCCCTTAAAGCAACCTTCTCCTGAGGAAGCCTATATACTTGCGCCCCAGAATCCCAACTCAATGCCTAAAAAGTCATGTTTGTGATAAAACTACAAGTCTTTTGCTGTGCTAATTGGACACCAAACTGGCCAAGTAACCTCACAAATGTCACCAAGGGCTCCCCACAATGACCTGATGTTGGGGACCAGCGAACAAAACGTCATCCCATGGCAAACCTGTCGCCTTTTTGAAAACACACTCTAAAAATGTGCCAGACTTCTCAAAATAGGGACAGTATACAGAACAGCCCTTCAGCATGCATTTGTCAAAGTAAAACTCCCTCAAACTGGAAACCCAAAAGGTGGAAATCATCTGGGTGAACTCGCAAAAACATATAAGCCGATTTTATATCAGCCTTATCCAACAATGTTACTGGGTCCCAAGACTGCAGAATGGAATTAGTCTGGTCAAGCAATGCATTCATAGAGCAAAGGGCCTGATCTACAGCCTTAGTAGCAGAGTTTCCGCACAGGACGACGGAAAGGTTGCGAATGAGGCAAAATTCACCATGATCCTTCTTAGACACAATGCCTAGAGGAGAGCACACACATTTGCATAGCGTATGGCACCTTCTTCTTAAACAGTTAAATTTAGGGCATTCTGCAAAAGCAATAATTTTGCTTGAATTTTTCAGGTTCCCAGGGCCCTGCCACAGGTTTTTTTACTTGCCCAGCAATCCCTCTCTTTCCCCCTACCCTGTAAAGGCCAAAAGGACTGGTAGGAGAATCCCTCTGGGTTTGTCACCATCCTGTAGTACAACCTGGCATTCACATCAATTTGACCTCAAAATTAACTCTGACTAGTGCCCTTCTTCCTCCTACAGGCTCTATTGTACTCCTTCCAGCAGTTGCCTCCAAATTTCTCAGATGCACACATAATTTTGTTTTGATAACAAGCCTGCTGCTGCCCCAGATTGAGGAACCTCTCTACCAGTACCACCTAGAAGACTGTAAAACCCTTTACCCAATTCACTATGATTTCCTCTACATTGGGGTTGCTCTGTCTCTGTGAGCACTCTATATTGTGAGCAATCCATACTATGTTTTGCCTCAACAAAGGAACCCTTATTTCCTTTTCTTTCACTTCCTCAAACAAATGCACACCAACTGACCCCTCTCAGATTGTACTGGACAAAGGAGTTTCAATACCTTTAGCTCCCATATCCTTGGCCAGAGTTTTCTGGATTGCAGCTGTGCCTGGATGGGCCTGCACAGTGATAGCAGGCCTGCCGCTGCTACCTTGGAGGCCTGTCGGGCTGCTGCCCTATGCATAGGCCCAGTCCTCGGCAGAGAGCACTCCTGTTGCACTTCTGGCCCTTGTTCCTGTTTCCCATTACCCCAAGGCGCCTCCTTTCCCTTTTGTCTTTCTGTTTTCTTTAGGTATTCTTGAGGACATATCTCCACAGGGGCCTTAATAGTTACATCAATTCCTCAGTGAAGTTAAACTTGCTCCTGACTCGCTCCATAACTTGGTCCCTACTGGTGCGGCTTGCCGTCCTTTTGGTGGCCTTGGAATGTATCCTGTATGCAGGTTACCACAAAAAAATCAAATTAAGGCCTGCACAAGAAGATGCAATGCTCCCTCAAAAAAGGAGGTTAATCAAAAATAACTCTTGCTACAAATGTAAACTACCACAAACATTTACCAATCGCAGGTTTGCAAATCTTTTTTAAAAACACAAATCTCTATAACGTAAGAAGGGCAACAAAACACAAAACTCCTTAGGTCCAGTCACCTCCTTTCATTCTTCCATTCAGGCACTGGCTGGGGGCTATCAGGACTAACAAACCATTCAGGAATGTGCAAATACAACAAGGCCTTTCCAGGGGTTAACATTTCAGCCCTCAAGCAGGCTTGCCCAAAGGAAGAGTTAAGTGAGGCCTGAAAACGAACTGCTTAAATATGGGCGAAATAAAACCATAGGCAAGCACCCAACCTCACACTGTAGATCAGCAAAGCACTATTTTTTAATCAATCCTGTGGGAGCTTCCACTAAATATTGAGTCAGGTCATGCGAACTCTACATGTTAGTGCAAACAAACAATGCTGCCCATATTTGTTTTATTAAAAGGGTGGGAACTCTTTCATAAACTTCCTGCAGGGAGCTGCTGCCACATGAACTCCGAGTAAACGCGCTAGAACAATTCAGATATGCAATGGCACAGTAGAGGCAACCAAGAAGCAGGGCAAAGTGGGAAAGTTCTTCCTTTAATACGCTGGAGGGCGTGCATGAACACTCTCCCCACCACCTTTGGATCCACTAGGGCCACCGATAGAAGGGCTGAGGGAGTGAGGGCTCACAGAAACACAAGAAGATTGTAATTGGATTTATATAGCGCTTACTACACCTGATGAGATGCCGAAGTGCTTTACGGCGAGTAGCACGCTGCTCCAGAACCCAAGGTTAGTGGTTAGTCCAGTGGTTATTGGGATTACTAATGTGCTCTCAAGAAAAATTGCACCCATTTACTCCAGTTACTTTGTTATATATTAATACCAGGTGGGTGTGATCATTAGTGGGGGCTCTGTGGTTTCAGGTGAATGGTTGGTGGAATAGATAGGATGGTGGAGATTAGTTAATGTTAGATTGCAGAGATAGGGATTTCAAAAGGAGAGGTTCTGATCTATGAAATGAGGTATCAGCCAATTGCAGAATCACAAATAGAAGGATTGATTCAGGCAGGCAGGCATGAAACTGGGAGGAGACTACGCTGAGAAAAATAAATCATGAGAAGGAAGGAAGCTGAGAAGAGATTCACTCTGAAGAAAGAACGGAGAAGAATCAAGTGAGAGTAAATCAATGTCCTTTTTTCATGCAGTCTTTAGGAGTATAGTGGGAGAAGGCTTTCTGAGTTAGCAAGTAGCTGGAGGTGGCAGTGTGACAAGGATAGGCGGGAACAAAGAGACCCTGCCCTTCCTCACCATCCTCTTTTAAGGAAGGGCTGTTGTGACCCAGACCGCAGCCTCAAATTTCTTCAAGAACCACACTGGCACTGAAAGCAAGATGGTGAGCCAGATCAAAGAGGATGATGCACACTGACCTGCAATCTTGCATCCCTCAGCCCCTCTACAACATCGACTCTTTTAGGACATAGTTGCAGAAGTATCCAGATCGGTTTTTCTCTGCCATGGGGTTATGCAAACCCATAACTGCTGAAACGAGTGCAGATAGTAGTGGCACCTGCCTAAGCACTTGCTCGTATTCACATATTACACATCAGACTTTGCACAGGCAAATTTTGGAGTCAGTGATAATTGCCCATGTAAGAGGCAGGAAGACACAAAACAATCTAAAACAGGTGGCTGATATAATTTTCCGTAATTACATACAAAAACACCCTAAATATCCAACGCTAATGCTATTTGTACATCAGTGTATTTGAAACTGTAGATACCTCATGGGTGCCCATAAAGTGTGGATGATCATTGGTGAGAAGGACAGGAGTTCGAAAGATGACCTATACTACTTCGCCGTGGCGGTAGGGAGTGAGCGGGAAAAGGTAAGGTGATGTGTGTTGGATTTGGCCCTTCTGACAGGTTCACCCCTGAACTTTTTGCTTTTTATATGTGACCTGGGGATGGTGATTTTTTGGCTTTCTGCGCACTTTCACTGTGTCCCAGTGGAAAGTGCGTGTGGTGAGATAGGCCTGCCCTCCCATGGGAATGCATGAGGAATGTATGTGTCCATGGTAGTTTCTGATGCGTGGGGTGTGCAGGCCCAAGTCTGGTATGTGCAAACTCGTGAGATTGAATGCTGCGCAATGATGCGTGCGGCGTGTTTGTGTCTAGTGTGGAAGTGCCACTTCTAGAAATGGGCATGTTTGTGAAATTATGCGAATTGGCTGTCTGGCGTGTGATTGGCTGGAGCAGGCTGGTGAGCCTGGCTCCAGGAGTCTGGATGGGTCTGCCCCAGTGGTGAGTGTTGAGATTAGCATGTGTGATGTGAGGGAGTGGTGCACCTGGGACCTGAATAAGGCTGGGCTTCCCCCACACAATGCTGGCTCCGCCCCCTGTGGTGCGACTGATGACCCTAGCCTGCCTGGTGAATGGAAAGGGTGGCTGAGGAAAACAAAGTACTCCAAAACCAGCTGCAACTGGTTTGCCCCCACCCTGCACCCTGAGACAAAGGGAAAAGGTGTATAAAAGAGGGGCTGTGACCCCATGAAAATGTTCTCTTTTTGGATCCTTTTCCTGAGGGGGGCTGCTGCTGGGCGCCAGGAGGACCGCCACTGGAGATTGCCTCCCTGCCTAGGAGGACCCTGTGAGCTGGCTCTGGGCCCAGCCTTGCCCCCCCCCCACCTACTAAAAGACTTTTGCTTGACTTTGTGCCCATCAAGCGCCTGGAAGTGCTATTTCCTGAGTGCTGGGAGCACTCCTACTTTCACCTGCAGCCCAGCGCGGCGATCCCTACCTCGAGGGATTCCCCGGCATGGGGATTCCCCCTTTTTGGCGTATTTTCCAGGCAGTTGCTCAACCTGCATTTTGCCCTCCCAGGGACCTTATCTTTAATTATTTCGGGTGCTATCCCGTTTGGTTATTTTAATCCCCACTTGAGAGGGAGCCTACCCCTCGTTTTGTTCAGGAGTGCTCAGAGGGCCGCCGCGCTGCCCGCGGCGACCCGGAAGTAATTGGGTCCGAACCCGGAAGTCAACGGGAGCCCGCCCCGCGCCCCGGTGCAAGGAGGTGAGCAGAGGCGTCCTTGGTGCCGAGGGAGGACGGGAGCCCCCCCGCCTCCCAGGACGCCCCCGCCCCAGGAGCAGAACCAACGCGACCGGAGGAGCTGAGAGAGAGTACCCCGGCCGACACCAGCAGAAGTAGCGCAGCGGAGAGGAGCCCCCACCGATGAAAGCCGGTGAGTGAAAGCCGGCTGTGGGGGGTAGAGTGAGGCCACGCACCCCGCCGGTGCATCTCCCCAGAGCGGCCCCACTGAGCAGCTGAAAATGCAGGCGGAGCTCCGGTGTTGAAGGAGAGCCCCACGCTGCCTGAAGAGGGACACCGGCCGTGTTTCCCGCCCCCGCCCGACACCGGTGAGTGGAGCCGGGGGCGATTGTTCTCTAGTCCCCCAGAGAGGGGGGACACCAGTGACGAGGGCATTTGTCATTACAAGCCCTGAGGGGGGAACAGCGTTTACAACGCAACTTTTACCACACAGTGCCTTTACGACGCAACTTTTACAATGCAAACCATTACAACGCATTGCGCTGGGGGGCGCTCTAGGATAGGGAATAGGTTTAATTTACTTTCCAACACCTTCCCTACTATCCACGGGGACTGTAGATGGAATAGTAAATTAAACAATTCACTATCCAGTGCCCCAAAGCACTATGCATTGTAAAGGCTTGCGTTGTAAAAACCGCGTTGTAAAGGCATGCGTGGTAAAAGCATGCTTTGTAATGTCATACATCCGCCCTGAGGGGCTCCTGGGCATATTTGGTTTAGAGCCCGAGAGGCTCCAGGCGATATAATTATTTCGAGCCTACGAGAGGCTCACGGCCCATTGATTGACCTCGAGTCTCCCCGGGAGGGACTCCAACGCGGTGGCCATTTCATTCTGTTGCAGAGCGGCCCCGGGAGCCAGCGGGCCGCTCCCACATTAAGCCTACATTTCGGGGGGCATTCATCTTTTCAGAGTCCACGAAGGACTCCAGCGTGGTGGGCAGTATTTTATTTAGAGCCCACGAGGCTCCATCACTTCGGGGGCATATTTCTATTCAGAGCCTGAGAGGGCTCAGGGGGCACATTTGTATTTCAGAGCCCCGAGGCTCCCAGGCCCCCACGTGATTTTGGGGACACCATTGGTTGTTGCTAAGAGCCCAGAAGAGATCCCAGCTGCCCAGCACTTAGTTGACAGCTGCTCCGTTTAGGCCCCTGACATTGGGACACAGGGCGTCCTAGCCCCAGACAGGCCAGGTGGCCTGGGGACAAGTCACAGGTGGTGGCTTATGTGAATTCTGCGCTATTGTGTTTTTCCTGCACCTCTGAATGTGTTTCTATGCATCATGTGTTATGCTTTTATTCCTATACCCCTAAATGTATGGTGATACTTAGGTGGTTGTTTTCTCCTAGTACAGGTGTTACTAGTGAGGTCCTGGTTCCCTGCGTAATATTCTCCTAAGGTGGTTAGGGTTACGTAGGTGGTACTTACCTGTTACCAGTAGTTACTGGGTGTGTGCTCTATTTTCAGTTTGATGCTAAAGTGATTATTCTATGTAACAAGTGCTAATTTCTACAAGTATTCTAAAATCTACAAGTGCATATTCCTGACAGTATATATATATATATTACAGTATTTTACCTCTATGTTTATTTTGTACGCTTTTGTAACCTGCACACGTCACTTTTTCCTCCTGTAATGCACCGTTTGCCACCTCTTGTATTTTGTTGGCCCACGATTGTCACTTTTGTAATGCACCGTTTGCTACCTCTTCATGTTGTTGGTTCACGATTGTCACTTTTGTAATGCACCGTTTGCTACCTCTTGTATTTTGTTGGCTCACGATTGTCATTTTTGTGTCATTTAATGTAACATTTGCTTTTGTATGTGGCTCACTTGTAATGTTCTCATGTATCAGTTCTGTTCCTACTGTGAAGCACTCTGACACCTTCGGGTAAAGTCCGCGCTATATAAAAACGCATAAATAAATAAATAAATAAATAAACAGTGGTCCAGGTGGCCCTGTCCTGTACATATATCCCCTGTAAATTCTGCCCGTGCCTGTTGGCACATTGTAAAGTGTGTGTTTTTTATCTAATGTGTTTTGGTATAATACAAAGGCTATTTTTATATATAACCTTGTGTGGAGTTTCCTTTGTGGTGGGCCTTGGGTGTTGTTGCTGGTGCGCGCGCAAACACTTTACTCACATTGCCTCCGAGTTTAGCCTTACTGCTCGTGTCAAGGGGGTGAGCAGGGGTTATCTTGGCGTGTAACTCCCTTGCCCTGACGTAGGAATGGCGGTCTCTGACTGGTTTTGGCGCAAGCCCTAGTCAGCCGGCAAACCCAATTCTAACAATGTCACCTCTAGTACAGTCAGTTAATTTTTGATCACTTTTCAAGTTAGGGCACACGTGGACTGTGAGGAGCTTGGACCCAATGTAAAGGCTATTTGAGATTATTGGTACTCATGGACGAACAGCATGAGATGTTTGAGGCACATAGACAGCGTGAGGACATTATGGCTCGTGCACAAGCTGTGTAAGGAGCATGAAATACACAGACTGTGTGAGTAGTTGGAGGGGGGTCAGGCGAGTCAGAAGCTTTTTGTGGGATCCATTGGCAAAAACTAGTGGTGTGGCCCTGACCCCAAACACTGCTTTCTGTCCCAGCTAGACCAAACTGTGAGATCCTGGGCAATTTATTTTCATGAACATTATGTTTGAGAGCACCTTAAAATTAATTTAGTTCAGGATGCACACTGTACAAAAACCTGTCTTATATATGGTTTAATGGACCACAATGCTGCTCCATCTATAACAACAGTAAAGGCTTATATAGGAGGCAAAAGAAATCTGACTATCCTTTTTTGTCACTAATAAAATTGTCATGGCAGAAACTGGTCCACTATCAATTGTAATAATAGCCATCTAGTGCAATGATATAATCAAATGTACTAAAGTGAAATAATTCCAAATGTTAACGACGAATACATTCTGTTTTATTTAAAAAAAGGTGTACCTCAGGCTCCATGGCAGACATTGACGCTTGCAGTGCAGGAGGTCCTGGCTGAGCTAAGAGCAGTATCACTTAGCTCAGGCTATGTCAGCATTGCTGCTCTTGAGACAGCCTCTGTGGTGCTGCTTTTGGAGTCAGGAATCCTGTCATAGGATGGAACACAAGTTGGGCCACCATAGATAATTATGGGAGATAGTCTTGGGTGTTAGGAATACCAACTTCACGCACACAAGAACAACTGGAATATTCAAGGGAGGTCCCTCCTTAAACCTCTGAGGTATCCAAAGATATTGGAGTAAACTTACTTATCGTGACATGCTTTATCATTGGCGCCTATCCACACCCTGGTAGGATGGTATCACTAGGGGTGACTCAACTAAAGATAGAAATGGGAGTTCTTAGATTGAATAACTGGATAAGCAGGGATCCAGATGGTGGTTAATAGTTAAAAGTATCTACAGGTATACCCAAAAGTGTCCTTTATTCCAAGGGTACCCGGGGTATGGATACAAGCATATATTGAGGTTTGTTTCGAATAACTGCTCAAATAACTGCAAATAATTGTGGTGCCAATTATAAGCCCATTCGGGTCTGGGGCCTTCGTCAGGGTGTAATGAATGTATACCTGCCTTTCTATGCATGTTCACCATGCACAGTCGTGATGCGTAGGACTCTCACCTTTCTTCAGTCAGCGGTCTGGGAGACAACAGCAGGTATTCCGCCGTTGCCATGTCTTTGATGAAAGTGTGACAAAAAGGCGGCACCTTCCTCCAGAACCGCATAAGCGTCTAGAAAACAAAAAGAGGAAATTCCTCAAGAAATAAACTGAAGGCAGACTTTTTATTCAGTAGGGCAAATGCTAGATTGCCCATTATGCATTAAAGTCTATAGGGTGTCTCTTCTGCTGTTTCACTTAGTCAATAGCACCTTTAATGCCAAAAAGCATCCCTTTAGCAGTATTTTGAAGGCAACCTGTTGTTGTGCAGCCGCTGCTTCTTACTGCCAATAATATTTTAAAGAAAAGCTGACCCAGTAGAAGCACCGATTCACACTTAAGGTTCACTTCATGGAGGGCTCCTCAAGTGGCATTATATGTGGGTCTTTCAAGAAACACTCAGGGCAACTCACCTTCTCGTGTATTGTAGACAAGGCCAGCAAAATTTATGCCGTCAGCCTTGTCTTTGCAGTGGTTGTATGAGTAGCTTAGCATAATTTATAATTGATTAGTGCTTGGTTTTAAAATAATTTGGGGGAGTGACTAAATGTTACACCCCTGGTCCTTGGTGTGGTAAGAGATGGACAAATAAACAAGTTAGTGACCATGCACAGGGGCCCTATGAACCAGGAGACTAGCATGATGCTCTCATCGGATATAATGTAGCATGGAAACCACCCACATCGCTGATGCCTGAAGATTGTGACCAGTACTTCACACAATTCACTCTTGACGAAAAAGGGGTGATAGCTCCCTTCTGTTGTATGGCCTATACTTTCTCAAGTAAAACTGTGCATTGTTTGGACAACATAAACATTGGACTGGTGTGAGACTGAATCTGAGCACCCCTCATGATATGTTGGTCTATAACCCTGCTAGCTCATAGTGCACCATCTGTACCCCTAACCTTTCAGGGTAACAAATGGATGTGCAACCTCAGAACTAAGGGTGTGTGGCAAACTCCACTCCGCTGGCAGAGTTCACAGAGTTTTGCCACTCCACTTTGAGCGTTGGATTCAGCAAAAAAACTACCACCGGTGGAGAGGAGTTTACCAGCACACTCAACACACTCACCCCTACCAATCAGATCCCATGCCTACTGAATATCCTAGAAGCCAGCTTCAGCCAAAGGTTGGCAGAAAAGGCTCTTTTAAACAGCTTCAGCCAGTGGCCAATCAGTCTGTTCTCATTTTTTGAAGCTAGCACGAGGCTGCTGAAGGAGACCAGTGCTGTTGTTAAGCTTGACATGTGCCCTCTGTTTCCAAATTACGAAGTGAACACTGAACAGCACAGGTAATCAGAATCATCGCTGCTCTCACGACCATGACCCATATTTCTTAGCCCAATAGCTCTATCGCTTCTCCTACCCTACTGCACGCGCCCAATTTTACGGTTAATGTTTATTCATTGCCTGACATGTTCCAAAGTCGCGGTGGATGCTCCATTAGGGAAGTCTGATAGTTCATGTGTCTACCTTTGTGCTTGCCAGTCATGGAACCTGTAGACTGGAAGGTCAATATAACCCCAATTTACTGTATCTTTAGGAAAGTGGTAGCTTAAAACATCTTCAGTAATACTTGCTTTTTGTTTTTACCACCTTTGTGTGTCTCAGCTAAACATTTTTTAACTGCTTTACATCAATCCCCTTTCAGTCACTATAAGAGCGATGTGAGTGTTAGCGCTTGACTTTTTAAGTCAGAAAAATAATTTTTTTAATTCTGTACCCATGTTTTATTCATGGTATTGACAATATTGTCTATGCTTAGGTCTCTTTGTTCCTATTGTTCCTGTTTCTGGAAATGATGTAAATATGCCTTGAATTTATCTTTAAAAAAACGAACATTTTCTTTGCCTGTCTTCTTGATCTTAAATTATTTTCCCCGTCCCTAATGATTCGATCCAACAGAGGCTGTATCCATTCCAAGTTCTATTTTCGTACAGCACAAAGTGTCTTTGCAGTCTGCTTTTCTTTGCAGAGCCTATCTTCCTTGCCTGGTTCTGGGCAGAGCTGGCATTCACAAGACTTGTGCTGGGCTCACTACTGCTCGAAGTGCATGCTGCTTAATCACCAATTTGTTATTCATCATGCATTGCACATGACCTGCAGACCATGTAACTTTGCCCACGGAACTCGGGAAAGTGCAACTCCACGAGCTCCACCCAGGCCTACTCAGAACATAACAACACTCCTTCCCCAAGGAAACAGGGGTAACAGATCTAGAATCTTTTCTCTCAGTTACTTATGCATACCCAAAGAGATAAAAAAGAAAAACACAATATGCGTTTTCGATATTTATTGACGCATTGTGATTCTCGAGTAAAATGTTTCCACTGCAATGATTAATAGAAGGAAACAGAATAATGTGATTAACATTACGAGAATGGTGAAGAAGATAAACAATTCAACCATTTTGATGATTACAGAAAACTATATGCTTTTTTAACCTCTTCCGTGCCTCGGATGGCCCCCGGCAGTCTGACGTCACGGTGGGTGTGTGCGTTAGACGGCCGGGGGCTGTCCGATTCGCACATGGTTAGAATTCGCCCACACAACGGGGGAATGTGCGACTCAGCGAAGCGGTTAAAATATTTGTTTTATTTATGTTTTCATCATATAGAACATATACAACAATACACCAATTGCCATCCACCAGGTCACATTTCTAAGAAGACCCAGGGGACATCTTCTCTCCTTCCCTTTCGGAAAACTATATGCTTGCATACACTTTCTGTAATATGGTGTACACCAACTTAGCCCCTTCTATACCCTATCATGTCTAAGGTGAGTGGATCTAGCAAATCCCAAATCTCCATTACCTGTGGGTAAGTGTTAGCGAGCTGCCCGTCTTGGTGTAGAGTTGGGTAGCATCCCTTGAATGAGGTAACAGGAATCCGCTGAGCTGGAACTCCGGCATGGACTGACCTGACCTCTCAGTGCCAGCGAAATGCTCTTCTAAATAATCAAAGCCTTGATGTTATATATATATATATATATATATATATATATATATATATATATATATATATATATATATATAATAACATCCTCCAGGGGGAAACAACCTTTACAACGCAACTTTTACAACGCACTACCATTACAACAAAACTTTTACAACGCAACATCCATTACTTGGTTTGTTTTCCTTGAATTGACTGATAAGGGCAGCTTTAAATCAGTGATTTAAGAAATGGAGGTTTACATGAGGGAATGTCCTTTTGGGGATTTTTCTGAAATATATTTGTGCTAAATGAAAGTTAGTGAGTGAAAATTCCTGAACATAGGCTATTTCCGCTCTATCATCGAATCTCTTCTAAGGCACGTTCTGAATAGATATTAAAAGGCTGGTGTTCAAGATAACCCAGTTGTTACGTTTCTGCCTAGTAGTATGGGTGATCACGGACCACGCAGAGATATTTTGGTAGCTTCTTTCATTCAGTTCAGTAACAGCATTCAGTTGTGGTTTCCATCTTATCATACTAGGGCGCACACATTATGTTGCATGTTGCTCCAGTATCTAGTATAAATGCGGCCTCAGGTTTTCCCACTTGTAGAAGGACAGACACTTGAGTTTCAGTTATTTATCTGGTGTCTCAGCTTTTGTTATGAGGTACACGTGATCGCCACCTCCCTATTCTGGGAATGGTTCAGTGGAAGCAACATGACTTTGTGTGTTCATGGTGAGTCAGTTTCATCTTCTTCCTTTCGAATGCCTATTTTCAACCTTTAAGCATCCTAGTTTACAGAGACTTTGTTGCACTTTAGACACTTTTGTCACACCAATGTGTGGGTACGATAGTCCATAGTGGTAACAAGGCTTGGTATTCTTGGTCAGTGTTGGTGTATGCCTGTCAAGGGGTTTTACTATTTCCATCATCCGTTGATCTTGTTTGAATGTCGTTGTTTGACCACTTTCCATGTCTGTGGAATGTGTCCTGGCTTTTGCGTCAATTTTTACCAAGGTCACTGTTTTGTCAAGCGTTTATGTTTTCTTCTGAATTGTGGTGCAAAACGCAGTTGAGTAGCATCCATCAATAATTAGCAAATGTATTGCCTCTTCATTGCTGAATTTTCCAAATTAGCCATGTTACCAGTTTCCGCAGTTTTGTGGCATAATCATTTAGTAATTCACCAGCCCCTTGGCATGACGTGCTGAACGTGTAGCAATTGTAGCCAATGTTACATTGCACTGTGGATCACATTTCTCCTCAGGCTTTTGATCAAACCTTTGCACGATGCAATAGATTCGGATAGGAACAGCAAGAGTAGGGATTTGATGTCATCCCCTTCCACATTGAGAAAAATATCTCTTGCCAATTCATCAGTGTATTTTTTGCAAGTAGCCCACAAGTAATGTTCAAAACACCGAAACCAATTTTCCCATCTAGGCTATGTGGTTTGAGAACTACTGACGTCCAATGGTAGTGAGCCGCAGAAAGTGGAGGTGGGAAAGCCTTCTTCTGACATTGTTGCATTATACTTGTGTGTTTTGTTTGCGCATGTATTGGGCAATTGACTGATTTATGTTGATTTCTTGTCCTCTGACTGATACTTTACACTGAGTATCTTTGTTGGGCATTTTGGGAGATTAAAGCCCTTCTATTTATTTTCTGTACTTTTTCCAGGCACATTTGTTTGTTGGATTTACTGCTTACCTGGTTCTGCTATTTGCCTTCACCATGTATTCCAATGGGGAATGCCTGACCCCAAGTTGCCTCCTTGTCCTTGCTATATCTTGTGGACAAAATATTGTTCTGTTGTTCCTACTGCCTGGTTGCTTGGCCTAAATCAATGGCTGCCCCTGCTTCTTTAAGGTACCTGTTGTACTCCACAGAAGGGTCTCACCCTTTGTGTATTGTGGCATTCTTGCCTTCCCTGTTGAGTTAGAGCATTACATGCTCCTTTTGCCTTCTCTCGTGATATGGCCAAATGGCCTTCTGGGGCAGTTCTTTGTATTGTGCTGTTGTGCATGCCTGCGGTCCTGGCGAGCAGCTGCAGTGACTTCTAGGACACACCCACTGATGCTTGTTTCCAGTTCAGTGAAGACCTGGCTTTGCAGTTAGGGCTGGACTTTTCCCATGAGGCACAGGGTCAAGACTGTTTTGCATATAGCTGGGTCTGAACTGAGGTGGAGAAGTGAGCTAAAGAACGGTGATGGATTCAACCCAGATCTGTGACTAGGGGTGAGTGTCTGAAAAGTTTATCCCCCCTTTTCTGCGCACAGGATCGAAGAAACCACAGATAGAGCGTCTCACTAATTGTACATAAATTCATCCTCATCTCAACTAGGAATAATAACGATCTAGTGAATCCGCCTCACCAATAGGTCAATATACATCGCAATTAATAGTAATCATAGAATGGCAAATCTCCAGACCTTCGGGTTCTCGGACGAGGACTTTGCTACTCTAGTAGGAACTAATGTCAATTTTGGTGAAAATCAAACTGGTAACCAACATAACCATAGCGAATATAGTAAACTTTTGGACCTACGTAAAAAGTTGGTCAGAATAGAAGCCCATGGGGAGTTTATGCTGAACTACCTCAAGAACGGCGTAATCCCCATGGGTTTAAGGATTCGAATTATCCCAGGACTCTTCGTAGACATCAAGTCCTTTCTAATAAAGTGGAGCATGATAGCGAGCCGCTGCTCAAGAGACCTGATGATTTTAATCATCTCCACATCAAAAGAATTAGCAGCAGATATTAGGAAGGAAATAGAGGTACTTGAGGATAAACTAAAAAAGTCCACTACCCTAGATGAAGCAGATAAACAGCTGGACTCTATCAAAAAAGATATAGTATCATTCTCTGATTATTTAAAGAAAAGGAAGGAAGACAAGTTCATAAAAGATAAAAGATTTTATTCGGTTGAGAAAACTTATCCTTATATTGTGGAAGGCTTTTTCAACTGTGATCCGACTTCAGGCGCCCAGACACACACTTACCAACACAAGGTCCAAAATTTCTCAAATTCATCAGGGTCAGATATAGACTCAGAGGAAGAAGGGTCTATGGGCTATCAGGACGACAGACCATTTGATCCCAGGAATGGACAGAGAAATAACCGTCGACCTTTTTTAGGTCACCGAGGGGGGAGAGGGAACCGCCAAAGAGTCAGGTTCCAAAACCACTCGAGAGGCAATTATCAGTCAGCTCAATACACCCCGGAACCTCAGAGATACTTGGAAACAAGGAACAAACAATACTGGCGGAACGGGATGTGATCCCGATCTTTAACTTATCCTCCCATGTCCTTGGCCCCTCAGATGTGTCCCTTCTAACCAAAGGCCTAACTTTTGTCCCTCATGCTCAAGTAAACATCTTTGAACTCTATCGCGACATTCATTCATTTCTACGAAAAATTAGACTAAAAAAGTTTTTTATGATAAATGACTCATTGGAATTGGATATTATAAGCAACAATATTGTATCTTTACCTTCCACCTTCACCCCAACTTTGCAACAATTAGGTCCGGAAGTAGCTGTTTTCGAGAAGGTCATCATCAAAAGATTAGAACAGGCTCTTAAGTTTATCCCTAAACCAAAATACAATATATCCAAAGATGAGCATGACTCCCTAGAAAAATTAAAAAATGACAACACGATCGTAGTAAAGAGTAGTGACAAGGGTGGAGGGATAGTCCTTTTGGACTGTACCATATATGAGGAAAATATGCGTAAGATGCTTAACGACACAAATTTTTATAAAAGGATCCACTCGAATCCTACGGAAAGAATAGTCAGAACCATAAACAAACTAACGACAAAAGCTTTAAATGAGGGTATCATAAACAAAAAGGAATTCGAATATCTAAATAAATCTGAAAGAAAAACCTCTTGCATATATGGATTACCCAAGATCCATAAGGATCAAACAAATCCACCCTACAGGCCAATTGTCTCAACGATTGGGACTCCGCTGGAAGCAATCTCCAAGTTTTTGGACCAAGTTCTACGACCGTATATCTCATTGGCACCATCATACGTGAGAGATACAGGCGACATCATTAAAAAAGTGGAGAATTTGCCATTTAATGAGGGCAGAGATCTACTTGTGACCCTAGACATAGAGTCATTGTATAGCAATATACCTCAGAAAGAAGCCATTGAAGCCACCTCATGGTTTATTGACTTACATCAGATCCCTTGCTGCAAGACATTCATTGAAGAATGTCTAACGATGGTTTTAAAAGAAAATTTCTTTGAATTTGGCAGTGACCTATTCTTGCAAACCAAGGGCGTAAGCATGGGTGCTTCGATGGCGCCCTCGATAGCCAATATCTACATGATTTTTTTTTAAAGTAAATTCATTTACAATGAAATAGCACCATTCTTTGAGTCTGTTTCCCATTGGTCCCGGTACATAGACGACATCTTTTTTGTATGGACCGATGGGGAACAGACTCTGAAGGAATTCCTCCTCTGGTTGAACCTCACTGATAATAACCTGCACTTCACTGCACATATAGACGAGTCAAAAGTTGAATTTTTGGACATCTATATACAGAATAATGGGGGCTCCCTTGAGGTCAACCTATATTCTAAGCCTACTGCCCGGAACACACTCCTACACTTCAGCAGTTACCACCCGCGGTGTCAGAAAGATAGTATACCGTTCTCTCAATTTTTGAGAGTTAGACGGAACTGCACAAATATCAAAGATTTTGATACCCAAGCAGTAAAAATGAAAGAGAAATTCATACAGAGAGGCTATCCGCACCGCTTAGTAAGAACAGCCTACAAAATAGCTCGTTTCTACGATCGAGACACCTTATTGAATTCCCAAAAACAAAAAACTGATCCCAAATTAGTGTGCATAACAAAACACTCAACGATGGATTCAACAATAAGACAGATAATCAACTCTAATTGGCATCTATTAAATTCCTCAGATGACCAAGAGAAAATCCAGAAACCTATGTATGCACATAGACGCAATCGGAATCTAAAGGATCAGATAGTTCATTCTCGACATAAGTTTAAAACACAGAATACCACTTTTATCCAGAAATCGATTACTGGAACAAACGCAGTGAGAGGCACCTCACGGTGCGGGTCTTGTCACTCATGTGATAGTATCATAACTGGTGACAGCATGCAATTTAATGGAACAACCATTCAAGCAAAGGAGCTATGGAACTGTAACACGAAAAACGTGATATATCTGATCGTATGCCCCTGCAATTTGGGCTATGTCGGGGAAACATCACGTATGATTAAAACGAGACTTACTGAACATAGGTCAGCAGTGAAGACAAAACGACTGGCAGCCCCACTTGTCAGTCATTTTGTGGAGTATAATCATAAACCGGAGGACATAAGATGGCGCGTCCTGGAGAAAGTACATCTGCAAGAAAACCAAGGTGGTAATCAAATTCGAAAGAAGCGTGAGGTCTTTTGGATCTTTACCCTTGGAACGTTTGACCAGGGTCTGAACCAAGATCTACCCTGGGAGAACGCAATAATCTAAGAATATAGTTAACCGTTATTAAGCGCATTCCCCACGACCTAACTTCAAATATTTATTATTTAAACATTTAATTGTTGATCGCAGTATTGGGGCATATACGTTTAAATCCTGAGACCCGCCCTCCTCATTCTTTTGGATGAACCTATACTGTGAATCAGGTAATATCATTTTAAATTCTGAGCCCGCCTCCTCCTTTGGGATTACATATAAAGAAGTAGAAGAAGGACTTCTCGTGATCTCTCAATCATTCGCTTGAAGTCCTGACGGAAGGAGACGCGCCGAATCTTGCTATCCCGAACACGGTAAGAGCCGACTCAACTCTGCGCTATACCTGCCCCTTTGCAGATTACCACGTTCTATTTGAACTGGAAGCCCCTTCAGTGAGGCTCCATTTTGGGGACTTAATGATTAGTAACCCTAAAATAGTCATTAAGGACAATATATTCTTCTTTGTTATATCTCCCCCAGAATCTTGGGCCATTGCTACACCGTAACCGGCACCGGGCATAACGCAATTGATACCTTTGCGGGGACACCGTACAACGATAGGACCCTGGAAAGCGAATAAACATAAGAACGCCTCCGTCTCCGTTCATCAAATCGGATTGAATCCGCCAGGTAAACAAAACGCTAAGGGACTAGGGTTAAAGGTCTCTAACTAACTGAACGGACCATCGACCAAACCTAAGAGAGAAATAATAAATAACTGTTACTCTTTCCCTCTCCCTTATTTTAGAATGATCCTAGAAGAGTATGACAATCAGTAGTCCTGAGTTCGACCAAAATTATTTGTAAGACGCCGGCCGCGGCGAAGCTGAACCACGCCCCTATAAACCGCAGCTCCTGATAGATACGGAGCCGTCAACACGCACTGTTTTACTTAGAACAACTATACCCAACAAATAAGGTAAATTATGAAAGAGTAGAAAATAATAACAGTGAGCATGACCTAAGACTGTTAAATAGCAATATTAACGGAATAAATAGATTTGAGTCTATCCATGTTGTATTTGCACAGGAATTTTCCCTTTTGTAAACGGCTAAGTGGTTGACTACTTTACCTACGGCTACAGAAATCGAGTCGTGGCCTTATTTAACGCTGAAGACTCACGAGAAGTTAAAAGAGGAGGGGGTGAGAAGCTTGCAGTGAATACTGCTATATCAGGTAAAACCTTCAATGAATAACTTTTTAAAAAAATAGGGGTCAAAGTTGTAACCTCGTTTGGCTTAGGAAAATTAAAATATGCATTAAGAACCTTTAATTCCAATACGGTTTATCTCTTTATTAAACAGATATCACATACCGTCCTCATCTAGTATAGAGAAGGTGCCTCACTCCCAACTCCAGTTTTTCGAATAGCTGCAACAAAATGATGGTGAATATATACTGCGTTTTGTTTGGTTACTTAATAATGTATTATAACAAGACTAGGATGACAATTCTCTCGATGACCTTTTATTTTGTCTAAGAAAAATGAGCCCATAATGATTAGATTACATATGTAGTTCTATTTTAAAAAAAACTCCCGCCTCGCTATATACCTACTTTCCCTCTGCTTCATCCATCATCTTGAGACAATGGCTACCCATCTAGTTTCTCTAGAACTTAGATATAGAGAAATATGGAGTAATGTAGTCATTATTAACAAAATAAATGCGCTCTGTTGGTTTCTGCGATTCTGTTTTATCATGTAAATGCGAATAGAAGTCTGGCTAAGGAAATGAATTTATTTTTGACTCTCTTAGAACGGATGGATAATACTTTCAATTATCAATGGACTGTTATGCACTGTTGTAATTTACTGGTCACCCTCGGTTATTTAAAATAAGAGTTGATAACTGTAACCTAGAAAGTGTTGGCCAAATATTTATCTAAAAATATTGTTTTATTCTGTTTAGAGAAAAAGTGGCTGCATATTCTAAAAAGTCCTGATGAAGACAAAAGATTGTCGAAACGCGTTGACACAGCCCAAGTCTAACAAAAATTTGGAGAAATAACTCTGAAACTGAATCTTAACTGCTTTCTTTTCTGTTCTGATTTTATCAATATACTATGGAATTGTTATTCATTATCGATGTATCAAATTTATAACCATATATTCCATATATATTCAAGTGATATTCACTAACTCGTCTTTTTATAATGTTTTAAAAGAAATTGAAATTAAAAATATATTTTTTGATATCATAACAGTCTGTTGTATCAATTGTTCCTTTTGTGTATTTATCATAATGTGTTCACACAAATGTGTTGTATTTTAGCCAGTTCCTTGTAGCCTAAGTCTGCCTGGGTGTGTGCTTTTTCAAAATTATCTGAACTGAGGTGGCACAGTGAGCTAAAGAATGATGATGGATTCAACCCAGACCTTTGAGTGGGGGTGAGTGGCTGAAAAGTTTCAGCGCTCCGTCCATCATCTCTTTGTGTCAGCACAGAGGTCAGCAACTATACCTAGTCTGGTCGTTCTTCCTCCTATTGTTCATGGTCACTGTTAGACTTGGATTTTTCAGCGGGTATACCCACAGACTTTTTTGGCCTCCTTTTTTTTACCTTGTTTTTGTTGGTTTTAGGACTCTGGGCACTTAACCACAGTTATTCAGTGCTAACGTGCATATGCTCTCCAAGTAAATTGTGTATGGATGTGATTCCATGATTGGCTTATTTGATTTACTACTAAGTCCCTAGTAATGTGCACATGTGTGCCCAGGGCCTGTAAATCAAATGCTGCTAGTGGGCCTGTAGCACTGACTGTGCCAACCAAATAAGTAACCTTACAAAGGGTTCTCAGACCTGCCACTGCAGTGTCTTCTTGCAGTTTTTACTGCCACGTCGACCTGGGAAGTGCTCCACTTGCCAGACCCTAACCTTCCCTTCTCTTAACCGTAAGGCACCCTTAAAGTAGGCACACGGTACCCCCATGGGCAGGGTGCAGTGTATGTGAAAGGTAGGCATGTACTGGTGTGTGTGACATGTCCTGATAGTGAAATACTGTGTATTTAGTTTTCACTTTTGAAAGGTTGGATGTCCCGTAGACTTAACATGGGAGTTGTCTTGTAACATTTTACAAACATAACTCTCCATTGGGATAAGATGGAGAAATTGAGTTTAGTATGCCTGAACTCAGAATTTTAAAATACATTTTTTAGTTAAGATGATTTTTATGTTGTGTATTTGAAAATGCCACTTTTTGAAACTTAAAACAAGGAGATGACGGACGGAGTGCTAAAACTTTTCAGACACTCACCCCTAGTCACAGATCTGGGTTGAATCCATCACCGTTCTTTAGCTCACTTCTCCACCCCAATTCAGACACATCTATATGCAAATCAGTCTTGAACCTGTGCCTCATGGGAACAGTCCAGCCTGAACTGCCAAGCTATGTCTTCCCTGGACCGGAAACAAGCATCCTGGAACCAGTTTCGGGCTAACACATACCTCTGTGGTGGACGTTTGAGCTCTTCCACAGTGCTTCTGGTGTGTCTGCCACCAGCCTTATAAATTCACCGTGTGGCCCAAGACACTGTGCCTGCAGAGGTGTCACCACTACCTTAGAATTAGAGAGTTGAGAATCATGGCTGTACTATCTTGGGACCTAGAGCTGTTTTTACCATGGCAAGGGGCTAGAAACACTGTGAGGTGTGGCGGTTTAGTATTGCGGGCGTGGGAACCATGAACCTGCAGTGGACTCTGGGAGGCAGGTTCAGGCCGGGACCCGCCTCAGCGCCAACTTCCATAATCCGGGACTGTCCTCGGTGAGTGAGTCTATTGCTGTCCAGTGAGTGTTCCTCCTAACTCTCTCTCATGCAGGACACCATGAACAACCCGTCAAAGAAAACACGGCCAGGCGTTGGACAGGCCATAATGCCTCTGCATATTTCTGGCATCCCCAAGACCATCACGCTGGCTATTGCTTCAGAGACCCTCACCCGAAAGTTGAACCAGCAGTATGTATTTATAAGCAGAGCCGCCTTATTGGCATCCTAAACGCCCCTCAGACTCTGCCCGCTGACCCCCACAATGGAGCAGCTCCCACAAAGGCAGCAGTTACGGCTTCTAGAACTGACAACGTTTAAATTAGGGTCACAGTTTACTATTAATAATCCACATAACTATAAGACACTGTTACCTTTATTTCTTTGCGTTGTGTTCCTGTGCGGCCGCTGCAATCGCCGATCACTACTCAGTGATGTGAGGTTCGGCTGTAACTAAATTAGGCTTGGCACCGGTCACATTAGATTTTTGACTTTCACATGGCAGCCCGGGCCCGTGCGAGAAGTAGGCGGAGACAGCGCTGCGAGCGCCATGATTAAAGCGCCACCCACTTTCTGATTCTCTCATAACAAACTCCCCGCCTTCAGCAGCAGGACGTGACATCTTTCCCCACCCGTGCACAAGACGTGTTAAGGTAAATCAACTAAACCGGTCCCGCTCCCGCTGTGACAGTAGCATCCATTGGGTCTGGCATTGAAGTCAACCTGTCTGCAAGCGGCGCCATGTGAAATAATTAGATATAATGTAGCACTGAGTTGCATGCCAGCAACAGCCTTAGCTGAGCTGCAAGCACCAAACCGGCATGAACAGCGCTCGCAAGGCATGGATGGTGCACTATCAGCTGAGCTACCACACCGTAATATTACAGTTTTAGGAAGAGCTTCATGAGGCTTAGACACTATGCAAATGTGTGACAATGCATTTCAGTGCGGTGATGCGGAGCACCACACTGAAATGTGTTAGTCTAACGCTTGATGTGTGGTACTTGGCAGGACTGTTCTTATTTTTGGGCCTGATTTACAAACGTAAACTTACATTTTTGTGTAAGTTTACGAAATTTTTTCAATTCACAGAGCAATGTTACGAGTAGTATCATTAGAACTTCCTGTGTTTATATGTGCGGAGTCTCCACCACAAAGGAGGAGGCTCCGCAGTCGTTAAGATACTACCCGTAAAATTCCTTTGTGACATACAAAAAATCATAAACTTACACAAAAAGTGTACGTTTACCTTTGTTGTCAGGCTCATTGTGTCTATGTCAGAATATATATCTATGTCATGTCGCTATCCCTGGTACTTATATGGTAACATGTCTGTAATGCTGGTTTCTATGTGCCTATGTCAGTATTGATGTGCCTCTATGAATAAAATGTAAATTTAAATCCAGTATTTGTAAAGCGCGAAGAGTTACCCGGAGGCATCCCGGCGCTGGGGGCCGTCGGGAAGATTAAGCACGCTATTGCCCAGAGTCATATGGTGCTGGGCTGACCTGCCGACGGTGCCGGGATCCAATCGTGGCCCCAGATTCCAGCATCAGTCAACCTGGCCGCTGCGCCACACCCCCAATACTTGCGGTCAGCAGCCGCGGCCACTGCAGGTAAGAGCGGTGGGGCCGGGTGGGGGGGATTTCTAGTGATGACCACGAGGGAAAATTAAATAAATAATTAGTTTTCCCTTGTGGTCGTCTCTCGAAATACACCCCCCCACACACGCCCACCGCTCTTACCTGCAGCGGCCGCGGCTGGTAGTCAGTATCCATGTTTATAAGTCAAAACCTGTCTCTGCGTCAATATCTGTCTATCAAGATCAGTTCAACTATGTCAGTAACTTTAATATTCATAGATCTGTCAGTATGGGCATGTTTATATCAACATCTCTTTATCAATGTCGCTGTTACTGTTTGGAACAATATTACTGTACGTTTGCAAACAACAGTGTCTAGGGTTGATGAAGCCCTTGGAGACCTAATATGGGATTTATTTTGTATCACTCCCTGTACCTCGTGCTGTTTCTGATGCAACCCTTCTTTTATTTGGGCAGCTTATCAGTGATGGAAGCGTGGTGTATGCTGAGGCCCTCTGGGACCATGTCACGATGGACGACCAAGAATTGGGGTTCAAGGCCGGCGGAGTCATTGAAGTGATGGATGCCACTAACAAGGAGTGGTGGTGGGGACGGATCCTGGACAATGAAGGCTGGTTCCCTGCCAGCTTTGTACGGGTAAGGTAACTCAGATACTTTCGCCTGTTTCACAGTCGCCTTCTAAGTGTCCGAAACTCTCATTGCAAAAATAAACATGTATGAGTTGTTAAAATGTGGCGAAACAAAGTCAAGTCAAACTTTATTTGACTATTTAAAAATAATCATTAAAGTGCAGAAAGACTTTAAAATCCAGATAGTCAGAAAATATTTCATTTAATTAGTCCACCAAAACATGCATAAAACATTAGTGATTCCCGAAAATGGATAGCTGCTTTTAAAAAAGACGAAACCCAGCTACAGACAGCATGAGATGGTAGTGTTTGAAGAAGGTTAAACCTGGTTTATACCTTCTAAAATCCAACTTCCTTAAAATTGCTTCAATAAAAATATTTCTAGGCCCTTCATAACATGTACAAAAAAACAAAATGTAATAAAGATTACTGTGACGAATCATTTCAGGGACATAGGTCCAGTGAGCCTGAATCAAATTGGTACATAGGAAAACTCAGTTGCCAGCGGATGGTGCTGGATCTGAACCTGGTCAATATAGAACGCTGAAAGATAACAACAATTGAGAGTGAGAAGACACCCCGCTCACCTTCCCTCATAATTGTACTCAACAAAGAAAAGCGAGCACACGACCATACTTTGGGGCATATTTACAAGGGGATATCGCCACCAGAACATCACTTTCTGGTGGCGATATCCCTTTCTATTTAGTTACAAGGTGGCGTAAAGCCACTTAACGTCACTTAATGCTGCCTTGTAAATGAGCCCCTTTTCATGCTTCACTCAACATGGAAGGGGTGTGCAGTGGATGTTGCAGTGGGAGTTTCGCCGCAACACCCATTGCTTTCCAACGATGCCCCATGTGTACAAGAATAGGGCAATGCCAAAAACTAAGAACAGGTCAAATCAGGTCTTAGGATGGTGATACGAGGAGAAATTATTAATCCATCCTCATATTTTCGTCTTTCTATGAAGAAATAGCAAATTGCCTTTAAAGATTGTTTATGTGCAGGATGGTGTCTCTTGCTGCACGCAAACAATCAGCCCTGCAGCGCAGGCACCTTTGCAACATGGCGCAAGGGTGCCTGCACAGGCACTTGGCAGCCTATTTAGTGCCAGTGCTGGTAGAACCGCAGGGATCCCCTGTATTTTTGTAAATACAGTGCATTCCTGCTTTTAAAAAATGTCAGAGTGTGGCGTTACAAATTTTGGAGTAACATCGCTCTCCAACAATTTATTGGAAATATCCCTCTTAGTTTGTCTGTTTGCTTGAGATGTTCTTCACACATCCGATTGAAAAAAAAACTTTTAGGTTTTCTTAAAAGGCTCTTCACCCACTGACCTAGTTGGTGGCATGCTTCTTCATTGGTTCTCACCCAGGACACCTAGCGCATCAAGGATGTGCTACAACACCTGATTACAGCGGAACCTTTTTGACTACTAAATAGGACTCCCCTGCCAAGGGACCCAAGACCAAACTTAATATAAGAGAGCTAAGCAATCTTTAACCCATACTCACAGGACAGACAACCCTGAATAATATCCCTATTTAATGCCACATGCTGGTGGATCCATATGGAGCACCACAATAAAAGTGGCGCTTACTCAATTTGATCGTCTAAATATCCCCCACCGAGCTCTTCGTGAATAATGTTATTAGAAGTACAGAACGGTTCCTCAAGCAACAGATGAAGGAAACGATTCTCCTCTATTTGGAGACAGTTAATGTCCCTGGAGCTCCAAATACTGGGGGCCATAACACATCACATGGAGGCAGTTGCAGTTAAAACTTTCTGTAAGGGCTGTGATGGGTTTGCTCCCAATATTAGATGCTAAATTAAACACAAACCCAATTGACTACAAAAAACGTTGCTTTCTGATGCGCATGAAGGATTCCCAAGTCCAAGCTCCATCAAAAGTCACGCCCGGATAGAGAAAATGATGTTCTCTCTCTAGGCGATGTACCTTAATGGGAAAAAAAAGGTTCTAATTTTTATGCAACCACAGTTCATAAAATCGTTTTGCTGAGGTTGGTTTCGAGATTAAGCCTACCCATAAAATCTATAAAGGCATCCGTGAACGTTTTCAGTCTATTAGGTGTTCTGGCAATAAGGTCTGTGTCACCCACATAGAGGAGTCCTGGTAAAAGTGCATTTTCAACCATAGGCATGTCTGTCCCCTTTTTGAGCAACCACAGATCCATATAATTCACATATAAAAGAAACAAAATAGGGACTAAGGCACATTCCTGCCGTAACCCCCCTAGGTAGTTGGTGAGGTATATCTAAGATGAAACCATAAGGAAGCAGAAGATATCAGAGGCTCTTCCTTAAGTTCTTGTGGAGACATAAAGAGCAGTTACCCCAAAACCTCACAGCTAAGATGTTTGTGAGCAGCACAGACCAGAACATCTTAGCTTACAGTCGGACTAGGAGCATGGTCAGCAACACCCAAAACGTTTAAGTGAGCTGTAGGCGCTGTGTTAGGAAGCCATGCGGGCAGCTTTCCAAAAATGCACAGAAACATGAAAAAGAAAAACCTTGCTCAAGTTGGAAAGACAAGTGTCATATCTGAGGTGCCAGGCAAGGGGTGTGCAGGAGAGTTGCCAACTTTGACCCCGAAGACAAAAGGGCCATGAACTGGCCAGCCTTTCAGGCGTAAACTGTGCACCTGGTAAAGACCAATTACCATGGGTTCAGTAATTTATTTGATCCGCAATTTATGACCCATTCAGAGCTAACCCGTGGCAGAATAGGTGTAGTCAGGGAAGTGGGAACTTGTGGCATCATCCTTCTATCGTACCTATACATTTTATAAGCCATATGTGGGATTGTTTTCAGAAAATGTGAATGAAAATGTATAGGCCATATGGAAATTGAATTCAGGATCTCAGTCGTTTCCATTTAAAAACACACTCTCATAGAATATGGCTGTGCTACTAGTATATTTGGGAAATGTTGCTCGACGGGTGTTCTTAATGCTACCACCTCGACTAAACTGAAAATAGAGGTTTGAGATTTGTTTGTAGCCCTTTGCTGTCCTCTAGTGGCAGTTTTGGGAACTGCATGTAGGGTAACAACAACCTGCTGTTAGCTATAATTAATCCTCTCCATAGGTTCCCTGCTGTTGAGCCAGTGCGTGATATCATGGAATGTTGATGAGTGCCTAGAGCCTAGAGGGGTGTCAGAGAGAGTGGGCTGAGCAGTGAGGATGCTGCTCGTGGTGGGGCACTTTACCATATAACTTGCAACCTAAGCTATAACTTCTTCAATACATCTACAATTTGTTAATCTACAGGAACTGGCTACCCGACTCAGCTTATTTGCAAATCAAATCATATTTATTCGATTTTTAGATAAAAAACACATAATCACAGGTTAAAACATTAAGCAAATATGTTTATAAATAATAACATCAGTGCAATATAGGTCACAGCAATAAAGTGCATTGGTTTAACAAAGTGCTATCTCCGCTGACATTCAGTTCATTTAGTATTGCATTGTGTCAGAAAATTGAGAATCGTACTCTCACATCATTCCTCCACGTCCAGCTAAGTCACCCACGCCAGATTCCTACATGTGTTTTGCCAATCCACGTTCTTTAGGTACAGTGGTCCCTGCGGGAATATATGTGTGGAGCCTGAGCTTCTCCTGTAGTTGATAATGCGTGTCTCAGTTGTAAATATTTGTAGCTCTCTCCTCACTGAAGGGTGTATTTGGCCTTCAAATCTCTGACTGTTAGCAGTGTCCCATTCTACAATATGTCTCTAATCGCTCTGAGTCCCTTCACCGCCCAGTCATTTAGCTCCCCACCTTCTCCTTCACGTGTAGGGGCTGCTAGGCCATAAAGGCCTTTCCAGCGAATCCCTCCCTTTCCACCCATGGTGAGGTTTACATCTCGCCATGCTGGATTCACCGAGGTCGCAACCATTGGGCGCAACTTAGATGTTGAACCTCTATATAATATCTGTTTGGGACCCCAGCTATCCATGCAGTTCCTCGCCAGTCTCACTCTTGGATCTTCTTTTGGGTTGTACGGCAAATAATAGTAATGAAAGCTGATGCATGTGAGATCTCCATATTATGTCGAGTTCTTTACGGCAGTCATTGCCACTCTTATGCGCATCCTTTCCAGAGGAGTTAGCAAATTTCCCCTTTTATCCATTGAGGTCTGGAATGACAAAATATGTATGTAGAACGTCCAGGTGCTTAAAATAGTGATCAGTGCACGTATTGTAGGGTATGTTTTTGAAGAGGAATATTTTTCTGGCTCTGATGATGTTAATATTCCCACACATGAACAAGTCCTCTCCTCGTCAAGTGGACACCCCCCGTGTAGCTTTCTGTGTAAGAAACATACATTTTTCCGAATTTATCCTTAAATTCATTTTAGCAAATTCTCGAATGATATCTTAACCTTTTGGACATGAGATTCACAGGTCTCCAAAGTATATTGGATGATCATCTGGCAGAGATATATTTTATCCTGTGCCCTCATCCTGTTGGGGTCAGATGAACCCCATGCAGCAGCAGAACCTTCCTTATTCACGTTGAAGGTAATTCAGTTATTATGACATGGAGTACCAAACTCAGTCTGAAGCCCATGTCCCCCTGGATCACAAAGTGGAAAGGCCATTAAACTGTATCACTTCTGTATGTCGAGAGATTACGGCCAAGGGGCCTTTTGCCCCATTGGCTTTTGTTATCAGGGAGTACAGGTGCTTCAAGTGTAGCTTAGTTCATATGCATGACTTAAAGCCATCTTGATCTTGGTGTGTAAACGTTTTGATTATCTTTCCTGGTCTAGCTGGCAGTTTTGTCGATAGACTCTTGGAGTCTATGGGGCATATTTACAAACCCTTAACACCACCGGAGCATCACTTTTTTTGATGCTCTGGTGGCGTTGCATCATTCCCCATATTTACAAGGTTGCGCTAAGCCACTTAACGTGCTTAACGCCACCTTGTAAATATGCCTTTTACCACCACAGTCTGCTTCTGCAAAGGGGTGAGCAACGGTGTTGCTGTGGGCGTTCCACCGCAACACCCATTGCTTTTTGATGCTGCCCCGGTTTACAAAGCTGGGGCCGCGCCAAAAACTAAGGCCAGGTAATACCTGGTCTTAGAAAGGCGATACGAGGAGAAGTGCTTAATTTCTCCTCATGTTTTGCTCTTTCCATGTGGGCTGCATTCTTCAGCACACATAGAAAAAGCAAATCCCCATTATTGATTGTTTATGTGAGGGAAGGAGTTCCTTTTTGCACATAAACAATCATTCTTGCAACACAGGCACCCTTGCAACATGGCGCAAGGGTGCCTGCGCTGGCGGAAGACAGCTTTTTTAGCACGAGGGCTAGGGGAAAGACAGGGGTGCACCGTATTTCTGTAAATACAGTGCATCCCTGCTTTTTTTAAATGTCGGAGCGCTGCATTGCCAAATTTGGCATAACACTGTACTCTGACATTTTCGTGTAAATTTTCCCCTATATTTATATGAGACATTGGGAAGTATGAGCTGTATCTTATTTGGGGATATTCATAATTATGTATCAATTCTATCGAGCAGAAGCTTCTTTGGTGAGTTGAATTCTTTGAATATCTTCAGATAGTTTCTGATCAATTTCCCTTTCAATCGTATTCAAATCTCTGCAAAGCCATTACACCTTGTTGTTTTTCTTCCCTGTCCCTTGTCAAATACCTTATTCCTCTGGGGTGATGTCCGCTTTCAGAAAGTCTGTGTTCAGCCCTAATCCTCATAATCGGCATGCCCTTGACTAATTCTTAATTCTGTCCTGATGTTCTCTCCCTTGGAGGTATACATAGTCTTGTAGATTCCACAAAGCCAGAAAAATCGTATTTTCATCTCTCTGAATATCTCTCTTGTCTTCCAGAGATATGAATGATATGATTATTTCGACCTCCATTTTGACTAACCTGGGCATGAGTTTTTCTGCCTTGCTCCCGAATTCATAAGTCTTTCTTTAAGTCATACTGTTCAGATATCAGGGTTACCTGAGTTTAATCCCTGGTTTGATTCCCTGGTAAGAAATAGCTATCATTAATTTTCGTTATAACCGATTTGCTGGTCCTGGAAAGTTCTTAGAATTTAATATTTAATCCCTTGCCCTAACTTCTAAACTGAGGAACATCTTGCCTTACCTTAGAACTGTTGGTTTTATTTATAAATGCCACATGTTATCATTACTGTCCACAAATGAGGCGCCAGACTCACAAAGGTGAACTGAGATGAAAGTCTTACTTTACGACTTTCGGTATTCACAAGAGGTGGGCCAAAAAAGCCCCGTGACCGCGGACTACCAGGACAAAACCTTGAAGCAAACAGATCAGGGAACCGCGTGGAGCAGCCTGCTCAAAACAATACAACTCCTGGTAGAAGCCCTCAACTACCAATCGGACAAAATGGACACCCAACTGTCGCTACTTGACACATTGGCTGTATTTGTGGTGGCCATTGATGGGAAATTGGGCACGCTGAATACTTTCCTTCAAAATAAACTGCCATTAACAAACCAAGAATCTGGCTGTTACAAAGAAGGATGCGGATGCGGTCCAATAATCGACAAACTGTCGACATTACCAACAATAATGAGCGATTTGTGCACAGAATTTAGAAGAACAACCAAGTGTAGGCAAAGTAACTCCTGTACCAGCCCTCTTGTGGCTGCATCTAACCATCTAATGACCAAAGAGGTGCTGAGGAGCAACGGACAAATCAATCCTAATTCAAAGGCCCTCGCACCCACAAAACCACCAACCCCGGTGGCTAGCAAAACAAGAAACACAGAATCTCAATCTCCTAATATCACAGAGGAAGAAATAACAAGCCCAAAAATGAACGCCAAACAAAGACGAGCAAAAAAACGCAAAGGCAGGAAACAGAAAATCGATTCTCAACGCAATGGGTTTTTACAACTATTTGGGAACACTCCTAATATGGAACAAAGTACAGCACGTCCCGAGGGTGCCACACATCTATCAGAGTCGGATGAAGTCATCGGCACATCTGAGACCCCGATCAAGGTAACAACCATCAAAGGGCCAGAGTGCAACAGCAAAACAAAAACAAATTCGGAACCACACAGCTCTCGCACTCAAAAAGAGTACGGAAGAGGTACACGAAACTCATGCCTCCAACTCGACGAAACCAGCAACATAACCCCTGCCCCCTGCACGAAACCAGCGCAAAAAAGCAGCATGCAATCCAGCTCGGCCTGCCAGCAAATAAAAAATCATGGACCTACTAGGGGAACACAGTCTGGGATCGCTCGAGGACCGGCTATCACAGCGTTAGGCAAACGGTTGCCAGAAAGCTATCCAGCAAGGATTATGGAAAGTGCACTGTCTGCAAGGAGAGAAGCAGACTCAGCTATAATGGGGACATCGGGTCTCACGAGTAACATCACAAGACCTTGTGAAATTCCCCATCTAGACGGGTCGCCATTAAGGAACCAACACACCTTTGGCCAAGAACTAAGAAAAACTAAAAGTAGTACAAACAACGTTAAAACCACTGGCCAAGAACTAAGAATAACTACAAGCAGTACAAATGACGCTAAAACCACTGCAGCACGACTAGTAGAGGTTAAGCGACGGTCAGATGAACGACCACATGCTGAGCCGTATATATCAAATGAACACACACCTGGTCGACGGCTAAGAGTCACTGCATCCATCTCTAGTCAACCGGAAACAACTTCAATACGACGAGTAGAGGACATGGGACTCAGTCGATCAACAATAGAGAGTGCAATAGGGGGAGAACGGAAAAATCCAACAGGCACCGTCTGGTTTAACCCGGATTACATGTCGCAAGGAAGACACGACACTCTCAACAGAGGTAACATCTTAAAGCTGCTATCCCATATTCCATCCTTGACAGAATTAAAAAGCTCCGACCTGGTATCCATCGAATTTGTAGCCGATGAGGATACAGGCAAAGAAAAAACAAAAGCAACTTGGAGAACCCTGGAAATTTCACAAAAATTAATTGCCGAAGCTGACACCTTTAAAAACTGGGGGATCACAATAAAACCTTATGTTAAGCCAGGGTACCCAGACATTCTTGTCCCGGCGGAAAAAGCAGCGGCTCCAACTATCACGAAAACCCTAAAAAAGTCGGTCCTCAGAGGAGCGGTAGGACCAGGGAGCAATAAAACTGACCAAGACAGCAGCATCAAGGGAGTCACTGCAGATGAACACACACAAATATCTGGAATGTTTGACTCAGGATGGATAGCTAGAACTCTAAACAACAACGAATGACACATCAACCACAAGCCAAAGGAAGATGTTTACGACTCATTAAAAATATGCTCATGGAACATCAATGGCCTGGCTTCCAAAATAACTGACTCAGATTTCATGAACTACATCAGAAAATTTGACATTGTGGCACTCCAAGAGACATGGCTTGTAGACCCACCCAACCTCCATGGTTACTTACGTTTTTACTCAGCCGCAACTAGGACGGCAAAATATGGGCACTCCAAAGGCGGCCTAGTAACGTATATTTTGGTTACAAGTGTGCTGATGGCAAAAGAAGAGGGGCCATCCTCTACAGCTGCCCTGGCTGTAAATATTTGCTTGCCACAACTCAAACAAAGCACTACTGAGACCGACTTCCTTCTAATAAATGCCTATATTAATCCAAGAAGGAAGGGGAAAGCAGCTAAAGATCTCTGCAGCTTTATGGAGACACATATAAGGGAAAGATCTACACCAAATGTTGTTCTTACTGGGGACTTCAATCTTAACCTCATGGGTGCGACACAGGAAGATGTACAACTAACCCAAAACGCAATTTGGGATATCCCAATACAAGCAATTTCACAGATATCCCAAAAAACTAAATTAGGCAATAGGACGCTGGAAAATCTGGAATATTTTAATATCAGGGCTCTCAATGGTAGGACCTCTGGAGATAATCCTCCAGTCGCAACCTTTCACACAACAAAAATGAGTAGCATTCTAGACTATACTTTTTTATCATTACCCTTTTTTCAGTTTCTAGAATCATACCGGATCGGCTGCAGCGGGGACAGCGACCACTGCCCCCAAGAAATTACCATCAAGACCACAAAACCAAATTTTGAGCGTTCAAAAATGTCAAAAGAGTTAACTCAAACCATCAACTTAAAAAAAATTAAATATTCAGCAGTAACAGATGGAACGCTAGTGGAAAGGGCTAAACAGCACTTCGAGAGCCGCGCCGGGCATAGTGAAATTACGAAATGGGAAAATTTTACAAGTACTATGTCTATGTATGCTACAAGATCTAAGCCTCAGTCGCAACTGGGGGATGCACATTTTTGCAAATTCTCTCGAGAAGACAAAAGAAAAATAAAAGACATAAAGAAATCGATCTACTGTACAATGAGAGAACTCCAACGGAAACCCATGGATATCGTAAAGCAAGACCATGTACGAAAACTAAAATCAACACTAAAAAAATTAAAATGGGAAGCAAACAAATCAGCTGAGGATAATCTATGGGCGAGACTCCACTCCGATATCAAACGGAATGACGGAGCAAGGTTCTGGAAATCAATAAATGCATTCATAAGACCTTCGCACCATGGGGTCTCATCAAACATCTCAGAGGATATTTGGGCAAGCTTTCTATGCACCCACTTCAGTCAGGCTGAAGGAAATAGCCAGCACTGCCAGCCTGCCACTTGTAAAAATCTAACAACAATTAACGATACAAGGCACTCAGAACTCTATACTCCAAATGACATCGAGAACTTGCCGAACTTACAAAGTATCATCCAACGCCAAATCAAAAAAGGAAGAAAGGAGGGAGCACCAGGGCCAAACGGTATACCTCCTATTCTTTACAAACAAGATGTGTCAGGCTGGGCAGCAGCCTTGGAACCCCTCTTTCTGGAAATCAGACAATTCAATACAATACCAAGATCCTGGAGGGGCTCCATCATCTCCCCAATCTATAAGGCAGGAGATAAGGCTTCCCCACTTAACTATCGACTGGTGGCTCTAATCGATAACGAGGCAAAATATTTTGCAGGTACCCTACTAGAAGAGCTGACAGATTGGGCAACAGAGAGATCGCTAATCCCAGTCAATCAGACAGGCTTCACTAAGTCAGTAGGCACGATGACGAATATCTTGAGCATGGGCATGCTCATTGACAAAGCAGAATTTAACAAAATACCAATCCATTTCTGCTTCATCGACTACAAGGCCGCATTTGATAGCATAAACCGGAAGCTTTTGTGGTCTAAATTAAATGACTGGGGGATCTCGAGACCCCTGCTGGACCTGCTCATTAACCTGCACACAGAGACCTGGGTACAAATAAAAATAGGGGACGGATCCGCCTTGTCAAGGCCCATACAGACCAATAGGGGCCTAAAGCAAGGCTGTGTCCTGGCCCCCACGCTTTTCAACCTGTTTCTAGGCGACCTAGTCCCAATTCTAAATGGTTGTAACTCCCACGCCCCTAAACTAGGAGGGCTCCAGCTACCTTGTCTACTATATGCAGACGACATCGTCCTAATAAGCCACACTAAGGTAGGACTTCAACATCTTTTGGATGCAACACAAAAGTATTCTGGCAAGAACGATCTTACAATAAACCTGGAGAAAACCCAAACAATGACCATCAGCAAGAAAAAAAGGAAACCAACATCATGGCATTGGAATACGACAAGAATTGAAGACACTCCAATATACAAATATCTAGGAGTGAAGATTGATAAAGGCGGGCAGTTCTCGGTTCAGAGAACAAGCATACGAGGGAGAGGACTTTCACTGGCGATTTCGCTGAAGTCGCTAAATCACAAACTTTCTGGCCCCTCTCTCCTACCCTTGACTCAAGTAATCCGTGCAAAACTTCTCCCAACAATTACTTACGGGAGCGAGGCACTCAGAGGAAGGGATGCCAAGACCCTTGACAACACTATAATAGCTGCATACAGAACCATTTTTAGCCTACCCAGGCAAACCTCACCCGCCCAAATCAGGCTCGAATTTGGCATCGACCAACAGTCCCTGGCAAGGCAGGGAGCCTATATGATAGCCTGGGACAAAGTGAGGAAAGCAAAACAAGGAACTCTGAACGAACATCTGTGGCAGGAGCTAGAACAACATCCCTCCTCAGCAGCAGCCAAGTACCTCACGAGCAGCCTAGCCAATCTAGGTCTAGAACAGCTCTGGAACACCCCAACAAACCACATAACATTCAAAAAACTGGTTAAAAAATCAGTAAAATTACAATCATGGCTGCAAGACAAAGAAGCTCTCTCGAAAAGAACACATGGCTGGCTGACCCTGAATTCATACACTACTAAGGCACAACAGCGCTACCTGGCCGAGGGATACTCCAAAAGTGTCAAGATGTGCTTTTTAAGGCACAGGTTGGGCCTGCTACCTTGCACTCAAAACCTCCCACGCTGGCTCAAAATCAAAGCTGACCCCCTGTGTCGGCTATGCGGGTTGGCACAAGAGGATATGCTGCATTTGATATGCTCGTGTGAAAAACTACAGGACGAAAGGAAACGCTGGCTAAAGCATCACTTCAATCGAAAAGGGATCCGTACTAGAAGGACGGCGGTCCTTGCTTGCTTTCACCCTAATGACCCTGGCTTGAATTGCAGCTTTGTAAAATTTCTGAGGGCAGTTGAAAAGAAGATGCCTAAAAACCTAACCTACAACTGTCCCAGTTCAACCGACCTGACATCGCTCTGCTGACCATTATTACGAGCTCATGAGGACACTGAGCAATACCTCACAATTACGAAGTCCAATAACTCCCTTTTAAACTTCATTGAATGTGAACTTTTTAACTCTTAATTCTTTTATAATGCAGTTTTATGCTCTCTCCTTTTAATCAATTTTATATTGCAATGGTTTTAAGTAACTATGCTAAATAAAGATTACTTACTTACTTACTTACAAAGGGCATTTACGAGTTGTAAAGTTAGACTTTTGTCTCAGTTAAACTTAAGTTTGGTCTCAAGTGTTACTGAGCAAAACTCGTGGTCTGTTACACTTAAGACCAAAACTTAAGTTTAACTGTGACAAAAGTCTAACTTTACAACTCGTAAATGCCCTTTGTGACTACCAAAAGTCGTAAAGTTAGACTTTCGGATCAGTATACCTTTGTAAATCGGGTCCCATGTGTTTATCTCCCAGTACTGTGTCATTGTTTCTATGTATTTAAAAAGCTTGGAATGCAGAAGGTGTACGGCATTCAAGTGCCTTCCCATAAATTATCATGACTAGTGCAAATTAGTCAGAAATCATCCTTTCCAAAATCCTTGGCTCCTGCAAACTATCTTTAGCTAACCCTGGGTTGGAAAGAAATCAGTCTGTTCTGGAGAAGGCTCTATGCATTCCTGAACGATCAGAAAACCCTTGGTCTGTACTTTATTTAAGGCTTCATGCATCTTTGAGAGCTAAGGCTTACGTAGTCCCCTACCAATGCGCCCCCCAATAAGAAGCACATTTCCCCATAGCTGCTTTCAATATAAAATCAAACTCCCACTTAAAAATGCTGGTACCCTGATATGTCCCTCAGCTGTAAGGCCATTCCCATCAGTTGCCTACCAGCTTCCTGCATGATTTACTAAACGTTCAAGCTATTGCCCTGGTTGGACACTCAGATCATCTAATGTAACTATGCTTGTGTCCCAGTATCACTGAGATCTATTTATTTATAGCTTTTAAAGTGCCAGATGCTATGTTGTGGAATGCCTTCCATTTCTGTGGCATAGGGCATCAATGCTCATTTACACATCGGGTGAGACTTGTCTCTGCTTTTAATATTCGTCTGTAACACATTTTGAGATTTCTTAGGTGGCACTTTCGTTTACAGACCATTATATCTTGTTCATCAAGCTAAAGGGCCTAATTCCCTAAATTCTCATTAGAACCTTGTTTTAAATTTGTGCAACCCTTTTTTAACATTATTATTATTATTATGATCATTATTAGTGATAAATGGATTACATTTAGACTACTACCACTGGCAATAGTAATACAAACATAAATAATACAAAAAATACCATAAAAAAGGTTTCTTCATCAAATACTTAAAGTTTGTTCAGAAGACCTGAGACGTGCCTATTAAAAAAGTATAACAACACTGGCATATAGCCACCTTAAAGACAGACTTTGAAATTTGGACCTATTCATGTTTTTCTCAAAGGGCTGAGTTTATAGATCAGTCATCTGCTATTGCTAACCCAAGCTCAAGTCGACCCCTTGTGTGAGCACCAAGTACACCACCAAACTGCCCTTGCTGAAGCTAAACCACTGCTAGTGATGCACAAGGAGACCCAATGTAGGACTGACCCACATTGCCCTTTCCTTTGTGCCAATATACCAATGTGGAGTCCTTCTTGGGGATTGCAACAAGTCTGTGATACCCAAGAAGGACCTACCGCCATTGGGCCCTAGGGGGAGGAACAGTGAGGGTGGTTCCATTGACATGATGCCTGCCCTTTTCTGTCGCCATCCACCCTGCTGGTTCTTTAGGTCTACACACAAATGCTGCCATGCTTACTTACACCCCTTGAAGTTTCTATTGTTGCAGAAGTATTCTACTACTAGAAAGGAGACTCTCCCTTTTATACCTCTGAGGCAGTAACATAAGCCGAAGTGCCCAACACTTTTGAAAATTAGACAATCTGTGGAATTCTAGGATGGGTTACGTTTTTCCCTTTCCTAAGTATTGCTTTTCCAGAGTTCCTGACGTATAGTGTATGGCACTCACACTGGATCAACCTCACCCCTCTATTCTGGATCATATTGATTCTCTCTGCATCAGTCCTCTCCCAGTGCTATATTACTCTTCGCCAATGAACCGCCCAATTAATGCATTCCAGATTCCTAATCTGTTTCCCGCATACTTGGTTACAATGTATCCCTATATCACCCGCTTCGTGTCTTAAATCACCCATTCACCTGCCCTAAATCACCCACTTTATATTTTATATCACTTATTTCCTCCATGGCTTACCCACCTCTCTGTTCTAACTGATATTGCTCCTCCATCCTTGATCCCCCTGTCCCCTATCCTGGGCCACCACACTACTCCATCCCAGATTGCTTTGCCATCCTGGTTTACTTTTTCCCGAACGTGTTACCTTCCCTATGCTCCAGAGGTAATTCTGCTTTCTCATTTTGGATCACACACACTTCCTCAGGCTGATCATTCCACGTCACCCATGCAGAACCCCTGCAGTACACTTACACCCCTCAGAATTTGATGCCAACAATTACTTTTTTGTCCTCTACCCCAGAAATTCAGTTTTCCTGCCCTAGAGGAGGTCTTGGGAACGAGATAGTTCAGACTCCTCCCAACCCTGCTCTTATATTTCGAAACTAATGTCTTAGGATACAGAAGGTTTCTGTTTCTTCATCATACCACAGATAGAGATGCCATTGAAGCATCTCAATTGAAGAAGCTTGGCCTCCTTTCACCTGCTGCAGTGGCCACTCCATCTCAGTTTACTCTTGCCCCAGTACTGTGGTTTCCAGCCCCACTCGCCCTGTGTTGGGGCCTGGAGGAGTCTCAACTGTAACCCACTTTCATATTAACTGAGTCTCTTGTGTCCATTTGTCCCTCAGCTGCGGGTGAACCAGGATGAGCCAGGGGAGGACTATATGCTTAAAGCGGATGATGGTGAAGGCGAGGATGCAAGCAGCGCTCCCCGGCGCCACTGGGCAGGTCAAAGCAACAAGGACCAGATGAGAACTAATGTCATCAATGAGATCATCAACACAGAGAAGGACTACATCAAGCACCTCAAGGACATCTGTGAGGTAATCAGGGAAAAGAGGATGGGAGGAGTCACATATTTCCAATTGCAAATTAGATATGTCAGGGACAACCATGGCATAAGAAGCACAGCAGGGAAACTCTGTGTTATCTTCACACGTGCACTCTCCACATGTGTGCCTTGAACCTGCCCTAGAGCCATTCAATTTTGGAAAAAGATGTTCTTTGCCCCTTGTACCCTTGTCCAAGATCCTTTCCTCGCTGTTCTGTTTCAGAACCACTGCCATATGCCAAACAAAATATCAACCTACACTGTAGGTTCCTACAAAAATATAGATGTCACCCTTTTGTATCTCAAACATATATACATATACAAGTGCTACCTCACAATACCAATACGCCTCTGATACTAACACTATAATTTATAGTAACACTACACAGTTCATCAAAGCACACCATGTGAATTCCACAAGCCATCAGACCTTAGCCTTCAAATGTATCTCTAACTGAGAGTTGTCTGATTTTTTTTATTTCTAGTCACAGATCATGTGGCATTGGAAACGTACCCAATCGTGAACTTTGATGGCCCTAATGGGTATCCACATCTTCACATCTGATGACAGGTGGTTGGGATCTCTCTGATACATAGGATTCTCATCTGCAGAGCATACAATTTAAGGAAGAGACACAATGTTCACTTAGATCTTCCTTGAAGTTGAAGACCATGGGGTCTTATTAAGAGGTTATTGGCGCCGGCACCACTAAGTTCATCTGCTGAAGTTACTGATGCCAGGGTGACAGTAGCCCCACTTGGGGGCAGAGTTATTGAGTATTATTTGTCGCATGAGAAATTAGTAATTATTACGGAAATTGGTACTTACAGGTCTGATAGAGGGGAAGTTCCATTCTTTTAAAAAAATTGAAAAATGACTCCTCTCTTGAAGAAGACAGGTGCTGGCCATGAAGTTTCTACAATTTTTCTACAATTTTTCCCCTTACTTCCCTCCTCCCATTTGCTTCCAAGGTTTTGGAAAAGCATGTAGCTGAGATGTTGGGAAATCATCCACAAAACAACAACTGCCTTTCTTTGTTGCAGGTGAGTTTTAGACCTGCCCACAGCACCAAGTCACTTCTACTGTCCATATTAATTGACTTGATAAGCGGATTCGGGAATGGACCACATCAGTATGGTCGATCATAATATTTAGATCTACTGCCTTATGGCCATGGGAATATAGGACATAGCACTACATTTGTTTAGCTCGTTCTTGACTAACCATACCCAGGCTGTTACACTGAGTCCGTACTCTGGACAACATTCACCTTTAGCCAGTAGGGATCCTCCCTCTCTCCTCATTCTTTAATGTGTATGTGATTCTTTGCTGGGTTACTGGAAAAGAGAGGGATCGAGGCATATATGTACTCACATGGCTCACAGTTGATAGTGCGTTTAGATAATCAAACTTACGTACAATTGGAATTTCAACAGACACCGTGTTTAATCTGGAACTCGAGGGAAATGATATAAACTGTAGGTTAATTCAGAAAAGACAGAGTTCTTGGTGATTATAGATCATAGCGTTCTATGGCTGAATGGTCATTAGCCTCTGGAAATGATAAAAGCCCCATTGCTTCAGGAAAAGTCAAGAGTCTTGGGGTCGTATTTGATTCCCAGCTTTCTCTACTCGTGCCTCAGATTAGTGTGGTGGTATCCTCATGTTTTAGGGCATTACAGTATAACTCCCAAGGATTTGTTAGCAGTCTTTTAAGAAGGTATACCCCTACAAGAACACTGAGACCATCTTCATCAAATTTGCTCCATGTTACTACATTTAAGAGACAATCGACAAAAAGGGTATATTTTTTAAGTGGCTGCAGTCAAAATGTGGCATCCCCTTCTGGTGAAACTGAGATTGACATCCTCCCTCCTGGAGTTTTGAAAACACATTAAGATCTTTCTATAGCCTTATAGCCTTATAGCCTGCCGTAGCTAGCTATACCGGTTATTAAAGGCCCGCTCCAGCGTTAAAGGCCCTCGCCTTCGGCTCGGGCTTTAAACAAGGGAGCAGGACTTTAATAGCCGCTATAGCCCAGCTACGAAGGATATAAGGCTATTAGAACATTCTGCCACTAGAGGGCAGAATGTTCTAACAAATAAAACAAAGGCTTTAGGGAGCGCGACGGGATTGAAATCCCCTCAGGCTCCCTGAAGCCTTTGTTCACAGCCAGAGCTGTGAACAAAGAAACATTGGAATGTTGGAGCTCCGGGCTTATACCAGCCATTATAAACCCAGAGCTACTCCATTTTTTTCAATGTAGCTTCCAACATTCCAATGTTCTAATTTGTCGTTAAGCATTTGAAATCTATTGATTGAAATTACAAAGAAAATATGAACAAGCATATAAAATCATACAGTTGGCTCTCGCGGTTCACCTTCTGGATTTAGGTAAGTAGCATGGCCATGTCCAATGTCCCACCAGCAGATTGTCGGGAGCGTCCCGCTTTCGGCCGAGAGAAAGGTGCTGAGGTCGTTGGTTGCAGGCACAGTACAGAGAAGGGATCACCAGAAAACACACTGCACAAGGGGTCTTAAAGGTGAGTCCAAGGGGTCCCACTCAAGAGATCAGGTTGCAAGGGCCTCGAGACCACAGGAGCACATTTGGTTCATCGGTACCCAGGCCAGGCAGAATGGGTGCAGAGCAGATAATTCGGCCAGGCGGCATGCTTCAAGATGTCTTCGCGGTCAATGGCAGGCAGGTTGCAGGGATGATTCCGGGATAACTGGGCCAGTCACAAAGTGTGTCTGACGGATCTCAATGTCCCTCAATGGGATTCTTGCTTCCTTAGCAGTTGGAGTCCAGATTGCCCAAATTGGTCCGGTAGCCCTGGTATTGGTACGGCACGGCTCCGGTAGGTCTTGGTGTCTTCACACTCAGTGGGGAGACAGATCTGCCCCTCTGGAGCTGATATGCCTCTTCTTACTTGGATGCTGTGTCAGAGTTACTGGGGAGCAGCAAGTGCAAGTTTGGTGCCTGTGGACAGCAAGGCAGTAGTTTCTCTACCGCAAGGGAGTTATCAGGTGATTAGCGAAGGACTCTAGGTGTTCCGGGGTTCTCGGAGGTCTCATAGTTGCAGGACGAAACATCACACAATGATGGTTGAGTCCTGGAAGCGGCAGGAAGAGTTTTGTGCCAAATTTCCGCAGCAGGTCTTTGGTTCTCTGCTCTGCATTTCTTCTTTGTCCGCGTCTTCTTTGTATCTGTCAAGTCAGGGCTCAGGGGTGCCACCTAAATACTAAATTTGGGTGTGTTATAGGAGGAGACAGGTAGTAGTCAATGGGCTGCCTACCTTTGGGGGGCCAACATTCTCTATGTGACCACTACCTTTGGGGAACAGGCACAACCCTGACCCTAATTGGCTAATTCTTTCTCAAACAAAATGGAGGAAACTGAAAAGTGGGGTCCACATCACCTGCCCCACCTTAGGGATGGTGCTGGCTGAATGTGGACTCACCTCCTAATCTAACTAATTTTCCCGGCAGTCCTCCCATCAAATGTGGAGCAGTACAGGGGTATTGGCATCCTTCACTATCTGGAGATGCCGGTGTTGCATTTCAAAGTCTGCATCGTATGTGAAGTTTCCTGTCTTGGAATGCCATTCTGGTCTGGAGGAGGTGTGAAGCACCTCTGCGCAGAGCAGGCAATGATCCTGGCATCTGAGAGCAAAGGCTCTCACCCCATGATGTCAGAAACATGAATTGTGGTGGCAGGTTGCTAAGACTATTTAGATACCACACCAGTGATTAGTAGGTTTCAGGGTCCCCTTTAAGGTGCCCTCTGTGTACATTTATTAATAAATCCAACACTGGCATCAGGTTGGATTTATTAACTCCATGCGTGCGGCTCATTTTCCCGCTGTGCGTTGAAGTTTTAAAAAACCCGCGGTTCATGACGAGCTCAGCTCGTCATGAGCGTACGAGAGGTGTACCTCATGATGAGCTGAGCTCGTTATGAGCGTCGAAGGGGTTAAGAGGAAATGCTTGGTACCAAATATCCTTGGGTACAGTGAAGCCATAATGGTACTGGGTAACTCGTATTGACAGGTGCTCAGCCCATCAACTCCCTATGGTTTCCCTGTGCACTTACAATATCCAAGAATGTACTTAGATATTGTAAGGTCATATCTGCTAATGCACGTATGTCCACACATGGGACATAGTGCACCCTGCCTTTGGGCTGTAAGGCCTGCAGTAGGGGTGGCTTACCTATACCTTATACAGTGTCTGTGGGCATGGCACACAGGGATGTGTGCCATGTCGACTCTTCAGTTTCCTGTGCACCAAGATAAGAAGCCTGCAATGGCAGTTTGCATGGTTTTGGTGAGGGGTCCCTAGGGTGGCACAAGTTGTGCTGCAGCCCTAGTGAACCCTTTTCAGAGTCAATGCCCTAGATACCAGGTGTATCATTTACGAGCGACTTATAGGGGTTATTGAAGTTGTGCCAATTGTGGTACAGTTTTAGGGAAAGGACACTGGTATTAGGAACCTGGTTAGCAGGGACCCAGTACACCTCAGCCAAAGTTGCATCAAAAATCAGGCAAAAAAGGGGGGTGGTTAATGCAACATGAAACCAGTTCCTACACTTGGCTATTGGCTATTCTGCAGAAATTGAAACTGGCCCCCAGGAGTCTGCACTCTCAGACTCACATAAGACAAAGTTGCTACGGGTTATGTCGATCATACAGTACATGCTGCTGGTCAAAGAAGGACTTTAATATAGTCCACCACTGCAGATCTCAACAAGCTATGCACTATAGCAGCTTTTTGACATCTTACAATGACAATCACATATAGGATGATATTAACAAAGTCCATCCCAGCAGATCTCTCCACCAACCTGTGTCTACTGAGGAACATAAACTTAAAACAAAATATCTCGGAATGGACATCCCAGGGCAGTAACCAGCACTCCTACTAGTAACTTTAACTTTAATACTAGTAAACATACTACTAGTAAAGTTACTACTAGTAAAATTACTTGTAGGAAAGTTACTAATAGTACCAGGCTATATCAAACAGCTTCGTTGGAACGGCCGTGTACACAACATGAAGCAAAGTTAGGGTGGGAACTCAAGCTAGAAACCACATTCACTGATAAGCAATCGGAATATTGCTGCACGCAAACGAGGGCCATTACGGCGAGCAGAGGCTTAGGGATTATATATTTCAAATTCATACACCGGGTTTACTATACTCCTCTGTGCTTGCACAGATACATATACATAAACAACAAACACCTTGAGGAGGGCCAAAGGGATGTTTATAGACCAGCCTAGGTCATATCCCTCAAAAATTACATATACAACATAGAAACCTAAGGGTCTAGAAAAGAGGATGTCTGGAACCTCTGAAGACAGAGAGTCTTGATGTTTGTTTAATACATCAAAAACAAAGTGAGAACTGGCTACTCATTTCAAAGGGACAGGAAATGTCAAAAAAGGACCACCGGTGATTGCAGAGGAATATCATATAGGATTCCCATCAAAAGTACTCATGATGATCAATACTATCACTTGGTCATCCTTAAGGGTCTCGTGTCTCTAGATCATTGAGACTTTAATCGTACCCTTTTTCCGGAATTCCGGTCCGCAACCACTTTAGGACCAAGTGACTCTGATCTGATAGGATCAAGTGCAGTGCAACAGAAGAAATGGTGAAGTGTATTTAAAAAAGATAGAGAAATCACCAAACAGCTTTATTAAGAGGGTTTCTCTTCCTGCTAAAATCAAGAACAGTGCAATAATATATATCTGCAGTTAAACCAAATACCTGCAAGGGGGCCAACATGTTTCAGCCTTATGGGAAAAGGGACCCTAGGCTTTCTTCAGGGCCTCTGTTCTATCTCATATATGCCCCTGCGTGTGTTGTAAACAGTGTATGGTGTACAAAGAAAATATATAAAGTGAAGTTATTCTACAATCAAAAGGATACAGTTATCCATTGTCTGATAGTACTCCACAGGTCACATGGTGTATAAAACATCCAGTATGCCCGGGGGACAGACCTCACCTCACCTGGACCTAGCTCAGGATATGTGAGACCCCGCTCTGTCCGTCGTTGTCTCAAGCCAAAAGCGAGTCAGAGATACAAGCTGAGAGATGATGATCACTGTGATAGATGGAAGAAGGAGTGCACGGGGTTCCTACACCTCGCGTGGCAGTGCAAGTGGATACAGGAATACTGGAGGAAAGTGATAGATGCTGTGTCCAAGATGACTGGATCTCGCGTCCCAATATCGCCTATTGTAGCTTTGTTGGAATATACAGAAGAGCTGCCATCGATACATAGAAAATGTACTGCTCTGAGTGTGTTACTAGCAAAAAGGCGAGTGGCATGTAGGTGAGGTCAGGGCGCGCCCCCCAATTTAAGGAGTGGCTTACTGATCTGATATTCTGTTAAGGATCAACTCACTACATATGCTGAGCTGCTGCTACCCTCATCACATTTGCTAGTGACTTTAGCCTGAGGAGAATTGTGGTTGCTGCTTGAGAAGGTTTCACCACCCTCAACCAGTTACCCAATTTCTTACACTGTCCCATCCTAATCCAAAGAGAGGACAGATCATTTCTTACAGTTACGGTCAGATCAGGATAACACTATTTTTCATTTACTTGTACATAAGATTCTGCCACACATACATTATAACGTCCATTTCCACGCCAACTAGCAGCATTGTGCTTACCTTTGTGTCTGAGTGCCCATACGTTACGACTCATAAGCCTCAAAGTCCATGAAAAAAGGGACTGTAAAGCATTTATTCAGAATTTACCACAGATAAACACTTGCCACTATCCATTTCCTGTGAACTGAGAGGAATAGAAATTGAAGAAAGTGAAGAAGCAAATTCAGCGTGTCTTAAGATGGATCTGACCACAGACCCTCACAAGGGAACATGCACGTGTACACACACAAACATATGTGCACACACACAGACACAATCACACAACTGCAATGTTACCATCGCATTCTGGAATCAAATGGTATTTTATTACAGAAAACCATCACAACTGGAATGAAAATTCCTTATGTTACAGCAGCTCAAAAACCTGGCTCTGTGCTTCCAGTGTTTAGAAATATACATTGATTTTCCGTAGGGTAATACTGGAAAGCCACAATGAGAATACACATACATTTGTAAGCTTCTGCCACAACAGATTCAGAGTTACAGAGAGTATCCAGAGCTACGTTTAGATGAATGAGTGACAAGAAGGATGCTGAAGTAACACTATGCTTGTGATGCAGCATATATCTGATCTCATTCAACTATCACCGGGGTCATTGTGGGCTAGCTGTTATGTAGGGATACTTATAGTTTCCAGCGGGCAGTTATTAAATCATATTAGTTGGTAAACTCAAATATTTAGGTTGGCATATTTGTTGTAAGATGTGTTCCTATGATTTAAATGTAATGCTGCACATCCAGTGGAAGAGACACATCTTGTAGTGTCTCATGCTTTAACCTGCATGGGTGTCAGGCAGAATACCTATAAAGCAGTCACCTGTCTTTATAGGTATATGACCCAAGAAGCATTAGCTCCCTTAACTGCATTACGACTAAAATGGGAGGAGGATCTGGGTGATGTGATTCCTGAGAAGATATGGGCTGAACTAGTTGAACAAGCGTGGAAGAGTACTAGAAATGTCCGCTTTCAACTAGTGCATTGGGGGATAAGTGGGAGGGATGGGAGATTTGTTTAGCACTATCAATTATGTGGGGGGGAATTTTCACTGCACTGTCCTTTAAGAAATGTGGGTGCCGATAACTTACACGCTTACTGATGGTTTTGTTGACATACAATATCCTTGTAGTGAAAAGTGGAACAGTGCATATGTCTATTATAGATATGTTACTTGTTAATAAGCACGGCCCTACTACACTCTCATTACGTGCCCCCCTTCCTGCCTATATATTTTGACAATGCTTGTATTGTTATATTTTGGAAAACAGTAAAACGTTTGTATAAAAAAAATGGGTGTCATGTAGAATTAAAATGGCAAAGCAGATGGAGAAGTGTGGTGATGGAGTATGACAGAGGGCGGCCCATGCAAGAGATGCAAATAAACAGGCCAAGAATTAGAGCTCTCTTCTCTTAAGAAGATACCCCATACACAGTGGTGAGGTTAGATGAACAGTGACATCAAGCCTAATAAGGATCTGGTGGGTTCTACCACTTCCCCAAGTCTGTTCCTCTACATTTGTGTGCAGAAGGGTAGTAGAGCCATGTTGTGAGGCAGGGTAGGATCCATTCTTGAGAAACAGGAGTATAGTAGGCCATGGGAAACTAAATTAATGTGCTGTTGGTTCACTATATATAAGGGAAAACTTTAAATACTCAGTTTAAAACTGAATCTTTCTGTATTGTCCATCCACCAAAATAAGCAAGCACTGACTGTCTTCGTTCTCTGCAGGGTTACGTAAAGCAGTGCCGAAAAAGGGCTGACATGTTCACAGAGGAGCAGCTGCGCACCATCTTCGGCAACATTGAAGACATCTACAAGTTCCAGCGGAAATTTCTTAAGGTTCTAGAGAAGCAGTTCAACAAGGATCTGCCACACATGAGCGAGATTGGCACCTGCTTCTTAGAATATGTAAGTTGGTGCCTCAAATGATACCTCTGACCCCTATCAAACACCACCCCTGATGCCCATACTCCAGGTTCATTCAGTGATGGACTTCACTTGAAGAGGGGAGCTAACGGGTTCCCTGGCATTGGTAGTCTGTTTGGAATGTAGGGGTCTGATTGCAGAGTGCTACTAAATGATGCCCAATTACTGCGTGGAAGGTTATTGTCTAATTCTTGGTCTTGTAAGCATTTGTGATCTGTTTGGGTTCCTGTTCTATTATTTGTCCTATCTAGTAATTATACAGTAATAATAAGGTAATATTTACAATTCATCTTCTGCTAAGGACCATGTATCTAATTCACTCAGTGACAGCTGGAAAATGTTCAAGCAAGTGGGACGTAAATTAGATCTAATTTGTCTAATTCTTGGTCTTGTAAGCATTTGTGATCTGTTTGGGTTCCTGTTCTATTATTTGTCCTATCTAGTAATTATACAGTAATAATAAGGTAATATTTACAATTCATCTTCTGCTAAGGACCATGTATCTAATTCACTCAGTGACAGCTGGAAAATGTTCAAGCAAGTGGGACGTAAATTAGATCTAATTTGTTTCCAAAAGAATTGGATGAAAGTCATGCATTTTATAGTCCATTTGTTATGATCTAGGTATACTTAAAAACACATACAGCATTCCACTTCATTTTTACCTTACACAACCTTTTTAGTTTCTAGTCCTTCCATTTGCAACTAAATTGTCAGTCATATGATATGGAGTTAGTAAGTTACAGATTACCATTTTGTGTTCACAAGCCAGTGAAACCAGCCCCCCTGCCTCCCTCCCCCCCCCTGCAAGAGGGATATTCTACATCAGAGGGTGCTTCTGTGAGCTGTTTAAACTGTTTTTACTAAGGACTGTGCACTTTGTTTTTTGGCCAGTAGAGGGAGTAAAGTTTTATTCAAACAGTATTGTTAGATTTCAAGTTAGTGAGGCCTTTACCCGCAGAAGTCCAAAGTATGGATTGAGCCAGTCTGTCTCCTAGGAGATTCTGAACAGGAAAAGCAGTCCCCCCCCCCTAGCCCCCCCCCCCAGCCACCCCCCCCCCCCCCCCCCCACACGCCAGCAGACCCAGGACTGGGGATTGGCTATTCAACTACCAGGTAACTCTGAGCCGTCCCTTCACACTAGCCCAGGTCCCTTAAGGCCTTGCTGGGTGCACCCCAAATCATTCTCCTCTATCTTGTGCGTTTCAGCCTCCCTGTGCCCCAGATTGCAGTGAGCAGAGTCCAAGAAGTGGTATGGAGGTAGACCAGTGCTGTCTCTTCCCCAAAACAAAAGTTTTTTTTAAAAACGATTTTCACTTTCTGTGGTTTCTGTCTTTGCCTGTGGTTGTTACAGCTTAAAACATTTAGTTTTAACCTGCCTGTGGTTGGATATTTTATCACATGTTTTGTGTTTTAAACTTGTGTTTTTTCCTGCCCATGATTGCTTCCATTTAATGTGTTGAATTGTGGGATCAGGTACCCAACCCACTTAATGATGTTGCCTTACCATGGCATCTTTTTGTATGTTACCATATCACTAGTATAGTGCAAACCTATCCAACGGAGCATTGTAGAAGAGAGACTTGTACTGTATGGTAGTTAGGAAGGGGACATGGGATGCACTCTGGGAGAAAAGTGACAGACTTCACTGAGAGGGTAGCATAGGAAAAGGGTATTCACTAGGCCCTGGGGAAAGTGTAGGGGACAATATGGGGTTGGCATTGAAAGAATAAAAACTGTGATCATGTTTTTATACCAACGTATAATTTTAACGTGATTTTAGAAGCATAATATAATAAGTTATCAGTAGTAAATTCTAACCTCCTAGGGACTTAGGCCGTAGCCAACAGTGCGTAAAAATCATCTCCCCTAGAACAGTGGTTCTTTGAGTTCTGTGGACCCCACTGAATCGTTACTGGATTCCGGCAATCCCCTTTGAGTCATGATTAGAAGCCGCGTATGCCCTGTCTAAGCAAGTTCTACCATTTAAACTTAAAAGAACAATATATGAAAGTACAAGGACAAATGCTCAAGTATTAAAGTATTTTGTGTAATTCACAATCAAATTTTGAAAAGGTTTCACGTTTTCAATGTTGCTTCGTTATTTGAATATATTTTATTAATTTACATTGACTATTTTAATGTCACTGATTTTGTAAAACAGTAGCGGACCCCCTGATATGGCCCTGCGGACCCCAGGGGTCCCCGGACCACAAGGTAAGAGCCACCGCCCCAGAACAAATGTCTCTGCCTGTATGGTTCTAAATAGTTCTGAAAATGAGTTACATGTAAAGTGCTGTAATACCTACTGTGTGCTCCAGAAACACTGTATAATATCATTAAATAAATAACAATGCCAATTAAACAGCCAGCACAACTGAATGGCCCTCTTCAGATTCGATTTGTGCTTCTTTGACACTTACGTTAGCTACTAAGGACATGCTTAATGCCCATTGCCTCAGTTCACGGAACTGCTGGAATTCAGTGCATGAGAGCAAGGTGCTACATGTTACCATACATCTGAAATTCAAGAAATGGGAACAAATATTTAGTTCTTGTACATATGGAGTTCAAACCAAAAGAGCAGGGGTCTGCACGTTCCCAGACATCTGGGGGCTTATTTACAAGCCCGTGCGCCACCCGTACGTCGCTTTTCCATGTTAAAAATGACGCACAAGTGGAGCAAGAGGCTTGTAAATAAGCCCCCTGGAATTTAAGGCGCAAGTGAAGGGTCTGCAGATTCCCATACATCTGGGATTCAAGATTCGATAACAAGGGTCCGCATGTTTCCAGATCTCTGAAATTCAAGACACACGAGTAGCGGTTTGCATATTCCCATACATGTGGAATTCAGGAGATGTGAGCCAGGTTGGCCATGTTCCCACAGAACATATAAGACACAAGAGATGGGGTATGTATGTTCCAAAACATCTGGAATTTAAGACATGAGAGCAAGCATCTACATGTTCTCATATATCAAAAATTCAAGACTCTATGTCAAGGGCCTGCATGTTCTTAGACATCTGGAATATAAGACAAGAGTGAGGGTCTGCATGTTCCCAAATATCAGGAATTCATGGCACTTGACCAGGGGTCTGCATGTTCCCAAACATCTAAAATTAAAGACACAATATACCAGGAATCTGCATATTCCCTAACAATTGGAATTCTAGATACTTGACCAAGTGTTTGATAATCTGATACATCTGGAATTTGTGATACAAGAGTAAGCGGTTGCATGTCTGCATACGTGTGGGTTTCAAGACATAAGAGCTGGGGGTCCTTGTTCCCATAGATGTGGAATTCAAGAGATGTGAGAAAGGTTCTGCATGTTCCCATTTATATGAAACATAAGACAGAGGGGTCTGCATCTACATGTTCCCATACATCTGGAATTCATGGCACTTGAGCAGGGGTCTTCATGTTCCCAAACATCAAAAATCAAAGACATAAGAGCAAGGATATGCATTTTCCCTAAGCATTGGAAATCTAGATAAGCAAACAAATGGCTGCATGTTCCCTAACTCAAGTAATACATGAGCAAGTGTCTGCATCATCCAATACATATGGAGATTAGGAAGCAAGAGCCGGAGCCTGCATGTCTCCTCGTTAATGGAATTCAAGACAAAATAGCAGGAGTCCATGTTTTCAAGCAAGTGAAATTTAAGAGACGTGAGCAAGGTTCTGCGTATTTTCATTCATATGGAACTTAAGACACAAGAGTAGGGTCTGCATGTTCCCCAATATCTTATAAAAGGCAGCTTTCTATAAGGTGAATAAGAGTTAAAGTGCTTCAAATGCTGGCTTTATACTCTAATGTTTTTATTAACCTCTTGGATGCTCGGCATATTTCCCTGCTGTGCTGAGAAATCGTAAATCCCACACATCATGACGAGCTGGGCTCGTCATGAGCGTGCGAGGAGGCTACTTCATGACGAGCCCAGCTCGTCATGAGCGTGGAAGGGGTTAATATCCCTGATTCCACAAGTGTTCCTGTTATTTGCTCTCTGGCGGCTCGTTCTCAACCAAATGAGCATAACACCGACTATTGGAGAGGAAGTCAACCATCTATTATAAGACACAGACACACCTAATTCAGTGACACTCATACTGTTTATCACCTTGCAAGTCTATGGACTTTAGAAGGAGCTTGTCCATCGGCCTAATTTCTCTACATGGTCAATTCATCCCCTGTGACTTGCAATATCCTTATAACATACAGTAAAAGGTACATCTAGAGGATGATGATAATGAAGATTATTATCAAAGCGTAGTATAACAGTCATCCATATTTTCTCTACCCCTAAATGTATGAAGGAGTAGTGCACATTGGTGGTGTTTGCAGCATAGAACCGAAATGGTCACTTGCCACTCTAGGGAAGCTGGTATGTAGCAGAGAGCTCATACAGTATGATCTAGCCTTGGAGATTTAGGGCTCCCTCCGCTCTCATAGGAATGAGCCAAGCTCTGAAAGAGAACAAGGCTGAGAAGCTACTGTACCTCAGGTTGACTGCACAAATTGCTTTTGTCAGGTCAGTTGAGCACACACATTCACACTCACAGCACTATTCCACTGCTGTAGCAGAAACACCACTACCATGTTTCACAGGCTAGGCTGTCACAGAAACGTAAACATAAAGTGGTGGAGTTTGCTCATCTTACCTACAGAAAAAAAGATATATGAACAGCATAGCTGCCAAGACTCCACCTTGCTTTTGTGTGACATGTCCATCTTCTCAATATGCTGAGTGGCACTTTATCTCATGTAGCACAAAACAGTTATGTCCATGTAATAATACACATTACAGAAATTACCAACTTTTGAACACAGTAGTAGTCTAGGAATACACTTCAATCGAAATCTATTTCTCACAGAAAATGAAAGTATACTGATAAAAACGGTTGTATGGCATTACAACGCGGGATTTTACAACGCGTGCCATTACAATGCTGTTTTTACAACGCAAGTCGTTACAACGACTTGTGCTGTAAGCGCTGGATAGTGGAATAGTTTAATTTTCTATTCCAACTCCAGCCCACGTTACCGTAGGGAAGGTGTTGGAATAGAAAATTAAACTATTCCCTATCCAACAGCGCCCTCCAGCACAAGTCTTTGTAACGACTTGCGTTGTAAAAGCAGCATTGTAATAGCAGCGCGGGGTAATGCCCGCGTTATTATGGCTGTTTACCGATAAAAACAGACAAGCATAAATGTTCGAAATGGGGTCTCTAGTTGGGAGTCGGCATGCACCCTATCCAAGTAGAGACCCTCACTCTAGTCAGGGTAAGTAGTTTACACCCCCTTGGTAGCTTGACTCGAGCATTCAGGCTTATCTCAGAGGCAATGCACAAAAGGTTTTGTGCATACACACACAGTAAAAACACTACAAATGGAGTCTACGCCAGCTTAGAAACATAGCCAATATTTATCTGAATAAAAGAAGACTAAAATGATAAAAATCCAGCATACACAAATAAAGATATGAATTTTGAAAGAAAAACTAAAGATGCAGTTCCTTGAAGTTGAGAGTGCCAACCGGGGCTATCATGGATTCTTCCGTAACACAAATCCAACAGTTCAGTGGTATGGCTTTGGGAAGACCCCCAAAACAGTACCTTTGGAAATGAAGAGTCCTCGGGGACCTTGCAATGAAATCCGAAGATGAGGCATCACCGGCGGGAGAAGGTTCCGAAAGTCAGGCAGAAGTCATTGAGGCCTTGACGTAACACGCGTTGCAGGTCGCTCTCCACTATTTCAAAGTCATGTGCACTGGCATCGGCGGGGTCAGGGCTGCAATGTGATCCCTGTCAATGCATTGTGTTCTTCACAAGCTGTGAACAGTGCTTTGGTGCAGGCAGCAGCGTGGCTTCAGTTCAGAAGCGATATCGTTGGCAGACCCGGGGCTACGAAGTGAGATGGGGCAGGCAGCGGTGTCGGAGACTAAGTCAGAGTCGATGGCGCTATCGGCAGAACACCAGGGTCTACAATGTGGTCGATGCGGAACATTGTGCTTTTCATGAGTGGTGCTCTCGGTGTCGATCACAGCATGAATCAATGTCATTGGTGAGGCCGGGGCTGCGATGTCGTGGTGGGCGATGCTTTGCTTTCTCGGCGAGCAAGGACCACAGGTTTGGTGCAGACAGCGGCATTGATGATGGCATCAGAGTGATTTCTTTTGGTTTCCAGCACACCACTCGGCTCCAAGGACCCAGGACCGGATTTGGCACCTCTTGGTAAGAGCAGGCTCTCAGCAGAGGAGCCCTAGTCCTGGAAACAAGTTGTAGCTGAAGTCTTTCCTGCCCCTGAGACTTCTAACAGGAAGCAAGCACATACAAGCCCCTGGAGAAATTTAGGATTGCAGAATGTAGAAAGTAAAGCCCAGTTCTTTCACTGCTAAAGACAGAAGCAGTAAGCAGCAGGCCAACACAGCAAAGCAAAACAGCAAAGTGGCAGTCCCTTCTGATAGCTCACCCAGCTTTTCTTCTTAGCAGAGTGTCCTCAGTCTAGAAGTGTTCTGAAGTTGTGGTGTCATAGCTCCAGTACCTATATCAGTTTCTGCCTTTGAAGTAGGCAAACTTTAAAGGAAAGTCTGTGTAGTGGACAAGACCCTGCCTTGCCCTAACCTGGCTCCAGACACACTACAAGGGGTGGAGACAGTTTTGTTTGAGAACAGGCACAGCCCTATTCAGGTGCAAGTGACAACTCTTCCCATTACTCTAGCTCAGGAAGACCCATCTGCCTGGTAATGGGCCATCAGGATATTCTGCGGTACAAAAAGGGGTGGTAATGGACGGAGTATCTGAACCAATCAAACACTCACACCCAGTCAAAAGATCTTGGTTTAATCCATCACCATTCTTTAGCCCACTCTGCCACCCCAGTTCAGACATGGCTATATTCAAATCAGTCTGACCCTGTACCTCATGGGAGCAGTCCAGCCCGAACTGCCAAGCCATGCCTTCCCTGGACCGGAAACAAGCTTCCGAGGACCAGTTTCTGGCATTACAGCCATCTTCAGCCCGGCTTGCTTGAATCCAGTGGCAAAGTGAGCAAGGGACTCACGTCTGAGCATACCCTGCCACACTTATGGCGGCCAAAGCGGTACAAAAGGGGGTGGTAATGGACGGAGCATCTGAACCAATCAAACACTCACACCCAGTCAAAAGATCTGGGTTTAATCCATCACCGTTCTTTAGCCCACTCTGCCACCCCAGTTCAGACATGGCTATATGCAAATCAGTCTGACCCTGTGCCTCATGGGAACAGTCCAGCCCAACTACCAAGCCATGCCTTCCCTGGACCGGAAACAAGCTTCTGAGGACCGGTTTCTGGCATTACAGCCGTCTTCAGCCCGGCTTGCTTGAATCCAGTGGCAAAGTGAGCAAGGGACTCACGTCTGAGCATACCCTGTGTATAAGTGTGGCAGGGTATGCTCAGACGTGAGTCCCTTGCTCACTTTGCCACTGGATTCAAGCAAGCTGGGCTGAAGACGGCTGTAATGCCAGAAACCAGTCCTCGGAAGCTTGTTTCCGGTCCAGGGAAGGCATGGCTTGGCAGTTCGGGCTGGACTGTTTGGGTGTGAGTGTTTGATTGGTTCAGCTGCTCCGTCCATTACCACCCCCTTTTGTACCGCTTTTGGCCGCCATAAGTGTGGCAGGATATGCCCAGACGTGAGTCCCTTGCTCACTTTGCCACTGGATTCAAGCAAGCCAGGCTGAAGACGGCTGTAATGCCAGAAACCGGTCCTCAGAAGCTTGTTTCCGGTCCAGGGAAGGCATGGCTTGGCAGTTCGGGCTGGACTGTTCCCATGAGCCACAGGGTCAGACTGATTTGCATATAGCCATGTCTGAACTGGGGTGGCAGAGCGGGCTAAAGAACGGTGATGGATTAAACCCAGATCTTTTGACTGGGTATGAGTGTTTGATTGGTTCAGATGCTCCGTCCATTACCACCCCCTTTTGTATCGCTTTTGGCTGCCATAAGTGTGGCAGGGTATGCTCAGACGTGAGTCCCTTGCTCACTTTGCCAGTGGATTCAAGCAAGCCGGGCTGAAGACGGCTGTAATGCCAGAAACCGGTCCCCGGAAGCTTGTTTCCGGTCCAGGGAAGGCATGGCTTGGCAGTTCGGGCTGGACTGTTCCCATGAGGCACAGGGTCAGACTGATTTGCATATAGACATGTCTGAACTGGGGTGGCAGAGTGGGCTAAAGAACGGTGATGGATTAAACCCAGATCTTTTGACTGGGTGTGAGTGTTTGATTGGTTCAGATGCTCCGTCCATTACCACCCCCTTTTGTACCATCAGGATATTCTGGGCACACCTCAGCTCCCTTTATGCGACCGTCTAGAGTAAATGCACAACAGCTCAACTGTGACCCTCCCTCAGACATGGATTCCACAGACAGGCAGAGGCACAGAATGGCCAAGCAAAAACATGCCTACTTTCTAAAAACAGCATTTTCAAACATGCAGTATGTTACCTGTATAGGGGCTGGAATGTAAACACTGCATTAGCTTGTATTGTGGAGTTTTGTGCTCTCCCACTCGCCTCTCTGCCTCTCATGCCGTCTGTTGTTTTGCGGTTTTAGTAAGGTGGAGTTGCCAAGCTCTGCTGAAGTCTCAGTTCCAAAGCGTTCTTTCTTACCAGCTCCTCATCACACCCCTGCTTCCCTTTGTTGCATGGGTGAAAGGTCTGTCAAGCAGCACCGCAATCATGTGTGGTGGATATCAGGGGAGTGTGATTGGATGCTTCTGAAGGCTGTGAAAGACCCAGAGGCAGTAGTGATGCACTCAGGCAAAAGGCACAAGCACACTCCAACTGAGAGACTAGGGGCATAGAAAGACACAGATAAACTGACACTGGGACTTAGACACACAGATACAGTAATAGGTGTGGGTATACGGACACTGGGATTCAGAGACACAGACATGTGGCACAAAGACATGTGCAGGCTGCCACTAGAACTTAATGCAGGCACAGGGCATACAGACACTGGAGCGTGACATGAAGACATGCGTAAACTGGCACTGACAATTACAAACACGGGACAGCGCTTCAATACCTGCAGGATCAATTCACATACTGCAAAAAAAACGTTACTTTCCACTGTCAGTGCCTTAGTGCCTCTCATAACAACATACCGTGCATATTGCTCGGCTGCTTGCTGGGCACCATTCTGGCATATGGGCAGTGTTTGCACTGTAACTAACCCCATGGCTGAAGATGAGAGACAGACTGGTCAGGCACGCAGGTGCTCCCTGGCCCAAAGAAACCCAACTGAGGGCGTCAGATCCGCAGGAAGGCTGGGTACAGCATGCCTTTTGTTTGTTATTGGAAAAGCCAATAGCTGCTGATCTATATGGTCAGGAGAGGCCGCGCTTGATCTCAGATTTTTGTTTCCTAAAGGAATATAACATCAGCTCTGGAGGCTGCGCTAAGGAAAGCAGTAAAGTGTCAATTAATTGACTGTCACCATAGCAATGCGAGTGAGATCCAGGCACAGGTGTAAGAAATTGCCTGGCAGCACCAGTAGCTGCCGAGCATGCCGGATTCATTATATTCAAATAATTGCAGCTCCTCATGATTGCACAAAATCAGAGGAGCTCTAATTATATGTGACTAATGCATTTTAGTGTAGCATAGGGCTCAAAGGGCTTTAGCCCCCATGTCGTGTGTGTCAGCCTGGGCTGAGACAGCTTCCCGGCACTATCTATGCAGGACCAAATACACACGTTGTGTGGAAAAGTCTATTCTATACTGAAACTTTTTAGACGACTCTTCCCCTGGATCCCACAGAACTGCAGACAAACGGTCACACAGGCTCTGCTTATGAGCAGACTAGATTACGGCAAGGCCCTTTATGTTGGCATGGCCGACTATCTTTTCTCCAGACTTCAGGTGGTCCAGAGTGCCGCTGCCAAACTAATATGTAATTAAAAAAAATACAGTTCAGCATCATACTGCCTGAAGGAATTACATTGGCCACCAATCCGTTAGAGAGCTAACTACAAGCTCCGCTGTTTTGCGCAAAGAACCCTACATAAAAAAGGACCACACATCCTACAAGATAAACTACACTTTCACATCCCCTCGCGTAACCTGAGATCATGCCACCAAGCCCTTGCCTCAGTCAAACGTGCAACCAAGGTCAGAATGGGCGACCGGTCCTTTTCCAAATCAGCCACGGTCTTCTGGAACGGCATGCCACTCGACCTTCGCCTAACTGGCGACTACCTTCTGTTCAGAAAAAAACTGAAAACCATCCTGTTTCCTAGACACTGATCCCACCCTTGATCATTTTCAGTATTCTCTAATCTGTCCTAGCGCCGTGATGTCCCTTGGTACGAATGATGCGCTCTACAAATACAGTAAAATACAGAAATACACAAACACACAGACAGTTCTTGAGCTGCTGAGGGCTGGCTGGTCTGGCGTCATATCGCAGCCGCACCTAAGTATTTCACAGGTCTTTAAAGGCCCATTTACTTGATAAAGAGGCTTTGCTTTTGTTTTCACCCGTTCCTAGAACCCCTGCATCTCCACTCTGCCTATTGCTTAAAGTTGCAAATTACTTTTGCTGCCACAGTGTGAGAATGCATTTCCTGAAAAGTAATCTTAGGCTTTGTTTTTTTGCAGTTTTATGCAGCTCAATCTCCACCCCAAGGTATCAAAGCACTTTTGCATGAGCACCAGTTACATTATACAAGGACACATTGCTGGAAGTATTAGCCCCCCCCCCCCTCCGAAATTTTGCTCTACATTGCTGCAAGTATTAGGCCGCCCCTCCCCCCAAATGTGGCTCTACATTGCTTGAAGTATTAAACCTTCACAACCCCCGCCCAACCCCCCACCCTCCGAAATTTGGCTCTAGTTGCATCCCTGTTTCGTGTAGTATGCCACCCAGCTTCAACTATACATTGTATAGCATTCCCACACTCTGAGGGCCGGGCGCAGCCCGATGATATCAATAAAGGGCAGAGTTGTAGCTTGTGGCCATTCTGCAAGATTTCTTCCATACCTGTATGTGCCTAACTTTTATATAGCGGTGCCGCTGCAGCCTAAATATCATCCAGTGCAGTGGACTTCAAACTTGGCAGCTCTAGCCCAGCCTAATGGTGATCCTTTTGTATATGGTAGAGGGAGTCACCCAGAACCTGTTTTCATTTTAGAAGAGATAGGCAAACGATGTCACATGATATTACATCAAAGTGTATGTTTAAATCAGCCACAGCAACTTAATAAATAAGTATGCACAAATGTTAGGTTTACAGTGTTCCATTTTTTTAGAACTCGTATTGTTTTTTATAAAATTATACATAGAATTAGGGTTTTCAGTTCAAATAAATTCGACAAATAAAACGCCATCATAGTGACTATTTGCTCTTCTGTAGAAATCGGAAAGCACTGACCTTTATTGCAATTTTACTGTTTGGTGCCTAAGCAGTATTAGTGCATCCTCTACTTTTAACTATTTTTCTGTGATAAGCATGGACGTCAATTAGAGGTTGCGGGTGTCGCAGCTGCAACCCCTGGCGTGCTCTTTGGGACTCCTGGCACTACCTTTGTGACAATGTTAAATGATTAGGATGGATGCACAGCTGATTTAGTTGTAATGCAGGTATGAAATGAGATTTGACTTTTTGGTGCTCCTCAAAGGTAACGCCGAGGGTCCGACAGCGTTATAGAACAATGAATGAAAGTGGAACTAGAGGACCTCTAGTTCCATCCCTTTAGGGCACACGTATATTGTCTTTCTTGGAAAAGGAAGACTTCCACTCTTTGGTTTCTTAGTTCATGAATAATATTTTAATTAGCGTTTCGTTTCCACATCATTATGTTATCCTTTTCATGTAGTAATAATCAAATTAACTTCAGGCCATGTGATTTCAAAAAATTCAAATGCATTTCGGGCAGGTATTACATGCCCTTCATCAGGGAATCGACCCTGTAATCATAATATGATAATCATTACAATTTTGCATAATGGTCACGCCAAATCATAAAACACATTGTCTATTCATGTTAAAATGTGATAAATTCAGTGGTATCGGGTTCTAAGTGTCTAAAGTGTAATCATGCCAAAACATATCCGTGAGGTTCTAATTGTGTTATTTAGAGCGGGTTGTGCAGAAACGGATTAAGCAAAAAAAAAAAAAAAAACGTGAAAAATCGATGTTTCACTTACAAGCCTTTCCTTGGGTATTATTCTACATCTGTAGAGAAAACAAAATGTCAGCACGTGTATAGCGAGCGTTGAGTTAAAGCGCTCACTACCTTATTCCTCTAGTGGTTCTATCAAACTAACCTTACTTGTCTGTTCGGCGTGCTTGAATTTTGCTGACAGTCTTCATTAAAGGCGGCGCAGGGACAAGCTCTGGTCGCGTTTCCCTGTTTGAGAAAAGTTCCGGTCATGTGACCATAGACATGGTCAACAGACTATGGTTGTTGCTCGCTGTTACGACCAAGATCGTGATTATTAGAGCATTACTATTCGATAGGATGATAAAAACTATAAACCTGCAGCTATATGGTATAATAAACAAAGAAGGTTTGACGCAAGTGTCTAGCTACAACGAGGTGATTAAATATGAAAATGTATAAAAACTAAATATGGAATATCTTGTGAGGTTCGAACCCCGAACTGGGTGGATGTATTACTCTCTGTATAGAGCTAACTCGTGGTGCTATGGCGTGAGGTGGAGAATCGAGCAAAATGTGTGTCTATGGTTATGTGAACGATTCAGAAAAGGGGGTGGTGATGAACAGAGTGTCTGAATTAAGCAGACCACTCTTACCCAGTCCAAAGATCAGGGCTTGATCCATCACCGTTATTTATCTCACTGCCCCATCCCAGCTCAGAACCTGGCTATATGCAAATTAGTCTGTCCCTGGCCCAGTGCATCATGGGAACAGGGCAGACCAAACTACCAAGCCAATTCTTCACCAGAAAGGAGACAAGCTACCGGGGACCGGTTTCTGGCATTTCAGCCTCTTCGGCCCGGCTTGCTTGAATCCTGATGGAGCAGTGAGAAAGGGACTCATGTCTGAGTATACCCTGCCACACCTATAGTGGCCAAAAACGATTCAGAAAAGGGGGTGGTGATGAACAGAGTGTCTGAATTAAGCAGACCACTCTTACCCAGTCCAAAGATCAGGGCTTGATCCATCACCGTTATTTATCTCACTGCCCCATCCCAGCTCAGAACCTGGCTATATGCAAATTAGTCTGTCCCTGGCCCAGTGCATCATGGGAACAGGGCAGACCAAACTACCAAGCCAATTCTTCACCAGAAAGGAGACAAGCTACCGGGGACCGGTTTCTGGCATTTCAGCCTCTTCGGCCCGGCTTGCTTGAATCCTGATGGAGCAGTGAGAAAGGGACTCATGTCTGAGTATACCCTGCCACACCTATAGTGGCCAAAAACGATTCAGAAAAGGGGGTGGTGATGAACAGAGTGTCTGAATTAAGCAGACCACTCTTACCCAGTCCAAAGATCAGGGCTTGATCCATCACCGTTATTTATCTCACTGCCCCATCCCAGCTCAGAACCTGGCTATATGCAAATTAGTCTGTCCCTGGCCCAGTGCATCATGGGAACAGGGCAGACCAAACTACCAAGCCAATTCTTCACCAGAAAGGAGACAAGCTACCGGGGACCGGTTTCTGGCATTTCAGCCTCTTCGGCCCGGCTTGCTTGAATCCTGATGGAGCAGTGAGAAAGGGACTCATGTCTGAGTATACCCTGCCACACCTATAGTGGCCAAAAACGATTCAGAAAAGGGGGTGGTGATGAACAGAGTGTCTGAATTAAGCAGACCACTCTTACCCAGTCCAAAGATCAGGGCTTGATCCATCACCGTTATTTATCTCACTGCCCCATCCCAGCTCAGAACCTGGCTATATGCAAATTAGTCTGTCCCTGGCCCAGTGCATCATGGGAACAGGGCAGACCAAACTACCAAGCCAATTCTTCACCAGAAAGGAGACAAGCTACCGGGGACCGGTTTCTGGCATTTCAGCCTCTTCGGCCCGGCTTGCTTGAATCCTGATGGAGCAGTGAGAAAGGGACTCATGTCTGAGTATACCCTGCCACACCTATAGTAGATACTCTGTCCATCACCACCCCCTTTATGAATTGTATGGTTATGTGAACGTGCACAGTGTTAACAAGATACAGTCAATGGAGCAAATTAATTTACAGGTAACATGACAATTCAATTCTTTCGTTTAAGCCTATCGGCTTCTGTGAGGACAGTTTCTGTATCCATGCGTTCTCTCTTCTCAGGAGATATTTTGTATGGTCTCTCCCCTCAATTTTTGGGACAGTTTCCAATACGACTAACTTTATTTGGGAAATGTTATGATGTTGATCCACAAAATGTGCTGACAGTGCTGATTTCATATTCTTCAATCTAATGTTCGATTTGTGCTCTGTTTGTCGCACTTTGATGCGACGTTCTGTCTTGCCCACGTACATCTTTCCACATGGGCCTCTTATTCCATAAATCAAATTGCAGGTGTCACATGTTGCATTAACCCTAAGTTTAATTGGGTAACCTTGTGTTGGGTGATTGATTGTGTTCCCTTTGATAATGCTATTGCAGCTACCGCAGTTGAGGCAAGGTTTGGTTCCAGAGTACACAATGGTTTTGATAGGTTTATTCTGTAAGATTTCGCCTAAGTTCTTTGCTCTGGTAAATGCGAATATGGGTGGTTGGTTAAATGCTTCTTTAAAGTCCGGTTCCATATTCAATATGGGCCAATGTTTCAAAATGACCTTTTTGTAATTTTTACTTGAAGTTGAAAATGTTGAAACCACAACCGTGCGTGTTTGTTCTGGTTTGACTTTTGGCATTAGAAGCTTTGTTCTGCTGAGTTTATCGATCTTAGTTTTTGCTTGTTCAATCAATACTTGTGGGTACCCTCTTTTGATAAATTTGTTTGTGGTTTCTCTGAGTCTAATGTTGAGAGTATCTTCCTCAGAGGTGATTCTCTTCACTCTAGCCATTTGTGAAAAAGGTAAATTTCTTATTAGGTTAGGTTCATGGAAACTTGAATGAAGTAACATATTGTTTCTGTCAGTGGGTTTCACATATAGGTCCGTGGAGAATCCCTGTGGTGTTATCGATACTTTGACGTCCAGAAAATTGACCGTCGTGGCTGATATGTCCCATGTTAGTTGGATTCGTTGATCTATTTCATTGAATTCTGTCAGTTTAGATTGTAGTCTTTCCTCTGTGTTCGTCCAAATGATGAATAGATCATCAATGTACCTTACAATCATTTTCAAATTGTCCGTCCACTCTTTTTTGGTTAGTATGTGTTTGTTCTCGTACCACTGCATAAAAATGTTGGCGTACACGGGGGCCGCAGAATTGCCCATAGCCATTCCGGTGAGTTGTTGGTACCATGTTCCGTTGGATTTAAAGTAGCTTTGATACAATGTAAAGTACATGAGTTCCATTAGGAAGGTCTGGAAATCCTGATCTAATTCTGTGTGCATAAGTGCTGCTTCCATGGCTTCTATCCCCATGTCATGGAGTATGCTCGTGTAGAGGCTGCATACGTCTGCCGTGCATAGAATTATTTTTTGTTGTGGATTCCATGTCACTTGTTGTAGTTTTAGCAAGAATTGAGTAGTATCCTTAACATAAGTTTGCATGGCTTGTACTGTGGGTTGTAAATGCTTGTCGATTAGCTGACCGATTGGTTCGTGTAAACTCCCTATGGTGGATACTATGGGTCTCATGGGTGGATCCATCGTGTTTTTGTGTATTTTTGGTACCATGCGTAGGGTAGGGCTTTTGGGGTTGGATGTTATCAAGTAATTTTTTGTCCTGTCTGTGATTGTACCTTGTTTGTGGGCTCTCTCGACAATTATTTTCAATGTTTTAGAGTATTCCAGTGTGGGATTGCCATCCAATTTGTTGTATGTATTAGTATCGCTGATGTGTTCCATCACTTTAGTATCATACATGGTCTTGTTCATGATTACTATGGCTCCTCCTTTATCAGCTTTGGTGAATATGATCTTGTCGTTACCTGCAAATTTTTTGAGAGTATCTAGGTCTTTCTGAGTTATGTTTCTCTTTTTGGGTTTGGTATGTTTGATGTTATTAAGGTCTTGTTTAACAATGTTTTCAAACAGGTCGAGCGTTTTGTGACTTATTGGAGCTTGAAAAGTGCTTGATGGTCGTAATCCTAGGAGTTGGTCTTTTCCTTGTTGTGGTCGCTCAGGCAATACATTGTCAAAAAAGTGTCTTAGACGTAACTTGCGCATTAGTTTGAAAAAGCTCACATCTAGCTCTAAGTTGTTGGTGGTCGTGGTAGGTACAAAAGATGTTCCCTTTTGTAATAGTTTTAATTCATATGTATTGAAGTGGTAATCACTTATGTTTATGGCTAGTTGTTCTACGTCTGGTTCTTTCGGGTTTTCTTCTCTTTCTCCTTGTCATTGAGAGTGCCTGTTGTACTCCGTGTGTTTGGTGGGTCTCTCTCTTTTTCTTTTCCCTCTCCGGGGTCTCCTTTTTGGGCTTGGCCCTGGTCTAAAAAAGGATTGGTGCCCATTGTTGCGCTGGTGGTGGGTTGTTGAGCTGACGAATCGTCTTGTGTTTTCCGGGTCGGTTGTGTCGTGCGTGGCTTGTGGCTTGTGTCACTATCCGTTGATGAAGTATCAGTATTTGAGTTATATGGACGATTCCTTCTTTTTTGGGCATATATTTCTGCCCAAGTATAGACTTCACCCAGTTTATAATCCAGGGTGTCCCTCTTGAATTTCCGTATTTTTCGTTCGTTAATCTCTCTAGAGTGTCTTTCTATTTGGTTTTTTATGTCTTCCAGTGTTGTTTTTAATTCGTCCTCTGTCATCATTTTAGATAGGTCAGTTGATATTTCTTGGATTTCGGTGCTTAAGTCCTCTAGGATTGTAGATAGTTCTTGAATTATTAGTAGGATCAAGTCCAGTGAACATTTATTCAAAATTTCGAACCAACGTTCCTGAAATTTTTTTGAATGTTTACAGAGAGATGGTTTAAGTGCAATTCTTAAGCCTCGTGGTATTCGTTGATTACGATGGTATCTTATGAGAGTGCTCGCATGAAGTTGTTGGTTAATTTTCCTTTTGGATAGGTATAGTAACTGTCTTATATTTTGCTCTTTAGACCGGCTTGTAGTCTCCTGTGCAAGTTCTTCCCTGATTAAAGAATAGATTTGATCCACATCTTTTGTTTCAAAAGCAAAGGTGGAGGCTCTGGCCTCAGTACTTTTTGATATGTCCTCATAGTTACTCATCTTTATTACTGCTGATATGGTTGTTTGGTGCGTGCTATCCGTCCTGGGGGACGCTAGTCTCGTGTACAATGTTAAATGATTAGGATGGATGCACAGCTGATTTAGTTGTAATGTAGGTATGAAATGAGATTTGACTTTTTGGTGCTCCTCAAAGGTAACGCCGAGGGTCCGACAGCGTTATAGAACAATGAATGAAAGTGGAACTAGAGGACCTCTAGTTCCATCCCTTTAGGGCACACGTATATTGTCTTTCTTGGAAAAGACTAGAGGTCCTCTAGTTCCACTTTCATTCAGCACCAAAAAGTCAAATCTCATTTCATACCTGCATTACAACTAAATCAGCTGTGCATCCATCCTAATCATTTAACATTGTACACGAGACTAGCGTCCCCCAGGACGGATAGCACGCACCAAACAACCATATCAGCAGTAATAAAGATGAGTAACTATGAGGACATATCAAAAAGTACTGAGGCCAGAGCCTCCACCTTTGCTTTTGAAACAAAAGATGTGGATCAAATCTATTCTTTAATCAGGGAAGAACTTGCACAGGAGACTACAAGCCGGTCTAAAGAGCAAAATATAAGACAGTTACTATACCTATCCAAAAGGAAAATTAACCAACAACTTCATGCAAGCACTCTCATAAGATACCATCGTAATCAACGAATACCACGAGGCTTAAGAATTGCACTCAAACCATCTCTCTGTAAACATTAAAAAAAAAATCAGGAACGTTGGTTCGAAATTTTGAATAAATGTTCGCTGGACTTGATCCTACTAATAATTCAAGAACTATCTACAATCCTAGAGGACTTAAGCACCGAAATCCAAGAAATATCAACTGACCTATCTAAAATGATGACAGAGGACGAATTAAAAACAACACTGGAAGACATAAAAAACCAAATAGAAAGACACTCTAGAGAGATTAACGAACGAAAAATACGGAAATTCAAGAGGGACACCCTGGATTATAAACTGGGTGAAGTCTATACTTGGGCAGAAATATATGCCCAAAAAAGAAGGAATCATCCATATAACTCAAATACTGATACTTCATCAACGGATAGTGACACAAGCCACAAGCCACGCACGACACAACCGACCCGGAAAACACAAGACGATTCGTCAGCTCAACAACCCACCACCAGCGCAACAATGGACACCAATCCTTTTTTAGACCAGGGCCAAGCCCAAAAAGGAGACCCCGGAGAGGGAAAAGAAAAAGAAAAAGAGAGAGACCCACCAAACACACGGAGTACAACAGGCACTCTCAAGGACAAGGAGAAAGAGAAGAAAACCCGAAAGAACCAGACGTAGAACAACTAGCCATAAACATAAGTGATTACCACTTCAATACATATGAATTAAAACTATTACAAAAGGGAACATCTTTTGTACCTACCATGACCACCAACAACTTAGAGCTAGATGTGAGCTTTTTCAAACTAATGCGCAAGTTACGTCTAAGACACTTTTTTGACAATGTATTGCCTGAACGACCACAACAAGAAAAAGACCAACTCCTAGGATTACGACCATCAAGCACTTTTCAAGCTCCAATAAGTCACAAAACGCTCGACCTGTTTGAAAACATTGTTAAACAAGACCTTAATAACATCAAACATACCAAACCCAAAAAGAGAAACATAACTCAGAAAGACCTAGATACTCTCAAAAAATTCACAGGTAACGACAAGATCATATTCACCAAAGCTGATAAAGGAGGAGCCATAGTAATCATGAACAAGACCATGTATGATACTAAAGTGATGGAACACATCAGCGATACTAATACATACAGCATATTGGATGGCAATCCCACACTGGAATACTCTAAAACATTGAAAATAATTGTCGAGAGAGCCCACAAACAAGGTACAATCACAGACAGGACAAAAAATTACTTGATAACATCCAACCCCAAAAGCCCTACCCTACGCATGGTACCAAAAATACACAAAAACACGATGGATCCACCCATGAGACCCATAGTATCCACCATAGGGAGTTTACACGAACCAATCGGTCAGCTAATCAACAAGTATTTACAACCCACAGTACAAGCCATGCAAACTTATGTTAAGGATACTACTCAATTCTTGCTAAAACTACAACAAGTGACATGGAATCCACAACAAAAAATAATTCTATGCACGGCAGACGTATGCAGCCTCTACACGAGCATACCCCATGACATGGGGATAGAAGCCATGGAAGCAGCACTTATGCACACAGAATTAGATCAGGATTTCCAGACCTTCCTAATGGAACTCATGTACTTTACATTGTATCAAAGCTACTTTAAATCCAACGGAACATGGTACCAACAACTCACCGGAATGGCTATGGGCAATTCTGCGGCCCCCGTGTACGCCAACATTTTTATGCAGTGGTACGAGAACAAACACATACTAACCAAAAAAGAGTGGACGGACAATTTGAAAATGATTGTAAGGTACATTGATGATCTATTCATCATTTGGACGAACACAGAGGAAAGACTACAATCTAAACTGACAGAATTCAATGAAATAGATCAACGAATCCAACTAACATGGGACATATCAGCCACGACGGTCAATTTTCTGGACGTCAAAGTATCGATAACACCACAGGGATTCTCCACGTACCTATATGTGAAACCCACTGACAGAAACAATATGTTACTTCATTCAAGTTTCCATGAACCTAACCTAATAAGAAATTTACCTTTTTCACAAATGGCTAGAGTGAAGAGAATCACCTCCGAGGAAGATACTCTCAACATTAGACTCAGAGAAACCACAAACAAATTTATCAAAAGAGGGTACCCACAAGTATTGATTGAACAAGCAAAAACTAAGATCGATAAACTCAGCAGAACAAAGCTTCTAACGCCAAAAGTCAAACCAGAACAAACACGCACGGTTGTGGTTTCAAAATTTTCAACTTCAAGTAAAAATTACAAAAAGGTCATTTTGAAACATTGGCCCATATTGAATATGGAACCGGACTTTAAAGAAGCATTTAACCAACCACCCATATTCGCATTTACCAGAGCAAAGAACTTAGGTGAAATCTTACAGAATAAACCTATCAAAACCATTGTGTACTCTGGAACCAAACCTTGCCTCAACTGCGGTAGCTGCAATAGCATTATCAAAGGGAACACAATCAATCACCCAACACAAGGTTACCCAATTAAACTTAGGGTTAATGCAACATGTGACACCAGCAATTTGATTTATGGAATAAGATGCCCATGTGGAAAGATGTACGTGGGCAAGACAGAACGTCGCATCAAAGTGCGACTAACAGAGCACAAATCGAACATTAGATTGAAGAATATGAAATCAGCACTGTCAGCACATTTTGTGGATCAACATCATAACATTTCCCAAATAAAGTTCGTCGTATTGGAAACTGTCCCAAAAATTGAGGGGAGAGACAATACAAAATATCTCCTGAGAAGAGAGAACGCATGGATACAGAAACTGTCCTCACAGAAGCCGATAGGCTTAAACGAAAGAATTGAATTGTCATGTTACCTGTAAATTAATTTGCTCCATTGACTGTATCTTGTTAACACTGTGCACGTTCACATAACCATAGACACACATTTTGCTCGATTCTCCACCTCACGCCATAGCACCACGAGTTAGCTCTATACAGAGAGTAATACATCCACCCAGTTCGGGGTTCGAACCTCACAAGATATTCCATATTTAGTTTTTATACTTTTTCATATTTAATCACCTCGTTGTAGCTAGACACTTGCGTCAAACCTTCTTTGTTTATTATACCATATAGCTGCAGGTTTAGAGTTTTTATCATCCTATCGAATAGTAATGCTCTAATAATCACGATCTTGGTCGTAACAGCGAGCAACAACCATAGTCTGTTGACCATGTCTATGGTCACATGACCGGAACTTTTCTCAAACAGGGAAACGCGACCAGAGCTTGTCCCTGCGCCGCCATTAATAAAGACTGTCAGCAAAATTCAAACACGCCGAACAGACAAGTAAGGTTAGTTTGATAGAACCACTAGAGGAATAAGGTAGTGAGCGCTTTAACTCAACGCTCGCTATACACGTGCTGACATTTTGTTTTCTCTACAGATGTAGAATAATACCCAAGGAAAGGCTTGTAAGTGAAACATCGATTTTTCACGTTTTTTTCTTTTTTTTTTTTTTTTTTGCTTAATCCGTTTCTGCACAACCCGCTCTAAATAACACAATTAGAACCTCACGGATATGTTTTGGCATGATTACACGTTAGGCACTTAGAACACGATACCACTGAATTTATCACATTTTAACATGAATAGACAATGTGTTTTATGATTTGGCGTGACCATTATGCAAAATTGTAATGATTATCATATTATGATTACAGTGTCGATTCCCTGATGAAGGGCATGTAATACCTGCCCGAAATGCATTGGAATTTTTTGAAATCACATGGCCTGAAGTTAATTTGATTATTACTACATGAAAAGGATAACATAATGATGTGGAAACGAAACGCTAATTAAAATATTATTCACGAACTAAGAAACCAAAGAGTGGAAGTCTTCCTTTTCCAAGAAAGACAATATACGTGTGCCCTAAAGGGATGGAACTAGAGGTCCTCTAGTTCCACTTTCATTCACTACCTTTGTGACCCCTGGAATCTGTAGTGGCAAAGAATGCCGAGTACAGAAGACAAGCATTTCTTCATTTTAATTAGGTTTGTTATGCGGAGCTAATACTTTCATAAAATATGTTGCAGTTGGAAGTGCAGAAACTGAGTTATAAAAGTCTTAGTTCCACAAAACAAATAAATACAGCTGTGCAAAGCAAAGTATATTCTTCTAAATAAAGTAAAGAAATGAAAAGATATGCATTTTTAAAGAAGATCTTGCCGATTTTCATTATCATCAACACATGGAAAATGATATGTTTGAATAAAAGCCTCACCTTTGTGCTTTATTGAGTGATATCAATCAAAATGCCTTAACAATGCTTAAGAATAATTTATGAAAATAACCTAGTTCACGGTCAATATTTGCTCTTCAAGAATAAATACAAACCGCTAATATTGTTTCAATCTTTTTGTTTGTCTTCTACAGTTTATGCTTGGGGTACACCCTATAGAAACCATTAAATCATGACAGTGTGTGCTATAAATAATTTGACTTCCCAGTGTTTTTGTGTTTTTGTTGCACTATATTCTCCTCTTCCAACAAACACATATTGTTCATGGAACACAAAAGAGACACAATGTTCCAATCATGTTGGCATGCTATTGAAATTGAGGTGGTATATAAAATGTATTTAACTGTATTTGTAACTGTTAGGTTATGTTATATTTGTGTGCATAAGAGGCTCTCAACTACTACAATTTCACCTATTGCGATGTCATCAGGATTGCAGTCATATGATATAAATGTCCACAAATATTCAGTGTCAAAGAGGATCGTCTGATATCGCTTCTGTGATGTCTTTGGGTCAAAAGGTGGTCATGTGATGTCACTTCCACTACCCATAGTATTTTAATGAGTTGACGGACATGGTGATTGATACTCCGCTATGTCTCCCCTGGTCTACTTAATATGCCCTTTGCTTATCTACACGGTCCCTGGAACACCTGGAATTTCTAGATAGCCTACTTCCAGTCCTGATTTGGTAGGATGGCTGACCTCATGTAACCCCAGCTCACTGTTCCCTGTATATTGTTGTATAGTAGCCAGCAGGTTCATAGCTGAACTAAGAGCAGACTGTCTGTCCAGGGAGGTACCAACATGACATCACCCTTCTTCACTAAGAGCAGTACAGAGATATGCTTTCAGAAAGCTCATGTATCAGGATTGTGGCAACATGGATGACTGTGCATAAGGACGTCTTCAGAATCAATGTCCTCTCAAAAAGCGCTGTACCTAACACTCCTTCTCTTAGGTTTACATTGTGATGGTCTAAAAAGCATGCCTATGGGCACCATATTACTTCACGCAAAGGACAATGATCATATTTTAAATATTTGCTGCAACGGTGCATTGGTCCAAAAGAGTTCCATGCACCCATTTTTGCTGAAACTGTGCTTTCGCCAGTGAATACATTGACTCAGAACATGTATAAGTTACTGAATGAGATGCTGAGAGTGTAGGTCAGAAGTATGAAGAGGAAGGCACTGCTCTGTGTTATTGTTTATGCTGTAGATATCCAAATTTGAGCAAAAACAGGTGCATGGATCCATTGGGAGCCTGCACACCATGCTGGATGGTCAAGGTACAGACAAAGGATCGCCAATTAGATATTCACTCATACTACCTGCATGTCAAATTTAAGCTTATGATGTTGAAACAAGCCCATACACTTGGCAAAATCACATCTACCCACCACATCAGCATATTTAATGAAGACATCTTGAGCTCTGCATGTAGTTTCCTCAGTTTGGAAAATGCACTAGCACAGTGAACACTGCACAGGACATAAAGGCAAAGTGCTTGAGCAACTCTCACACACGCCTTGCAGGCACACAGTCTCCACACTGCTTTTTATTAAAGAAATGCCCAAATGCATGGGGGCACCAGGCTGTGGTTAAAAAATGCATCTGGCTAATGCAAATGCTTTATTTTAAGCTGAAAGCAAATGATAAGCAGTAAGCCGCTCCGTAATGGGCCATTACCAACATCTTCTGTCATGTATATCTGGCTGGGAGTGTGTGTCAAAAGGGAAGGGGCCCCAAATATTCCTCAGACTCCCCACCACCATTTCAGATAATCGCACTGTGGATACTTTTACAAGTTAATAAGGCCTAGCTAACCAGAATAGTATGTTTGACAATTATGTATTTGATTGCATTTTTAAAGGTTCAACATAACTGTATTGTTTAAATAAGTTTAGACATATTTTAACATTGCAAATTGAATAGAATAATTGTGAAAATTTTACTGGGGGGCACGACATTAAAACGTTTGAAGACCACTGCCTTAGACCCTATTGCTAAAATTTTTCTGATAAATTCCTTAGACAATCCCTCCTCTGTAGAGCAGAAATACGTCCAGAGCAGGCAGTAAAACTACATGTATTAGCCAGTCCTTTCTTTGCATCTCAATACAAAGAACACGGCACCCCACAAACCATATTCCACGTCCTAAGCAGAACATTTTCAGTCAACCTTTGTCATTTGTCTGAAGAAAAGAGCTGCAGGAAGCTGTGTTAAAGGCTCATCATTAACCTTTTATCTGCTTCAATAAAATCCTTAAGAGGTGTAAACTTACTGCTGTCCTTGCAGATCCCTGACATGGGGTGAGATTAGCGGGCTGAAAAGAAGAGTATGAGTCCTGGGAAATGAGGCAGGCAGGGAGTTTGGGCAAATAAAGAAAAGTTACTTATAAAAGCAAAGTCAAGGAAATGGTACAAAGAAAGGAAATAAGCGCATGAATAGGAATGTCCTATTACTTACCGGTAATCTTCATTACTCCGGGTCCCGTAGTCCTCGACACCTTCATACTTAACAAGTGGAGATGACCATCTCCCGACAGAAAAAAACAAGAGGAATGCTGGGACACTAATACTGCCCCTCCCCCCGGGAGTACATAAGCAGTACTTACCCAGCAGACCTCCTGTACTAACAAGCCCAGACAGGAAAGCCGGCCGCCCGGGAGGGAGGGAGGGGCGCATAAAGGTGTCGAGGACTACGGGACCCGGAGTAATGAAGATTACCGTTAAGTAATAGGACATTACCCCCAGGTCCCTCCGTCCTCGACACCTTCATACTTAACAAGTGGAGAATACCAAAGCAGAAACCCGGCCTTCCGCACGCACAAGCACACCCAGGAAACCACAACAAAAGCAGCCACCCAAGGGAGCACCGAGAAGGAGGAAAGGAAGACCGCAGGAAACATCCGGCCCGCAACCCAGAACAGGACAGCAGGGACAAGGACCGGAGACAAAGAAAAAATAAAAGGCCCGGGACCCAAAGAAAGGAGGCCGCCAACCCGAGAAACCGGAACCCGGACCAGGAGCAGGACACCAAGACCAGCCAAAACAACCCACCGGAAAAGACCGCCCAGGCCAAAACCAGCAGGAAGGCACACAGGGCCAGGCAGACCCACCAGGAAGACGAGACAACCTGGAAGAAAGCCAAAGAAGAAACGGCCAACAGAGCGCAGGCACAATCACCCAGCCCAAAAAGGAAGGAGAAGCACAGGCCAGAAACACGGCCAAACTCCCAAAAAGAAAGGACTCGAGCCCAAGAGACCCGAGGAGGAAACCCCGCCGAGGAGGCCCAGGAAGCAACAAGCACCCAGGAGTCGAACAGGACCGAGAACCCGACCCAAAAGACAGGGACGGGGAAGAACCCCAGAACCCAGCCGAAAGCCCACCAAACAAGGAGAGGCCAACAAGACCGGAAACCAGCAACAAAGAAAACTCAACCAGGCCGGGAACAGAGAAAGTGACCACAAGCCCAGAAAACCCCAACCCCAAAGGGAAGGAACACAAGGCAGGAGGGGAGCACAGAGCAAATGGGAAACCCCAGCAGCCGCCTAACGAGGCACAGAGGGCAGCACAAAGAAGGCGCCCAAAAGACACAGGACCGCCAAGGAACCCCACACCCAGGCCAGGCAAGCAGCAAGGGCAGGAGCAGCGGGAAAAAGAAAGCCCAGGGAGCACAGCACCCAGACCACAACCACAAGGCCCCAACCCAGCAACGCCGGAGAGGAGCCAAGCAAACCGCAAAAAAGAGGCCAACAAACCCCAACAGAACCGGGAAGCCAGGACCAGAGCCAAGCAACCCGACCACGCAGGAGGAACAGCAGGCCCAAGCAAACCCCAGAAGAAGAGCAGAGGACCAACCAGCAGGAAACCACAGACAACCCGCAGCCAGGAGGGAGGGACCCGCAGAGGCACGAGCACCACAGAACAGCACCCCAACCAGAGATGGAGGGGCAACCAAACAGACCCACACCGGGAACAAAGCCCGGGAAAGCAAGGGAGGACGGAGCGAGCCAGGACCACAGAACCAGGACAGAACCCGGAAAAGGCTGGCAACAAACCCCCAGAGCAGGCCAAACCCAGAAGGCACAGCCCGAAGCCACACACAACCAGCAAGAAGCCGGCAGAACCGTAGCCACAGAACCCCACACAGGCCCACAACACCGGGAAAACAAGCCCGGGAAGAGAACCAACAGCAGGAGAAGGCCCAGAAGGAACCACCAGGAAGCTGCCCCAACGCAGAACACCCCGCCAGGACCCAAAGGGACACCAGCAGGGAAGCAGAGCCCAAAAAGGAGCCCAACAAGCAGGAGCGGCACGCCCCAGCCAAAACCTCAGCCAGGCACCCACCAAGGGAACCAGACGAGATCAGAACAACCCAGGGAGCAGACAGCGGAGCACGGGGACAGCACACCAACCCGGAGAACAGGAGGCATGACAGGAACCGGCAGCAGCCCGGAGGCCCCAGTCAGGAACAAACCAGGCAGGCACCCCGGCAAAAACAGGAGGGGCAGACAGCCAAAGGCCAGCCCAGGGGGAGCCAGCGCAGAAGCAGCCAGGCCAAGCACACAGAAAAGCCCCCGGACAACACCAGAAGCCCCAAGCGGGAGCAAGGGAAGCCCACACCAACAGGAAGACCTAGGCAGGCACCACAAACAGGCACCAAGCAGGGAACAGATGAGAACAGGAGCAGGCAGGGCCGAAGCAGAACAGCCGAACCCAAGGCAGCACAAGCCACCCAAGCGCAGGCAGAGGGGGCAGACCACCCCAAAGAGCCCCCGGCAAGACACAGGCAAGCACCCATGAGCGGAACCAGGCACAGCCCAAGGGACGGGAGGAACAGGACCAGGAACCAGGAGCCCCAAAGGCGACCAACCACACAGAAGCCAGGAAGCGAAGAACCAGGACACCCAAGCGGAGCAGAGGTCACAACAGCCAGCCCGCAGCGGAGGCAAGGCCACAAAGGGAAAACAGCACGGCAGGCCAACCGGAACCAGGGGAGCCCACAGGACCCCACCCCCGCAGCGGCCCGAGGAGCAGGAACACCGACCCACCACCAGGCGGGGTAGGCTTCCCGAAGCAGAGGGGGAAACAGAATGCACCCCCCACAGGCCGCCGCCGAAGAAGAGAGGAACGCCACGCAGCAGAGAGCAAGGAGCAAGCAAGCACGCAGGAAAACCCCAACAACACAGGGAACCCCAGGAGCAAGCAAAGGTAGAGCCAGCGAAAAAAAGGAACCAGCCACCACAGAGGCGACCGGAACCCACGCCAACCCGAGGCAAGCCACAAACAGAAAGAGCCAACGCCCACAGAGCCGCCAAGAGCACGGGCACATCCAGAAGAAGAGTACCAAAGGGAGCAGACCCTCGGAATGCCCACCATGCAAAAACAGCAAGACCCGGGGCGGGCCAACGGCAAGGCCGTAGACCAGGAACAAGCCACACAGGAGGCAAGCAGCGTGGACTCCAGAGACAGCAGCAGGACACCCCAAAAAGCAATACGGGACGTAGCACAGCGCTGAACGCAAGCCCCCAACAAACCCCGGCACCCCCAGGAGTCACCGACCCAGGGACAAGACACACGCCAGAAGGCACACCCGTCAACGCCCCAGGACCGGCACCAGCAGGCGAACAGAGGACCCACCAACACCGGACATCAGCAGCGGCCGGACTCGAACCCACGGGCAGGAGCGCCAGCGACACCAGAGGAACAAGAAGGACCACGGAGCCCAGCCCCTCGCAGCACCTAGAAGAAAAAAAGTGTGGGTGAAAACAGCCATAGCGGGGGCCAACAACACAACAAGGCCCCCACCGCAAATGTAAATGTGACAAAAACACAAACACAAGCAGCAAAGGGACAACACACCCCAGCGCCCCATGCCACATAAGCATGCCACATAAGCAAGCAAAAAAACAGAAGGCATACCAGGGACGCAAATCCCCGAACATCCTCCCCCCCTCCCCGGCCGAGCACAGAAAGCTCAGGGAAAAGCAGAGGCACCGAGCCCAGGACACCCAAGGCAAAGGAGAGTCATAGAGGCAGCAAAGGCACCAGGCGCGACACATGAGGACACATGAACACGCTAAAGGCCAAGGGAAAAACAAGTGACCCGCCCAGAAGCACAGGACGCAGCGTGTCACCGCCGAGACCCAAACCCGGCACACAAGACGTGAGGGGGACCGCACCAGCCAGGAGGGCAACACCTCACCCCACAGCAGATGACACAGGCGGGCCAGCAAAGGGAGGACCAACACACAGCAAGAATGGCGCCAACACCCCTCAAGGCATCGGAACAGAGGACAGGGAACATGACCAAAAGGAACGTCCCACACACAGTGCCATATCACCACAGGGACGGAAGAAACACAGCCCGGACATCTGGTATAAACCCTCCAAAGATCAGGAATGTGAACAGGAAACACTCCAGCGCTGCCAGCAGCACTGCGCGGGGAGCCCACACAGCAGACCCAAACAGCGGCTGAGCGGGAGTCCCCGCAGCCCCCCCACCCTCCGGGGCAGGGAGAGAAGAGCTGCGAGCATAGAGCCATAGAAGCGAGGCCAGGTGCCTGCTGCTAATAAAGTAAAGGGTTTCCGTTCTGAGCTGAATCAAAGCAATATAGAAATAAGCGATCTGTATACTGTGAAATGTCAACACTGAAGCTGAAAGTATTTCAGTGCAGGAGCAGCCGTGATTGCGTTGCCAGAAAAAGCACAGCTTCCCTCAGCTCTAAAATAGATTTCCACGTCGATATGGGGAGAAAGAAATAACCATATTGCATGAAAGTCATACGGACAAGTATTTCCAAATGTCACTGCAGGGCCCCTGAAACAGAAAGAAAACGGGTCAAGAGCGCCAGGCAGAAGAAAAAAGGATCCCGAAATCGGGACTCACCAGGAGTGGGGGCCAACCCCAGGAACAAGGCCCCCACAGCACCGCCGAGCAGAAGTCCATCAGGAGCCCAGCCAGCAAGGCACGGCTCCCCGGCCAGGCTCGGGAAGCCGAGCCCGCGACCCGGAAGCAACCGGGAACTCCAGCACCAGCCACAAAGGGCCGGTAGGTGCAGAAAGCACACAGCAAAGCCGGGAACTCTCCAATCCAAACACCTGCTCCAGAGAAAGACTGACTCCAAGCTAGCCCGGCAGGCCAGGAGGCAGTCCAGGGAACCCCACGCCCACACAGCCAGGCAGCAGGACGGGGGGAGAAGAGAAGCACCGCCACTCAAGCCCAGCAGGAGCAGCACCAGCACACCATCAACTCTGTCGACAGACAGAAAAAAAGAACAGGAGGTCTGCTGGGTAAGTACTGCTTATGTACTCCCGGGGGGAGGGGCAGTATTAGTGTCCCAGCATTACTCTTGTTTTCTTCTGTCGGGAGATGGTCATCTCCACTTGTTAAGTATGAAGGTGTCGAGGATGGAGGGACCTGGGGGTAATGAAATAAAAGGTAAATTGGTTATAAGCACTGGTAAAACACCAATTTTGTTTTTTAAAGAGCCAAAAAAGTAAACACTGATAACCACTGATAGTTACAATTTCTGAAAATATAGGAAAACACTCACAAAAACACCAGAATTGACAACATAATCTGAGACCAGCAACCCTACCTATAATATACTCATAGGGCCTTTCACCTACCCCATTTCATTCATTGGTCTGCAGGGCTTGAAATAAAACCCACTCACCCACTCTCTTTGGTGAGCCAGATTTAATCAAAACAAGCAATTTTTAGGGCCTACTCGCCCATTCTAGCCAGCTAACAGGTGTTCTGCTTGCTCACAAAGTAAATGAGTAATGAAAATGCCTTTACATTTTGTTAACTGGTCACATTCGCTGGGCTTTCAGAGACAGAGGTCAAAAGTCACTTTGTCTTCCTACATTTACTTTTCTTTCTGTGACTGAATTAGAGGATTTTGTAAAGTGAACTGTGTGACAATCATGCTGTGCAAAGCATGTAAAATGAAAGGCTGTAAGATTTCAGGCTTTTTTCAAACACAACACTCAAATAGCTAATATGTGAACTGTTTAAACATTTCACATATATTTCACTAGTTATGAAGACACAATTTTGTAATTCTGTGGTAAAAAAAAGATTTGTATTGGATCAAAACAAATCAGAGCACTTTACTTGGTGATGTGCAAATTTTAAATATTTTTGCTGAAACCCAATTTTCAAATATTGTTTATGCTCTACATAGTTTTATCAGTAAAACTATGTTAGTGGGAAAGTTTTGTGGCAATTTCAATGGAAAATGTGCTATCTGTAAATAAAAGTGCACTACTACATCATGTTTTAGTAATATATTAATGAGAAGTGATTTTTAAAGCATAAACTGGGAAATATCCCTGCCCAGATGACAATGCTATTAGTGAACAAAGAGGCAAGCCAGGGGATCATGTGTGCCCTATATGTGGGCTCGATTCTTTTTATACATGGATCAAACGTTTAGTCTAGTAAATAAAAAGAGTTCCTTTGTACTGCAGAAATAATGAACTTGCATATTTGAAGGTGCTCTCTCATTGATAATGAAGAACAAGGTGGCTCCATAAGAAAAATATTTGCCTAGGATCACACAACTTGAGACCTGTTTGCGGATCAGGCACATTACAGTTAGGTCGAGTAGATTATTCAAGTAACTAGACCTGCAGGTCTAGTAACATTTTTATGGTTTTTCAAGCCCTGATCCGTTATTGTGTCATTCACATGTTTCTTCTGCCCACCACAGCATACATCATGGAGCAGTGGTTCATCCCTCTTCAACCATTGACTAACTTCACAGGAACATATCCACACACAAAGTAGTTCTTTTACGTGCCAGGCACTATTATGGCAATGTGTGATATTTTTAAATCATAAAATATTTTTGATTTTAGGCAATTTTGTTTTTTACATCAATGAGAGCCCGGCAGCTTCCTCAATAATAACATTTTGCGAAAACATGACAAAACAAACAAACAATCATTGAAAAAGTCAAAAAGCTGATGGTCCATGCTTAGATATAATGAACTGATCTATATACATTCTTTTAGCCAAAATCTTTGTCATCTGCTGAGCAATCATCTTTTCACTCTCCACATGAGTTGAGGTCCTGTAACAACCACGGACCCAAAAGGAGGATTGTTGGCTGATTACAGAACTGATCAAAATTACATTCTTAGACACCTTTGGGGTTTTAAGTAAACTAAACCTTTTACTTTCACTGTATTAAATAATATTCATATCTTTTCTCTGAATGGGACATTGTACATAAATGCAGGACAGAATTTCTCCACAACATGTCCCCAGGTAGGTGAGTTATAAACTTTCTTTTCAGATGGAATCAGTTAAGGAACAAACCTTGTTTTCTATGAGGGTACTTTAACAAGTGACTGACTTAAAGCAGCCTTCAAAGAGACACTTCCTAATTCTGTTTAAGGGAACTTATATCCCCATCTTCTTATGGCTCACACAACAATGATTCGCTCCAGCCTTTTCAGTCCTACCAACTACCAGTGCTCAGCCAGCCACAAGAGGATACATCCTGTCAAGAATTATTATTTCGTTAGAGGCAGCTCACCCATGATCCTATAATAATTAGCTTTCCCTATTGCTGCACTGCTCTATTGGAATAAACCATATAGCCACACAAGATAAAGCCCCCTGTAACTCTTAAAACAAGAGCTACGTTGTGATTTCCAGAGAGAAAGCTTATTCAGAGTATTTGATAGAATCCAAATCCTGTACACCTTATAACTTTCCTACCCAGTTCTTATTTGCCTCACAGATTTAAAACAGTCAAATGTGCATCAACAACCTTCATGATATTACAGGTGTTTTAGCTACAGAGTTAGAATGTTAGATGCTGGCAAATGTGGCCCATGCATACATACATCTGAGGGAGTGGGGTTTTCTGTATCTTAATCTTCAGATATAATCTTAAAATAACCCCCCGCCATTGGTCGTATGGACCTTTTTTCATTGACAAGAAAAAGTGGGAAAGAGTAATCAAAATTGAACTGGAGTAATCTATATAAATAAATATGTAAATGTTTGTTTGTTCAAAATCGTAAATCTCTGAAAGTTCTTCACTGATTGCTTTGAAATTTTGACACAACGTTGGATTCGAATACGCGTGTGTTATTAATCGAAAGTCCGAACAGACACATAAAAATGTCAATGTTCGTTTGTTCAAACTCTTAAATCTCTGAAAGTTCTTCACCGATTGCTTAGAAATTTTGACACAACGTTGGATTCGATTAAGCAAGTGTTTATATATACACAACGTTGGATTCGAATATGCGCGTGACCAATATGCGCATGTTTTTAATCGAAAGGCCGAATGGACTCTATCGATTTGGTTGCTGCGCAACAACTACAAGGGACGCATAGAGACAATAGTCTACATATATTAGGATGGACAGTTGGTGTCAGGATGGCAGACCGGGAAGTGGATGGAGGGAGGGGGGGGAGTTGGTTCACTTTGCAACATTAAGAAAGGACGCATAGAGAAAATAATCTACATAGATTAGGATGGACAGTTGGTGTCAGGATGGCAAACCGGGAAGTGGGTGGAGGGGGGGAGGAGTTGGTTCACTTTGCAACATTAGCGCGTGTTTATATATACACAACGTTGGTTTCGAAAAGGCCGAACAGACCCTATCGATTTACTTACTGCACAACAACTACAAGGGACGCTTACAGACAATAGTCACAAAAACATATTGTATACCCACAAGCATTGTGAAATTAAACATATTAGAAACGTGCGCTTACTCTTTTCTTTCTCTTCTATTTAACCAGACTGAGCCACAGCAACGCGTGGCCGGGTACAGCTAGTATAGAATAAGGTCTCAGTTAAAGATACCCAATAAAGGAGGGTTCTGATGAGAGAATCAGTGCATAACCATAAAGCCTTTCCATATCAAGCTGGAAAGTATTCACAGCTATAAATCAGCAGACATTAGAAAATAAACTAGGCAGCCTTCCATTTAGAGAGGTATAGTTTCAAGAAACTCTGAGATGAGTCTCCAGCAAATGTGAGTGAGAGAAGCCCCCCTCTAGTCTAAAAACACGCACTAATATAACACCCAACAATCTAAATAGTAACATGTTTCTTTTCGTCTTCACAATTTCTAATATGATATTAGTAAACTCTTGGGACGAGTTAAGATCCCCAAGTTCTCACGTCTGCACAATAGACCATAGACACTTCCTTGAAAAGATATTTCATCCACATTTTGTAGTTTAGAAATTTCTTCTTATGAATCATCCTTCCTGTTGACTCCTCTCCTCCCAGTGAGAACCTCACTATCGGTATAAATGGCTATTCACTAGCTAACAGAAGGATTCTGGAAAATTACAGCATCCCTAGCTCAAGAGAAAAGCATCTCATGCAATAACAACAACTCAATGTGAACATCAGGCCTTTCAATGCCTAGGCATTATTTTATAACCAATATGGCATTGTCAGTTAAGTAAGCCTAAGTCAGTACCTTGCTATTCCTTTATATGCTTATAATGCCTAAGTATGATGATCGCCTACAATTTTTTGCATTCAAATGTATGTTTTATTTTCCATATACTTTTGCACTTTCCAGTTAAATGCGTTTTTATTTATAAAAGATAAAGTTGCGGCAGCACATCTGATATGGATGCCACCAAAATAAAATGCAATGCCCCAACGAATAATTCCAAAAATGAAAACCGAAACGAAAACTCATACTAAATTACAAATACAAGAAGGAGTTAACTTCCCTACTAATATCACCTGATTGCTTGTAATTACAAACCATTGTATGAACATATTCCAAGGTTCACTCATAGGTCCCAAGATGCTCAAACTGGCTGTCATGTGCTCCCCCTACAGCCTCTCCATGCACAACACTGCCTGTCCAAGGTCTTTCCGCTTGCATATGTGCGTAACAAACGGGCATGCTAGTACTCTGGTAGGTGTGAGAAATGGACTCCATTCTTCCTTCTCCAGCAGCCAGCTAAGCAATGTGCGTTGCATCCACAGTTTTGGATTTTTAACAGTGGAAAGGAACTTTTGTATACATAAATAATGTAAATTAGATACCAAACGTCCATAACTGTGATACCATGATATCAGCTTCTCAGCCTAGCTAGACTGATGCACCTGTCCTTGAATCAATCAAGTATATTTCAGACTGTACCAAATCATATACTTTCCTCAAGACCCCTTTTGTTATCACAGTATGGTATGAGAAGTTTTTTACCCAAAATAACCCTCTCTACTCAAACATTTCCAGCAAACAGACTTTCAAATCTACTCTGAGTACTGCAACAACCACCCCAATGCCTGCCGTGAGCTCTCCAATCTGGCCAAGGTCAACAAGTATGTGTACTTCTTTGAGGGATGCCGACTGGTGCAGAAGATGATCGACATCTCACTTGATGGGTTCCTGCTGACACCAGTCCAGAAGATCTGTAAATATCCACTCCAGTTGGCCGAGCTTCTGAAGTATACAAGTCCTCAACACAGGTCAGTGGCAATCATAAAGTATGGAATTGGGACAGTGTAATGGCTCAGCCTATTCACACAGAGAGTATAGCAGTGAGCAGTGGAAAAGAACGCAACAATTTTAGCGACTCACTTAGGGTTTGGCAGGGCAGAACGGACACAACAATTCCATGGTCCTCCTGCCCCATCAGACATGCGGTTCTACTGCCCCATTTAAAGATAGGAGAACCCATTCTCTGGGTTACCATTGGCGGAGCCTTCGCTAACTCCACTGACAGTAACCCTTCACCCAGCGGTCTGCCCTTAACAGGTTGGCTGGTTCATAGTGGCAGTCACCCCACCTTATTGAGGGCAGTTCAGATATCACTGATTTTCCCTGCCTGTGCCCACTCAGGCAAGTAATGCACAATGGCCCTGACATTCAGGAAGAAAACTCCCTGCACATTGTGGCAATTCGTATTTTGTTTAGATAAAACATAATACTGCCTGTGACTTTGTTTTCTGTAAACAAAAATGTTTGGTGAGCGGGTGCTTTGAACACAGTTCCCATTCTGCAAACTAGCAGTGATGTGAGAGAAACCACCACTGGGGGCTGCAGGCAAAGATCTCTCAAGAGGGCATGCTCTCCACTGCTGCAGTGACAGAGGCAATTGCCTCCCCAATCCTGGGCACCTGGCCGACCATCCACCAGGATCTAAATGAGCCCTTAGTTGTTTATGTTTGAATGGACGACTGGCCATTTTAATATCCAGGTTAGAAGGCAGAGACTAGCCGGGGATTCCATTACCCCCATTCTGTCTTTGGGTCTTCCCAAGGACGTTACCATCCTTTACCTTCCTTTCCTCCTGAAGATCTGACCTTTCTACTGGATACAACATAGACTGAATCTAGGGCTTGATCCATAGCCATAATGTCAAGTAGCATGCAAAGATGACAGCGGATTAACAACTACTAAAGCAGGACAGAGTCTTCTCCCTAGACAGGAACTCAGTTAGATTTTGGGTCTTTTTCTTCAGTAGTGATTGGACTACAATATTATGGTTCTTCATGTCTGACTCCTCTTATAGGAGTTTGGTAAGACTCTGTATTTGTGCCTTTCACCCAACATACCATCAGGTAAATTTTGGGAAATAGGCTTCAACCCTTCTGGAATGTAAGTGGGTTCTTCCTGTGGCCTCAGTCAGACCCCAGTAGCAGACTGATGTTGGTTTGTTGTCCGCGCACAAAATAGTTTTTTTTTTCCTTTCTTTACCTTTTGGATATTTTTTTCTACTGCCTTATTTACAATTGGTGAGAATGGGAATGTTCATTCACAGCTGTCTTCATGAGGTGGTCCATTGGATCTGGCCTAGGTTATTTCTGTGTTGTACTGAAAGATTTTAAAGGTGCTGAACATGTTCACTTTTCTGAGAGTCTGACCTCCATTCTATTAACCATAACAGTTTGCTTCTCTGCTTAGTCACATTATATTCCATCTTATTCGTGCTCTTCACTTATTTTTACTCTCTTGTGTCTAACTTACCCTGGTTACCCTGGTCTCAAGCTTCTCAGAAATGTGGCCCAGGAATGTATTAATATCCAGCCCTTTCTCAGTCCTGAAAAAACCTTACTCTGGCTAGCATCTGCATTTGTAGATGGAATTGATCCCTGATTTGCTGTTTTAAAGTGTTAAACTGACAGGGTCGGACTGGCTCGGCAGTCAGGCAGTGCCTGATCGGCTGGTCTCACAGATCAGTGTGTGGGCCGATTTTTTTTAGCAGGTTGTGGGCCTGCTTTATGGCCAGGTGGGCCTTTTTCTCTTGTTTATTTCACTGATATTGCCACAAGCATTGCCTCCAGCAAACGCAAATGCTTGCAGCCCCCCCGTACCTTGCAAAATACCCATACAGCTTGCCTTTACAAGTTCAAAACTGGCCTGATTTGCAAATGTGGGCTACTTTTTCAGCTATCTGGTTCGCTAATGACGGCCACTTTTATTTTGGTGCCCGGGCCAATTTTTTGTCCCAGTCCGAACTTGTCCACCGATAGAGGAAGATGACCGCTCAACTTATTCTTGCTGTTTCATGTTTATGTGGTTAAAGACTTTCTATCAGTGATATGCAGCTGGTAACTAGACATAATATTGAATTCAAAATATAGAATAGCCATAATATCGAAGTCAAAATATAGAATGGACAAAATATCGAATGGACAGAATATAGTGGTGAAAAATATCAAATTGAAGGTAAGTAATATAATATCAATTTTTTAAAATATAGAAAGTCAAAATATCAAAGTATATAATATAGGTATTAAAATATATCGAATTTTTAATAATATCGAATTTTTTAAAGTGTTTTGTATGTTAGTATATGTGTGAAAAGTGTATATTATTTTTGTAATTTACTTTAAGTAATGAATTTTATGGTTTTTAATTTTTGCGTAATTTAATACTGTGCCAGGTTGTGGGTTTATAGGGGAATAGGGTGGGAAGTAATTTCATTATATTAAATGAAATATTAATTTTTAGAAATTTCTAATCATTTTTAATTTAATTTTGCGTTTTAGTTCTGTAGCGGGTTGTGGGTTTATAGGGGAATAGGGTGGGAAGTAATTTAATTGTAATTAGTTAAATATTTTTATTTATTGATTGGTATTCGTAGTATTATAGTTAATTAAGTTGTTTTTTTTTAAATTCTTTTTATTAAAGTGAAAAACATAAAAGTCAAATACAGGTACCTTACTTCACGGAGCATAATACAATTATGTCAACATAAAATAGATCAACGGGCGTTCCCTAGAGCAACAACAATGTTATGAATAATTGCTGTCGTGCGGTCGCATTAAAACAGGAGAGATGTACTGTTCAGATCAGCCAGCATTAGTCACAGACCCCACCACCCCAAGAGACAGAGCTATGCAAACAGGATATTTCCAAGTGGCAGGAGTGCGTAAGGAAAGAGAACCAAAAGTGAAACTACGACCGCAACAATCATGCAATACTAACACCCTATACATTCTGTAAGTTTATGCGAGCAATTATCACCCCCGGGACCCATCTACCCATCGAACAGGCTAACCCTATAGGAAGGCACCTAGTATCAGGATATTCACAGGATATTTAACACGAAAACAAACAAAGACAATACAAAACACCCCAGCCCCCCACCCTGCACCCCTGCATATGGCTTCCGCCTAACCCCGACTAGCAGTGTGCCTGTCGCCCCATCTAACTAGGTACTAAACGTAGAAAAAGAAAGTGTGGAGGAGGATACCTTCATATAGGCTCCCAGTCTCCCCTCCCCCCGCCAGAAACGAGCAACCCCCGTGAATTAGCTACGAGATTTTGAGGAAAATAAAACATCTACAAAACAGACAGGGGAAGCCGTAAACACCGCCCAACCATCGGTGATCATAATGGTGACAAATCCTGCGTTCATTAAAGTCACAATCTGAAACCCAGTCCATAAATCTCATCCCTGGCCCTCCCGATCCTTCATGCGAACTCGTTCCATATGAACCACCGCATTAACAGGAGAGTCAAGGAGCATCAAGAGTTCGGAAAAGTTCAGTCCGGAAAGAGTCAAAAGTATTAAGCCCCTGTGGGTTCCTCCATCCCAGAAGTTCTCCCTCACCCAGTCCGATTCCCGATGTTGTTTCCATATTGACCACGATAGACCAGTCAGGGAGGGAAAAGATGGCGTTGTGATCCGGAAATGAGTACCAACAGTATCCAGGGACGGAGAACCAACAGGTCCTCCCTCGATCGTCAGCGATGTTAGAGATGGCGATTTTCCCAAGGCCATGGGCTCATTTTTGTTCGTAGATGCACTGACCAGGGACTCCATTAATTCTTTCTGCACGGGGCCCATGTTTGTTGGCATGATAGTCACCGTGGGGATCATGGCTCGCTGGTGATCACGCAGTGGAGCTGGGTCCGGTCTCATACTCATCGTCACTAATGGACCGGCGATCATTTTGTGGACTATATGTTCCACTTGTAGATGTACTGCCCCGATGGCGGCCAAGACGGTCCTCAGCGACGGCTCAGACTCCGCCCGAATCTCCCCTTCTCGATCAGCCTCGAACATAGCCACGTTCCTAGAGAGCCGGGTCTCTCCAGGGGAACCGACAAGAACGATTCGGACGGCTACAGAGGGTGACCAGTCAATTATCACGTCAGCAGTCCGTTAGTCTGCCACCGCGAGCGAAGACCCCGACCCAGAGAACCCGGCGGCGGCAAACCGGGTCCCCGGTACAGAGACCTCCGCCCACAGCTCCAGACGTGCTTTGTCACCACTCCCGTGATGGTAGAGCTACCGGGTGACCGCCATCGAAATCGGGCAAAAAAACAAGTTCCTCAGCAAGAGACCGGACCCCACCAGCGTCCCACGGCCGATATTGATCAACTAAAACCCGGGAGGGTCAGTACTCGAGGCCCCGGCTCATGATCTGGGTTAGGCCGTAAATTAAAACACAACGTATCTCCGTAATTTAGGCAGGTAAAATTCTCCGGACTTCACCATCAGACTCAGCACAGGTTCATACACACGAAAGGTGAGCGGAAATTCAGGATAGTAGACAGGATCGTCCGGCTGGAGAAGGAGGTCAGCGGAGCCGGGAGCCTACGAGGCCATCTTGGTTGCTAGCGTAGCTCCTCCTCCAGTTAATGAAGTTTTAATTGGTAATTAATTTTTATTAATTGATTATGTTAATTTTATTAATTTATTTTCTGTAGCGGGTTGTGGGTTTATAGGGGAATAGGGTGGGAAGTAATTTATTTATAATTAAGTAAATAAATATGATTTTTTTTTATTGGTATTTATTTTTAATTTATTGTTAATTAATTGTTAATTAATTTGTATTGATTAATTAATTTGTATTAATTCATTAATTGATCATTATGATAACTGTATTAATGTATTTTTTGTAGTAGATTGTGGGTTTATAGTGGAATAGTGTGGGAAGTAATTTAATAGTAATTAATTACATATTAAAAATACTTTTTGTGTATTGATAATTAATTTACTGTTAATTATTAATGTGTAATAATTTTTTATTATTAATTAGTTTTTGTTATTGAAAATTTATTTGTTAATTAATTATGAATAGGTAATTAATTGTAATAACTAATATTTGTTTGTATTTCTAATTGATTAATTATTACATAATATTAAATTGGTAATTAATTTTAATGAATTTTTTATTGGTATTGATATTTAATTAATTTGAATTAATATATTAAATCATTACTTTCCCTACTGTTAAACTCACTAGAGTGGGAATAGTAATTTTTACCCCTACGCTATCCAACGCTTTCCCTACTGTTGCACTCTCTGGAGTGGGAATAGTAATTTTTACCCCTACGCTATCCAGCGCTTTCCCTACTGTTGCACTCTATGGTGTGGGAATAGTATTTTTTATCCCTACGCTATCCAAGCTATCCCTACTGTTGCACGCTCTGGAGTGGCAATAGTAATTTTTACCCCTACGCTATCCAACGCTTTCTTTACTGTTGCACTCTCTGGAGTGGGAATAGTAATGTTTACCCTCCCGCTATCCAACGCTTTCCCTACTGTTGCACTCTCTGAAGTGGGAATAGTAATTTTTACCCTCCCGCTATCCAACGTTTTCCCTACTGTTGCACTCACTGGAATAGGAATAGTAATTTTTACCCTCCCACTATCCAACGCTTTCCCTACTGTTGCACTCACTGGAGTGGGAATAGTAATTTTTTTCCCCACGCTATCCAATGCTTTCCCTACTGTTGCACTCACTGGAGTGGGAATAGTAATTTTTACCCTCCCGCTATCCAACGCTTTCCCTACTGTTGCACTCACTGGAGTGGGAATAGTAATTTTTACCCCTACGCTATCCAACGCTTTCCCTACTGTTGCACTCATTGGAGTGGGAATAGTCATTTTTACCCCTACGCTATCCAACGTTTTCCCTACTGTTGCACTCACTGGAGTGGTAATAGTAAATTTTACCCTACCGCTATCCTACGGTAAAAATATTGTATATTTTGTATTAATATTACGTTAATATATTTATATGTACTAAAAAATAATATGTTATGTTTTTTTTATACGTGAAATTTTAAGGTTATTTGAGTATTTTCAAGTCTGTTTTAGTTAATTATATGTATTATTTCATTAATTTTAAATTACTTTTAAGACATTTCAAAAAATTCGATATTTTGACTAACTATATTTTTTGTAACGATATTTTTGTACTTACCTGTTTATAGATAAGACTTCGATATTTTTGCATTCTATATTTTGTCACCGATATTTTGGTAATTCAATATTTTTGTAATCGATATTATGTCTGTGATCCCTTCTCTTGTAAAAGTATTGCTTTTCTAGAACTTCACTGCATTGCTTGTCCATGCAAACACCAGAAGCAAAGGGCTTTTCTACTGTAAACCTTGTCACAGATAAAAAAAATCCCCAGCAAGTGTTTTGAACTTTTTGGGGGAACTGTGACTTTAAGCATAGACGTGTCATTCCCCAGCAAAGGTCGGTGACGTTTCGAGAAATATGGCTTTTACACAGACATGTATACCCTCAGCAACTGCCATTGGAGCTGAGACCATGAAAAGTACCTTAATGGTATTTAGAGGCTGTTTCTCATTTCGACAATTTCAGCAGCAGGTAATGGCACTGGCAGATACATTGGTTTACCCAGTACTACCCAATTTGATTAACACCAAGGTGTTATCTTGGGTAACCTCTCATTGCTAATGATATCCCAATTTCCATCACAGATTAGTGGGCAATTATAGAATTTGAGCAGATACATAGATCCCCAGTTCAGCTCAATTGAGCTTGGACTAAATATACCAATTTCAAGCGGTTTTTCATGACTTCAAGTTCACATTGCTATGGAAGAAATGTATCAAACTCAAACCATGTGAGTAATGCCCTACCTTTATAGGCCATGGGGCCTGCTGTATAAGCATTTCTAATATAAAATAATTATTTTATTTAGGGACTTTAATGATGTCGAAGCCGCCCTAAATGCCATGAAGAATGTTGCAAGACTCATCAATGAGCGGAAGAGGCGTTTGGAGAACATTGACAAGATTGCCCAGTGGCAGAACTCCATTGAGGAGTGGGAGGTACTGTGTCCTACACCCGTCTTGCATATATGGTCTCCCACTCATTGATAGAGAGTGGAAAATATATTGAGCATCCACAGCCTATTATTAGTTTTCTGTGTGAGGTCACCTCACCAAAATGAATTATTCCTCTAGAGCAATGGATTCTCTCTTACATAGAAGCATGAACACTCTGTTCTCCTTGAGTAACAATATGTCAATTATTCGCCTAATGCAATGTTCTAGAGGAGTAATCGGACAAGTTAAAAAGTGATGGGATTTGTTATGAAGCATTGCTTTATGTATTTCCATTCATACCGTTTTTGTGTATCAAAGTGAGAGGGGTCTTCTCAGGCATGATTCATAGGCTTTCTGTTCACCTACAGTCAATTAGCTCCTCAATGATTATACAGACTGGTTGTTTATTTTCCTCCACAAAAGAGACATGAAAAGGCAGTTTGGGCTGGAATCTGCTGTGAAGGTGTGTCAAGATTGTTGTGCGTATGCTTGTTCTCCAAGTTGAACGCAAAGAGAGACTTGAAGAGGGGAAACTCAGAATTCCAGGCTAGAGCGATACAGTTGAAGTGGTCACTGGGACCCAAAAATGGTAAATGTTTATGTGAGCTCTGACATGCAGTTCTCTTCCAGATGAAAAGAGGCAGCTGTCTCATGAGGACTGCAGTGGCACCATTTAAAGAGCCCAAGAAAAGCTCTGATATTGATGCGGGTTATGCTGCAGCTCATGTGCCCCTAAAAGAAAGAGACAATCTGTTATGAACATCGAAGCTATTTCCATTAATATGTTTCTTTATTAGAGTGAGTGACTACAGAGTGGACAATGAACTTGCATCCAATCACAGTCTCCTGAGAAAGGGAGCCCCATAGCAAAGGCACAGGAAACACACTAACACAATTGAATATTAAAAGTAGGGATTACTGGCAAGCACCACATGCATGCTCAAAACCCGCTGAAAGGGTGGTATGAAATACTTGGACAGTATGTCCAATCCAGCTTGTATATACCTAAAATGAAGGGTTGACTCTTACATGGACAACGCACCAACACCAGTTCACGTAAATCTGAGGCAGTGGGGAACTAGGAACTAAAAGCAGCACTGGAAAATGTGTTCAAATCTGCCCCATAATACATCTAGTGAGTTAGCAAGTGTATCCAGTCATCTATGGAGGATTGGGGGTGGGGTGGGGTGGGGGGGCTAATATATGTGTCTACAAAATAAATTGTGTGTGTTTCCTCAAAGCAGCTTGCCAGTTTGGAAAGCTGCTGATCCCCCTGTCCATCCACCCCTAAAATCAGCCCTGGTCCTCAACATCCCAATCGCCTGCCCTGTTTCCCATATGGCCAGTGCAGCCCTGCTCAAAGGATACACCTGATTTATATCTTGGCGTAGAGAGTACTCATTAGCAATGGCTACTGAGTTCCCTTCTCGCCAAGACTATAGTCTGGCGAGGTTGTGACGGGTTTCAATACCCGTCACTACCAAGGAGAACCTGATACCCCTCTCTGTACCTTGAAAATAACGGCTGTCACAGTGGTTCTCCTACAAAAAGTTTGGTAGAGGGCCACCATCTGTTTCAATGGCTGTCCCTTTAACATTTAAAAAATGATTGTTTTTCAAACACAAACTCCCGTAGTTGGAGTTTTTGGAGGAGAAAAAAAAACCTAGTGACCACCACACTGTGGGTGTTTTTTTTTCTCAGGGTGTGGGGACAATACTGTTTTTTTTTGTTCCTCACCACCAGGTTTTTCATGGCAGTGATGGACAGTAAAAAGGACAGTATACTATCCACCATAAATAGGGCAGGTATCGTAATGCTCTTCCTCTGATCGCCCCTAATCCATCGGGCCTTCAGAGGAGGCTCTGTTGACAGAAACCTTACTTTAGAGAAGCCTGTCTATAAATGAGGACGGACCAAGAGTTTGTCAGACAGAGTACTCTGTTGCATTTGTTACGGGGTACCCTGGCGGCAATACTCTAAATCACGCTCAATGTCTAACAGCTGAATTTAGATTAAGTCTATTCAAATTTGTCTTGTGTAGATATCCTGACAATCTGACAGCTTGGTTTAACCCATGCATAACACATATTACTACATGAAAATTAAGGGTCATATTTACAAAGTGATGGGGTGCTGTGTTAGCCTTCTTGGCTTAACGCCGCGCTCCGCTACTTTTCAAATGCCGGGCTACACCTTATTCACAACAATACTGTGCAGCCCTGCATTTCCCCCTGTGCTGGCGCTAATTTCAGCTGTCTAACACCAACGCAGGCACCCGTGCACCATAGTGCGAGGGGTACATTAGCAATCTTAAATGGCCAATTGTAACTTCTAAGTGTGCTGCTTTGTTCTGCACACATAGAAGTTGCAACTCGTTATTTTTAAAATGATTGTTTATGTACAGGAAGGGACACCTTCTTGCACATCAACAACAATGCATGGCATTTTGCACAATGCAGCGCACATAAAAACAGCAAAAATGAGGAGAAATAAAACATTTATTCTCGTTTCACCATGTTAAGACCAGGTTGTTTATGGTCTTAATTCCTACTTATGCCACCCATGTAAGTGGGGGGCAGCATCAAAATCAATGGGTGTTGCGGCGATACGCCCACCGCAACACCCATTGTACGCCCCTTTCGCGCTAAGTGTAGCGTGAAAGGGAGCCTTATTTACAAGTCAGCGTTAAGCCACGTTAAGTGGCTTAACGCTGCCTTGTAAATAAGGCAAAGCCCGTTTCACCACAGGAACGTCTTTAAAAGTGACGTTCCTGTGGCGATAGGGGCTTGTAAATATGCCCGTAGTACTGTAGTTGTCATGATAATTATCTGCTATCAAGAATATTTCTTAACTGAAATGTTCCTCTCATTGAACTTCTGTGCAAATAACTCAGGTGCTGCAGAATACTAGTTGATTCAAATACTCTTTATTGCGTTAGTATACCATAAAAGAGGGGAAAAAAAGAAATATAAAAGCAGTCAATTAAAAACAACATTAGCAAGTTAAAAGATTTACTGGCACCTGCATCAACAATGCCATTTGTTATTCCTTATTAGCGAAAATTAAGGATTCGCTAATAAGGAATAGCCAAAGGCTTTGCATGTAGAAATCGCTTAAAAAATAGCGATTCTAAACATTCCTTAATTGCGGCTCGCAAATTGCGACTCGTAATTAAGGAATACCTCCCCATTCATTCCTATGGGCCTAGAGGCCCATAGGAATGAATGGGAAGACATTCGCAATTTGCAATTCTCAATTAGAGAATCGCAAATCGAGAATGTAATTTCAAGGGTGTCAAAAGGACAACCTGTTGCACCCCTGAAATCTGCATATGAGTACATCTTGCACACACACATGCCCCAAGGGCATGTGTGTGTGTAAAATGGAACTTTGAGTGCATTTTTCAAAGTTTTTTCAAATTACCATGAAGTTCAACTTTATAGTAATTTGCTCCCCGCGAAATCGCTCATTTTTTTACTTTAATGCATTGCATTTAAGGAATCACAATTTGAGATTCCTTAAATGCAATCGCAATTTAAGTAATTGCGATTTAGAGATTTCTTAAATTGCGATAAAGGGGCAGATTCTGAGAATCTGCCCGTTTGCGACCAGTTTTTCCTTTGATGCATGTGGGCCAATAAGCATAGCACCACTTGTTAACAATTTCAGTATATTGTATACATGACCATTTCATTAGCACACATGGGGGAATAATACTCGTTAGAATGTTATAAAAATGTATGTCATAGGGTGAAAAGTGTACCTTTTTACTTAAAAATTATCTACTTTCTGCTTTTGCTTCTTATTAGCCAAGCATGAAGCAGATATCTAGACACTGCAAAAACTAGATAAAAAGTTGTATCAGCTTGGAGGATCCTTTATGCTTCCTTATGCCTTCTAACACCCAGCTTCCTACAAATTGGTGTCAACCAATTTGCAGGCGGTTCTTTGTACAGTGGGCAAAAAAATAGCAAGTATGGAATGTCCTCGTTCTTGTAGCCACAGAGGCTACATACCTGGGCGGAGTTACTTAGGGAGGTTGACCATTTGGAAATAAAACAATTAAGAGGCAAGTTTCCATGACAAAACTGGAAGTACAATTGTTTTGCTAAATTCGGTTAAATATCATCAAAGAAGGGTTCATAGTTATAATGAACTTTTATCATTAAAAACTGGGTTGAAAAGGTGCCATGATTAAAAGAAGATTGTGCTTATGGGTGTAATATTGTTTATTCACACAAATATTCAATCTAAAACCAGTGTAACTTATTAGTCACATGTCTGATAATTAAAAAGAGGGTCCTTATAATGGCACAGCACAGAGCAAGAAGAAGTACAAGAGCTTCAGCCTCCATATAAAAAAGTAAAATGCACATTTTGTGCAGTTCACGCATATATAATTGTATAATAGTGTGCAAATGGAATTGGGCAAGGTACACAGCTACTGACATATTTTCTACTGATTTCTCAGATATATTTTGTAAGTACCTCAGAAGGATTGTAAAGGATTGTGAACTGTTTTCAAAACAAAAGATAAGACCACTACAATTGAATATGACTTCGTTGCATCAGCAAGTCCATTTAAAGTTAGGGAATGAAAGAATATTACAATCATTTTACTCCTGTGTTTTACACATAGCACTAGTCAGGTTTTAGGAAACATCAGTGAGTTAACACATAAAAAATGACCACTTTGAGGAGGGGGTTAAATGAAGAGGTAAATTAGCAAAGGAGAAAAGAGGATGGGAGCGGTAGCCTACAGGAAGATGCTCTTAGCAGTAAATATAGCACGCTGTCTATCAACTGAGATGCCTGGTGGTTTTCATGATAACTACTAGAGTTGTATCTGATGACATTTCATTACTGCTGTAGGGTGAAGATGTCCTGATGAGGAGCTCTGAACTCATACATTCGGGAGAACTTACCAAGATCTCTCAGCCTCAAGCCAAAAGTCAACAGAGAATATTCTTCCTCTTCGACCATCAGCTTTTCTACTGTAAAAAGGTAATGTGATCAAATAAAGTTATTATCTAGTTTATATGTAAGTAATAAATAATACATTCAATCAATTAACTCCAGCGGCACTGGAATTACGTGGCACTTTGAGCACTAAGCTATAGAGCATGGTTGAAGGATTTTGTTAGACAAGGAAAGGCAAAGTATGTGTCATGGAATTAAATGTATACAGCCAATTATACAAATGTAGTCAAATTATGTGGCATCATTAGCTAGATATACTTTTTAGCACACTAATACAAAAGGGACTGCAATGAAAACTGCATTTTATGTTGATTCTAGTGAAAATGTTTCCTTCTAACAATAACTGACAGTGAGCCTGATTGGGAAAGCCATTTTCAGCATAGGGCCTGTACTACATGTATTAAAGCCATTTTCCAATTTGTTAACATGTTACTGAATCATATAATGGTTTAGAAAGACATAACAAATCGCTTTGTGTAAGGGGAGCATTTATGGTGTCCCTTTCAAACAGCGATTTGTTATGGTAGGGACTAATGTTTTACAACCGTAACCCGCTCACAAAACTTTGAAATGTTACCAGTTCCCGAGTTGGGACGATAACACATTCACAAAAGAGTGGAAGTCCCCTTTGAGAATCACTAGTTCCACCCTGTTTGAGGAACATTTCATAAAGTAATGCTTTTTATTTCTTGTTGAAGACCAAAACCCTTGCCCATTCAAGCAGTTGGTGCTATTAACAGGTGAAAGGTGACCAGTAACTTTTTCATACTGTTGGTAACAAGTGTTCCCTCTAATTTATTTATTTTATGTGCAGCACTTAAGGTGGTTGGTGTACTATAGTCAAGGCTGTGTGCACTAAAGACAAGCAACAGCTTAATAAGCAAGTATGTGCCACATGCAAGCTACCAAAATCGGTAGCACAGCAAAGGTGCCATTGGCCCTAATCTAAGCCAGAAAAATATTTCCCCCCTCAACTTTAGGTTGGTATTAAAAGACACCCATTACAGGGGCTCAGTGGGTTCCTTGCACATCTGAGCCCCGGCGACACTGAATCTTGTGCCCTAATCATTCTACGTATCATTCCTCTCTCTTTTCTTATCCCTATTCACTTCCACTCTCTCTGTCTCTCTTGTCCTTATCTTGTTCCTCCCTTGTTAAAGGTTTTGTCTTGTCTCATTTCGCCTCTTTATCTTTCCTACTTTACTCTCTTCCTTTCCTCTCTCCTCTACTTCTCCCTCATCCTGCTTCCTCTCTTCAAGCTATATCCTACCATTCGGTCTTCCCCAAACTCTCTCTAATCTCCCTGTGCTCTCTCTCATTCTATCCTTTCTCTATCAGATCTATACATTAACTATACTTCTCTCCTACTCATTTCGTTCATTATCTCGGACCTCCTTGGTTGTCACATATGTCTACATGTCCCCCTTTTAAAAAAATGTGTTTTACTCAAGTTTTCAATTTCTAACATTCAAAGAACATAAGGGCAAAATAACCTCCATACCCCCTCCCCCCACACTCGGGTGACAACTCTTACTCAAGTACTGTACTAATCAATTTAGTTCCGTAGGAATGAATCCCCTGTGGTTGGGATTCGCCCCAGTGGTTGGGGTTAGCTTTACTAACAAGACTCTATTTCAACCCAAACAAACCCTTTTTAGCAACATTGAAAGACCAGGAAAAAGATATAAAGTTCTAACCTATACCATGCAGTTTGCAAGCAGCTCTTTGATAACATTTTTTAGGTCACTGTGCTTGCTATATTTAGGATTGTAACCTATGAATTGCAAGTAACAAAAGGATCTCTGTAACAAAAGCAGTACTCCACTGAACTATCCAGATAAATGCAGTTCTGTGATTTGCATGGTACATGTTCTTTGCAGTAGGCATATAAACACTCTGCACTACTTTATCACAAGTCAAAACTGCCTCTAGACAAAGATCAATCTCTCTCCGGCAGGAACATTAATGACAAGAGTTATCTTTAAATGTGTACTGTTGCCTGAAAGCTGCTGAACACACAGTACAACCCTAAAACCAGCGTTGCTCCATAGGCATCCTGAACTCACATATTTGAAGGGGCTCTCATATGCGATAATGAACGAAAAAGAGTCTCAGTAAAAAAGTATTTTTCAAGTCTTTAAACAAAATAATCCAGCTCAACACGTTTACTTCAGCTGCCCAGGATTAGCCTCCTGAAATGCTCAATTCTTAAATTATAGGAAGCAGCATCCCCTTTGTCTTTGGTGCATGTCCTGGGCCTCCTGCATTGTAGCCTGACACACAAGAAAGAGGAGTTTTCACTCCTGCCCCATGGTGTCAGTGAAATGTCCTTTTATTATACCTTTTGACATGAAATGACACAGAGGTCCGTTGTAGGGAAGGAGTATTTTGGTGTTGGTTTCTCTTTGGAAGAAATGACAGCCTTAGGTGTCTGCCAGAATTTTGTAATAAAATAATAATCAATCTGAGTGCCATTTACTGTGCTTCCATCCATGAGCGTGTTCTACCTGGGGTAATGGTTCAGTCAAGATCATCGTCAGATCTCATGCCCAATGACTTTTGATTGGGCAGTGCTTTAACTTTCAGTGTTAGCCTTTTTTAGTTTCCCTTTCATTTCTTTGCTTCTTCTCTATTTATTTACATTTTTCTTAAGAGGATACTACAACTCTCTAGGCAGTGCGATTCCTGCTCATTTCATCTGCAGTGTGCCACATGGCCACTTCTTCTAAACCAGGCGTTCATAATGGAATCCTGTTCTCCTTAGTGTACCATTGTTTTACCATCCCAACATGGCCAACATATTGGTTCTAAATGTGGAGGCCATGCTGGAACTTTCTAACAACGTTAGACTATGTTCAATACCTCTGTAAGACGGGCTCCTGTTTCTCTGTTGCAAGCATATGTCCACCGTGTGTAGAGGGTAGTATGTTTTATTTGTTCTACTTTTACTATATCTTGCATATATTGTTGAGGGTGTATCTTTCAGTGCAGTTGTGTGTATGTCAGCTTCCATGGGCAGTGTGTAACCTCCTTCTGATTTAATAATACAGGAGTCTATGGAGTTCAGCTCTGTGTGATTGTGTGCAAAAATCTACCTTTCATAACTGAGTACACAGGGCTCACACTTCAGCAACAGAGTGTGCTGGGTACAACCTGAGAGTATACACTGCTGTTTCCTTTTTTGAGGTGCATCACAATTCTCACATTACTGTACACAAAAACAGACTTAGCTCATCTCCAGTCATTACTACCTTGAGTTACCTCTCTTCGGGGTATATTTACTAGGAAATGGCGCAGCACAACACTGTGAGCAATTTAGCTTTCCCACACTGCGGCCATTCAAAAACGCAGGGGGTCACCATATTTACAAGTATACAATGCACCCCTGTGTTTTCCCTTGTGCTGGTACTAAAAAAAAAGCTGCCTAGCGCTAACACAGACACCCTTGTGCCATAGTGCAAGGGAGCCCTGCGTTGCAGGGAATCATGCCTGCAAAGCAAGCACCCTTGCACCATGGTGCAAGGGTATCTGTGTTGCAGGGATGATTGTTTATGTGCAGGAAGGGACACCTCCTTGCACAGAAATAATCTTTGAAGGCGATTTGTTCAGAATGCAGCACACATAGAAAGAGCAAAAACGTGGAGAAATAAAAATAGTTCTCCTCGTTGTGCTAGTCTAACGCGTACTATTCAGTGGAGTTAGATTTTGACGTTGTCTCAGATTTACAGATCCTCGTAAATCTGGGGCAGCATAAAAAAGTAATGGGTCTTGTGGTGGAACACCCACAGCAACACCCATTGCACACCCCTTTCAGACAGGTACCTGCGTAAAAGGGGACGATATTTACTAAGCGGCGTTAAGCCTCAACGCTTTGTTTACATGGAGCTGGACATTGCGCCACTGGAACATTGGAAAAAGTGGTGCAATGTCCTTGTAAATATCACCCTTCATTTTGAAAATGCATTCAGTCACATACAGAAAGCGAGGGTATATGTGGCAGGGAAGAGTAATACAAAACTCAAAGAGAATAGGACAAAAGTTAATTTCAGCTCATATTTCAAATGTTATGATACTAGCAGTTCTTGTAGACTTATAATACTGTACTGGTAATATTTCTCAAGGGATGTTCAGTGCCAAAGTAATACCACCTGTCTCCCATTCACACTTGAAATGAGCAAACATGCACAATTCAATCTTTAAATACAAAGTTACATTTTGAAAAAAGTGAGCAGAGCAGCATTTACATCACAGCTTGTGATTGCTGATGCCTGTGAGCTTCCAATAATTAATATTTCGTTTTGACAATTCTGTTAACCATTGTTGTAATTTATTTATGTTCCTGCGCATTGCAGAGGAAATAGTTATATAGTTATATGAATGCAAATTATGTAAAAGTATGAGAGAGGAAAACATATCAGCAGCATCCCATTTATTAAGCCAAATTATAAGACTGCTTCACACAACCTCTATGCCTTTCTTTTTCCTTTCAGATTATATTAAGGTGACCACCACCTTACAGGTCATTACAGACACTGTTTCCAGTCTTGAGCTTTCATGTGATCACCTAATGCATTTTGAGTGGTGTAATTGTGCTTTTCTTCCATTAACCTAATACATCTGAAGACTCTGATTTGTAGGCAAACATTTTAAGACTGGAGAAGGTGTCTGTACATGGGGATTGGAAGACAATCTTGTAGATCATGTAAATCAAGTGAGAAGTAAATACTACATTTTTTAGGCACAAGGAGTTTAAGATTAAGATGGGGGATGGCCAACCGAGTGTGTTAAGCCTGAACTCCAGGCCCGCATGCACTATCCTTGGGAATTCTCCTGCCCACTGCTGCTCAAAACCTCTGCAATGCCCCCACACTGGTGATGTAACCTGCTGTTCAGGCGACGAGTCTGCTGAAACTGTGTTAGAGGTAGCAAGGTCTTCTGTCAGCTGCAGCTGTGGGAGAGTCATTACAGTTGCATCCGGTCACCACTGCTGCAGTACTGGGGAATAGGGCTGCGTGGAGGCGGTGCGGCCGACCTGCACATTGGAGATACGTCAGAGGTGCGGCCTAGGTCTGAGTGGCTGCCTCCAGTTGCACTGGTGGTACAAAAGGGGGTGTGATGGACGGAGCATCTGAACCAATCAAACACTCACACCCAGTCAACAGATCTGGGTTTAATCCATCACTGTTCTTTAGCCCACTCTGTCACCCCAGTTCAGACATGGCCATATGCAAATCAGTCTGACCCTGTGCTTCCCACCCCCTTTTGTACCACTTTGTTTGCCATAAGTTGGCAGGGTATGCTCAGACGTGAGTCCCTTGCTCAATTTGCCACTCGATTCAAGCAAGCTGGGCTGAAGACGGCTGAAATGCCAGAAACCGGTCCTCGGAAGCTTGTTTCCGGTCCAGGGAAGGCATGGCTTGGCAGTTCGGGCTGGACTGTTCACATGAGGCACAGGGTCAGACTGATTTGCATATGGCCATGTCTGAACTGGGGTGGCAGAGTGGGCTAAAGAACGGTGATGGATTAAACCCAGATCTGTTGACTGGGTGTGAGTGTTTGATTGGTTCAGATGCTCCGTCCATCACCACCCCCTTTTGTACCACTTTGTTCGCCATAAGTTGGCAGGGTATGCTCAGACGTGAGTCCCTTGCTCACTATGCCACTGGATTCAAGCAAGCTGGGCTGAAGACGGCTGAAATGCCAGAAACCGGTCCTTGGAAGCTTGTTTCCGGTCCAGGGAAGGCATGGCTTGGCAGTTCGGGCTGGACTGTTCCCATGAGGCACAGGGTCAGACTGATTTGCATATGTCCATGTCTGAACTGGGCTGGCAGAGTGGGCTAAAGAACGGTGATGGATTAAACCCAGATCTGTTGACTGGGTGTGAGTGTTTGATTGGTTCAGATGCTCCGTCCATCACCATCCGCTTTTGTACCATCTAGTTGCACTGGTGGCCTAGACAGGCAGAGACTCACAGATTGTTGGCAGCGAGGATGGGCCCATGACCCCTTGTTCCTTGCCCACTCCCTGCCCCATGTTGCTGGTGCCTAACTGGGGGACAACAGTAGGCCACGGAGCAGCGCGGCGGCAGCGGCCGGGTGATCTATGGCCTACTCTGGGGCACCCTCTAGGCTGTTGAAGCTCTTCTACAAAGAAGTCATGCTGGCTCCCCTACAGTTGCCTGATGGGACCAGGTGCTTGATGACTTACCTCAACCACAGTCCACGAGGACGCCTTGTGGCCTCTCTCCCCACTTGATGCCCTGCTACATGGTGCACTGCTCCAGTGTGGGGGGCACTTGGAGTGGGGGTGGCAACATTTGCCTGTGGTCCCCCCATACACGTCAAGGGGCCCGTGTGGTGCATGAGGGGTAGGGGCACCTTACCGGGGATGTCATCGCCTCAAAGGTCATCGGAGGCAGAGAACTGGGGAGAAGGCATGGCATGAGCCCAGCTGCACAGAATGACCACGAGGTACCCCATCCTTAAGATAAGCTGAGCACTGGAGGCCTACACCCTGTGGATTTATCCTGCATCTGGGGAAGAGTGCCTGCAGTTGGAGAAGACTAAGAGATGCCCTCAGACTGAGGTGTGGAGGCATTGGACGGTACAACTGGTGACCCCCACCCCCCGCCATGTGTAGAGACAGAGTGACCCACGTACCCAAACAAACCAAAAGGGATCAATTTACGTCCACTGGCCCGCGAGACAATAAGACACCTCAGGTGGGGACCTTCATGTGCCCCAGGTGCATACCGGTGCCCAAATATTGATGGCTTTTGAGACATCCAGTGCAAATGTTCAGGTCAAGATTGACTCTGTCTCCCAAGATGTGAACTTCCCAAGAGCAGACCTCTGTAGTGTGTGGACAGATGCAAGGAGACGGAACAACAAGTTGCCCAAATGCAGGAGGACTTGATGTCCCTTACCGCCACAGTGGTGACCCTCAAGACGCAGACGCAGAGGTTGGAGGTGAGTGTAGGGGAAATCGAGAGTTGATTAAGGAGGTGCAATCTAAGATTTGTGGGGTTCCGTGAGGGGGCTGAGGGCACTGCGCCTGAGCAGTTCTTGGAGTGATGGATTAAGGAGATCTCGGAGCCTGCCCTATCCTCTGCTTGTGGCAGAAAGGGCGCCCCGCTCTTTGGTGCCACCTCCCTCAATGGGAGGGCGTCCTCAGACAATGATAGCGAACCTCCTTAACTACAGGGACAGATTCGCATTACTCAGCGAGGTTCGACAGCAAGGAGACCCGAGGTTCGAAAGTCATGTCATTCGTATTTTCCCCAACTACACCCAGCAGGGCCAGCACCAGCAACAGACGTTTGCTAGAGTCAAGCAAAAGTTGAAAGCCATGGGCCTTACATACATGGTACTATCACCGGCGAAATTGAAGGTGCTGCATGGTGGGTGCTCACATTTCTTCATAGCCCCAGAGGTGGTGTAGTGCTGCCTGGAGGTCTGTGGTGAGGGCCGCCTCAGTGATCGTGGTCTCAAGATGGTGAAGGGGGGTCTCAGGGGGGATGCCGACGGGGCATTGTGACGCACACAGTCCAGGAGACAGAGGAGATCGTCCCCGGAAGTCCGAGTGGTGGTGCGACAGGACAGAATCCTGGACATAGAGGCCCAGCGGCAGGAGAGAGAAGAGGCCATAGGCCTTGTGGAGGCGGTTACCTCTGCAGTGTCGGCAGAAAGTGGATCGGATGTGGTAGACGACACACCGAACTTGGAACTTAAATGATTTTCTTCATTTGTCTGACTCTTTGGTCGCCTCTCCAATGCAAACAATGCTTGGCTCACCCTGGCTAGCCAGATAGCCTTTTGTCTGCCTGTGTCCTTGAACGGGCGGGAGAGGTGATCGGGGGTGATCGAGGATGAACACTGCCAAGACAGCTGGAGATTCGGATCTGGTTAACGTAACCTCTATGTTGTGGGGGTATCAGTGTATTGCATTTTATGTGGGGAAGTCAAGAGCGGGCGAGGGTTCTTCAGGCGGCAGCGTAGGCTGTGGTGCGGCAAACACTCGAGAATAACCCTCTCCACCCTTCAGCGTAATCCGTATAATGGCGATATCACACTCCTAGACGTTAGGTCCTACCACTAGGCAATGCACCTGGTGGCGGTGAATGATTGATTAGTCACACTTCCGGACCAGTCGATCTATAGGATGAAAGGTAACCAATTTTCTGGTCTGCTCCTGTCTCCATAACCTCTATGGTGGAAAGGGAATATGACAATTGCGCCATCCACTCAGGTGGCAATAGAGGCATGGCGAAAGGCCATCGGCCAAATGGTTTGGGTGGATAAGGTGCCACACAAGGCACCACTTTAGGAGGGTGTGTGGTTGAATGAGATCAGGAAACTAAGAGGGTTTGAAGCCTGTGATCTATTGGGGATCTCACGCATGGGAGATCTCCTCGAAGAAGGTGAGCAGATACCATTTGCAACTATTCAGCATGACTACTCCATGCTGATCAACCAATTTCTAAAATATGAACCAATTTCTAAAATATGCCCACTTACGCCATGCTGTGTGGCCAGAGGGCATAGAAACGCTAGATATGCCCAAGTTTACACCCATCAGAGGGATGGCTGATACTGGGAGAAATGTCTTCCAAGGCCATATTTCTTACGTACAAAACACTTAACAACCATATGCTGGACAGGTTGGCCAAATTGAGAGAACAGTGGTGCCTAGAGGTGGGGTACATGGAAGATGTAGACTAGGAGATGGCCCTGATCACCCGAGGGAGGTGGCGATAAAATCCCGCCTGCATCTGATCCAACTTAAAATCCTTCACCCAGTGTACTACAATAGGGACTGGCTACATTTATTGCGAAGAGCGACCTCACCGGACTGTCTCCCATGTGGGGCGGTAAGGGGTTCCCACTTCCATACCTTCTGGATCGGGCCGGATGGATATATTAGATACATGTGGTGATAGTACTGAGCCAGGTGGTGGGTGAAGCCGTACCTCTTGATCCCAAATACATCTTGTTTGGAGTGCCCGGTGATGTCGGTAGTCCTAGGCCACAACTTCTTATTTGCAATTTAGGGCTGGTGGTGGCTAAGCAGGATGTGGCACGACGCTGCGGGCGCCTTAGTCCCTGATATTGGCATAGTGGAAGAGAGGAATGGACCTGTATATGGCGGCTGAATGTGTCACATGTATGGGGTGCCCAGGTACATTTCACAAGATCTTGGGTGGGTAGGTGGGTGAGATACTATGATATACCTCGCTCACCAGGAGCTAGCATCAACTCCATTGCCATCAGTGAAGTGTGGTGGCATGTGGACGAACGCTAATGTAACCATTATTGAGATAACTCCAATGTGTGTAATTGCCTTTAGTGTTTTCACTGGAGGGTGTGATTGTGTGCGGGCGCCTCCTTCTTTCTTCAGTATTCACTGACAGGTGCCCGTTTAGTGCCTTATTGCAATGTTTGCTGCAGTATTTGTGAAACGCGGTGAATGCACACAAAAACAAATAAAGATGTCTTTTTTTAAAGATTAAGAGGCATATTATCAAGGGCCATCTCGCCACTTTTTTGGCTTTAAAAGCCAAAAAAGTGGCGATAATATTATCTCCCTATCAACAACGCGAAGCTAACATGCATTAGCACATGTTAGCTGCCGTTTTTGTAACACCACGGATTTTAGCGATATACATTGCTAATGAGATGCAAAGAAGGCGTTCCTGACCTTACTCCATGTAAATAATCGCTAAAAAGACTTCGCGATATTTACAGGCATGGAGCATATCCGCGAAGTGGATTTACAGGTTAAGTCCACACTCCCATATTATCAAGCATTCCCTTAGCGCTGTGAATCATCGCTTGATTTCACGTGCTATTGCCAATTATCGCCCTCTATCGCAAGTTTTCACATCGCCATTTAGCAAAGCGTTGCTAATACGCCGCGAACACGGCGATGTAAATCAGTGATAGACGGCGATAACGGAAAACGCGATAAGCGCAATTTGTGATGTTTATCGTATTACCTTGCCCCTAAGATTAAAGTAGCCCAGAAACACACAATGTTGAGCCAAAAACCAGGACCAGCGCCCATTTTCCAGTTCTAGCTTTGGGCCGTAGCCAAGTCTAGCCACAAAGCCATGTATCCTCCCACCCTCAATTGCCATAAATGAGCCTTCACGATCCCCAGCATAATACTCAAGACCTAAAGGCTACCCTTCAGGCACCACGGGATGGTACCTCAGTGAGCCCTCAGCCCATCCTGAGTTTAATTACAGCATTTCCCCAGAGACAGTTAACCTGAGTTCAGTTTCCCCAAACGGTTGCTAATATCCCAAAAGACATTAAAGTCACTTAATCTGCCCTCAAACACCCCCAGCAGGCCCTACAAAAGCCCATTTTTCACCACAAGACACCTTCGGTCTACACTCAGAGCTCATCTCCAGGCACAAACAGCTGGCCTTCAGAGAGCATTATTCAGCCTTCAGAAACCCCCATTTGGTCATTACACTACCCTTCAGCTGGGCCGAGTATACTCTCAGAGGGCTAGTCCTGCACTAGCCGAAAATGTCCTGGTATTGGGGAGATAGGTTTCCCCCCGTCCAAATGCCCCTCTTGAGTGAATCCACTGACAACGATTTATGTGTGACATGTTTCTTCTAAAAGGATTCCAACAATGGTACATTTGCACTGGTAGAGTTTGACAGTGACCTGCGCTGGCCTGTGTTCATGTCGTTTCTTGCCTAAATGGAGAGTGCCTTGTAGCTTTCTGCAACTTTGCATTTCTGGACTCAGGACTTTTTCCATTCTTCAGCTGCCTTTTATTAAAAAAACATGGGTTCTAGGAAGAAATTTAAAGAATTTGCAGTGTTGTGGTAGTGTCTGGGGTCGATTCACAAATAGGATTCTTTTAAATGCTGATCAATTTGAACCTGTTGCAGAGCCTCACTAAACAGCCAGACACAATTGCAGAGATGTCTTCGAGTACACTGAGATGTCATAACCAGTGCCATGTATTTTTTCAGGATCTATTGCGGCGTGATGTCCTGTACTACAAAGGACACATCGACATGGATGAAATGGAGGTACTAGATGTGGAGGACGGAAAGGACCGAGATTTCAACCTCAATGTTAAAAACGCATTCAAGCTGCAGAGCAAGAGCTCAGAAGAGGTTCACCTCTTCTGCGCCAAGAAACCAGAGCAGAAAGCACGTTGGCTGCAGGCATTCGAAGACGAAAGAAAGCGAGTGCAGATGGATCAGGAAACAGGTTTGGACAATGCGCCTGCTATCCCAGCTCCATAATGAGTCATTAAAAATGTAAACTGTTCATGTTCCTTCAACCAACTTAGAGGATACCTAAGGTTATCATATTTGTTTGGTAGGTGACCATGGGTACACATGCGATTGTCAAGCTGTGGAATAATAATGCATGCATGTTACTGAATAGGAATCTTAAAGAACATTATCATTAGGCCTGGGCGGTGAGCTCTGCAGCGTTTGTGCAGTACGCAGAGCACGCGGAGTTCCGAAAAAACTCACAAGGCAGAGTTTTTTCCTTGCTCGCCACCGTTAAGTTGGCGGGCGAGGAAAATCCAACAATAGACCACCTCCCTGCAAGATTTGTCAACGCGGGTGGTCGCGGATGGTAGTGATCACTCGTGTTGAGAAACCATCCCTTTGCGTTGAGGAAGCTGCCACTCAAGTAGAACATCAACAAGAGCGGCAAAAAGAAGCTGCGCCCTCTTGCGCCGCACACGGTGATATTTACACTGCCTAATTATCATTACCTTCGTTAATGAGGCAGCCATTCAGCTAATAAATTGGTTTGCCAGCCAGTGTTGGTCACCTCAGCCAAAAATTATTAGGGAGTCCTGGTCTTTCACAGTGCATGCACAATGCATGAGCATGCTCTCTGTTGACCTAGGTGTGTTTTTCTCCAAAGCTCATTCTCACGTAAATTCCACATAATGGACTTTGCATGTTTCACATGATTCTTGTTTTTATTAATCTGACTCATTGTGGGTCGTTTTAATTTACAGGGGAGTGGTTCAAGAAGAAAATGTCTTGTGCAAGCTGTTATAAAACAGGATGTGTGTCGCAGCCACCTGCGCTGCGCCTGTAACTTTCATCTTGAGACATTAGAAACTAGGGAACATACTTTAAGTAGGAATCTTGCATGACTTTCTATGTGAGGGAATACCCTGCATACAATTTTCAAACATAAAACTGCCCAATCGTATTTCAAACATACAACTGCCCAATTGTGTTTCACGTGATCAACAGAATTTTTGTGAAAGTTACATGTGAAGAAAATGATGCAATTTCGCACATGCCAAATTTTGTGGCGTGCACGGAGGCACACATTCATCAGTTCTCCTATGTTGAAGCCAGACAGTGTGTAATTATTCTGCCTAATGGTTATGGGGTTCGTGGGAAGCTGTGAGCAGTAGCGGAGATCTTATGTGTAATGGAGACTCCATAAAAGCAACATGACCCTACTCTGCTATCCTTGTTCCCTCATGTTGCCTACAATTGTTCTATTCCCAATTATCGAGGCAAGTTCTCAAGCAATAGGTTAAAGAAATGAGAGTAGGAAAAAATGGCAGTTGATCGGCAACAGTCTATGTCACAGAACGTATTAGCTGGATTTTGTCTCACTTTTACGCTGGCGATAAAAAAGCAGTCTAGAGCCAATGAAGGCACCCTTGTAACATGTTGCAAGGGTGACTGCATTGCAGGGATGATTGATGTTGTGCAGGAAGGGACACATAGAATGCAGCACACACAGAAAGAGGATAAAACGAGAATAAATAAAAATACTTGGCGTTAGCATCTGAGGCATTCCCAGGTTTACAGTTCCTCGTAAATCTGAAAACACCCACAGCAACACCCATGGATCGCCACTTTCACATGGTGTTCTGCGTGAAAGGGGAACATATTTACAAGGCCATGAAAAGCCACGGAAAGTGGCTTTGTGCGGCCTTGTAAATATTCTGCAGAAAATTGTGCCACTGGAGCGTCAAAAAAAGTGACACTCCGGCAGCATAAAGGTGCCGCTAGGACCTCGTAAGTTAGGCCCTCTGTTCAGAAAAAGCTAGAGCTCTCAGAACGGCATGTTTTTTCAAGACTAAATTCCAGAATTATAATTTATCTTGTTTTCCCCAAAGTTTCTCTTTTCTTGCACGTGGCCCTATTAAGTCAGGTCCCCTTTTCTCTCCATTTGATGGGTACTTGAATTTATTTAAATATTTTAAGTTTAGTTTATCCGTTTTAGAAAGCTATAATTTATTTTTACTCCAATTGAGTGCACTCATTATGTAGCTTCCCTCCACTCTTCCAGTTTATGTTGTCAATAAAGGCGAGTGCATTTGCCACATTTAGGAACTTTCTGCAGCTATATCATAGACTTGGTCCACTAGACTATTGACACCCTGCTAGAGTTGGTTGGAGTGCAAAACCTCAATATAAAGCTGTTGTCCTTTTATTTAGTTTCCCTGGGCCTCCAAATGTGTACTGGCAGTGTTAGAATTGCTAGTCTCCTCGGCATGGCTGGACTCTATGGGTTCCATTAGGATGGCGGGCGGACTTAGTCCGCCCGCCATCCCAGTGCAAAACAGGACCGGCCACCATAGGTGCGGCGGTCCCGCCTTGACAATTAGGATGCGCCCGCCACAGTGGCAGGCGCATCCTGTATTTTTACCATTGCGGCGGGCGGTGCAGAAATGCCGCCCGCCGCAATGGTAAAAATGCACGTTATGCATTTCAAAGCACAACATGACAGGCACCGCGCGGTGCCTGCCATGTTGCACTTTGAAATGCGGGGGGGTACCATAGGTACCCCCCATGTGCACTCCCCGGACTCCCAGGGGGCCCGCAACGGCCCCCGCAGGGAGTCTTCGCATGCCTTTCCGTGGCGGCAATGGAAAATGCCCATCATAATATGGCTGGCGGTGTCTGGTAGACACCGCCACCATATTATTCCTTTTCCGCCCGGCCGCAAGGCGACCGGGGCGGAAAAGCGGCGGACGGTCTTTCCGTCTGCCGAGGTCCCCCCGCCATACTAATATGGCGGGGAGGAAAACGAGTGTGGATGTCGGGCGGATTGCCCCCACCAGGCTGGCGGTGGCTATCGCCAGCCTGGCGGGGGCAATCCGCCTGACATCATAATGGGCCCATATGACTCCAGGTGTCTTCTGTGAAGGTTCTGGACGCTTCTCTCCTGCCCTTTTAATGGCAGAAATCTGTGGCAGTAGTAGGGTGCTATGAATGTTTAGAATGCTTCTCTGTCTGAATGACTGATCTGTATACTGTTGCCCTGGCCTCTGATTAGTAATGCGTCTCTTGCACCCTTTAAGTAGTTGTCATGGTCCTGTAGTTTATGGTCTTGCATGTGGGATGCCAGTGCTCAGAAAGTCTTCTGAGTTGCTGGGCTATGCCATAACATCTCAGGTGTGTACTGCAAGTGTTTGCGATACGTTTCTGCTTCCGCGTGAAACTGTTTTCCCTACCTATCATAATCTTTTCCGGCAGCCATGGAGGCGGCTTGACTTGCAAAAATCGAACTATGACTTGATGTCTTCAACCACAGTATGTAAATAGTTGCCCTAGTTATATGCTTAATTTCTGATTGCAGGATTTGCCATCAGTGAGGTGCAGAAGAAGCAGGCAATGATGAATGTTAGTAAACCATCAACCACGGGGAAGCCTAAAGGTGAGTAAAAAGGAATTCTAACAAGCACATACATTAACAGCTTGAATTAACAATGTGATAGGCTATAAACCATCTGAGTGCCCCTAAAAACACATGACAATCACACCTTAAACCCAGGAATAGAATAAATGACCGCATGACCAGTCCAGGTGTCACTGTAGACCTCTAACAAAAGATACACTCACTTGAACTGCACCCATGGGAGTTCACTCCTGTTAACAGACGAGTGATCATCTCCCATCGACACTTGAGCCATAATTCTGAAAAGAAAAACCTAGCACAGACAGATTTCTTAGAGGCTCCCTCAAAATACAGACATAGGAGGAAGACTAGCAACTGAGCTCCCACAGCAACCCACTGTAGACTAGATGTATGAGGGCTTGCATTCCCATTGTCACTGAAGAACACTCTAGACACTGAGCATCAGGAATCGCATAACACTTGTAAACAGATGATCATCTGCAAAAGAAAACATTTATTATTCGCACACCTTAGAGCCTGCCTTATATGCTTGATAGAAGAGGAGGTGCCCCAGAGGATATGAGTTTATAGACAATATGAATCCAGATCATATGCCGAAACAGGTCGATAGATATAGAATCGAGCAATCATGGTCATTCTATTTAAATTACAGAGAAGGAGTAGTAGCCGACTAGAAGCAGAACAATACATAAATGGTGACACAAGTCCTGTATACATTTAAAGTCTTGCAAATGGAACATGCAAATAGGGTTTGGTGTTTAAGGGTGATGCATCATCTGAAGATTTAACAAGGTTGTGTAACGGGAGTCTTGGATTGGCCATGGTGTTTCTCAAAGAGTTAATATTGAAGGAAGTGATGTAATAAGGCCATGGCCGGGGCGCCGACAACTAGGTCTATGCTGAATATTTACCAAGTGGCAACCATGTGTCAGGTAGGAAGATATGGGATGCCACAGAAGAGCCAAAAGGCCTAGGAATAGCTTTTTAAAAAATAGATGCACCATACCATGTGAAGAAACCTGACAAAAGGAGGTCTGCAGCTACGCAATAACAAGCATTTGCAATGCAATAGGTCTCGCATTTGCAAGAGTTTAAGCTAGTGGCATTGTAAATGACAATACCTTTTGTTTATGTTTTTATAATTAACACATAAATAAAAGGCATTGGGCCAGATGTAGGACACCAAATACCGGTCGGTAACGGCCGATTTCGGCCGTTACTGACCGGTATTTGGTGTTTGACATGTAGGGGGCTTAGATTTACAGAATCGGTAAATTTACAGATTCTGTAAAATACCGAATCGGTAAATATACCGAATCTGTAAATCCAGATGTAGGTGGCATTTCAAACAGTGCCACAGGCCATTACCGATTTGTTATTTACCATGTAATACTATTGCATGGTAAATAACTAATCCCTGTGTACATGCACATCTGTGCATGTACACCTGTGCCATGTGGCACACATACATGCCCTAAGGGCGTGTATGTGTGTCACATGGCACACAAGCCAAAATCAGGGGTGCATCAGGGTGTCAAAGTGACACCCTGTTCTCCTTGCAAAATCGGTAATTTTACCGATTCGGTAATTGACATTGATTCCTATGGGCCTATATGCCCATAGGAATCAATGTCAATTACCGAATCGGTAAATAACGATTCGGTAATTACCGAATCATACAGATTCGGTAAAAATTACCCATTTTTTACCTACATCTGATTTACCGAATCTAGAATACCGAATCGGTAAAATTCGGTATTCTAGAGTCGGTAAATCAGAGTTACCTACATCTGGGCCATTGTCATTTACAATGCCAATAGCTCAGACTCCTGTAAAATGTGAAAGTGAAAGCGGGCATGACGCACTGAATGTTGCAGGAAAGCATGTTGTGCAGGCCCGGACTGGTGAGTCCGGGCACCGGGCAATCCCCCGGTCGGCTGGAGGGTTTTGGGGGCCGGTTTCCGAAAAGGGGGCCGGTTTTGTGTCTGGGGGCCGATTTTGCCCCCGGCAGCGTGCGTCACGACACTCACTTTGTTCACGGCCGCACTCGCACATCATCCTGTGTCTGACTCACTCTATGCATGCAGGTCACCGTCTGCACCGTGCACGAACACTGTCACTACCCACCCCCCCAAGCAAGCGCTGCAACTGCAAGCCTCAGTATGTGCATGCAAACCGGGCCGTTACCTAACAATAAACAAATGGAGGATGAGGGGGGAGGTGCCTGTGCGCAGCGCGCAGAATTATGCCTGCCCCCTCTTCTGCCGCGTCTGCGCGCGGGCCGCGGCGCGCCTCTCTAGGTGCGGCTGGTGTAATTCTCCTCCTTCCCGCATGCGCATTGGCAGGCCTGCGCGTGACTGACGAGAGGAGTCTGCAGTCGCGCACGGAGTTGGAGAGTCCTGCCAGGCCCAGGCCCAGGCCCATAAATTAATTTTATTCTAATGGCTGGCTTCTGGCAGTGGACTGGCTACTAGCGCCGCCGCCTAGGCCTAGCCCGACCCCCCTCTGCCACAGTGCCTGTGCCACCGTCCGTGACCCGACACTGACCGACCCCACCACCAACAGCAGTCAGCAGACACTGGACAGCAGGCCGCCGGCGCCGAGGTGAGTGAGTCAGTCAGTTTTAATTTCTGCCAGGCCCTGGCCCCCCCGAGAAACTTGAAAGTAAAGAAGCAGGCAGCGCTGCGCTGTTTGCTTCTCCAGCGCTACGTCACGTGACCACCAGGCCCTGGTGGCAGTGTGGACGTGACTGACTCATAGCTGCCAAGTTTTCAGATTAGTATGTGTGAGTGTGACCAGGATTTTGATAATTTCACTGAAATTATGTGTGACATTTCAACGACTATGAGTGACACTTGCTCGCGGACAAAATAAAGCAGTGAAGAAGAGGGAATCATAAATATCAGAAATAACAATCATTTGAGTAAAGAGAGAGTTTACGTTAGCTGCTAGCTTCACAGCATAAGAAATAATAGTTAAACAACTAATTTATCAGACTGCAGCCAACATTGCACAGCGGGGTGGCAACCCTCACACCTCCAGCCCTCGATGACCGGCTGTTAAGAGGTGCTTCGAAGGTGACTGAGAGGGAGGGGGGGCAACCCTCACACCTCCAGCCCTTGATGACCTGTTAAGAGGTGCTTCCAAGGTGACTGAGAGGGAGGGGCTGCAACTTCAGGAGCAGCGACATCTATTCACATGCAAACAGCCCTGAATGTGTCATGTCTCTGCTATTTAGAGGGGGGCTCACACATTCCATTTCTACCCAGGGCCCCAAACATCCGAGACTCGGCCAGATTACACCCCTGATTACACCAAGGCAGCACGTGGTTCTCTTCACAGAGCGTAATTACTGTCACTAAATTGTAAGCATACCTCGGTTCTTCAAACATGCAGTCTATAATGTAATAAAATAAAGAAATGGCACAATCGCACCCACACTGATTAACAAAGTATGGAGGACAATCAAGTTCAATCAGTTCTCTTAGAGTATCTCCTGTAAGTACTGTACATCACAGTGGGGGATGGCATTTTGGACAGAGAGCCTGTCTTCTCGTTGTCTTGTGCAGGAGGGGGCGAGGAGCCCAAGATGATACTAGAATACTGCATGCCCACCCCTGTGCCCACCCTGGTGGATCCTGTTCCCCCTCCTGTGATGGCTCCTGCCCTCCCCTCAGTGATGGCTCCTGTCCCCTCATGTGGTGGCTCCAGTCCACCCCTCACCCCCTCCCCCGCCTGTGATGGCTCCTGTCCCCCCCATGTTGTGGCTCCAGTCCACCCCCACCTGTGATGGCTCTTGTCCCCCCCCTGTGGTGGATCCTGTCTCCGCCCTGGGTGGCTTCTGTCCCAGTCCTGGAACGGCCCCTGCAGCAAGGGTGACGTTCTTGATGGGCCTCTTCTCAAAAGGGCTCAGCTCAAAATAATATGGAAAGGTGGGCGAGTAAGTAAGTGAAGGGTTGGGTGAATGGCTGGATGAATTAGTGAAAGGGTGAATGGATGAATGAAAGATTGAATAAATGGATAATGAGAGAGGATGGATGGATTGATGATTGAGGGAAAGGATGGAGAGAAAATGGTAAATAGCTGGATGTATGGGTGGAAGGGTAGCTGGATGAGGGGAAGGATGATGGATGAGGAGAAGGATGGATGGATGGATGGATGAGGAGAAGGATGGATGGATGGATGAGGAGAAGGATGGATGGATGGATGGAGGGGAAGGATGGATGAGGAGAAGGATGGATGGATGCATGGATGGATGAGGGGGAAGAATAAATGGATTGGATGGATGGATGGGTGAGGGGAAGGATGGATAATGGATGAAACGAAGGATGGATGAGGGGAAGGATGGATGGATGAGGGGGAAGGATGGATGGATGAGGGGAAGGATGGATGGATGAGAGGAAGGATGGATGGATGAGGAGAAGGATGGATGGATGAGGGGAAGGAAGGATGGATGGGTGAGGGGAAGGAAGGATGGATGGGTGAGGGGATGGATGGATGGGTGAGGGGATGGATGGATGGATGAGGGGATGGATAGAGGGGAAGGATGGATGGATGGGTGGGTGAAAGGATGGATGGATGGATGATGAGGGGAAGAATGGATGATGAGGGGAAGGATGGATAGATGAGGGGAAGGATGGATGGATGAGGGGAAGGAAGGATGGATGGGTGAGGGGAAGGAAGGATGGATGGGTGAGGGGATGGATGGATGGATGGGTGAGGGGATGGATGGATGGATGGATGGATGAGGGGATGGATAGAGGGGAAGGATGGATAGAGGGGAAGGATGGATGGATGGGTGAGTGAAAGGATGGATGGATGATGAGGGGAAGAATGGATGATGAGGGGAAGGATGGATGGATGGAGGATGGATGATGAGTGGGTGGGTAGAAGGATGGATGGATGGATGATGAGGGAAAAGGATGGATGGATGATGAGGGAAAAGGATGGATGATGAGGGAAAGGATGGATGATGAGGGGAAGGACGGATGGATGGATGGATGATGGGTGGGTGAAAGGATGGATGGATGGAGAGTTGGTGGGTGAAAGGATGGATGGATGATGAGTGGGTGGGTGAAAGGATGGATGGATGAGTGGGTGGGTGGATAGTGGGTGGGTGAAAGGATGGATCAGTGGATTGGATGGTGGGTGGGTGAAAGGATGGATGAGTGGGTGGGTGGATGGTGGGTGGGTGGATGGTTGGGTGGATGATGGGAGGGTAGGTGGATGAGTGAAATGATGGATGTATTGCTGGATTGATAAGTGCAAGGGTGAATGAATGGACGTATGAGTGAAAGGGTGGATGTAAGGATGGATGAGTGAGTGAAAGGGAAGGTAGATGGACAAAAGGATGAATAGATGTGTGAAGGAGTGAAATGATAGATGGATGAGTGATAGGGTCAATGGATGGATTCATGAGTGGATGAGTAGATAGATGGATGGGTGGATGGATGGCTGGAAGGAAGGATGGCTAAGTGAAAGGGTCGATGGAGAGAGAAAGGGAGGATGGGTGGATGACTAAAATAGTGGATGGGTGGAAGGATTAGTAAGTGAAAGGATGGCTGGATTGGTGAAAGGATAAATGGCTGAATGGATGAGTGAATGGATGGATGGGATGAAGAGTGGATGGATAAGTGTACAGATGGATAGGGTGAAAGGGTGGATGGATGGATAATGGAGGATGAGTGAAAGGATGGATGAGGGGATGGATGAAGGGATGGATGAGTGAAATGATAAATGGACGGATACATGATGGATAGGTTTGCAAATGGTTGAATATGTTTGGAAATGGCTGGGCTTACTTATATACTATTGCGCGACCTCTGATGTGTCTGTAAAACGTACCTATTGTCCTGAAGTTTTGTCCTGAATTTTGGCCTGCTGTCCTGAATTTGTGTCCTGAATTTTGACCCTTTGTCCTGAATTTTTACACTCACCGTCCTGAATTTGCACCAATGCCAGTTGGTCACCCTACCATAGGGTTTTAACCAAATGCATGTTACATTTTCCTGCCTGAGAAAAAACGTCCAGGATTCATGCACAACAGGAGTTACTTATTGAAACACAGCATGTACCGGACGTGACGTTCGATGACCAATGTACAGAACATTCTCGCAAACTTGTGTCTATTTTTGGTGCTCTCTGAAAGAATGCCTATGAATACATATGACTGGGTGGGTAACCTGATGTTCTTTAAGGTCATCATCTACTGTTTACTGTGCTTTGAAAGTTGATACAATTTAAATATGTAATGAAAAATATGCTGTAAAATTCACCATTTTGGTCTGTCGTTTTTCAAAATTTTCTTGGGGGGAGAACCGCCACAAACCCCCCTAGTTGCCGTCGGGCTCGCTCGCTGCGCTCGCTCGCTACGCGCTGGACGGGGGCTGGTCTGCTACGCGCCGGACGGGGGCTGGTCTTGCAAAATTTGCCAGGGCTGCTTTCAGTTCCCAGTCCGGCCCTGATGTTGTGCCTGTAGTAGGAGAAACTCATTAAAGAACGAGTTTTACAGATGTTCAGCCTCGCAGGAGAATACTTAAAATATATAGGAGAATAACGATCTGGCCCCCTATGATGCTTTCTTCACTTTAGATAGCAACGTTACGGAACATCTCTGGGCGACTTTAAAAGAAACCGTTTTATTTATTTGTTTACTAGTAATGGCAATATTTTTGCTTTTAAAATGGAAACAGTATAAGCATAACATAACATGTTAACATAGTTAATGAATGTTAAGGGAATAAAGAAGCTTATGAAAGGCCGTTGCACTGGGATGTGGTGGTTGCAGCATGTCTTGATATGTCCTGCTGTTTACTGTATGCTGTAACTTGAATAAACTCTTACCTGGTGATCTCCGACTTTATATTGGCAATAAGTTCTTAACACAGCAGGATGGGCGAGAGATCCACGTGCGATTCCTTTACCTGGTTTTATTAATGCCATTACCAGTCAGAGAATCCCCTGCAGGTCTGTTCTTAGTATAGCGCCTAAGGCAGTGTTCATCTATTGCCCCCAAGACCCTGGGGCTCTCAACAGTGTTCAACTATGCCAGAAAAAGGTACTGTAATTAAAGCACTTCTCTCTAACGAAGGTTCGAGGCATTCCTCGTGCGCTGAACTCTTGAGCGAGATATTTATGCCATTCAATGCGAGCTCCCCACATGCAGCCTAAAATTTTGGGACATTGTGCTTCATGTCACAATGTTGGATGCAGAACATGCTGCCGCAATCCTTAATTGGGGGTCTACAGGCAGAAAGAACTGGAAAATACTATATCGACCTACGATGCACACACCTCTTTTTCGGCTATTATAAAAGTGTTGCACGCGTTCACGCCACATTAATGTTCCCCCGACATATTTAATTCAGTGCCATGCATGCTAAAGCATTTTAAAGTGGTTTGACACTCATTTCAAAATTGTATTAAATCTTATTCATAGATATAGAATTAAACAAGGAAGTAGGCAATAACTTTTTTAACGAGTGGTGCGCACCTGCCACAACGAGACATCTATTTTCTATTATCGCGCCTGCCTCTGTGCACGATAATTGCAAACAGATGTTGGGCCTGCGGGTAACCAACACCAATAGGCCATGGGCAGAGCAATGCCCACGCCTTTGGCCAATTGCGTGCTGTCTTTGTTAAAAAGACGCTTGCAAAGGCCAATAGCTGGGGCAAAAGTAAAAGCACACACGCAGCGTGTGGCAGCATCTGAAGCAATTTCTGAAAGCCCCTACATGAAGTCTTTATTAATTGATACACAGTCAAGGAAAGCTTGGCAAAACAGAGAGGAATTGGAGGTATGTGCCTGCGATTTCAGGCTTCACTTCATCAGCATCAATGTAGTGCCAATTCTTACTGTAGGATGGTGCTACTCCCATTTATAATAGATACTGATAATTTATCAAAAAGAGCCATAGCAAACTATTTTATTGGTCCCACCACTACTACTTCTACCACTACTACTATTATACTATATTAAGGCTGAGGCATCATGACTCGCCCCAAGGGCCAGTGGCGTCGCTAGGCCTTTTGCTGCCTGAGGAAGAGTCCCAGCCTTAGCCGCCACGTCAGCTGAGGGGGGCTGCTGGCGATCGACTCCAGTTTTTTCTGGCCCACACGGCCGCAGATTAGAATGGGGGAGGCCGCTGACGGCAAAACTTGTGCTGTCCATGGCGGACCGCCCCCCCCCCTTGCTATGCCACTGCCAAGGGCAGCCTAAAACCGTGAGCCATAGGCATGGTCGGACTGACCTATAGAACAATGTGCCAGTTCCCGAAGGGCTCGTCTGACAGATCAGTGTATGGGCCGGTTTATAGCTGTTTTAGGTCGCTTTTTTGGTCTGGTGGGCGGTATTGCCTGTTTATTTCTATGACATTACCACAGACTTTGCCTTCAGTAGGCACTATGGAATACAATCTCCTGTAAATTGCAAAAACCTATAGCTCTTGTCTTTACAGGATAAAACCACCCTGTTTTGAAAATGTGGGCCTCTTTTTTTTAGCTATCTGATTCGCTAAAGGGGACCCCTTTTAATATGGTGCCAATTTTCTGTCCTAGTCCGACCCTGGCCCTAGATGGTGTATCAAATCTTGTACGATCCCAAAGCACTTTGCTTGTCACTTGGGCAAAAGTGATAATCTATCCCAAAACCAAGCAGTCTGGTTAAAAGTTAATAAAGATTACTAAAGTCAAGGTTAATGAGTGGAGTAGGACAGAAATCACAAGGGGAAAATGTCTACCAGGAGGAAATGGTAAATCAGTGCAGATCTCGGTGACATGCAACATTGGAAGAAAATGCTGGTTACACTCAGATGCTAGTTTCTGGAACTAAAGCTAGTCACTTTGAGATTCCCACACGCCCCGGCCCAGTGTTGCCATGGTAATGTAAACAAGCATTGGCATAGCAATAGGTCTCGCCTTTTGGATCTTATAAGTGTTTAGCAATGTAGCATATTATCCTGGGTGCTATGTAACTAGGAATTGAAGAGCTGCCACTAGCACACTTGCATATTTCATGTATTTAATTATCATTATTAATACACAAATGTGTAATAGCCATTAAACTTGTAAAGACAATAAATTATTGCCATTAAGGTATAGCATGGGTTTATGATTTATTTTAATGGCAAGGAATAGGTGGTGGGATGAATTGGTGGAGTGGATAGACAGTAAAAATGAGAGTGCAGTGACTGGAAAGAAGGGGTCAGGAGACCGTTAATGCAGCTAGATGTGAAGTGTAAAGAGCGCCACAATGAATGAACCGATTGATCGGGAAAGGGGAGGATGGAGCAAAGTTAGGGGGCGAAAAACAGATGAGGTGAATGACAGAAAGGGAGAAATGACGGAGTAGTGTGATGAGTGAACTGGGTGACATAACGCATAGGGCTGGAAAAGCATTTTGCGGGGGACCGAGACCATTTTCTTTTCCCAAACGGAATGGAAACAACCCAGTGCTAAGCTACAGACTCATCAGATACCTGGAACAGCGAGTGTTCCCTAATAGCGTGCTGACTTAAAAAAGGAAATCCATGAATAAGAACACATACTCATCTCCTTGGTTTGGCCCAGCTCCAGTTTGAAGCCCATCACACAGAGACAGTGCAGCCAGGCAGAGAAGTGATCCCTAGGACAGGCAGAGTGAGCCGCCTCCAGAGGACAGCAACTCTGACAGCCTTCGGGACAGATCTGGTGCCTGGCCCTCCATTTGGTGGAGTAGATTAAGTCAAACCGCATCCCTGTATGTTTCAGTCTTGCAGTACACTCCTTTGGGCACCAGCAATTTATCATAACTCAAAAGAATGTGCTGTGTTCTGTGTAAAGAGAACTCCACCATTCTTTTCTTCAGCATGACTCTCGCGATGTGCACTATCTTGGCTAAAAAGCAGTTTTTTTGTCAAAAATCTCCATATGCTGATAAAAACAGAAAAACCAAATCAAGCTATATAGGGACTTTAACGTTACTTGTAATGAATAACTCACTTACGTGTCATGTTTAGGAGCATGCGATGCTGCGGCGGGTTTAGATTAACATTTATTGCCTGCTTGTCACGAGCAGTACTGTGATTTAGACAAGTACTGGCTGACTGATTTTATTTGCTCATATGTCTCCGGAGGCAACTTCTGGGAGCTGCGGACAGGAGCATTTGTACAAACAGCAGCAACACAAAGGGCGTGGATAAGGAAAACAATGGCGCGTCGGAGGAAGCGGTGATGCATTACATAACAAGCGAAAGCACGGCACAGCGCGGCACGACGCGTTCAACCTGAGACGCCAGGAATGCAGCTGGCAGTCTGCGCGCCCTGCTCGCTCCCGAGACCCATAGGCCATGGGAGTGAACACAAAAAAGGCAGGACATACCCCCCCCCCCCCTTTGGCCATTTGCGTGCTTTCATTATTGAAAGACACACGCAAAGGCCAATGGGATGTGTGGGAGGAAGAAGACCCACACTGAGAAGTCTCTTGGAAGTCTGAAGTGATCCAAGAGGCCCTCTCCTAGTAGCGCATATGTGCTGCGCTAGGCGAGACCTAAAAGTCAGAGGTTATTAGTGTGAGCTCTGGAGAAATTGTAAATGCGCTGTATCACTGAATGAATGGTGAGGGCTAAGTGGTGTAATATAATTTCAAGATTTCAGGAAATGTCTGCAAGTACAGTGGGAATATGATGTATTTTTGGCTGGCTTAATAATTATTCTAATCAAATCTCAAGCCATGGAATTTGCGTAAATGGAGCTTTCTAGACAACCTAAAAGGAGTCGAAAATTGGGGTGTATATAGAGAAGAAAAAACTTAAATTACTCTGGCGCTCCCAAATGTGCTTCGCAGTCATCTGATTACGTGGTTGCTGTAGAGTCCTAGCATGAACACGGTCTAGTCGGGGACAAGACCAGGGGTACACATGCAGAGTGCGCGCACTGCATGGAGGACCCAGGTCAGGAGAGAAGACACAAGATCGGACCAAGTGATGTCGCGATGCAGGAGGAAGAAAAGGAGAGACCTGAGTGGCACCTCTGCCACCGCGAAAAGGAAGGAAGAAAGAAGAGATCCGTGTGGCACATCTGCCACCGCGAAAAGGAAGGAAGAAAAGAAGAGATCTGAGTGGCACGTCTGCCACTGCGAAAAGGAAGAAAGAAAGGAAGAGATCTGAGTGGCACGTCTGCCACTGTGAAAAGGAAGGAAGAAAAGGAGAGATCTGAGTGGCACGTCTGCCACCGTGAAAAGGAAGGAAGTATATCCATGTGGCCTGTTGCCACAGTTAAGAGTAGAAGGAGAAGTCAGGGCGAAGCAACGTCCCCACAGTGAACCAACTTAGGAAAGAGAAAGGAGTGCAGGAAGACCACTCACACTCCCGAAGAGAAGGGAGGCGACAAGTGCCAGGACAACGGTGCGAGGAACACGAGGCCGGAAGAACACCAGTGGCAAAGAAGACCAGCTGACAGACGATGTTTCCGCACACCCAGGATCTGCGGAGAGGAGCAAGCGAGACCGTTTGTGACATCCACCTTTGGGGTCACACGGACACTGGACACATGCCAGCCGTGGTGACTCAGGGGCAGAGGCCTCTGGGACGCAGTCCCCGCGACGAGAGACGGTCCTCCGACGCCCATCCAAAAGGTCCGGGGAGGGCGAAGACATCGCAAGCAAAGACAGAAAACAACAGCTACCTTGGGACGAGGCTGCGGAATCTGAGGTGAGGCACATGGTCTGCTACATACCCCCACTGGCGGCGGCGCAGGAGCAACCTGATGTGGCACATCCAGCCCAGTGCAAATCCGAGAAAGAGGACCTCAAGGATATCCCGGGGCAGGGGAACACCGACGAGAGGGGTCATCCTAGTGAGAGGGATGCCGTGCAACGGATCTGCCTTTTGCCAAGTAGGACACAGACTACAAGTGAAGCTAAGGCCGAGACCGGAAATCGTGCATTATTCCCCGGCGAACGACAAGAACTCCAACTGCACCCGTCGCCATGGAAGTGAGCAAAAGAAGGACTGTGAGGACAATCTTGTCGCAGAGTCGTCAACAGACTGGTTCCATCGAGCACCCCCAAACCGGTGCCACTGTGAACTGACGTTCCCCGCAGCAGATTGAACACTATCTGTGATGCCAAGCAGCGGTGGATAAAAGGACTCAGCGGAAGTTGAACACTTTACTGCATCCTGATACAGTTTGTTTTTCCCACAGGTTGATTTCTGTAAGTGGGTTTTTGCGATTAAAAAATGGGAGGGATGTAGAGTCCTAGCATGAACACGGTCTAGTGTTCAAGAGTGTTTGTATTACACTTTACACCCACCCACCACAGACGTCATGGTGTCACATGACGCTGGCAATAAAAGGGGCCGAGCGCACGTGCTCGGGCCATTCCCACTACCCCTAACTGGTGTCTGCGTCCACATCATTGCTGCTATCTACCATGCGGGCCTAGGGCCCTCCCCAACACTACAGTTGCATCTGTAACTTAAAGTGAATGTGAATGCCCCAGGGGCCAGGAGGGGTTAATGTGCTTGGTCAAAGAAAACAAGTGTATAGGAAGAAAAGAAAATGAAAAAAGAGTTCCTAATTGTGTTTTTACTTTGACAGCTGTCAACAGGCCATACTACGACTTCCTGATGCGCCAGAAGCACCCGACTCTGCCTGCCAAACTCCCCCAGCAACAGGTGATCATGCTAGCCGAGCCCAAGCGCAAGCCCTCTAACTTCTGGCAGAACATCAGCCGGCTGACCCCCTTCCGGAAGTGAGCGCACTGCACGTGGACCCTGTACAGACGGAAGCACTTTATCCAGGCTACGGAGCAAGATTTCCAGCAGATTGCCTAGAAGGCGTTCTGCTAGGGAAAGACTACTGGGTATAGAGACCGCGCACTATTTATTGTTACTGACCGGCCAGTTTGGGAAGTCTGGCACGCATCACAGCGAGCTATTCCTGGAAAACTAGCGAGACTGAAATCACTGGAGACCATTTCAAGTTTTCCCGCTCCCACCCACTGTCACTTGATTAGTGAACAATGTTGCCTTTCATATTTGCTTCTCCCAATCACGTTCTGATGCGCCATTTGTCTCCCCATTAAGGATGGGGCGTGTTGGTGCTCTACGAGGACAGGAGGCATGCTAAACGCATGCGCAAAACTCTGAGTTGGCATACTTAATTTAAAGCACTTTTAGAAAAATCAACTGTGTTTGCGAGGAAATATCATAGTCTTCAGGCTCATTTTACCTTTCCTCAGTACCTGGTCCTTTCTCCCCCTACTGGCATTCACAGACAAAGCCTGCATGGGTACCATTACCTCCTTGTCTGTTTGCTATCCATGAAGTAGATGTGATGGTGCCAATCGAACAAAGAGCATGAGGAAACGACAGAATCTCACCATGTTGCTGGGGTTCGCTCAAGATAGCATGCCATGCATGCCTGCTCACTCTGCTTGTCCCCACAGGAAGTTACTGGGAAAGGAATGGTGTGGGCTCAGCGCCTTCTTTCACTGCTCCCCGCTGAGTTTTCATATGGTGGGGCATGTTGAGAGAAGAAAGGGAGAGCGCCATGTGTAACGTAGAAAAAAATGTGCCTAACTTAATATTGTGTACAATATTCCACTGTAGCCCATTTCAGCCTCCTTCACGAGAACACTGATTTGTCATTTGTAATGTCTTTATTTATGCCCAAATAACAGCAACTTGATTTTTAAGAAACTGTTGTAATCATTCTTGTGAACTTTTTATTATTGGTTTAGGCGTGGGAAAGTATTTTAATGATTTTATTTATTTTATAGTGAGATTTTATGGTGAGTTCTTGCATAGGTGAAACAGGAAACCTTTGCATAAATCCGTCAAGTAATATAATCTGGAAGTGTCAACATTGCACTCATGCACAAAAAGCCCCATGAGTGTGCCCAGCAGAGCTCTGGGACAGCATGAATCTTACCCAGGCTGTTAGAGGGAGTGTGTGCACTTAATGACGCTCGATGGAGTATGGAGTTTAAGAACTTTCACAGCATAGAAATGGATTCCAGTGGGTGGGCAACTAACGCTGAAGGGCATAGGTAGGCTGCATCTCAGGCTCAGTCAGTGTTCACTCCATCTTGTGAACCTGTTATCCCGCTGCTGTCTTTTGGCTAGGTCCTGTCCATGGTGCGGGGGTGGCCCGAGCTCCGGGCCCCCTGCGGCACTGGCAGGTCCCTGGCCTGAGAGCTTCAGACTGGGTCCAGAGCGTGGGGGCCCCTCAAGTTTCATTACACCACTGGTGCTATACCAATGCCACATACATACATAGATATACATATACACATACACACATACTTGTGGAGTTGTGCAAGAGTAACAAATAACAGCACACACAAGACTAGAGCAGCCACCTGGAAGAGAACGAACCTTAGTTGCTCCCACAATACAGCTCTTGGTTTGCTCTCTGCCTGGACAAATGCCAAGTCTCTCCATTTGAGCAAATTTATTGAGGGAGCAAAACTGTCATGGTTGGATTCAGTGACGGCTCCTCTGCTAAGGCGGAGGAGCGTCACCTCACTCCATTGCAGCAGTGAAGGAAAAGGGGGGAAAAAAATCATAATAATGTGATGTTATTATTTTACTTGTTCCTGCTGCAGCAGCATGGGGGCATGGCTGCTCTGCTCACAGAGCAGGGCAGGGGAGGAATGATGGGCACACTGCAATTCACATGGCGCTTTGGCCGGCGGTCTCAGGCAGGCCAAACAGTCATGAGCACTTAGTATGTTCTCCACCCAGGCTTCATTACAGCCTGGGTGGAGAACATGCCGAGGCCCCCAGTCCCCATCTGTGCGCCGAATTACGGCACTTAGACCAATCACAACACTGCATTGTAGTGTTGTGATTGGCTTAGGAGAGCCAATCACAATGCTGCATTGTAGCATTGTGATTGGCTCAGGGGGCCTGGCTGCTTCCTGTTCAGCCAACAGAGGAGAGACGACGTGAGACAGAGCGGTGAGGAGGTAAGTGTATTTTTCTTTTTTTTACACTCCCTTACCCCTTTGCCCCCTGCCTCACCCCCCCCAGATCCGTGCCGGCCACCACTGGTAGGATTGCAGCGAAAATAAAGTAGGATGGGAAGACCCAAATGCTACAACGTCTCCATAGGCACCACATGACTAAGGAAGGTAGATGTTTTGGAATCTTGAAAATACATTTCTCTTCAGCTGATCTCCCAATTAGTGTGCAAGGGCTCTCAAAATGTTGCCAATAGTAATGCTATTGGATGACGTCCTTGCCGAATAATTTGCCTTTCCGATATTTCATTTGGTGAAGGCAAAAAGAAAGAAAGAAACAATGCTCTGATTATGCAGCACTACAGTTTCAATGGAAATCTTTGACAATAAAAAAAATATTAAGCTTCATTGAGTCTGGATATCTGAACCTCAATCTCTTAGTGAAATCATCAAATATTTTTCCCCATTGGTCGAATGGACCTTTGTTAGTCAACTTGAAGCATTGCAAGGGAGCTAACAACAGAATTTTATTTCTGTGAAGCCAAGTTGTCTTCACAATGAAGACCAAGAATCAATTATTTCAACCATAAAGGTTAATTTTAGAACATTAATCCAACCAGTATATATATACAAAGCAGGAATAAACTAAAAATGTATAACAATACAGTCTGGGGACCAAAGTGTGCCATAATGATATACAATATAGTAACAGCCACAATGCAAAGGAAACAGACTGGCGCGATCAGGTGTTCCATAAATAAAGTTTCCCTTTCTAATCTAAGCATATGCTAAGAGAAACTCTAATGGAGATTTCTACTGGAGATTTCTACAGGGGAGCATAGAAGGTGTCAGCATAAGGGGGTGAACTTCATTAGAAGTTCCATGAAATGGGAAGAGTGCTCAGCATGATGCTTCCCACTCAGAGAAGCCCAACAGAGAGATCTGTTTCCTCTCCAAGTCAGGATAAAGTGTGCCCCACTAACTATGCAACACCAATTTTTTTTTTTCTTCTAAACTTTATTTCGGTTTGTTTATGAACCATAAAAGTACCACAAGGAAAAAAAACACGTTTTAAGCAATAAAATAATACACATGTTACATCCTAGTTCATATACATAGTCCATAGGTTGCCATTTGGTTATGGAGTCCCGTTATGATATTTAAGACAATAAATTATATATTAACAGATTAAAAGGTTAAAATACAATAGAAACCCAAAGTTTTCCTGGGAAAGTTATCTAACAACAAACCAGGGGGCTTTGTTACTTCCGAAACATTCTCCGTCTTGTTAACCACATAGAAAACAAGAACTTAGCAATGGCTGTAACTATTAGTGCATTGGTGTCGGATTTTAAAATTCTAAAAAACTCTAGATAATTCCTAACTCCCAGGTTCACACATAGCTGTATAATCCATTTCTTTCTAATGTTGCAGTAGGCAGGACAGAACAAGATTACATGCATTAAGGTCTCATTAGGGTTTTCGCAACCTGGACAGGGGCGAGCTGGACCCTCTTTCCATTTGTCTGTGTATGAGGGCAGAGGCAGTGTGCCGTATCTAAACTGTAGATACAGTTTCTTTGCTAGAATAGCGTACCTTCGCAAAGGTTCCTTCATGGAGTCTTTTAAATTGATGGCACAAGTAAGGAGGAATCCCCATATTGGTTAGTATACTCCACAGTTGGTTCCTATCCACCATATGAAAGGCGGATTTGAGGTCCACAAACGTTAGGTACAGGCTGCCCCCATCCAGGACCACATGCTTCCAGTAGAGTACCTGGAGCCGTAGTAGTTGGTCAATGGTCGATGTTTTGGCTCTAAACCCTGCTTGCAGGTGGGAGAGAATATTGTTCTCTATGATCCAATCCTGCAAGCGTTGTAAAAGGAGTCTGGCATAGATTTTTTGTGTAGCATCAATAAGGCTAATTGGCCTGTAATTTGATGGTGCCAGCGGAGAGCCCTTTTTGTAAACCGGAATGATTTCGGCCCCCAGCCAAGTGCTAGGGAGTTCTTGTCCGTCCAAAATGGCGTTAAATAGGACAGTCAAATAAGGAACCCATATCTTCAGCTCATCTCTGTAGAGATCACCAGGAATCCTATCCAACCCCGGGGCCTTATTAGGTTTCAGTGCTAGTACCGCTAGTGTCACTTCCGACAAAGTAAATAAAGGAGGGTGCCAACTTGGATCCAACCTCAGGGGAAAACTTGATAAGTCACTAGTTAGGGAAGCGGGACTAGAATAAAGATCTCTAAAGTAAGCACACCAAGCTTCCTCAGCGATGTTAGGATCGATCTTGGACTTGCCCTCTACCTTCCCAGTGTGGACCAGATTCCAAAAGGTTCGGGCATCTTTCGCAATTAATGCCTGTTTGATTGCATGCCATCTCAGTTTCCTATTCAGATTTTGCATGGAACAGGAGATCCTTATAGGCCTTCCTTGCAATCATAATGGAAGTCCTACTGCCTGTTTTAAGAGCGGATACTAAAGTAGTTTTCGCCCTCCTACATGACTGGTTATACCAGGGATTAGGGTCCCGTGGCTGCCGTTGGCTCTGATTGGAGGGTTTGTAGAAGCTGCCCGCCAAGGCCGTCAATAATTCTTTATGGATTTCTAAAATTTTAGCGCCTTCCGCATAATTTGGGACACTCTCGTACAGTGCTGACAACCGCTCTAGCTGAGGAATTACACTTTTGTACATCGAAGCCAGATTTTCTGTTGAAGTCTTAATAGAGGCCCAGCGGATTGTTTTACCACCCTGTATAATCCTAATATTGCTAGAAACCATGTCAGCCTCTTGATGCACCCCCTCAGGATGTGGCAGATCCAGATCCACCACCAAAGGGTTATGATCACTTTCCGAGCGATCGTGTACATGGAAGTTACGGATCAGTGGCCATAAAGACAAACTAGCCATAAAATAATCAATTATTGACGAATGGCCCATTCCATTATAAGTACGCTTTCCTGGACTATCCCCCGGAAAGCGACCATTACATGCTCTAAGTGAAAATGTATACGTCAAGGATGTGAGCTGCATAACCATAGGTGACCAGGATTTAGTTTGATAGACATTAGGAAATGGAATCTGGCAGGCGTCATCCTCATCTGACGATATCTGAATAACCCCCCCAAGTGGCTCGTAGTGGCAGTTGAAGTCTCCCCCTATTAACACCTTAGTCTCGCTAGGGAGGCTGTTCAATAGATTAGTTAAGGACTCTAGAGTCTGTGATGTCCCTCCCCCACAAACAGGGCGTAAGTAGATATTAATGATTGCCAATTTGGGTGTGTTTGGGTGAGCTAAAAGAATACATAATATGTCGCGGCTATTAGTATTGATCCTTTTAACCGAGAACCCAAGATGGACACCCACCCATATGGTCAGGCCACCAGATGGCCTGCCTCTAGCACCCTTTATGGCAAGTTCAGCGTAGGTAACAAACCCCATTCTATGGTGGGTGGTCATAGCCCATGTTTCTTGAAATATACAGATACCATAAGTATCCACAAAATCGCACCAATCAGTGTTGTCTAGTTTTGTAGCCAAACCCGCCACGTTCCATGATAGGGCCGCTAGATGTCTGCTTTGTCGGGTCGGTGGGTCAATTAGCTGATTGGAAAATGTAGCAGATTCTACGTTTGGGTCACCTGCTTCAGGGCTCATCTGCCCCTTAGGTATGTCGTGGCTAGATATGGGAAGTTTGGCCTCGTGTGATATGGAGGGGGCAATAGTAGGTTGGGAGAATGTAGACGTCAACCTAATCCCACTCTGAGTGTCCTCCCGGGCTGGCTCCCCTTTAACCACCCTTGAACTAGTTAGAGGAGGAATGATGGAGGCGGGAAGACCAATTAAAGTACAACTAACAGTTGCCAGAACATTCATATGTCATTCACACCACTAAGAGCCAATCTCTGGGCCGCATTTGAGGGGAGTCAACATACGCCCTAAGTTCCCATCACAACGCAATTAGGTATGCAGCTGTTCCTTGAATGTAGCATCCTCCTGGTACACCATTGACAGGAGACCTTCTTTCACCGGTAGTACTTCACAATCGTTGCCAACTTTCCTCTCCTAGGCCTCACTATCAGCAGTCTAATAAACAGCAATTGGCCTTTCTCTAACTAACGAGGAACACCATAACGCACCAGCAGAGGAGAGAAACCAGCATACTGGCAGCATTAAAACAAACATTTTCAGATAAGGCCTAATGCCAAGCTAAGTTAACTCGAATATCAAAATGGATACATGTTACTGTAATATAACTCTATGAAAAGCAAATTATCAATAATTGAACATGAATATGCAATGAAAATGCATACATTAATCTGTTAATCAGCTTAATACACGTATACATGAATTCTTAGGGATTGAAATAGTTACATACTATTAATTCATTTAAATGTACCACACATTAATTAAGTTAAACCACATGTTGAATATAAATGTTGTATGTAAGTATACAAAATGTATATAATGACATATAAACGGTGGAGCTTAAATTATGCTGCTTAAAGCTTGAGTATGTAATTCAATCACATTTAAAAACAAAGCACATTCCTGAGTACACTTCACAAGAGAATGATATTACTGAGAGTCAGGTGTGTTGATCAATCACGGGATGGGATTTGCTACAGTGGCTAGACATAAAGGTGCAAGAGAGTAAAAGTATGGTACTACAACAACATCCCAGGCACATCAGACTCATACTGTGATGGTTTGTGTAGAAGAACCAGTTTATCTGATGATCGATGACAGGCTTTATGACCTCTATTCCAGTCCTGGCCTTATGTTTAGATATCGGGACCTTAAGCATTTTGGGGATAAATAACATCAAGGTCACCTAACTTGCTTCTATAAGACACAATCACCATTCTTTTTGTCAATGTAATGGTAATGTGAAAAAACTTTTCAGGCACATATACACTAGGGCCTTTTGGCACTGAGTGGAGCAGAAGGAAGGGGTAACCTAAGTAATCCTCGGTTTGGCATCCAGTTAGTGTTCTTTGTATGATGATGTTGATTGTTCACCATTCAATTGAAATAATCAGCAAGACGGTTTAATGTGGTACGTTTTTTTTTGTTTCAGCCAACACGTATTTCGTCCTATTGCATCATGAAAGCCTTGGACTTTCACAAGGCTTTTAGGTTGTACCTTTAAATTTTAGGACATAGAATAATGTGTGCTTGGGGTCTTCTGGAAATGTGTGTCCATTAGCAGTCTGGACAGTAGCTTCTTACAACCATCATAATCTGAAGGTGATCTGATTTTCGTTTGAGCCAGTGGCTGCCCATCCAGTCCTAGTGTCCTGAGTAAAAAGTACTAATGGCGGAGCAACACCCATATCCTTCCGTTTTGGCCCAAGCTTGAGGCAGCGCTGAGTGCCATCAATATACATATAAAAAACTGAAATCAAAGGGAGGGTCAAGGTGAGACAAAGGCTTAACACAAATGTCCCAGCCAACGCTTCACTGTGTAATTGATTACGTTTCCAACTAGAATAATCAAAGAAATGTTTAAGGTAATCGTGCAAAATTCTTTTAAGACATCTGAGAGGATTTTAAAAGATGGAAATAAGTGAAAGGTGGACCCAGTGTTAAGTTCAGGAGCATCTCTTATAAGAAAGCTTGGCAACTAGCAAGGAGAGGTCGGCTGGCTAATTGATACTCAATCACACTCAATGAACGACTATGAGCTCATCAAAACTTTTATAAAGTAAGAATGTCCTGACAAAGTCACTTTGGAACATGCATACACAAAATAAAAAAGTCGAATGAATGAGGCTACAATGTGATACATTTTAGAGTTAGTAAAGTTTAGGCGGTTACTTGGCATTGACAGCCACTCAGCATACAGATTATGTAAACACTATTAATGGAAGGTACTTGGGGCCTCATTTATGAGAAGTGACTGATCGCTGCGTGAAAGCAGCGATGCGTCACTTCTCAGTGCGCCCTCCTTCCGACATGATTGATGCGTCATATTTAATGTATGACGCATCATGTCGCAAGGAGTTGCAGATACGTCAGAAATACTGACGTATCTGTATGGCGCAAAAGTGACGCATTGCTGGAGTGTGTCACAAAAGTGACGCAACTCCAGCAATGTGTCCTTTCACATGGGGCAAGCCCCATGTGAAAGAGCCTACGTCAGTCTTACGCCTGCTGTGAGGCAGGCGTAATATATTGACGCATTTGCGTCCTAGAAGTGGCGCAGTGAAATCTCATAGATTTCACTGCGTCACTTCTACGACCCTTTCTTGCGTCAATACGCCCCCCTTGCATACATTATACCTGGCGCAGGTATAATGTGGCGCAGGGGTTTACAAAGTGACGCATCTACCTAGATGCGTCACTTTGTAAATATGGCGCAACAAGGCGCATTTTTTACGCCACCGGTGCGTCTCAAAAAGTGACGCACCGGTGGCGTAAAAGTGACGCACAGCCTCATAAATGAGGCCCACGGTTTTTGAGTGGTTGGGTTGGTAAGAGAGTGTTTGTCCATTGGGCATAACTCACTATTTCTCAGACATCAGCCACACACTAGAGCTTTGACTTTCACTCCAGCTTCCACGAAAAGCCAGCATGTGTTTTAAGGGTGGATTCTATGTGGTCCAGTGTCTTCCAATTCTAGGCCAATAATGCTGCTTGACATCGTATCCCTTGTAACCTGTTATTGAGTTTCTTACTTTCTTTTATAGACCCCTGAAGATTTTATTGGAATAGTCCACTGTCCCGTCACTTTGGATCTTGTCATCCCTAATTGTGTTTCTTTCTAGAGTTGTAAGATATTGTGGAATAATAGCAGTTGGAAGTTTGATCTCTTTGTAATGGCATTTATTTGGGAGACGAGTGAAAATTTTGATCACTACTTGTTTTCCCTCATAATTTGGGCTGGGAGTCTATTCCAGGAGTAGAAGGTCGCACAAAATGGAAATATCCTGCTATTTGCTCTACCCTAGAGTACAACTTCAGTTTTGGTTCCACTGAGGCACATAAATATTTCCCTTGTCCAGTGATGCATGTTTTTCAAACAATCTGTGGTGTTCAGTTGGTTCATAGCTTAATTTTAAGGGAGCAGCTTTTCAGTGTGGGCCAAGCTCAATTGAAATATGTAGATTGTATTGCTCAAGAGGTTGGGGACACATATATACTGAAGACTAATGGGTATAAGGATAAGCTGGGTTTGGCAACCAGATACAAGACCTTCCTACAGATTAACATGATAGATTATGTTGTAATTAGGTGGCTATGGGGACGTTTTCATGAGTACCTTGGCAGTCAGTGGTTACAGGGCTCACACTGTATCAACCACAGCCTTTCACTACAGGTACAAAGGACCTAACCTTACTATTGGGCACAAAACTGATCACCATGTTCACTCCTTTAGCACTTACTCTCAGGGTAGCAAAGTCAAGCAGCCAGTGGCTTCCTCGGACCTCTGGTGTGGGGCTAGATCTTCAGCACTAAACAGAAATCAGTGACAAATAATGTCCAACCAGTATTTTGGTTTTTAGAAAAAGAAAAGTACTTTAATATGTTAATACACAATAAAAGAATCACTGTACACAGTCAAAGAAGAGGTATTTTTAGGTAGTTGTAGGAGAAGTACATCAGCATGGCATGGCAAAGTGTTATTTAGTAATGTCCATTGACCATTGACCCTATTCAGAGCAACGCTCTCTGTGTTTTGATAGGGTGGTGCCACCTACACATGTAGCTGTCAGGTTAGGCTACACCCCTTAAGTGGTGTGCCTCTGGCATGACCAACCAAGCAGGTGTGCTGGAGTCTTAGCCTCAGCCCAGCCAGAGGAGATCACCAGTGACCTCCAATAAGTCACACTGAGGAAAACAAAAAAGTGATGGGTGGGTTGCTTGATTTAACCTCAGCTACTGGTAATTATGCTCAGCTGCAATCCAGTCCATCGTTGTGTTGTCCACCATGCCACCATATGCAAATCAGCCTTGGATTTGCTCAGTCAGTCAAACTAACTTTATTCTGCAATATTACCATAAAAGTACACCAAAGAATCTTTAAAGTACACAATACATTCAACAATTGTAAACAGAGTTTAAATTTAGCATTGTCGGATTAAAATGATAATACTGATCCATAATTCATGATTAATTAAAAAAGTCAAAGACCAAATAAAACAATCCAAGTGATGCATGTTTTTCAAACAATCTGTGGTGTTCAGTTGGTTCATAGCTTAATTTTAAGGGAGCAGCTTTTCAGTGTGGGCCAAGCTCAATTGAAATATGTAGATTGTATTGCTCAAGAGGTTGGGGACACATATATACTGAAGACTAATGGGTATAAGGATAAGCTGGGTTTGGCAACCAGATACAAGACCTTCCTACAGATTAACATGATAGATTATGTTGTAATTAGGTGGCTATGGGGACGTTTTCATGAGTACCTTGGCAGTCAGTGGTTACAGGGCTCACACTGTATCAACCACAGCCTTTCACTACAGGTACAAAGGACCTAACCTTACTATTGGGCACAAAACTGATCACCATGTTCACTCCTTTAGCACTTACTCTCAGGGTAGCAAAGTCAAGCAGCCAGTGGCTTCCTCGGACCTCTGGTGTGGGGCTAGATCTTCAGCACTAAACAGAAATCAGTGACAAATAATGTCCAACCAGTATTTTGGTTTTTAGAAAAAGAAAAGTACTTTAATATGTTAATACACAATAAAAGAATCACTGTACACAGTCAAAGAAGAGGTATTTTTAGGTAGTTGTAGGAGAAGTACATCAGCATGGCATGGCAAAGTGTTATTTAGTAATGTCCATTGACCATTGACCCTATTCAGAGCAACGCTCTCTGTGTTTTGATAGTGTGGTGCCACCTACACATGTAGCTGTCAGGTTAGGCTACACCCCTTAAGTGGTGTGCCTCTGGCATGACCAACCAAGCAGGTGTGCTGCAGTCTTAGCCTCAGCCCAGCCAGAGGAGATCACCAGTGACCTCCAATAAGTCACACTGAGGAAAACAAAAAAGTGATGGGTGGGTTGCTTGATTTAACCTCAGCTACTGGTAATTATGCTCAGCTGCAATCCAGTCCATCGTTGTGTTGTCCACCATGCCACCATATGCAAATCAGCCTTGGATTTGCTCAGTCAGTCAAACTAACTTTATTCTGCAATATTACCATAAAAGTACACCAAAGAATCTTTAAAGTACACAATACATTCAACAATTGTAAACAGAGTTTAAATTTAGCATTGTCGGATTAAAATGATAAAACTGATCCATAATTCATGATTAATTAAAAAAGTCAAAGACCAAATAAAACAATCCAAGTAATCATCAACCTGTTCTTTGAGGGAAAAAAGGTATTGATGAGACAATCACCAAGCAACCATCAGTTTGAAATAAAAATCAATATCTTTTTCTCGTATTTAACAAGCATCTAGCAAAACGGATTCCAGCACAACAGACTGCTGCCGAACAAAACTGCCGTAGGTATAACATTCCCTTTTTGTACCTTTCAAAATTGAGAGAACGTAAAATTGGGGCTAATAAGAGTAGGCGCCGAAACTAATATAAAGAGCAAAAAAGTAAAAACTAGACTGTGCTTTGTTGTGAGCAGTTGTCATAAGGACAATTTGGAAGGTTTACAAACCATGCTGCCTGTTGAGGAAAAGCTACGAGAAAATGTAATGAGCCAACACTGATTGGCAGAGAGGTGGTCAGATGAACAGGGCAGGTGAGATTTTTAGCTCATGACTGGAGTTTTAAATTGATGTGGGGAAGATGGAAACAATGTCAGATGAGAGTATTTAAAGAAAAAAAGTATTAGGCGTTTTATCTTAACATTTTGCAAGTGTGTTTCAGGGGCAGCTCCTCCGTTTGAGCGGAGGAGTGTCGCCCCACTGAAATGCGCCCAGAGAGAAAAATAAAATGGGAATGAAGTTAATTCATTACCATTTTATTTTTCTTCACTGTCTCCCGAACAGAGCACAGGAGCTGAGCTCGTCATGAGCGCCGAAGGGGTTAAAACAGTTAACTCTAGCCAGAGGGGCACCATCTATTTAATGCACTTTTGTTTTTATGACTTTATGCCCGCTGGCCATAGTAAAGGACTTTGAGCGATTATCCTTTCAATTACCAACAAGCATTGGAAATGCAATAGGTCTCGCATTAGAAAAGTTGGAGCTATTGGTTTGTAAATGACAATTTTTTTTTAATGTGTTGGTTTTGAAAATAGCCAAATTAATAGCTTTGTCATTTACAATGCCAATACTTTAAACTTTTTCAAATGTGACACCTATAGCATTTAATAGTGTGAATTGAATGGCGCCAGCAAACTAAAGAGAGACTAGACAGCCTGTTTGTGACGGGCGCTTGCTTTGCATGTAAGTAGAGGGAGATAACAGCAGAAGGAATGATATAAAGTAACCCAACACACTAAAGAGAGGACATTCAAAGTGTTTATAATGCGCACGCGGTTTGCACCTAAGAAAACGAAGATATCATCAAAATAAATAGTGTGAACTGAATATTTCACTCCCGTGATCGATGTGCTAGCGGGGGCTAGTGGTGGAGAGTGGGGAGAGAAGCTGAAGTTTCAGTAAGGGCGGTTGAGTTCAAATTTGGATGAGTGAGGGACATGAGGAGGATCGCATGGCTCGGGAGGAGGCTAAAGGGGGATGGGTGCAGGGGGATTGTGTCCCGGACTGCGTGGTTCAATGGAAGTGAAGGAATGCGGGGGGTGTGGTAATCGGCGGTGCGCAGGGGTCGGTTAGGACAATATCACTGAAAGATGTGACACAGAATTTCAGGCAAGGGTGGTCATCATTTTGAGTTATAGCACAAGAGCTTGTAACAGTGGCGGCCCGTCTATGCCAGGTTATATATTTGATGAGAGTAATTGTGCTATCAATCCATTGATCGTTAGGCGAGTCTTCCTACAATACAAGATGCCCACGAGTCAACAGCACACAAAATGAAAAGCGAGCCGAAACCTCAGGCCTTCATCTCCCAAAACTCCATCCTTCTGCAAACCCAGCAGCTTCAAACTGCCTGTTTGCCATTTATCAGATCCCGCACCTCATGCCTCGACAGAATCCCTGCATCTTTAATGATATTGGTGCAATGTGCAGCGAGGAGGGGAGTGAGGAGGGGGACAGGGAGGCGAGTCAGGGGACACACGGAGGCTGAGGGGAAACAGGAGCGGAGGAGAGCAGGGCACGAGGCAGAGAGGGGAAGACGAAAACTGGGGATGAGGGTATTTAAATCCGAAAGCGGTCGAGGAAAGAAAGAGGTGAAATAAACGTAATAGATTTAAAAAGCAAAGACAAGAAGGCAGCTGTTAAAATCAGGGCGGATGGAGAATCGAGGGAAAAAATGCAAGCAAGGTGGGGACATAAAGAGAGACAGGATAAATGAAGACAGACTTCGGAAAGTACAGAGAAGAAAGGGACACATTAGAGGCGGGAGTGAAAACAATCTTCTGATTTCCGCTGCCAGAGCTGCGCTGTGCATTCACGATGCCGATGATCGCCAGGAGGTGACTGAGAGCCGAACCGCCGCCAGCTGGGGGAGGAGGGGGCGGGCGGCGCGGACTGTCAAATGCAGGGATATTCTTGGAGAAGCCGCGCCTGACAGACGAAGCAATGGTGGGAAGCAACCATAAAGAACGCCTAGGGCTGACGGTCGCCGGAGAGGGACAATTTATTCTAACATGCATCAAGGGGATACATCTGTGCGGGGACCGACAAATCCCACCGTATGGATGTAAAAAACGCGTTGCACAAGCATATTTGTAGGCCCATTTAAACAGGACCGGTGGAGCTACTGATTGAGCAAAAAGAGAAGAGACTGGACTGGAGCTGACCAAATATTAAAAGCGTGGGAGATAAAAGTAAAATAAACATACGGAAACAAATCAAACATGAAAAACCTGCATGATAGACGCTGAATTCAACTAGAGGAAGAGGTTTGCCATTTGAATGTGTTTTCTGTGTCAAGTAGGGGATAAGATAGCATATAGCTACCAATGTATCTGTGAATTCTGGGACTCTGGAGGGGGGGAGGAGAAATGCGACACGGCCGCAGCAGGGGGCGGAGCGGGGAGAACGGCGATGAGGGAGAGACATAGTGTGAAGCAGCAGGGGCCTTTGAAGTGAAGCTAAGCTTCACTTCAAAGGTGTGGGAGGAGTGCGGCTGAGGCAGACCACACGCTGGGGGAAGCTTGTGGGGCGGAGCGGGAAGAGCTGCTGGGGAACAGATGGCTGGCGATTTGATGCTGTGCACGCGCATTTTAGGTTAATGCGCTTGCGCATTGACCTAAAAGCGCACGGGCACAGCATCAAATCGCCACTTTAGTTAAACCTTGTTTAAGCCCCTATAGTCTCGCTCCGCTCAGTGCGCATGCGCATTGAGAGGCGAGACCTAAAAACTGACAAAATGCATCCATCAAATTCTGTGGGCCGTTAGCAGTCCTAGTTCCAAGGACAGCGTCATCCTCATATAATAGCGTGGATATATAATGATTACCCATCCTTGCGATGTCAGGCCTATTTTGAAGTAAAACTCCTTCTAGCCCATTAATATAGATTAAGAATAAAAACGGCGCTAAAATACAACCTTGTCACACCAACTGGTTACTGCTTAAAGGCGTAGTGCATTACCCTTTGATCCATAGCTCGATTTGTCCGCAGTGTCCGAATGGAGATGATGCAATAAAGTGACCAGTGCCTTTTCAACTGCCATGTTTTCTGAAATTAACTTTAATTTAGAGCGGTTCACTCATCAAACATGCTTGAAAGATCCATAAAAGCTAAGTGCAATGCTCTTTCTTATCATAAACATACTTTACAATCAATAGGGAGCGATTTAGACATTGTTCCACTGTGCCAGTTCCTGATCTGAAGCCATATTGAACATCTGATAGTATGTTATTTGTCGCAGCCCGTTCCTCCAGTCTTAAAAGGAGTGCCCAAACTGTTTATAGTGGAGTCCAGCAAAGATATTGGGTGATAACGGGGTAGGTTGTTCCTGTCACTCTTTTTAAAAATAGGAACAGTTCATTCCATGTGGGTATTAAAACACTGGTAATTACAGCTCTAAACACGTTAGTGAGCAGAGGTCTCCAAACACGACATATTCTTTAAAAATATCCATAGGGACTCTTGTGGCCGTTCTGCATTGAATCTTTTTAATTGCATGGGCAATTTTGTTTAACACTATAGAGTGACTAAACGGAGATGCGGCGTCCCTATCCAACACTAAGATGTCTCCTTGCATTGAGTCTCTCAGAGGGGGCTATACAATTTAAATACTGAAAAGAGTGAGAGGACCACCTGTCTGCTGAAATTAGACAGACAGTGTTTGGGGGTGGTCCGTCTGTGAATAAAGGATGGTTTACTACTTCCCAAAAAGTCGAGGGTGCTTGGCGCTCCCTGCTGCTTAAAGATCTGCCCATGCTGAATTTTTTAGTTCGATCTTTCTAGCCTTACTACAGATTATTTGGACTTGCGAGCTGACATAATATTCTCCTTATTTCTCAGGTTGCTGTTTAAGGCTAACTTAAGATGTTTATGAGCTTCAGAACAGACAGCATTGAACCACTGGTGTGGAAGTGGACTAACTGTCCAGCAGTTTACAGTTCGTGATTGGGGAAATCGATTGACATATAGTGACAAAACTATTTATTATGGAACTAGCTGGAGCACCAAAGGACAGACACTTATTTACTGCATCCAAATTTTCAGACAGTATGTTCCTAACGAACCTAGTTGACTCCACTGAGTCCCTTTTAATTCTCTAGCCCTTATTTGCAGAAAAGATAATTGGGGCCACATCCAAAGTTTCACTCCTTTTTGTCCGATCAATATTCAAATATAGTGCAAGTGGGTTATGGTCACTAATACAATCTGAATATGAAATAATTATAAAATCAGATAATACAAATGTCAACTATTTTGACATCAATATAAAATCAATGGTGCTACATTTACCGCCACTTATGTAAGTTGGATGTACGTTGAAGGTAATACTGGATACTGGTGCCAAGGCAGCTTGATCCTGTTGGATCTATCAGTGGCTTTTGACACTGTGAAACATGACATCCTAATTAAAAGGCTCCTAGAAGCAGGAGTCAAGAATACTGCTCTTAACCTGATCAAATCATATCTGAACAATAGGTTCCAATATGTTCAGATCGGTGACTCTTGCTCAGAGCGGTTCACGCTTCCATGTGGGGTGCCACTGGACTCCTCATTTAGCCCTACATTGTTTAATCTGTACGTGGCCCCCTTAGCGGACATCATCAGGCAGTTTGGCTTTTCATTGGTTTCCTACGCAGATGATACTCAAATAGTTGTGTCCATTTCAAACAACTTGGAGAAAACCGCTGAACGTTTTAGCCAATGTATGTCCCAAGTAGACCAATGGATGACTACAAATTGCCTAAAGCTCAACTGAAGCAAAACCAAGATTCTCCTGTTAGGATCTGATACCTCTTTCTGGGCACAGAACTAGTGGCCTCCTGGTATGGGAACTCTTCCGTCCCCAGTCTGCAAGGTGAATAACCTGGGTTTCATTTTTGATGACAGACTGACCTTTCAACATCAGATTAGCAAGGTTACCTCTTTGCTCTTTCTTACACTAAAATCAATCAGGAAAGGGCGCACCTTCATCCCTCATGAAGCTGTAAAAACACTAGTAACGACTCTAGCCATGGCCAGACTCGACTATGGAAACGCCTTATATGTTGGCCTCCAAAAGCAATACATGCTCAAACTCCAGCGGGCACAGAACGGAGCCACCAGACTGCTGCTGTTTATTTCTAAATTCCAGTCCATTTCCCAAGACCTAAAAAAACTCCATTGGCTCCCTTTAAATAAGAGGACATAATTCAAATCTCTTTGTCTAGCATACAAAGCTTTGCATGGAACCAGACCTGCGTTCGTGAAACAACATTTCATCTGGTATCAGCCACCCAGAAACCTACGCTCATCTCACTGCAAACTCCTCCAGACACCTATATACAAGAAAGCGTGTTGGGGAGGAAGAAGCTTTGTTCTGGGCACAGTGAAACTTTGGAACTCGCTTCCGATAGAGATCAAAAATAGCCCAACGTTACTCTCTTTTAGAAAATCGCTAAAAACCTGGCTATTTTCCAACTAATTTCACCTTCATTCTATGTTCCCGCAGACTCCTCCGCACAGCGCCTAGACACCTCCTGGCATTCGTGAGCTATAAATCTCAAAATCAAATCAGATAGCAGCACCACACTCACACGCAAGAATAAAATCATTATTAAGGATCACCTTGCTTAGCGCATCCTCATACTGAGTGCGCTTAAAGGGGGCGATCTTGTGACCTTCAGTATCCTCCACCCCACATACAAGGGTTCCACTAAACATGCATAAAAGGCAGTTAAAGTCCTCTGTCCAGATCTTACAACATAATCAGTTATTGAAATTCAAATATGAAACACATTCATCTAATTTATCTACAACTACAGTGCAATGTTGATCAAGGATATTATGATAAAAATTAATAATCAATATGTCAAGAGACCCTGCACAAGACAAAAATAATAATTGATACCAAGGGTAGTGCACAGGGTCTTCACTTTGAAGCAAGGAAGCTTAACGGAAATAAGAATGGGCAAACCACCCTTTGCCCTCACGGAAGATGATGTAAGTGCAGGGTTACAATGTGATCGATAACCGTCAACATAAAAATCCCCAATATGCCAAGTCTCTTGGAGACAAATTATATCAAACTCCTTTATAACCAACTAGCAGCCCGTCCCGACGTTGTCCGGGTATGAAATAGAATGTGTGTAATGTGTGTATTTGGCAAGGGCAATTTATTTTAAAATCTCGCGGTAGACAACATTTTTTGTTTCATTAGAATAGGGACGGAGAAGGGCCAGCTGCAGCCCTGGTTGATGTTAGCAGGCGCGTGTAATGTCGTTGAATGAGAGAGTTATCATCCGCGGGTAAATCCGTTTCATAAGAGAGTTCAGTGACAGCGAGTAGGAGAGGCTGCAGTATTTGTCCCCGCAGACACGCTCATTCGCGTATTCCCTCGCTTGAGGCCCAGATGCAGGCCTGTTTGATGTTAGCAGGCGCGTGTTCCCCCGCTTGAGGCCCAGCTGCAGCCCTGGTTGATGTTATCAGGCGCGTGTAATTAGTGTACTGATCCGCCGCCTGAGCTCGGCTAGAGCCCTGGTTGTTGGTAGCAGGCGCATCTAATTACGTTGAATGAGAGAGTTCAGTAACAGCGCGCAGGAGAGGCTGCAGTAATGTTATTTACCAGGCCTCCAGCTGAACGCGTTTGTCATGCCCCCAGCACACGGCCACAGCAGACGATCTTCTGATTAATGTATGACCCACATGGCATGAAGGGCGGAACGTAGCACACGCCCCCAGCGTTTCTCATGCCCCCAGGGTGCCCCTTGATGCGGCGCAATTGCGTTCACATGGCATGAAGGCCGGACACACGCCCCCAGCGTTTCCCACGCTCCCAGCGTGTCACGCCCCCAGCGTGCCCCTTGATGCTGCGCAGCAACGTAATTGGCGCTTGTTTGTACGACTCACATGGCATGAAGGACGGACACACGCCCCCGGCGTTTGTCACGCCCCCAGCACACGCCCACAGCCCACGATGTAATGGCCGTACCACACGCCCCCAGTGTTAGTCACGCCCCCAGCCCACGCCCACAGCACAATGCAGACACGCCCACAAGGGACTACTTTGCTGGCACGGGTCTTTTACCTTTTAAATGTATATGGTGTCCTATGGTACAATTGTATGTCTTGCACTGTATGATTGCGATGAACACCACTGTTTCTTGAAAAGTTAATAAAAACAATTAAAACAAAATAAAAAATATGGTGGCTTCTGCATAGCCTATGTCCTTCTGCTTCAATTGCCCTTTCCAACGCTGTATTGGGTGTTGTGATTGGTGCTGTGGTTACTGAGATTACCCGCCTCAAAGGTATGGGCTCTCTCTTTATAATATTAGTATGGATTTCGTTAAGCAATTTTGAATGAACACCTGCAATATTCCCAGATAACAAATTAAAATCCTAGAGTGTCTCGAGTTTATTATCCTTGCTTTTGAAGTGGTTAATGAGACCACAGATGCAACTCCATGTTGTAGAACAAGGACCATAAAAGGGGTCCAGAATGGTATTCAAAGGGCAGTGTCAGTCAATGTCCTGGAGGTTAGCCAAGGGAGAGAATTGGTTGCTTAAAATGAAATTAGGGACCCAACTTCAATCCACAACTGACGCCCTTCCCTGGATGGTTCTGTTAACCTCACATAATATGTGCTAAGCCTTATAGAAAAAAACAAATGGTTGAGCTCCTGTTGGACCTTAAGATACTGCCCGATGATTTAAGTGTGCTAGTAAATTTTCCACTGGTGAGGCCTCCTAAAGTTTATAACAACACAATCACCAATGGAATTTTGGGTTCCCTACTAACCTGCCAACATCTCATTGGAATGGGCTCCTGATCATCCTGAGTTGCCTTAATCTAATGAGAAACCTTATGTTTAGGTCCAGCCAATTTTCATTCTTATTTGACTGTAATGGGGGAAATTGCTCCAGGACAATGTCAAAAGGGGTATGCTCCAGAGGTAATTGAGGGCATATCAATAGGGATCTGTGGGGACTTAACTTTCAGCCTGAGGCACAGGGCACTGCTGATGATTATTAATGAAAGCATTTCTTGTGTCATGAATTGGCATTCCAACTGGACCAACAATGCTATCCTTGATCATCAATCCTCCCTCAAGAGGCAGTATGATAGAATTCGGCCCTAACAGAAACATAGTTCTTCTCTGAGTGTCTACTACTCTCCAATTTGGGGAAAAGAGCAGGGATCTACTGGTGGGTACACCAAAACCTGATGTTTACTGGGCAAAAGCAAAACAAATTCAAACACTTTCTCAAATTTCTCCAACATTTTCAGGGTGGAAGTCCTTCAGCATAATCTCCAGCTTTTCAAACAACACCACAAAATGATCTTTAACAATGGAATTCCATAGATCCACAGGGACATTTGAGAACTTTCATCCAGACTTGTGCTAGCAACCAGCAGGCCTCTCTTTTTATTAACTGACGATGGGTTGGGAAAGATCTTCTATTGAAGGGTCCCATTTTAAGGAGGGCTGCCCCATTTTTTCTGTTTA